>NC_085941.1:9842500-10467500 GCF_963556715.1 Cydia fagiglandana
TTCACACAGCTTACAGAGCTTTTGCTAGAATACAACCAGTATAAGTGCCGTCCCGATATCCGCAATAAATATGCATCTTAGGAGATCATTATTTATACTTGTTTGCTAGAAGCGGATGGCAAGTAAGAGGTCGGAATAAAGCCTCAGTCCTGAGGGATAAGGGGACGGAGTGGGCGGGGCACGTACTGTGGAGTTGGGCGTTATTAAAATTTACGGAATTAAGTTGTTTTAATAAAAAGCGGCCATGACTTTAGTGTCGCCTGTTTTCAAGAGGAAAACCTTTGTTTCCGTATGTTGAGTCATGAAAGCAGAGACGCATATATTTAACACCTGTTCTATCCCTACATGAACAAATGGCTTATTGTTAACGAGTAGGAAACGTATTGGCAAAAGAATGTGTAAACTTACGTTAGTCACACGCACTGATAATGTCAGTCCATGAAAAGTCTGCTGCGGATTTGATAGCCCAAGTAGTGCACGTGTTATTTTGAACGTTAAACTTCTATCAAATTATGACGTATAAATGACACTTTCACTGCGTGGGCTATCAAATCCGCTGCTGACTTTTCTTGCTCCGACTCTAATGAGATTGAGTTTGTTTATACATATATTCGAATTTTATTCAAGGATTGTCGCTGAATGCAAGTTCACGTATTTGAACATTAAGTTATTTAACTTACCTATTTTAAATCTTTGAGACTCAATTGATGTGAATCATATCTGAGTCAAAGTATATAGGAATAATGTAGAGAGTCAAGACTGTCAAGTGTGCACATTTTGGACCAAAATCTTTAACTGAGTTTTTTTGCTAATATTTATGAGCACGAAATCCGTGATATTCTTGTTTAGAGTAACTACTAAATTACATACATAATAGGTAAATGATGGAGCGAAAACGCCGAACATTGTTTTTGGTACTTTGGATTGTTAAGTTGAGTTCAGTTTCGCAAGTTTGATAGATTGCGTCTGGCTGTCAAAAAGATCCCGAGCTGAGCTTTGATCTTTACGTAGGTTATAAAGAGAACAAAAGAACTGAGTGAAGGACAAACATGTTTGTGTTTTGTGGTTCAACAAGACGTCGCCAAAAATCTATATATCTGTAGTATACGGTGAGTATGGATCGGATACGGATAGTTTCAATAATATTTAACGAAGTGCATTGCATTGAATAAAAAAAAACAATTTTAGCCAAGCTAAATACACTTCGACCTGCCTATATATGCTATATATAAGTTTGAGACACGGCACTGATGTGCACTTGTTCAATTGAAGCCTGATTGATCAGAACTGTTCGATTGCTAGCCCATAAGAAGTGTCAATCCCGTCGACTGTCAGAACGAAAACACTAGCGAGAATTATGATACATGACTCAGAAGAGCCAGCTTAAGAACGTCCTTAGTTTATATGGAGATACCGAATCTCGATATTCTGGTTCGCCCAAAAACTCAATTAGCCTGCGCCATGCCAGCAATTGGAATGAATGACCAGGAACAGATGTAGTGTTGAGTAGAATGTGGACTCGTGCGCAGCCCGGTCAATGCACGCGCGAACGTTTCTTGCCATCTGCGATATCTGCATCCACATATATATGCATAATTGCATATACTTACTATATACTTACTCGTGAAAAGTAAAAAGCAATGGAATAGATTGTGCATTTAACTCCAACGACGCACTTATTTTTTATAGAACTTTTAGTTTTGTCATACATTGTCTCGTCATGGCATTCGATTCGCAAAATTCCCCCACCAGTTATGAATGACATACCTATTCTTATAGTACATTATTGTCGAGGCTCGGAAGTAGCTACTTGCAGGCTGAGGATTCGTTTTAAACGGACGACCTTGGGAGTCCGTTTAATTGAATCCGAAGCCAGCAAGTAGCCTTCCAGCCGAGTCATATATAGTGATTTTCTCAAAAATGGTGCAAGAAATATAAATATCATATAAATATTTTACAAAACCAACGTTCTTACTTATATATTTTCACAGAAAAAAGTCCTTCCCGCCTTTTTATTTTTTTAATAAAAAAAATAGAAGTGTATTTTTCTGCCTAAAATACGCCAACCTATTTGAGACAGCTAAATAGTCGCGGTACTAATCATCGGTTTGGCTGTTTATTGGGCCTGTGCCTTCATTTGATATGGTCATTTCAACTTTTAAAAAGTTTGGAACTCGACAAATAATGGAATTTGTAGGTATGCAACATTGCAGTCCCAAAATCGAGACTGCAATGTTTTTATCTTTTTAATTTTTGACTAACCATAAACTACGCGCTTCGCGACCTATTTTTTAGACGGCAAAGTCGACTTTGCCGTCCATTTTTGAGAAAAATACATTATTGGTCCTTCGGGCCGGATACCTTTTCCTATGCTCCGGGTAGGTACATAGTGTATCATCTCACCCATTTTAATCATAAACCAAAATAGATGGAACATTCCGCTTCTATATTTGATAAGTAATTATAAGTAATCTTTATTATTACGACCATAATGTTTGGAACATAACAATTACACATTAAGTATGTGTATTTTTTAGTTTGTTCTAAAATATGTAGTAGTGACTAGTAATTGTAAATTAGAATATAAACAAGCAATTAAATTATTATTTAAAAAAAACTAGTTGTTATGCGGCCATACATAATTTAATACGGGCAGGTACTGCTGTTTAAAATGCATTCTACACGGGTGTAAATTACATTTTCAATGAATAGAAACTGTATAAGTACGCATATTACGACATCGGCAAAAAAAACGGCCACGTACGAGTTGTAGCCGAGGGTTTCTTCCATTACACACTTTTCTACAATGATTCTTTTATAATCCTTAAATTAGCAACGGGACCTAAGGTCAAAATAAGAGTAATAGTCTTATTTGATTAATTATAGGTATAAGTAGAAGACAGATCTTCCAAACTGTTCACAGTAATTTCGTTACGTTCCCCTTAGCCATGTTGCCCGAACGTATGTGATTTAAAAAACATTTCACGTAAAAATTAAATGTATGAGCTGTAAAGCTAAGAATGTAGGTATAGTTTAACATTGCTGTGGGAATACCACGCTATTAGGATGATGATAGTCACACACAGGGAATATACGACCATTACGACCTGAATTAGAATAGCAATATTTCAATGAAATCAACACAAAAACATGCATTACTTGCCAAGAGACACGAATGTTTTGGTTTAATCGAGCCCCCTTGTTTTACATACCTTATATAGCATAAAAGGCCTACAAACCTTACAGATCGATACCCATTTGGCAAACCTCTGAGCATTAAATTCGGGCCCAAATTTGGCCCTATGCCGCCCCAGGCACGTCTCGCCCTCTGCACGTTTTGACCTAGTTCTGAAAGCCCTCGTTTGCAACCGTAGGTTTATAATGGGGTTGCATCGTAATGGTTTCTTGCCGAACCGAGGGATTCTGTAAGTTTTTTATCTCTTTCATGCCACGGAGAATGCGATGAGCTAAATCTTCTAATTACCGCTCGAAAAGATTGTGCCTTAATGAGTATTTTCTACGAATAATGATATCGAATCGATTCGATATCGTAAAAATGGATCTATATCTGAATCCCTAAAGTCTTTTCTCCTATCTTTGCATTCCCTAATATTGTTTATCATAATGATCAGTTGTCCTAACACTCGTATACCCTAATTTTGGTTTCCCTATTATCGACTGGCCGATTTTTTTTTGTCCTAATATGTTTTTCCCTAATGGCACTTTCCATATTGGGTATTTATCCTAATGTTATGTGGCATAATTATTTTTTTGCCTAATTATTGTAAGGCCTAAAAATTATATATCCTAACCATCATGTTACCTAATTTTACTTAGCCTATCGTTTCTTGACCTAATACTCGTATGTCCTAATTTAAATTTCCCTCCTAACCTAACCAATGGTAGCACTTCATTTTTGCGAGGATCGCAGTTCTACCTAACCTAACCCACTTTTGTGACAGCAGTTCGTTTTTTCGAGGGTCACAGTTCTAACCTAACCCACTTTTGTGGCAGCAGTTCGTTTTTTCGAGGGTCACAGTTCTAACCTAACCTAACCCACTTTTGTGGCAACAGTTCGTTACCATTCATTATGGAAAGTAATTGTTATGATAATTGATCAATAGGAAAAGTAACTGTTATGATAATAGATCATTAGGGCAATAGCCATTAGGTCAAAACAGTTAGAGCATGTTATTTTATGCCAAACATTGTTAGGGATTTCGAAAATATGGTAAAAAACTTTAGGGATCTTGATAGTTATGGTATAAATGCTTAGGTCAAATGATTCTTAGGCTAACCATTACATTATGGAATATAATCGTTATGACAATTGATCGTTAGGGCATGTGCCCAATAGGACAAACCAGTTAGAGCAAGTGACTTTAGGACAAACGTTGTTAGGGATTCAGAATGACACCCCGTAAAAATAAGTGCATAATTACGTTATTAAACAGTGATCTTTGCACGATCATTGCCTATCTTTACAAATATACCCCTTAAGCATTATAGGTCGCCTTTCAAGATTAATAAAATCAACTCATAGTAGGAGATCCCCCATATATGGGACCTTCACCAATTTGTCTGACGGATGAAACTATGAAAATATGAAAGAAAATATGTTCCAGAACATAAATAAATAGGGTTGCCTAAAGAAATATGGTCAAGGCTATTTTTAATAAATTTTTGAAAAAAAAATTTTTTCGGCAAATTTTACCGATTTGTCTGACGAACGAAATAAGGTTCAATGGAAAGTATACTACTTGTACAATATAAATCAACTAGGTTGCCTATCTTTTTCCGGTCACTATTATGTGGTTGCCGTGTTTAAAGAGGTGATTTTATATCGATAATTGCACTCATCTGTCTGACGCTTGAATTATACATCAAAATGATAGTAATTTTATTGCAAATACAATGGTATAGGGTTGCCTGCGAAAATCCGGTCACAAATAAGGGTTGCCAGGCTTTTAATTAAAATAAGAAGGGAAGATTTTTAGCGATAACTCATAAACGGCTTAACTGATCAAGTTTGTTTTAATTTTATTTGATTGAGTTTTATAAGCACTATTTTTACGATTTTTTTCATATTTTTTGGACAGATGGTTCAAAAGTTAGAAAGAAAAACCTTTTTTTTTTCTTTCTAAACGATTATTTCCGAAATGATTCACTTTGAACCATCTGTCCAAAAAATTAGAAAAAAATCGTAAAAATAGTGCTTATAAAACTCAATCAAATAAAATTAAAACAAACTTGATCAGTTAAGCCGTTTATGAGTTATCGCAGGCAACCCTATACCATTGTATTTACAATAAAATTACCATCATTTTGATGTATAATTCAAGCGTCAGACAGATGAGTGCAATTAAAGATATAAAATCACGTCTTTAAACACGGCAACCACATAATAGTGACCAGAAAAAGATAGGCAACCTAGTTGATTTATATTGTACAAGTTGTATACTTTCCATTGAAACTTATTTCGTTCGTCAGACAAATCGGTGAAATTTGGCGAAAAAAAATTTATTTCAAAAATTTATTAAAAATAGCCTTGACCATATTTCTTTAGGCAACCCTATTTATTTATGTTCTGGAACATATTTTCTTTCATATTTTCATAGTTTCATCCGTCAGACAGATTGGTGAAGGTCGACCATAGAAACGGGATCGTGGTATCTTAGACCATCATGCTGGCAGGTCAGGTGTAGATTACGATTATTATATGCTAAATCTACAGTGTATTATAAAGAACACGGGACAGGTTTGGCTGCAGTCGCGAAGTCGAAAGTAAAAATAGCTGTTACGTTACTTCAACCTTGCAGATATATAAGTGTTATATCTATATGTGTGTATCACGGAATATTTATTACAAACAAGCGAAACTGTCTGGTCCGTTGCAAATGTTCGAAGTTTACCAGTCAAATACAGCTGGTTAAACTTATTGGCAGACAGGTCGGCGGATTAGGATTTTATGTTTATATATTACCTATCATACTCTCCGTGTATGCTATTGGCAGTTTTGACAGCGGAGATAACGTCATCGTCTCATGTGGTATTGGAACTGAAACGCGTTCCAGAGGCGGGTGGACTACGGGGTTTCGTTTTGTCTGGGATATATCGCCGTGTGCCTGCTACACTGCCACATCTCAAAAAACCTTTTTTTCGAGAAATCGCGTCTCAAAGTTGTGAGAGTATAGTTCAGGGTGTTTAATAGGATCTTACTCCTTTAGTTTTAGGTCTATGAATTTAAAATTTAGCTTTTTTTACTCGGAATGATATAACCCTCCTTATGACCACGCCACTTTTTAAAAGAAATGTATATTTTTTAAGATACAAGGCCCGAAAGACAGGTATTTAGTGTTGTGGCCGTATTGCAGAAACGTTTTTTTAAGATTTTGAGATGCAGCCAAATTTAAACACAAAATTATTGGATAAAGGTTACCATGTAAATATAAATAAAAACACCAAAATAGTTAAAATCCCTTTATTTTTACCCGACTACGGCAACGCAAAAGGAGGGTTATGATTTTGACCGGTATGTATGTGGGTATGTATGTATGTATGTATGTTCATTTGTTCCCTCATAACTTCTAAAGTACACATTATAATTTGACAAACGATATGTCATTCGAATTATCTTAATCGTCCGCTGGTTATAGGCTATATGAAGTCACAAAAAAAATGAACAAGGCGCTCCTCTAGAGGTCATAAAGTCACGAACGAAAAAAATAAAAATAAGTAATGATTACGTGATGTATATCATTTGAAAGAGCTCAATTAGCACATTTCAAATATATAAATATTGTTAGCTTTTGCACCCGGTTTTGCTTGCATGCACCCGATGAAACATTAATTTATCGGGTAGTAGTACAGTCATTATATCCAAAAAACCGACCCTACCCGTGAATAATTAGTTCTTGGATTTTTTTTTCGTAGGTCCCTCGGGGGGGTCACTGGGAGTGTAAATTCAAAAAGTAGGCTTAATCAGGCTCCTGCGTATATTCGAAAAATGGATTTTTTCCAAAAAAAACGGTTTTTCTTCAATAACTCGGCCATTTTTGATTTTACAGTAAAACCGTAAGGACAATAATTGTAGGAAATTTGATTCTCTACAAGTTAGTCCAGTCATTATATCCAAAAAACCGACCCTTCCCGTGTATTAAAGGTCATCTGCTTCCAGAAATATATACAGCCTTTGATTTGTAAATCAATGTATTCTGCTTTTCCAATTAATTAAACTTATATTATTTTAACAAAGAACCAGCCGTTACATCTCGATCATCTTTTTCTCTCTAGAATACCCGCCTGTTATTTTTTTATTAAAAATCAATTCTTACCTACATTTTATTTGTTTTATTTTTAAAGATCGCCAGTGTTGCTAACAGACGGCCATTCTGTTGTAGGAATGTCCCCATTCCGGTTAATGCTCGGCCATTCTACACAAGGCGTATGGCCTCATACAATTATTTTATATCTGTTAACAATCAAGAATTTATTTACAATAAACACGTTAACAAAACTAGTATTCCAAAATGTAACTTTAATCTTATACAATACATCATTAATAAGCATATAAAAAACTAAAATGAAATAAAACTTTCTATGGCAATGTATCACTTTGATATAACATAACGTTCATTATGCAAGCAATTATTTCAGAAATTGCACTCAATTTAATCACACAATTCTTCAGCGTAGACGTCGCTTCTTTGCGAGTGTGCACGTCACCGTCGACGAGATCACGCACTCCTTCTTATGTGTACACGTCACCGTAGACGAGATCACACACTCCTTATGTGTACACGTCACCGTAGACGAGATCACACACTCCTTCTTATGTGTACACGTCACCGTAGACGAGATCACACACTCCTTATCTCATGTGTATCCGTCACCGTAGACAAGATCACACATACCTTCTTTGTTTTTAATGTGTATCCGTCACCGTAGACAAGATTACACATACCTTCTTTTTTTTAATGTGTGTCCGTCACCGTAGACAAGATCACACATACCTTCTTTTTTTTTTTATGTGTATCCGTCACCGTAGACAAGATCACACATTCCTTCTTACTCACGTCACCGTAGACGAGATCACACATTCCGTCTTATGTGTACACGTCGCCGTAGACGTGAGGACACACTCCAAACACTGAAAATAAACTCATGTCAGTTACAACTGGTAATACAATTAGTAGCAGACAACTAACAATTTCTTTTTCGTCACTTCTCCACTCAAAAGTAAATAATTATTTCATACCGAACAATAAAAATGAGGATAAGGTTATGATTCCACATTTAGCGTCAAACTTCTACTTTAATTTGCCTCACTAAACCTTTTTCATTTTCATTTTTAAATGTTGCGGCATTGATACAACTAGCATTTACTGCATAACAATTACAATTTATAGAATACCATAAAAACTCAGTCCCATTACTGTGTTTTTCCTCACAAGCTTGATAATAATTTACTTCAATTTTTAACACTCAAATAGAGAAATATTGTTGTTTATGGTGATCGGAATATAGACACTCTAAAAGATAATTCATCTACAAAGGAGCTATCAAGTATAATGAGAAGTTTTAACATGGCAATGCACATAAAAGCACCAACTAGGATTTATGTATTAATGTGTGCGTAATGCTAACTGACACCCACCAACTTGAATTATCAGATTATGACCTGTCACCTTAAACATTAATGAAATCAAGACTGGTACGACCTGGATTGAACTGAAAAGGATTTATTGTTGATTTAACATTCGAAAGTTTCATGATAGTATAAAGGCTCTGAGGCTCTCTTCTTTTGTGAAGTTATTAGCTCGAACAACGCTCAGGAAGCGTTTAATTATCCTGTGTCTTATTCAGACTTTTTTCGATCTGTGTTTTCGCATCATTATCATCATCATCATCATCGACAAAAGGGAATTAAGAGATTATCTGCCAAACAATAAACTCTTCAAAATTATGGTAAGATATTTAAAAAAGGTATACACAAATTGCAATAGCAAATATATATGTATCTTCTAATAATAATATATAAATGTAAAGCAACCTGGAATGTCATATACCCACGCAGGTACCAAATTTAGATCAGACAACAGATATAATTACTTTAAAAATGAATTATAAGATCTACCAATAATAATTAGTAAGATATAGGTAATGTACTATCCTACATTAATCATTTTATCGATTAAGTAATTTTAATAAGTTAACAACCAAACTAAATGTTGAGAATAGTCCATAATACGATGTTCTTAATGCCAACAGTAGTTGAGTAATAGTAAAACTTTTGGTATTGACGATATTTCAAGCGAA
This sequence comes from Cydia fagiglandana, assembly GCF_963556715.1. Taxonomy (NCBI): domain Eukaryota; kingdom Metazoa; phylum Arthropoda; class Insecta; order Lepidoptera; family Tortricidae; genus Cydia; species Cydia fagiglandana. Next base: position 9,851,819 of record NC_085941.1, read on the forward strand.
CTAGTGAAGTTAAGTAGGTTATTTTTAAGCAGACCTCTTGCTCATGTACATTTATCCTTCAGTCAAGGCTTTTTCCCAGAACAGCTTAAAGCTTCGTTTGACGATCTTAAAGTAACGATCCCAATAATTACAGATCGTAGTTTTACAGTGTAATTACAGCACAATAGTGATTGTCCCAATAATATCAAAATTAATAGAAAAAGCTTTTTATTAACAAAAGACAATAATAACTTCCTTACTAAACATGATATTTTACACCCTGACCAATTTGGGTTCCGTAAAGGACTAAATCCAGAATTGGCTTATTTTGAATGTGTCAAATTTGTGACTCAAAACTTTAATAAGTCACCGATTATGGAAATTTTCCTCGACATGACAAAAGTATTTGACTTAATTGATCATGCCGAGCATCTCAATAAATTATATGCTAATGAAATTTAGAGGCCAGGCAAATGATTGACTTAAATCTTACTTAGCCAACAGAATGCAGTGTACGCAAATCAGTAAATTTGTTAAAACTAACAACCAAATTAATTACTAAAGTAGGTGCTACACTTATTTATTACTTAAGGGGGGAAGGGGATTTTTTTTCATTAATGATATTCAGATGGCGATACAACTATAATTTCAGTTAGTGGTCAAGATCAAAGTATGTATAAAACAGATATTTATAATGCCTTATCTGATACTAAATATTGGATAGAAAAATTAATAAGCTTCTTATTTAGCTCAGAAAACACAATTTATGCAATTCACTCATATGGAACAATACCTCGACAGCTCAACATTCATATAAATGACTATGCATTTCATAAAACAGGTAACATAAATTAAGTTCTTTGGTTTAAATTTCGATTCATTTTTAAATTGGAAGGACCATAACCACTCTGTCATAATGTTCAAGAATTGACCATTTCGTCTTGGCCTGCAAAAATTACGACTATCTGTTTCCTACGAAGCAGTCCTTATGGCTTATCACGGCTACGTCTCATCATACTTTAGCAAATGCTCCTATGGGGATCAGTTGTAAACCACTATTTAAATATTACTGTAAATCTGGCTTGTATGTATGTATATACTCAAAATCTGTAATTATCAAAAATCATATCCAAAACATTTCCAAGACCTTATGATATGTGCTCCGTCAACCCAAGAGCACAATATCTTACACCATCCACGCTGTATGACAGACATGCAGAAAAAATACTTATATAAAGATATACAATAACTATACCTGTTCACATAATCACTTGGGGCCATAAGTTTAACAAACTTCTATTGGACTGGCTTCTAGATCACTGCTTTTATAATACTCGTAACATTACCTACTGATTATGTTGCTCATAAGGAGCGAACCAATTTTTTTTTTTTTACTATTTGTAGGTACTCACTGTGTGATATCTAAATGTTACTTTGTTTTAATTACTGTTGTCTATGATATACCTTGGTGGTATAGTTATTAAGTATACCTATTCTTTAATGTTCATTTATGTTTGCCATTTTGGCTCATGTACCTCGTAGTTTTATAAATGTAACTATGTTAATTTCTTATTAACGGTGTACTGCATGCTGCTTATAAACAGCTGAAGAAGGTGAAACGATTACACACTTAACCCAAGACACTTATTGTACCCTTTTTCTGCTAATAAATCATTTCTATTTGTACTCTCTTTTACTACTACGTTCGAACGTCTCATTTAACCTGTCAGCGTCATTTCGATAAGTAGTATGATGGGAAGATCATGAGTATTTTATTTTCCATTTTTGTATTATCGTTCGTAAGGCTACCCTGTGACAGCTTGAAGCGAAATCCAATGGAGAAATAAAAAGAAACATTATAGTGCTCATCAGCGTCATCAGCAGACTTATGATATCGGAACCAATCATACCGTCAATAACTAGATACATACATGTACCATTAACAAAACTTTACAGGACCTGATACTGGACCATACTGGGCATATCTATCCAAAAAAATAACAGTCTTCTAATTGTGGTCCACCGCATGTAATTTCCGAAAATCAAATTACATTCGTGAAGTTCGGTTTTAAGTACTTATGGTGCTAACATTCGTTCAAAATTGAGTAAAGCTATGCATTTTTATTCAGTATTTACGTCCTAATTTACATGGCGCTATAGGTTCAGCTTGTAAGTTAGTCTCTAATAACATATAAGGTGTACTAAGGTACTGGACTGGACAGCGCTCGTCCGCGACTACGTGACCCACAACCGCGACTAACAACTTCTCTATTCAACTGCAAGTGACACAAAGGAGCCAAGCAACGATTGCAATACAAGGAGCTACAAAAGACTTTTTATCGCCCGCTCAGAAGCCAAAGTGCAAATTGCAGCCGCCTACAACCCACATAGAGCCACAACACCAGCTGCCCAACACACATTATACGAGTAGCAGCAAAAACAGCTACTGTAAGTTAAAGCTATAGCTGAACCTCTTAACCAGTTTTATGTCACCTCAGCCTGGCTAAGCTAAGACTATGCAACCATTTTACAGCCATTCTATGTCTAAAGGTTATAAAGTAGGTGCTGAGTGTCGCCTGATTGTCTGCTGGGTTTGTATTTACACATTTGATCCTCAAAACAAACCTGATCGACTGATACATTAATTAAAAATTGTCATCCCCATTACTAAATTATTCATTGAAATATCAGCTTTATTGTGCAGACAAACGATGCAAGTTGTAATGAACTTACTGTATAAGATGTAACGTTAGTCTACCATACATTTCTATATTGATCAAGCTCACCGATCGCTGCATCACGGAAAACCCAAATAATGCTGATCCTCATTCACGTGTAATGGCCGTATATCACATGGGGTCAATTAACATTGGACCGGGCGTGAAAGCGAAAACAAGCGTTTCGTAAATTGCTAATATCTTGTAGTCTGCACTTGATATTTAGTGGGTAGTTTTCTTTTTAGCTTACTCGTAAATAATCTTACTAAAATCACTGAATGATATAAACAATCTATAATAGTCTATATACCTATCTTAAAACTTAGTCGTGTTTGTTATATTACAACACATAACTCGAGAACAGCTGACCCATTTTCATGGTTTTACTGTTTGATTTGTCTCCATCGGAATATCAGATAAACTATTTAAACAGTTAGAAATATTAGAACAAATTAAATTATTTTACTGAAAATATTTTAATTTGTTTTTATGTAGGCCTTGGTAACTTTCTCAGTATATGACATTTATTTCAGTTAATACCTATTAAAATAGACGTAAACAAAATTATAAAAGTAATTCATTGCCATAAGATTGCTCCTAGGGTAGTCCGACACGAAATTGTAGAAAATGATTGAGGGCGCCACTGCGCTTTAACAGACAACACATGATGCAACACGGGTCCATCCATCTCCTTTTGCCGCATAAGTTCGTCCTTCTTGTTGTTTGACGTTGACATATATAACTTTACATCGTAATTCAAACATGTACAATAGATAAATTTGATCATAAAATCACGTATTTCATTAATTGTACATCATCTCTGCGTGATTTATCAATATAAAATTATTTATTAAGAAATACTTTTCCAAAAATATCTTGAATTCAGATCACAATCCATCAACATGCAATTTCGGGCCAATCGCCTATAAAACATGTTTAATGTTATCTTCCGAGTTTAATTACATTTTGTTTTATTGAATTTGATGCTTACTATTTCTTTTCTTCATTTAATTAACTAAGTTGACACAGAAATATTTTAAAATAAAAATAATTATTTACACTGTTAGTCGGTGCGAAGTTTGCCGGGTCAGCTATAAAAGCCGAAACTAAGTTCACCTGAAAGGTAGCACGAACAGTCGAACACGACATTCACTGACAACGACATACGAAGTCGCCGGGTCAGCTAGTTAAATCATATTGTGGTACTTTATGCTGATAAAAGAAATACTTACCCATAACACCATCATCATTATAAAATGAATACTTACTTTTAATAAAATCAGGATAGCCAAGGGGGAACCTTAAATGATTTTATAATAACATAATTATGTACCTATTGCGTAATGTACCAGTTATCTGTTTAAGTGAAGAAATCCCAAATCATTTGAGCCCATTTTACAGAAGTATTTACTGGATAAGAGTTACCGTTCACTGCAAGAGTTTTTTTTTTTTGGTGATCCTCCCGGAATAAACAGTACTTGAAACTGCATAATTATTAACTCTTTTTTTTTATACATAGTTTATTAAAATGTCTGTACAGTGTAGTTTATAAGGATAATACTTAATACTTATGTATAATTATGTAAAAGACAAATTGCTGTGCCCTTACAGGGTACTTAAGTCATATAACTATTGGCAATAAAATTGTTTGAAGTTGAAGTTAATCGCTTATCAAAAACGTCAATTCGTAAAATAGGTAACAAATATTAATCAGAAACACCTTTATTCCTTTATTTTTGTAATCTCAATACTTGTACCCTGTACAATGATTGTATATATTTTTTTATAATTTACTGGCACTACTTACATATGCCACTAATATTGTATTAGTGTATAGTTATTTTACACTACTCCAATATTATTTAATACAAGTGATATTCCTAATTGTAGGCGTGTAGTTGTTAAAATTTGTATGTAATCAAAATTAACACATACCTGAGGTTGTCTAAACGTTCTTACCACTTCGGATATATTAAAGGTCATCTGCTTCCAGAAATATATACAGCCTTTGATTTGTAAATCAATGTATTCTGCTTTTCCAATTAATTAAACTTATATTATTTTAACAAAGAACCAGCCGTTACATCTCGATCATCTTTTTCTCTCTAGAATACCCGCCTGTTATTTTTTTATTAAAAATCAATTCTTACCTACATTTTATTTGTTTTATTTTTAAAGATCGCCAGTGTTGCTAACACGTGAATAATCAGTTCTTGGATTTTTTTTCGTACGTCCCTCGGGGGAATCACTGGGAGTGTAAATTCAAAAAGTAGACTGAATCAGGGTCCTGTGTATATTCGAAAAACGGTTTTTCTTGAATAACTCGGTCATTTTTGATTTTACAGTAAAACCGTGAGGACAAAAATTGTTCAGAATTTGATTCTCTACAACTTTGTTTCCCTTCATTTATGCCGTAAAGCGTGGAACATAGGAGATAATGATAATATTTTGAATTTGTCGCGTTTTTCAGGTTTAATTTCTAAAATATCGATTTTGGGGGAAAGAAGGTGGGAACCAAAATTGTTCAGGATTTGATTCTCTACAAGTTTAGTCCTCTTCATTTATGTCGTAAAGTTGAAAATAAACGAGATGTTAAAAATATTTTGAATTTGTCGCTTTTTTCAAATTTTATTTCCAAACTATCGATCCTAGAAGAAAAATTGTGAGAACCAAACTTGTAGAGAATCAAATTTTCTAAAATTTTTGTCCTCACGGTTTTACTGTAAAATAAAAATGACCGAGTTATTCAAGAAAAACCGTTTTTGGAATATACACAGGACCCTGATTCAGTCTACTTTTTGAATTTACACTCCCAGTGATTCCCCCGAGGGATGTGCGAAAAAAAAATCCAAGAACTGATTATTCACGGGAAGGGTCGGTTTTTTTGGATATAATGACTGGACTAACTTGTAGAGAATCAAATTTCCTACAATTTTTGTCCTTACGGTTTTACTGTAAAATCAAAAATGGCCGAGTTATTGAAGAAAAACCGTTATTTTGGAAAAAAACCATTTTTTGAATATACGCAGGAGCCTGATTAAGCCTACTTTTTGAATTTACACTCCCAGTGACCCCCCCGAGGGACCTACGAAAAAAAAATCCAAGAACTAATTATTCACGGGTCAAAATCTATAATGACTGTACTATAGGTAATTCGAACTACAAATCTACAAGCGCTCTGGATTCTATCCGCGTATTACCCGACTACGGCGATACAAGAAGGTATTTGCAAAATAAATTTGATTGGCCGCTATAAACATAGTGTTTTTTTAATGACCTGCATTTTATAACGTGAATAGGTATAGAAGTTGTGTCGTCGGTGTCAAATATTCTGTTCTCTATACTTCTGAACGACCTGCCAGAGGCGGTCACCGGCGGAGAGACCTTCATGTATGCCGACGACGTGGCTGTTGTTGTGTCCGCTCCAACATACGATGAGCTTGAACTCAAACTTAACTCGATCGCCGCATCACTCGCTAATTGGTTTGGCATTAACGGACTTATCCTAAACACGAGCAAAACGCATTACATCGGCTTTGATCTGTCTGGGCGGCAGGTTAGGCAGCTGTCAGTAATAGCGAATGGCACTGTAATCAACCAAGTAATGAACTCCAAATTTCTTGGCTTTGAGCTAGACAGCTGCCTCACCTGGAGTGGCCATATAGATCAAATGTGCAAGAAACTCGCAACGGCATGCTTTGCGTTAAAGCGGCTGGCTCGAGTACTTCCATTTGAAATGGTTCGAGCGTGCTATTTCGCCTCAGTCCACGCTCTCCTGCAGTACGGAGTCGAACTGTGGGCCGGGGCCGCCGATTGGGAGAGAGTCTTCCGGCTTCAAAAGCGCGCCCTTCGCGCGATAGTTCGCGTCCCTCAATGTGACTCCGCGAGGCCACTGTTCAAGTCGTTGGGAATACTCACGCTTCCCTCGCTTCTAATAATGCAAATGGCAATAAATACACGTGATGAAGTAGACTCCAATCCAATCATCGAAGCCCCGCGTAGGTACGCAGCGCGCAGCGCGCGCGCTGGAATGCTGCCACTCGTGTCGCACAGACTCGCGAAAACCAAAAGGCTAAGTCATGTAATGGGTCGAAAAGTGTACAATTGCCTTCCGCGTGAAATTGTTACTGCAAAAAGTGCGTCAATGTTCAAAACTAAACTGAAACACTGGCTCCTCGAGCAGACGTTCTATGACCACAAAGAGCTATTTATAAGTAAACCTATGTCATAGAATAAGAATAATATTATGTAATACCTTCCTACATATTGTAGTACCTATTTGACATGTAATTTTATATTATTAATAAATGATGATTATGATTATTATGATTATGATTATGAAGTCCAGATTAGCCAAAATGTATGAAACAGCCGTACAAGAGACGTACGAAGCTCGCTGTACGCGTTCCAAAGCCGGGCGCCTTCGGCGCCGTCATACTAGAAGAGTCGGGCGTAGCCCGAAGTACGTGGCGCGCTGCAAGCAGTCCAAAGCCAGGCGACTTCGACTTTCTCATACTAAAAGTGTCGACATACGTGACACGCTGGACGCTTACCAAATCCAGACAAATGCATGAAACAGCCGTATAAGAGACGTACGGGCACGCTGTACGTGTTCCAAAGCCGGGCGCCTTCGGCACCCTCATACTCAACGCGTCGGGCGTAGCCCGTCGTCGTACGAGGCGCGCTGTATGCGTTCAAAGCCGGGCGCCTTGGGCGCTCTTATACTAAAAGAGTCGCGCGTAGCCCGACGTACGAAGCGCGCTGTACGCGATCCAAAGCCAGGCGCCGAAGGCGCCCTCATACCAAAAGAGTCGGGCGTAGCCCGACGTACGAAGCTCGCTCTACGCGTTCCAAAGCCGGGCGGGCGCCTTTGGCGCCCTCATACTAAAAGAGTCAGGCGTAGCCCGACGTACAAGACACGCTCTACGCGTTCCAAAGACGGGCGCCTTCGGCGCCCTCATATTAATAGTCGGGCGTAGCCCGACGTAGGAGGCGCACTCTACACGTTCCAAAGCTGGGCGCCGAAAGCGCCTCCATGCCAAAGGATGGCGCAGCCCGATATATGTGGCGCTCTGCGTGCATTTCTGTACTGGAAGTGCCCTCGAAAAAGTAATATAAAGTGGCTTCGAATAGTTAGTAACGAAGACATGACCCCAAAATTAATTAAATAAAAAATTAGTTCAAAAACTAAAACCCGACTACTGCAAATCGCGCTCTAAAAGTATGAAACAAGATAGAATTCTTATCTGAAGTTATCAAACAGGAAATATTATAAATGTTGTAATTTTTTTCATAAAAAAATACAACGTAATATAATTTATTACATTATTTATATTTTTACAGAGATTCAGAGGATAGCTGTGGTCGTATGCCACTTTACCTTAAAGTTTATAATCGTGGCATACGACCATGCACGGCGATCCTTTGAATATCTCTGTAAATATATCAAAAATGTAGTAAATTTTATTACGCTAATTATTATTTTCTAGGACGCAACTCAAAAGCTTAATTGAAAACGTGTGCTATATAGCCACAACTCAAAAGTGGCTGTATTGCAGGGAATTGTCTGACAATTTATGGTCAAATCCATAAGGCCACTTGTGAGAAAAAGGCTCTTAACGACCTTTTTTGCTATGGCTCTCGAAATAAGGTCGTAAATTGAACAATGTTGAATACGAATCTGCAATAATCCAGAAAATCAAAAATTTTGAATTGTGGCCGTATAGCAGGCACACGGCGATATGTATGTAAACAAGGAAAAAAAAGAAAACAGATCTCAGAAACTCCGCTTTCATCGATCATTATCCAAAAATTTCTTCTTTTAAATACATTTTTTAAACATTTTAGTCAACAATATAACACATATCTTTTTCTTTATACTGACTTATTAATTATTTATCTAATTTTAGTTTAAGAACTAGTTCACTTATGCGTATTTAAGGTACCTTTCTAAAATTAAACCAAAATTCAAAAATGTATAGGTACCTATAGGTACATAATTAATTTCGCGCGTATCCGATCCACTGACTGAACTGAAATTGTGCCTCCGTGCGATCACCGCGCGATAGGTATTTGCGTCTTATTTAAATCATAGGAAAGTGACAGACGCAGACAAGGTCCTCTCACGCGAGGGGTCGTTGCCCCCGTTTACGCGTATACACAGTGCATTTATACCTACTACGACGCAACAACGGTTAGCAAGGACGGGCGGTTTAACAGGTTAAACATGCTAATGAAATGTATATAAAACGTATTTTTAGATGCGTTTTAACACTTTTGAGATACATTTTTAATACATACTTGAAATTGTACCTTGCTAAGTTGTTTATATGTGTCACATAATTGGAATTTTATGACGGTTAGTCACTCTTAAATGAAGGAATAACATTCTTTAAACATGTCTTAATGAGATATTAAGGAAATAAGTAATAATGATAGATACTAATACCAAACTTCGCCAACACGAAGAAAGTTAGAACTTGTTTTAACTTTGACACAGTTCCGTTACAAAACAAGCTGTTATGCAACTCAAGGTACTTACAGCGTTGGGCAATCATCTATTAAAAGTAAAAATTAATTTTCACGTTTACTATAGGAGACCCAACTTCGCTTTTAAAAGTTGTATGAGTTGTATCAGTTATTTAGTATACCAAGGACTATGACTTGACTAATTTCTGCCTGTACGTATACCTATATCCAAAGATAACAGGAAGGATGAATGAATGAATGAAAATAACACAATGTGCACAATAAACGACTGATTACACTTAATCTTGTTAAAAAATCACAACATTTTACGTAAGAATGCCTGATAACAAGAAAATGACATAGATAATGTTATTATCAATTTAGCAGAAAAAGATAATTAAAAGTGTACCCCAAATATTTAAGAAGCCGAAATAAAATTAATACAGATAAATTTAAGCTTTATTGCACGATATAAAATTGTACAAGGTCAGTAGCATTAGGAAGAATAATAAAATTGCTGATGAACAAGATGTTTTGGGTATGACTTTCATTTGTTGAATTTTGTCTCTTTCAATGTTATTGTCAAAACGATAGATAGTACAAGTTAATATTCGGGGACAACCTTACACAGGTTGACACACAGTACAGGCCTACACCATACCTACATAAAAAACATCCATAACTCATGAACAAATAAATATTCATGATTAACAAACAAATAAATGCCACTACCGGGATTCGAACTTGAACCCGGCACCTCCTGCTTCGTAATAATCGTAATAGGCAGTAGGGTCACTAGCCTATTCGGTAGCTAGAAGGCCGTTATAGTCATTTATTCATACAATTTACTGTAATTGACAGATTTTAACAACGGGCACGATCGAGATAAATATTCCGAGAAAACCTTACAGTGGCGTCGCCTTGAATCGACCGGAGAAGGTCAAGGGAGAATGAATGAGGAAAACACTGCCTTAGCTAATGGAAAATATCAGGCATAAAAGAAAAAATGCGTGTTAACTTATAAAGAAGTCCGTGGGTTAAGCGTGTTCATTGGCTGGATGATGGATGAATACTTTCATTCATTTTGAAATGCGAAGCTGCATTTAATACAGTATAAAAGGTAAGTAGCAGCTTTTCATTTTTTGTTTGTATAGTAATTATTCATGCTGAGATATATTCATGCAACAAATAAGTACTCAGTGAGGTGATTAATTCACAGGTTATAGGATAGTTTAAGATCTAGGTATATGTTACGTTAGACCGATCTCTAACCTTAAGATTTAGGTTTTACGTTAAGATAACTTTATTTCTGTGTTAGGCACTTTTATGTTTGAAAACCTCATATCTCGAAATGGGTTTAGCAATAGAACATTTAAAAACAACAATCCTAACAGAACAATCCTAATTAGTTATGTTTGACGCCACTCCATTGCTTCCAAGATTCACATTGTTGACATTCATTAGAATTAGCTGTTGATAATTGTCTTATATTATTTCGTTTTCAGATTTTAGTAGTAAGCGTCATTTTAGCTTTAAATAAATACCTAGTTACCATGCATCAGAGTATGGTTATACAAATATACATATATAATTCAATACTCTAACATAACAGATCCTGGACACAATCTTTGTTTGCTAGGGGTCTAATTTATTAGAAAATGTATTTCGCAAGTGACAATGATTCCCAACGACTTTCTTAAGTTCTCGATTTCTAATTGATTGGACCAGTAACCTATTTCTGCTCTAAATGCATACGATGAATGACGCTGGGGCTTACCGTCGTCGTAGCATTACGCTGAGTTTTATTTAACGTCTATGTGATGTGTCTAAGTATATAAAATTTGTAATTTAACTGGTTGGTTGACGTAAATAAATGTATTTTCTTTCTATCTTTCTTTCTTTCAATTCTTATAGTAGTTATAGTAAATATCTCTACGAAAAATACAATTTTTGTGTAAAGTCATTGCAAATGCCATTAAAAAATGGATTACCAGTGTTTATAGGGCGTTGGTTGATGATTAAAAGCTAATTAGGTACGTCACATTAGATCTGTTGTTGTGGCACGGTCGCAAGATCGTATTATTTATAGTCACTGGCGTGATAACATGCAGCTGATATCACAGGCAAACAATACTGTTGAGTGCTTTACTTACACAAAACATATGTATGCATTGAATTGAGATCTGATATAGGTAAACTCTCAATCAACTCTTGAATACATGAAGATGTTATTGATATCACAGTTGTCATTCTCAGGCAAAATATTCTGTGTTGTTTGACAACAAACGTCTACAGGCTTTTAAATGCAAATTGAAGTCATCTTTATGAATATGTTCACCTCACATAAAATGTTATTCTATCTATAGTCTAGACTAGACTAGACTTCGAGGAGAAAATTAGAAGTTATTATAGTATAATTTGACGCTTCATAATAAATCGAGATTAAGTAATATCAAAAAGTTTTAGACGGTTTAAATGAATTTAAGACTTTACAAGTTTACAAACAGTAAGAACGCAGACTGCAGAAGCTGCAATAAGCTTCTTGGAAATAGGAGAATCTGACAAGTGAAGGACGCGAAGAAGGCAACAAAGGAAAACTACAGGCAATTATACAGAGCCAATTTACTAGTATTAAAGGACAGTACTTTCCTTCTAAAAAGATATACAGGGTGTGTCTGACCATGGGGCTTTAAATCCACGGCTCGATTCTACTCGCTAAACTGAGCTAGGTACTTTTATTATGACACCAACCTCGAAATCCCGAAAAAAAATTTTACTTTTTCCTACATTTTGACTGATCAGATGTCGACGTTTTCTATGGAAAAGCCAAAAAATTTTACCCGATTTTAGGGTTAGTCCCATAGTAAAAGTAGCTCAGTTTAGCGAGTAAAATCAAGCCCTGGATTTAAAGCCCCATGGTCAGACACACCATGTATTATAATGGTCTACTAATAGTAGTTATTAAAAAATGTAACAGTGTATAAGTACGAGGTGGGTGCCAGATTTCAGTTGCAAAGGAACTGTGTCTTCTTATAGGATAATTATACTACGAACATGATGATGATCATGATGACGATGGTCATCGGTCACTAAATTAGACAAGCGCCATTAGAGTCTTCTAGTATCTATCTCACTTTAAAATTATATGTACCTACTTAACTTCAAAAGACAATCAATGGAGTCGCCGTCAGTATCGTCAGATTTACCAATCGATAAGAAAAAGCTGTGACCAATGACCCTCCGTAAGTGTGCATAACATGTTTCTAAATAAAAATTACGAATACCTACAAGGATTCAAAGGATTGTCAATGTCATGGTCACCAAGTGTCAAGATTATTAACTAAAGCCTAAAAATGTAACCGCGTTGATTTAAAAATCAAAGCGATGACAAATAAACGTCTCTTATGTCGGTGTTGTCGATCAGGGTTCAAAATAATTTACATTCAGACACATGAACAACTTCAGGTAAACAAACACATTGATTAAACTACGAACGAAGTGACAATGTCAAACGTATTATTATTTAAAGTCAGACTTATTATAGAGGTACTTATGTAAATTCAAATAAACAACAATAAATTCCTTTATAACATTTTATTGTATTCGGATTGAAGAAACTTATCACGCTTAATGTTTCCATACAAACACTTGTCTTTCTGTATGTGTTCGAAATACTCATGTTTGAAAATCTTTTAGTTCTAATTAGCCTTATAGTGGCTTCATATTAGCCCAATATTCACCCACACGATGATAATATTGATAATAGATTTTTATAGAGTTGATGACGCGTGTTGAATTTTATAACTTTATTTATTTAACACCGTATTTTTACTGTATGTTAATTAAGTTGTCAATCGCTCTCGCAAACATCCAAGAAACAGGCTCACGCTACGTCTTACGTAGGCGAACAACGCGCGAACGCGGCGCCTGACATTCGCGTGCAAATCGCGCCGCACCGCGTTCGCAACGAGATCGCTTACGTAGGACACTTCTATGGGCATCAAAGGATTGATTTCGCCGCGCCGCGCCGCGCCGCGTTCGCGCGTTGTTCGCCTACGTAAGACGTAGCGTAAGCCTCGTTTGAAATTTGATAGATATGCACACACGTGTGTATACCTACTTATATATATAAAATTTATTCATTGAAACTTATGCTAGTTTGAGTTTTACAATGTTTACAATAACAATTGTTAAATAACATTAGATTTCTTGTATTTATGTAATAAAAAAAAGAACGAATCCAAAAACAAACATTTTGTGTTTAAAAATTTTGAAATAGCAAACTATTTACCTACCTACTTGTATTTCCATATATTCGGCATGGTGGATCATGGATGACGTCACTTCTGTTTATTTGATAGGTACAACTGATCTCAATTTGACTTCGATTTTGACAAAAAACTGGATTCATTGGCATGATGTAAATAAAAGTAATCTGCGAAATACCAATGTTATCATTCAACGTGATGTCCTGAGTGTAATGTCATCTTATCTTGATTCGGCAATACATACAAAGACTTAATTAATGACTTTATTTTATTTAGTGTTAATCATTTGTCCCGAAGCTGTGATTGTTATTAGTATAAGTTTTTTTTATGACAAGGTTGAGAATGACGGTCATATTCAGAAAAATTTGACACGAATGATCTTGAAAAGGGTGGAGTATTTTTAAACTAGCAATAACTTGAGTAGCGTTCATTGAAGATTATGATGAGGTACCATCACAGTTTCTGTTTTCCTTACGAACTTCATACAGGAGCGATTTTTGTTTGACGTTTCATAAAGGTTCTTAGAATTTACAATTTTACGCGTAACATCGAAATTAGTGACCAGGCGGCGTAATTGAGCAAATTTAATTAGTACAGAGTTCAATTATCGCGGGTTGCAGTCGCCATCGCTTAATTGCGGTCGTCAACTCCACGTGCGACCAGGATACCGGGACTATTGCGACTCCTCCGCAACGCAATCTTGTTTTTATGATAAAGTTGCTTGGCAAAATGTGATGTTTCATTTAGGTTTACGCTATTGCGAAGGTGTAAAATACGCCAGTTTTTGGTTTTGTTGATATTTTCAAATAGCTCTAAGAGGGGCAAGAGGTTTAAAGTCTGAAGAACAGACTAGGTGAAGTAATTATAGCATCGTTAGACTGGATGAGGAATGCAGATCGTGCTCGGGGAAGGTCAGCAACTCAGCAGCGGTACCGGGCCCGTATTATTTGATTTTGTAAGTTACACGTCACATAAAACTGTTGTAACATAAAAGTATTTCAGGAAGTATTAGAATAAATAACACAAGCTTCAAGTATTTCTATCCCACAGTACAATAGAATTACACTAATGATGATATTGAATTGTCGATGATGAAATTAATGAACAATTGAACATGATCAATAAATTAAAAAAAAAATGATCCGTACGTTATGTTAATGCAAGGAAGTTATTATTTGTTTTTGTTTACTGAATTATCAGATTAAGGTGAACTTGCGCTTAAACTAGTTTTAAATCCCTTATCTATATTCTTGACAAGAATCATCGCTAATCGTCATTAATACTCTCACGTTTCGAGATGGTGATACCAATACGAAGCTAAGAATAACTGACAAGAGTATTAAATCGAAAGAAACGGAGGAGGGTGCTCAAGTTATGCGAGTATTGAAAAGGAAGTTTGTTTACGACTGAAAAGAAGCAATAGAAAAACAAACTTGGAAAATGTTTATTGTTACGACGTTGGCATTGGCAATGACATCAAAAATGATATTATGTAGTAGAAGAAACAGGAAGAGATATTATGATATCTCTTCCACATAAAAACGGAAGAACAGGAAGGATTTATAATTTAAACGCTATGCCTAATTACCTTTAACCTCCTCCTAAGCTCTGGTGTATTTGACGATGCCTTTTTAATACCTATAGTTCGTTTTTTTTAGCATTAGAAAGAACTTCGCAGAAGTAAGCTTGTGGTTTCAAATTCGGCACTTTTAGCGGTAATAATTTGAAGTAAATTATATGTATTGACCATGCTACATTAGATAATTCAATAATTATTAACAATTAAAGAGCCTGATAAAAACTGCATGCTTGCTTCTGTGGAGTTCTTTCTAATGCTAAAAAAAACGAACTATATACGAAACCAACTGCAACCTCACATTTTAACCCAAAGGGGAAAATATACCAATTTAAGAGCACTTTAGATTAGTCTTACTGGTTATGAAGCTTTTTTGCCCGAAAGCTGCACTTTGGGAGGAAAGCAAGCCGCTTTGCATGATGATAGTAGAGGCCCATTAAAACATTTTTTTTCGAAGAACCCGTCATTTCGTCCTTTAGGAGCCGAGGTGGAGCGAGGTCCCTTAAAAACAGAAAAAAAAATCTACAAGTTTCACGAATCATCCGATTTCACTAAATTTGGTGTCAATGGTAAGAAAATGACTTGCTTCATCGTAAAAAAAAATAAAACAAAATATGTCAATACAAAGATAATGTAAAAAAAATTGAAAACCTATTTTTTCAGTTTACACTTTATTTTTGCAAATAGTGTGTTCCATATAGAAAAAAGTCTACAAAAAAGCACTAAATGATAAAATCAAATATATTTCTTATCGTATATTGAAAACCGCATCAAAATCGGTTAAGCCGTTTATGAGATTCAAGTTTTAGAATTTGGCTAAGTTTTATTTACTAGGCGATAGTACTGTCATATTCCTTAGTCGAGACTTTTGCTTCTGTTAATGACCAAGTTTATGCACTGTAGGTTGTTAGGATAAGCAAGGATACACATGTTGATGTGTTTGAGTTTTGATGCCAGTGGAAGATGGCCCTTCGTGGACCAAAAACTCTTCCAGGCTTTTTCGATGCGTCGATCGATTTCCTTGGAATGCTTATTATCGAAGGATGTTATCTCGCCCAAGCAGGTGTATTCGTCAACGAAATTGTATATCCTGCCCATCTACCGTGACCCAACGTTTCACGCCATTGACCATTAACTGGGTTTTTGTCCTGTTCATTTCGAATCCGACTTCAAGACTTGGCTGGTCTAAGGCCTTCTAACATTTTCTCTAAATGAAGTGCAGTGTGGGGGAAAAGAAGACTAAGTATGTCGTAGGAAAAACGCAGGTTTGTCAATGTCAACCTTATTTCGCCGACGTCAATGCCCATTGTTTACCATTTAGCCACCAGCTTCTGGACGATTTCCTGTAGGCAAGAGGTAAACAGCTTTGGAGATAATGGGTCGATCATCCTGTTTGACTCCTTTTTGGATGCAGGTTTAGGGCCGGGAACTTGCAGTATTTTTGCGGTAGATGGTTCCGATGAACTCTGCCTGCCTATAACACTGCTCGCGTTGCTTCGCTGTGACTAAAGATGCGCCGACCCTGGGGTCACCCCTTTTTTCACGTAGGCATCATTGTCCTAACTTATTGATAGTTTTTTTGCCTCAGCATACTAAGAACCGCTTGTCTCTACGGCTACTGGTACCTACTCGTACCTATGTACAAATTCGTAGGCAGGCTCCAAATTTGAATATTTCGCTCATTTAAGTTTTGCTGCTTTTTCGGCGGCTGCTCCGACACGCCCTGTGGCCTGAGGTGTCCTCACACAAGGGCTTACACACGTCGCATCCCAAATGAGGCTGTGTTTTCGCGCTCACGGAAGCAGTTGTATATTTAGGCCCTGATACTCCAACACGCCTGTCGGATGTCCAGCGTCCAGTAGCATCCTGAAGTACCTGCCTTTATAAGCTTATTTGTTCCCCTAGAAACCATTTCATTAAATTGTATGACGCACATGCAGAGCACTGAACGGTTTTTTATAGTAAAGAACAAATTTGTAACTAACCTTCCCTCAACTCAAGCTGCACTTCACAAACATACCTTGCATGCAGCGTACCATGTGAGCCAAGTACGAATGACGGCGAATAGACCTTTTCAGGATTCTGTACCCAAAGGTTAAAAACGGGACTAAAACTCCGCTGTCCGTCTGTACGTCCGTCTGTCCAAACGAACAGAACTGGTAAACACCAGGCTGTATTTCATGAACCGTGATAGTGCCTAGGCAGTTGAAATTTTCACAGATGATGTATTTCTGTTGCCGCTATAATAATAAATACTAAAAACAGACTAAAATAAATATTTAAGTGGGGCTCCCATACAACAAACGCAATTTTTTTGCCGTTTTTTGCGTAATGGTACGGAACCTTTCGTGCGCGAGTCCGACTCGCACTTGGCCGGTTTTTTTGTGAATATATACACATATTTTTAAAATAGATAAAGGAAATACCCACAAGATACTTAAAATTTCCTATGATTTACGTGCTTCTTGGTCTATAAAATAAATAAATAAAATTAGGCCAAGTTCTGAAACACGGATCTCTTAAACTGCTTAGCCGATTTTGAAGTGGTTTTCAGTATACGATAATAAATATGTTTAATTTTATCATTTAGTGCTTTTTTGTAGACTTTTACCTATATGGAACACACTATTTGCAAAAATAAAGTGTAAAAGGAAAAAATAGGTTTTAATTTTTTTTACATAATTTTTGTATTGACATATTTTGTTTAAATTTTTTTTACGATGAAGCAAGTCATTTTCTTACAATCGACACCAAATTTAACGAAATCGGATGATCCGTGAAACTTGTAGATTTTTTTTTCTGTTTTTAAGAGACCTCGCTTCACCTCGGCTCCTAAAGTACGAAATGACGGGTTCTTCGAAAAAAAATGTTTTAATGGGTCTCCACTATCATCGTGCAAAGCGGCTTGTTTTCCTCCTAAAGTGCAGCTTTTTTTTCATAACAAGCATGACTAGATTAAGCTTTAAGGGACTTGTCTGATTAATTTTTTATAAGTTCTCCAGCCTTTCGAAGGTTTAAAATCTTTCTAGAAGCAAATCGAAATCCGAGTACACAAGTGCTGACATCGTTGCGAAATCCGCTACGAAGCCTTTGAAATGAGCGCCAGAACCGCTCACCACGCAAGGCCGCCGGTCATGGCTGTCTATGGTACAATAAACATCATCTACTTACTCAATACCAATGACTAATACTCTGGAATTGTGAGAAACGTAATCGTTACAATTGCTGATGTACAAAAAGTAGTCAAAGAAAACCCTAATAGGCGAGGTGATTTGCATCCCTATTGTGTGCCCAATAGGCTGAAATTACCATTTGTATATAAATAGGTATGTGACGCCATTAACCAATGTTTAACGCCTTTGAGGTTATAAATTATAACAGGTGAATTGCAGATATTTTGAATTCGAGAATACATATTACTACATATAATGAGGTATTTAATAACATTGAAAGCGAAATACAATTAGCGTATAATGCTTTAATGCTACAAGTGACACAAGTGAGCACGACAAATTGATAGTGGAATAATTTATGATAGCAATTCAACAGAAAATTGTAATCAAATGGAAAATAACATAATGATTTACATATCACCTATTTAAGTTGTTAACCATTACCAACTCATGAGAATACTATGATATTTTTATGATGACTTATTACGTACTGTGTGTTTGTTATGGTACCTACTAAGAGTAACACTTCAAAAGCACGTGTCTTGAGAACAAGTTATTTAAATTAAATAAGTATTTGTATTGTATTATTTTTATCAAACACTACGTAATTTTTTTTAATGCTGTTAATTCGTCAATAACAGCTAGCAGCTTATTCTAACAAGCAAGCCAAATTAACGGTACGCCATTGTCAACTATAATTGAAAACCGACGTCGAAATACTTTCGTCAGTGTTGCAACAGGTTCATTCTGCAGTATAAATAACAGTTAATTCCTCCCACGGTCCGTTAGCGCCCGTCGCGTGCGCAGCTCGCTTCCTGCTCAACGCTGGGTTTCTTCTACTACGATTGTGACATGAATCGTACACTTTCGAGTTAATTTGTAAACAAAGGTGCAGGAATCTTGTTTTGTCTGAATGATAAAAGAGTTCGTGGAAAAGCAACATGTAAACAAACAATTCGAACGTAAAACAGACGTGTTTGAATATTATGCTTACAAATGTTTTGGCAATTTTAGCTAGAATACCATTAATTTAATGTTTATAATTTTTTGTCATTGGCCTTTGCAAGGTACAACTACAAACCATTGACCTACCTAATATCTCTCTTTTATAAATGTTATATTACATATATTTTTTCAATAAGGTAAGATAAACATTTCGCTAAGAGCAAAGGGCAAAGGAACGGGCCTTTGCCCTTTGCTCTTATTATGTTAAAATTACCAGTTTTCACATTAACCTCTTTACGACACTCCGGGGAGTGGTATAGAAATTTACGCGTAAAAGTTCTAGCCCCATTATTACAGAAATTATCGTTTTCCGTCAGATTGTTTACCGCCTCGCATTTTTTCGTATAGTTTTTAACTTTTTACCGTGTACACGCATCACTGCCGCAAGACTGGGTCGGAAGGAACGCTGATGCGTGACCGCGCCATGTTCTCGGTACCTATCTCTGCCTAGTCACCTACTGACACGGCTTACAACTTTACAAGTTTTGATTAAGTATAAGGATGACAAAGGAAAATTAAACAGATTATCACTAAGAGCTTATTCTGTCCAGAGAGCGGGTCAGCTCTAGTAGTTATTTATCGGGTCTGTATTTAGGTTTACTAGTGTGTCAGAAAATGACGTAGACCTAACGTGGAATATAAGATTTCTCTGGTAGTGGTTGTGAAGATGTGTTCAAAATTAAGTTTATTCGACTGACTTTAGAGAGAGCAAGAGCGTGTAAATACAGTTCTAACGAACGTGGAATTAAAGCAATTAAATTAATAAAATAAACAATGTATGTACATGTACAATAAGGCCAATAAGTAATGCGTATAATGACTAGTAATAAAAAAAAACATAATACGTGGTTTGTTTATTTATTGCGAACTATAATGTGTTTATTAAAGAAGCAAAAAATAAACTACATTAAGGTAATTAGGACAGTATCAAAGGTAAGAATGTCGTGTTATGCTGTGCAGTTGAGTCACGAACACTTAAATTCAGTTCAAGAACTCGGCATTCCGATCATTCGGGTATTTGAGTTGGTAAACAGATACCAAAATACACTTTTATTTAGGTTCGTCATTTCCTGTGTTGTATTTAATCTGGTATACAAGTATTTAGGACATCAAGCAGGTAAGTATCAGATTCGTTTTCACTGTAATCATACAACCAATCGATTGAATTACGTAATTGCTGCATAGAATATCGTAAGTCCATTAATCAATTTTATCGTCAAGGCAGGTAGCCGTTCAATGATATTTTAGGAAATTGTATAAGCATATACACGCATTGAATCACGGGAATGTAGGTCGCCTGCAGTCGAGAGGAGCTATTTCCAATCGTTATATTTACATGTACCTCTACGTCGGACCATTAAAAACTTAGTGCTTTTAACTCAGTCCCTGAAGTATACGGCGAGCTTTGAATTAGAAATGGCACTCGCAACGAGAAATGTCATAAAAAGTGGGAAAACTTCCGTTTCTCGTCAGAAGCAATTAGAAGAGATTTTGCATTAGTGCAGTAGGATATTCTCGCTCTAAGTTTTAATAATAATTGATTCCTGCCGGCGTATTATGGATGGTATTATCCACGTGATAACATAACTGTCACTTTTTAACACCGCGGAATAGAAAGTGACAGACACCGTTTTATCACGCTGTCACGTAGACAAAAACGACAATCATATCCGTACAGTAGGCCAAGCACATGATTGGCGCGACAGTATCTCGCGGCGAGATAGACTACCCGTCTTTTTCTATTTATGTTAACAAAAAAGCGGCGTCCCTTTTTTGTTAGTAGTCTATCTCGCCACGAGATACTGTCGCGCCAACCATGCGCTAGCCCGGCTGGTTGTATAAAAACTATAAAATAGTTAAAAAGAGAAGGTTGAACTGAACCTTTATAGCAAAAATGTAAATGGTTTTGGGTCAGATTTATTAAGTTTAATAAAGCTAAGCAATCAGAAGTCTAGACTATTAGGTAGACGACAATATCATATAAGATATTTAAATGTCTAACCATCAACGCTGGACAATAACCATTCCGTTTTACTGCTAAGTAACAATAACAAAGAAACAACGAATGAAACGACACGGCTGTGGTTCGACGTCTTTGTCCGGCGGGGCAAGTATGGCAGCATTCCACTTCGCAAGTGTTGTATGATGTATCATAAATATCATAATACGTACGTGTTTTGTCTTTGCACTCTCTTTTGACATCCGGCCAAAAGTAATTGAAATTGTTTATTTCACCATTGTGTTCAGCTCGAACCTAAAAGTCATTGTTATAGGTATTGTTAACTTTTACAACCAACTTTACTGTTACTGCAGTTGGGCTCGAGAATTGTTCGTAGTATCGTGATCCAGTATCCACTGCATTGCTATAATGTAAGAAGTTGTTAAAACAATTCATGTTTTATTTTTATTTCTCGATGGTATTCACAAGACCCAGAAAATCGATTGGGTCGCGAGTGTAATGATGACCCACTTTATCGAGTGACCCTCATAGGTAATCAGTGCTAGCTGATAGCTGCTTTACAATCGTTAAACTTAACAACAAGTAGGTAATGTAGAACAAAACGATATATGTGTTGTTAAACATGAAGATTGTGATGCAGGAAATGATTAATGGATACATAGCAAAAGGTAAAGAGTTATACCTACCACCCCCTCTGAGATTTATTTTATCCGGGCTTTTATTTAACCCACACGAATACAAATGTCTTTATTTTATACTAAAGACCATACGCTCACCTTCACCTCGAAAAACTGGCATTCAAGCATACATTTACTATTTAAAGAGGTAAATAAAAGCCTCACCATTTATAACTTTAAATAAATGACTGTCAACACAAAGACAACACATGCAAGACGACCTATTTACGAAGACAAAACGGCATTGCAGTTAAGTAGTAAGGCAATGATATAATAGTAGAACAAGTCTGATGGCACGGGGGCCGCGAAGGTTGTAGGGCGGCCGAGGCCACCGACGAACCTTTGATGTTATAAATACTGCTAATAAAATCTAAACAGAGCCTACAAAATTAAATTTTGTGGCTTCATTTTTCGGAAATTTGCTTCAACCTATAAGTATGTTCAGGGCGGACATGTCTGAAAGCTAGAGCTTTCGTGTAAGTAATTAGGCAATGGGAAATAAAGTAAAAGTTTTGATTTATTATACTACACTTCAGTGTATAGATTGAAATAGTGATGCGTATACAATAAATTTTGCTTTCCATAATCGAAACAGTGATTGCCTAATATATATAAAGTGCGAGTACCTAGTAGCCTTGTAGGCAGATAACTTCTTGTTATTGGCGTAACGTGATATTGGCATTAAAATCAATTCAAAGTTTTATGCAGATTGATGGAAAGTGCCCGGAGAAAATGGCCATTTTAATTAACACTCAGGAAAAGGTCGAGTCGAGACGTTATTATTACATGAACGGTTATGTAAACCAGGGTGCAACTGAGATCAGCGAAGATTTGCACGTTCGAAATAATCGGAAAGGTTAACAACAAAAAGTCCGGAAAATATTTCAAAAAAGTACTATAAAATGTATTCGTGCAATAGATTCTTTCGTCCTATTGTTATGGTAATACGTAGACTCGTAGAGGTACGGTGGAAGGATGTCAAAAGGGTAGCGGGATAAAACCGGATGCAAGTGACCCAGCGAAATATAAAGTAGGTCACTGAATATAAACCCTACGCAAAATTTGTAGACTGTAACAAAGAAAACATGGAAATATACCACGTATAGACATGTTACGTTTATTATTTTTAGTGAAATTGTTAAGCGCTCCAAATACCCAAAATATATTTGACAATATTTTAGTCATTGTGTCTCAAGTTTTTACTTTTGAGTAAGTGTCTTCAATAAAATATCTTCCATCCTAGTATCAGTATCGACCACAAGCGTTCACTGCTGAACACTGGCACAGGTCTCCGCAATTTCAAAATCCGGTCCTACTGTCTATTCAAGACACATGTTTTGCAAAGTATACAAAACCTCCACTTAAAGAAGTCTTCGAATTCCATACAATAATTTTGTGCAATTCTTACTGAACGAACAACAACACGACCACTGACAGAGTAGGTGTGTTTGGTACAAATTAGTGGTTTAACTCGTTTGCCGGCTGGCTAGAACAGGTCGCAGGGCAGATGGGAGGTGGAAGAACTACGCGAAACGTTTTCACTTCACTAACTACTTGACCGTTATACTTGTAGGATTTCTTTCGAAAGCCAAGGTAATTAAGAAAATTGATGTCATTTACAAATTTTACAATAATGATACAATTAATCAATTTATAGTCTTATATTAGTGGTTTAATTTGTCCATATCAGATATGTAAGAATTTTGACACTTTTAAATAATAATACATACATTGCTTCAGAGCAATCCGGGAACATCGCCTTACAATGAAGTATTCATTACACAATTCTAATTAAATGAAGGTACCTACTTAAATCAGCAATCTACATAATTATTTAACAATAACATTGTATTATTAGCGAAATCTCTCGCCGATTTTGCTGCTCACGCAGCAGACCAGCAGTGCTTTGCAACGCAACATAATCATCACAACGTCGGACCAGAAGACACCATCAGTGTTTTTATTTGAGATCACTTTTCTCTTGAGATGTGGCCAATAGTTTTTTTAATCGCTTTCCCATAGATAAGATGTAGCTTGCCAGTGACTGTCAGATTGTTTTTTTTTTTTTGGAGAGAGAGCGCTTTCCCCGCGTGGTGGCGTAGCGCGAGCGCGACCCCGAGCGGTTGATAAGTGGCTGTTTGCTCCTCTTGTGCCCTGCTCTTAGCCCTTCGATAAAAAAACAAGTATTTATGCCCGCAATACACATGAAAAAAAAAACCATAATTGCAATGTTGCTTTGTAACTATTGTTTAATCTCTGAGAATAAATCTAGCGAGTATTAATCGATTTTACACTTAATTCCTACCATGACTGGAATTGACCGGTAAAAACATTTCTGTTGAAAACATTGTTAGAGAAAGTTATATTGTATTCTCTTCTCAAATTAATTGATAAATCATAAACGCGCGTATCACATAGGGATCAACTATAAAGTTTACAATTACAATGACAGATTCAAAAGAGGAAAATAAAGACCACGGAAAACTTTCTATCTTCAATCGGAAAACTGGGCTACAAGAGGAGCAGCCCAGCGGCCTAAGGGCTCCCCCCTCGCCCCGCCGACCTACTTTCCCCCCTCTCGATCTTTGTGCACGCTCGGCTTGCACAACTCTTGCGTGATATCAGCTGGATTCGATGATAACTCGATAGCGGCGTTGGCCGACTCGATTCGTTCGCGTTTGTAGAAAGTTTGTGGTTATGCTTTTGTTTTAAACAATTGACTGGAGTTATGAGGGAACGCGATTGTTGGAATTTAGCTGTTTGACGAGTCAATTAAATGGTGTCCGAAATAATGCGTAAACCCAGTATTAGGATATCTCTTATTATAAATATTGGCACACTTATGCAGGCGTAATGTTTTATGCACTTGACTTATAAAAATACCATAATATTGCTTACATTATTTTCGAATGCATATAGTGATATTTGTTGACACGTTTTCGTTCACACAGAAATGAAATAATATATTTATACATCGAAATACTGCGTAATATTTGTTGATAAGTTTCACGTCGTGATTTAAACAAGACGAAAACAAAACTTTTTGTGGCAGTCAACGTTGCCTACGATGACTACTTATGTTGTGTACTGTGTGGCCTTGTCAAGGGCAAGTCTATTCCGGTGATATGACGTTCATCAGAGGTACTGTTGATTTAAAATATTTTGATGGGAGTTAAATAAACACTGTACTGACTAATGTTGATAAAATACTATCAAACTTGATTTAAGGTTTTCAGTTGTGATTAATCTGTGTTACTTTTAAGAGAATGATATTAAAGTCAAATAGATCGAGTCAAGTTTTTAAATACCCGATTTTATATCCACCCTTAAATTGATCTCCATGCAGAAGTGCTAGATTGGACAGAATATACAGGCAAAGACTTAGATTTTGTCTGTATTATGTTCGCTAAACTATCAAAACAGTATATTTAATCATCTCGGGTCATGGGGGGCTCGTCAATTTCAATCTGAGCAGAGCAGGACCTACCGCGGCTACCGCGAAAATCGTTTCGTTATCTGACCTACTGAGGGGCCTTCTGTGGACTATTTACTATATATAAGTACCCCCTTTAACGTACAATCCAATAAATCTGCGTATAGATAGACCACAGTTTTATGTTAACCTTGAATGCAATAGTGCCAACTTGCCAAGATTACTCAAGCAGGTACTTCTCCAAGGCCCCTTGCCGGAGCAAAACGGATAATATTATCTTTAAAAAGACCGATGACAAAGTTACGATTGAAATTGGCAATGAACCAAGAATACTAGAGTGAGAAACTAAGGAAGGGGCCAGTTACCGGTAAATGGTGGAAATAGATTAACACTGAGATGATTTTCTTATCCATCAATTTAACAATGTCAGTGATTGAATTACAAGAAATGACATCATTATCATAGCAATTAACGTTTTTTTAATTATGCTATTGCAAGTACACATGACAACGACTACTTAGTAGCTTGTCACTCACCTATATGGCATTTATCTGCAAGAATTTTTAACATAAACAGCATGCTTGCTACTATTTGCAGCTATTAAATATGGAAATGAGCAGCTCAAAGATGACAATCTTTGTTTTATAATGACTCAACCGTAATGATTCATGTTACTAAGTCAACACAACAATCAATCGAGCATCGGGCAGGTATCTGTTATTACGTGATCTCCTCAAGTCCTTTAGCTCAATTAAGCTTCAATGGTTTATTGATTGATCAATTGCTTTTGGCTTTGTCAAGCTGAGTTGATCTGCCATTCCAATTACCCCCCAAGTAGCATTGCAAGCTGTATATAAGCTGTATTGAAGTTTATTTGTATACTATAAGCTGTACAGTTAGGCTGTACAAAGGCTGTATAAGCGCTTATACAGCCCTTATAAGTTAAAAAAGGGCCCAAATTATACAGCCTTTCGCGTTATTAGAGCTGTAGAGTAGCTGTATAAGCAATACATAAGCTGCATAATAGCTGCATTACAGCTATATTTCGGTGTAACAGGAAACCTTAACACTACAGATAATCTCTTATAAGTACGATATAAGAATATGAGTTTTAAAGGAGTTTTTAAAAATGATTACAAGAGAATAATAATCATTTAGGAAACTAAAATGTCTTAATCTTGTTCATTCGTAATATAGTAATGGCGACAATAAAGTGTTATAGTGGATGGTAAAAGTAAGAATTATAGAGGACTTAAGTGGAATATTATACTATTTGTAAGTGCCGATTATTATTTATTGTGAACCTATGTATCTTTTCTGGCAAAATATTCACGCGCCTGCAAAATAACAAAGAGAAACCATAAGGAAAATATCAAAAATCGGTAAAGTTAGTGTTTGTTATTAACAAAAAGTTTTATAAATATTAATTCTAAGGCTAACGTTAATTTATTTTAGCTGATTATCATAACACGATGTTAGTCTGCTTAATATTTGCAAGTATTTCCTTAATTATATTTACAAATACTTTTTTTTTCATTGGATAATGGCGACAATTTTTAAACAGCTTACAGGATAGTTGGAGAGCATTATAATCTTAGTAGCTGTACTGTGTAATAAATGGAGTGTCATTTACAGCTTTTGTAATTAAAACAGCTTTAGAATAGAAGATTTTTATTCGTTTGGCTGTATTTCGGTTCTCCGTACATAAGTTATAAGTCTCTTTAGAGATCCGTATAACAAATAAAAAACCCTTAGGTCCAAATGTATTTGGTCTATTCTTCGTTTCATTTCATAATTTTCTAAATTATTAATTTTGTTCATTACAATTTTTTATTTTCGTGGTCGAAATATATACTTATACGAGTGTAAAATTACGCCGAAATAAGCGACTCTGTCAGTAATACAGAAAAAAGCTGTACTATAGCTGCCATTTATTCGTTTAGTTTTATAATACCCTTACAGACAGAAGTTATACAACTACTATTCTTATAGGAGAGTAAAATTACGCCATAAGAAATAGCTTTAAAACGGGGTTGACAGATACATTTGTACAGCTACAAGTGCCAAGTGATACTACAATACAGCCTGTATACAGCTCTTACGATAAAATTAGCTTGTAGTGTTTCACAACACTTAAAGTTTTAAAACGGAGTTGACAGATACTTTTATACAGCTAAAAGTGCCAAGTGTTACTACAATACAGCCTGTATACAGCTTTTACGATAGAATTAGCTTGTAGTGTTTCACAACACTTTTAGTTTTATAGTAGATTTTCTATATTCTGATAAAGCACCCCATGATTCCGCAGAATCCTTTATAATGATTTTATACAGCTTGAGCTGTATAATGTCTGTAAAATACCTTTTATACAGCTTAAATCTTTTCTGACACTCTTATACGTCTCTTAAATCACTCTAAGTTCTAAATTGGCTGGTATATTGATGTTGCCGACACTTCCATGCTACTTGGGCCAACTATGATAACGATCAAAAGCTATAGATTAATATTAACATCTAATAATGCTACAATAACTTAATTCGCATGTCGGAAATTTTCATCTTGGTGTAAATCTTAGATTAACCATGATCAAAGATAACTATTATATGTATCAAATTTTCGTCTAAACTATCTAAAGCATACCAACATAAAAAAAGTTGGCAGCATGTGAAGTCACGGGATATGTGGTACAACCAAAACCAACAGTGGTGGTACATTGGGCTATTATGTTACTAATCATGTCCTACACTACTATTATGAATCTTTGCTATTTGAAATAAATGATCATTGAATTGAATTGAAAACCGCCAATTATGGTTTTGATTATGAAATATTTCGTTTAAGTACAAAGTACAATCATCAGCATAAGTATTACTGGTACCTTTTAGTCTTTACAAATATATTAACTTTTGGGGTCCTATATCCTTTATTAGATCTTTACATTTCCATCCATATGTATGCTAATTCGCTAATGTACTAACCAAATAACTAGATTATAATGTTAAAAACAACATCAGTCATCGATTTTGCTATAGTTCGGACAATGCCCAGGTCATTGTCGTGTAATGCCTACAGCCTAGACTGGAGGTCTTGACTTTCTTGCAGGCAATTTGTCGGTGAGTGAACCTGAATAAAATATCAATAAAAACAACGTAGGTTTTGTCACTCTCGGTTGCAAAGTGTCTGTGTTTGTGTTTGACATTGATATTGTTGTATTGTCAGCTCGTCAGCTGAAACAAATGTGACAGAATACTTCAAAAATAAAATAAGCCTAATAGGAATCACTAAAATATTACATAGATATTCGCCCTGCAGGTACCTGCAGACAAAACAGTTCGATGAATTTGATGTGAAAGGTGTTGTGGTTGTGTGCGGTGAATGTGTCATGCGTGTGCTCTCTGCTAGTCTTGGAGAGAGAGTAACAGCAAGAAATAGTTGATTCACCCTATTAGATTATGTCTCAGTGTAAAGAGTGACATAGGCATTTTTTTTTTCCTAGCCTACTTGCAATGTCCTCCCCTCGTTTTCTCCACTCGACCCTGTCATCGGCATTTTCTCACCATTTGGGGTAGAATGCGTCCAAGTTGTCCCGCCATCTCCTTTTCGGTCTGCCTAAACTCCGGCCTGCACCGGCTACTGTATTCCGTGGGCATGGGCATAGGCATATTAGGTAGTATATTTATGTAATTAATTTAACTTTTATCATTTCTTTTAACTTTACTCGTTTTCCTTTGTCCACTAGTGACAATAAATTGCTCTAATACGTTCTAGCCGCGGCCATTTTAATTCCGAGGTAGCAATTTCTTATTTCTTCCGCATTCATGATCTTGGAAAAGTTAAGAATTTTGTGTTTTTAACTTGAGCTTAGCGAAGTGTCTTGGATACACAGAAGTATAGTTGAAATCCGTTCGCATCACAGTATTTCTATAGGTAGATTGGTCGAAAGTAAACCTCCAGTCCGGCACGTTTGATGAACGTGAGGGTGACGAAATTGTCGAAATTGATGTGGTCAGATACACCTATACGAGGATACTTGCTTCTGTAACATCTACCTACCAATGTACATATCTCAACATTGATGGATTTTAGGTTATTTCGATATACTTTTTTATACAAATATTACAGTTATCTAGCGGCGATATCACCACGAACGCTTATTGCAGAAACTGCTAAAAGATGCCGGTAGTATACTTCTCCAGCTTAGGGCCATGCGAATCATGAGATCAATCAAAAACTCTACTGTAGAAATCCTCGTCTTCTATTTTTCCCTCATAGTTACCAGGCACATCTATTGCACGTTAGTAGTGCTTATAAGTTTATCTGGCGTTTCTCACTCACGGCGGGAGAGCGCGGTACAAAGATATGGCTTCTATTTATAACCGAGGAATGAGAAGAGCGGTGCAGGCGGGCATCGCATCGGGTTTGTCGTTGTGTTCGTGTTCAATGTTTTGTACTCGCGTTTAGGCATTCCTTTACTTCAAATTCATAGGTGAAATTAACCATAGAATCTATAAATTCTTGTCATACTGATGATGTTTCCAACACTTTTGACCCGAAAGTTGATGATTCGCCAAAGTGACGAAAATCACAAGCTTTTCATGTTGAAAATTGCGGAACTCAAAAATGCTACATTGGAATTAAAGATAGCAAAAGTAATACGTCATATTTGTGTTCGAAAAATTTCCCATAACAATCATTTGGTACTTTACATCCTAATGATGTGGTAAGTAATAAATTGAATTCCGGTTATTCTTATATACCAAAACGTAATTAAAACCTAATACCTAGCGTATAATCAGCATGTCTGAAGAATTGCCTAATCACGGTGACCTTTAGGATTTCACCAGTCTAGACCCGATTCAGATTTGTGAAAGTTTTAAAGTTCATTCACATCATTTTCAATCTTATTCGTCTTTACATGAGTATTGATCACACATTCCAATATTTGGAATACAACATTGGAATTGATACTTGTAATATCCGGTGGGGTGCCATTGTCTCGTAGGCTCAATCAAACCGAAACTGACATCATTCTCAGGGACCAACGTTGTCACGAAACGTTGATTCGACCAACCGGTAAGCAGCAAAATTTTCCCACTGTAATCATGTGTTAGATAACGAAGTCTAACGTTCCAACGTCTTATCTCTGTCATTGCTATTTATAGTATTTATATGTAAATAGTGTATAGTGGAATTATGTAAAATCTTGTATCATAAATTTGAATAGATGATATGAAATGAGTATAGTAGCAAAGCAATAATGTTGCCGGAATGTATTACATTTAGTTGAATAAAGTTGCCAAACGGTATTGACTTACTACACCTTATAAAACAAAGTCCTCCGCCGCGTCTCGTCTGTCTCATTGTGTGTGTGTATGTTCGCGATAAACTCAAAAACTACCGAACGGATTTTCATGCGGTTTTCACCTATCAATAGAGTGATTCTTGAGGAATGTTTATGTGTATAATTTGTTAACACGTGCGAAGACGGGGCGGGTCGCTAGTTTAATAATGGCAAAGTAGATGGACATACCAAGGATTTACAATGTCATACTTATTCATGTAGTAATAACTTAACAGATTTGGTAGTTTACCTCCTGATAGCATGAACTTAATAATGTATAAAAAAGTAGTTACTGAAGAGTATAACGTATAAGATTATATAACTAAGTAAACATATATATGAATCCTTCTTTTGGCACCGGTGCTATAGAGACGATTGGCAACACATGCCAATTCGTCAGGCGATCGTGACTTTAGTTGTGTAGTCGGTTCACCAATAGTCGCAGATCTATACAAAATATTCATTTAAATGTTTATCAGCTAGGTGCCAATCTCTTTCCCACGCTTTTCTAATAAAACGTTATCACTAGTGAAAGGTGGCTCAAATGAGAAAGTCATCAAGAAAAAACTCTGGAATAATAAAATATATCTGACTGTAATAGAGAAGCTGGTGTTTTGCGCCCTAAAAACAACATTTCTTTGGAGATGGAGATTACAAGTTGAAAACAGGCTGCAATCCAAAATCAGCCTGGAACCCCTCCATGGAATAAGATAGAGGTGGAAAGGATAACAATGAATTGGGAAGAAATGACCTAAATGTAAATACCAAAGACCGAAATCAATTGGAGAAATTTATTTGAGTCCTACACTCCAGCAGAGGGTATGGGATAAAAATAAGAAGATTTATAGACTAGATTGCTCTTAACTTTGCTTTGTGACTAAGATTGTTAGTAACTTTTGACACTGACAGAACAATATCATCAGACAGAGTAGGTAGTATCAGTATCGCTTTTTAGCAATAAAACCGCCTGTTGTTTAACCTCTTCTTATTGTATTATTTGTATTGTTTTCTGGAATGAGATGTGCAATGAAGAGTATTTGTATTGTATTGTATCATATCGGAAACAGTTCGAATGAATAAAACTCGAATTGGCCTGTCAGTAATCGTACCTACGTCTATCTCGATAATCATTAAACTGATGTTGCAAGTTGTAGGTTGCGTAATGCCCTCTTTGTTTAGTATCGCCTTTAATGAAATAGGTAGGTTTTTGCATTGTTGCAGTATGTTAAAAAGGACAAGTTAAACTAAAAAAACCGAGTTTCATGTACCTACTTATATTGACCTTATCAAGGTTGAGATAAAGAATGTATGCATAATAAGTATTTTGAATAATATCTCGACAAAAATGGTAAACAACTTTTAATATCTGAGTTATGTCAATTACCTTAAAGGCGTATTAGGCAGACTAATAAAGAAATAAGCAATGAGACCAAATACAATTAATCTTTATCACTGGTAAGTAGGTACCTATTTACGAAAATGCAAAGTAAAGTGAAGCAATCAATTACTCTTAGTACCTCTATCTCAAATATTTCCTTGTCTTCAAATTCATCACAGACCACAGCATGACAGGTAGACGTTTTCCTAATGTGAATGTGTGATTTTTTATCGGTTCTTTACTTCGTAATGCGTATAAGTACCTACACGGCTTATAGTGAAAAAAAAAGTAATTACAGTACATATTATGGACATTATGGTCCTATTTTTCCGCACTAGTGCGTAAAATAGCACTTTTCGTGTGATGTTAAAAGTTTAAAGGGCCATATGTACTGTAAAACGTTGTACGATACACGTGCGAATAGATAATTCGCAACTCGTGTCGATTTAAAACACTCCCTTCGGTCGTGTTTTAATTTATCGCCACTCGTTTCGAATTTTCTCTTTTACGCACTTGTATCGTAAAGAACTATTTCAATTTACGAAAATGCAAAGTAAAGTGAAGCAATCAATTACTCTTAGTACCTCTATCTCAAATATTTCCTTGTCTTCAAATTCATCACAGACCACAGCATGACAGGTAGACGTTTTCCTAATGTGAATGTGTGATTTTTTATCGGTTCTTTACTTCGTAATGCGTATAAGTACCTACACGGCTTATAGTGAAAAAAAAAGTAATTACAGTACATATTATGGACATTATGGTCCTATTTTTCCGCACTAGTGCGTAAAATAGCACTTTTCGTGTGATGTTAAAAGTTTAAAGGGCCATATGTACTGTAAAACGTTGTACGATACACGTGCGAATAGATAATTCGCAACTCGTGTCGATTTAAAACACTCCCTTCGGTCGTGTTTTAATTTATCGCCACTCGTTTCGAATTTTCTCTTTTACGCACTTGTATCGTAAAGAACTATTTCAATTGAAATCTTTCAACCTGTCAAATTGGGTACCCGTTACTATCGCGAAACTTTCCTTTTATCAAGTTTAATTTAAGAATTCGATTGTCGAGCGCTGATTCGGTTCAGAAACCGTGCGTCGCCGGTGTCGGGCCGGTGCATCGAACGCGGTGAGAGCGGGGTCGACGAACCTCCAGCCATGTGCATTCGGTGAACTAAATTGTCATAGATAAACGGGTTACTTTTTTAAAACGAGGGAATCCGAATTGGACATGTTTTTAGTTTTATTATAGAAAAATTACAACTGTCCCTGTTGTAGGTATGTCTATTTTTTTAGACGTGCTATACCTAAGGTATAATGTTCCTCTGGCTTACCAATTGGATTTCCAATTTTTATGAGGGTTAAGTTTCGTCCAGTTTCGTCTGTGGTTTACACCAAGCAAGAGTTTAAACTCTGTAAGTCCTATCCCAGATAGGTAGGAAATAAAAAGAATGTTAATTACTTATATCAGGCGTGGCTCACTCTGCGATTTCGTCGCTTTGCTACAGGTAGCTAAAAGTACATCCGTTCGACCCCAATTTTGGGGTTTGCCATAAGCCGCGCGTGGCGCTGTCGCCACCTAGCGGCCATATCTGTGCTGATCGTGACAGACGCGTTTTGTTAGAGAGTGAGTCTTCTGTACCTAGTATTATTTATTCTGTGCTTATATCTAGATTTGGTAAGTAATCTAACTGTCATTTAGTAAGAGTTCAGCTGTAAGTTTTCAAGATGATAAATAGTCAGGTAGTGCACCAAGAATTTATCCTAGATTTTGTCCCAGGTAGATTGGAAGGTATTTTGTTTTACCTAAGAATAATTCAGGTCTGTATGAACGCATAATTCATCGGTGTATCTATAGGTATCTTTATCCCGGGGTTTGCAAATAGGTCCCAGGCCGCCAGGCTCCGACCGAGCCCTTTCCAAGTGTCCCGAGCTTATTTCTCACTCCCACCCTTCCGCCCTTGTCCCTTCTATTCCCCCCATCGTAGGGCAAAATGTGCCAACATGCCTAGCCATCTACATGTATTCGGAAAATAATTTTTCGCTTTACAAACCGCGTACGTTGCTCGTAAAATTACAAAGTCGTGTATTTTTTATATTTAATTACAATACTAGTTTAGGTATAACCGGTTTGAACGAGATAAATAATTCATAAGAAACATTCGTTTCTACTAAATACCAGTATACCAAGCTGTTCTCTACAATCACTAATCCAGTAATTACTGTAGGTACATCCTACCTAGTTTTATTTGAAGACAACTCATAAGTAGATCCATTTTATGATACAGTTCAATGCCAACTTATCAATCAAAGATACAAATAGCAACGTACGACCACTATATTATTCAATAGGTATCTAGAGGGGAAATAAGTACCTACCTTCCACGTAAGAATGAGGAACTGGTATCTTTGTGTTATGTTATGGAATAAGACGAGATGTTGCGTTCAGTTGGTATGCGACTGGCATTAAATTATACATAAACCACCTAGAATAATATTCCGCCATGACTTAACATAACAATAAAAAATATTCTTAGATTTAATTATATTAATTTATAGGCATGGGGCTCTACCTGAAGCTCCTTATTCTTGTTATCTTTGAGCGATGCTGCCCTGATAACACCAGCTTTCCATCCCCACTCGGAAACTTTATTCACATTAATTTTTGTCACACCACTCACAGACAGAAATCGTTTGCCAACTAAATCTTCACGGTATTTATAGGCCATAACGAACCACACAATCACATTATTCACTTTAAAACTACACAAACGTCAAAAAACACAGCGTTCGAACGCTCTACACGACACACTCTTCGTTGAGCGAAGGGAAACTACGTGGAAAACAAAAAAAGCGCCTGCCCGGAACGTACATTACTAGCCGATTATTTTAAATACTGCTTCATCAAACTTATTGCGCCAGGCATGGACAACTTCTTGATTTGGTCGTATCAGACTAAACTGAAGTATAATACTACCAAATAGAACAGTACTTGTTATCAATATGCTTTACGTAGAAGTTACTATGCTTTCAAACATATCCCGTTAAGATTCAATTTCACCCAACACGTAGTTTCTCTTTACGTCGTAATTCCGAGAAGTATCGACAGATGGCGCAAAAAGAAACCACAATAGTTACACACACCCGATATTGAGATGGCGCTAGCGTACAATTATGAGGATTATGAGTGATTATGAGACATCATCTGGTAAAATTGTATTTGAGCCGCAAAAAAAACATTACATAAATTTAATATTATAAACAATAAGACATCATTTTACAACTTCACAGTATATCATGTACAAAAAAATAAAAGGTTTAGATTTTTTGTAGTCTACTTAAACTTGCTACTTAATATATTGATTGATCACGTGACCAAAACATATTTCAAAAATTCAAACTTCAACTCAATTCAATATGGCGACTCGGACGTACTGCTGAGCGGTTGTGTTTGTCATGTTAATTTCTATGATTTTTTGAGTGTTTTTCATATGTGGCCGTTAATATGATATCGTCTATAATATCCCGATTAGTGATGTAAGTAATACATTTTTTATACTTATGTTTACCTGCCTTTTGTACAATGTTGATTTCTTGTGACGTATTGCAAGTTTATTTTTAATTTTACACATCTGTCTTCCCTTTGTTTGATTATCCAGTCGGTATCGATCAATACAAATTATTATTGGCTGTAGAAATCCTCTATCTCATCTTTATAAAAAATAAAATAGTTAACAATCATCAAAACTATAATTAATAAACTGATGCTAAAATAAATGACGTTTGATTAACGGATTGATTTTAAAGTCATTATAAATTATCTCTTAGCAAGTGTTCGATTCTATACAATTGCGTTGTATTTTAAATAGTAAGAGACAAAGTTAATCATTAAGTTTTTACCCACGAACGAAAAATGTAGTTAACTACATTGGTACCTATTGCATTTTGAAAAGTAATATGCTTTTGTCATATATACAATTGCCAGTTGTCGTTTGTCGTGCTTGTCCTATTAAAGATATTTGGATAGACTCCAAGAAATTTAATAAGTGCAAGAGCAAAGCCGGGTAATGACAAAAGTTGGTACACATAGTTTCATCTTGAGCCTAGATTAAAAAAATTATGTATAAGCATCAGAAAACTTATTGTTCCTGTTTCTTTGGTCCACCAACCTGGTGGAACTCACAAAATCTCACCTATCAGTTGGAATTGGAACTGATTCATTACAGTACCATGATCAGCGCCATGAGTGCAGTTATATTGATAATCCTTTATTACTTACCCAGTTAACAATTTATTAGTGATAAGCACTTGTTTTTTTAAATTGAATCAGCTTTTACCAAAAATGTTAATGCTTTAGGGCAGTTGTTTACCTTGTTATGTAAGTTCAACTGGAAAGTTTTTTAATGAGAAGACTAAAGTACTTGTATAGTGTAGGTATATAATAATAAGTAATATTTTCATGTGCGCTCCTGGTACTGGTTTTCTATATGAAACCATTACTGGAACCAGGAATTCCCAAGTCACACCATACAAGTTCAGTTACGGGAGCATTCCTTGGTTGTAGTTAACTTTTTTCATACATTTTGTATCACATCACATTGTGTTAAACTAGGTTAGTAGGCTTTGGACATTATTCTCAATATGATCCATCTAAATAATAGCTATCAGAGAAATGACTATCATGCAGGCTGTTTAATGCATTATTTTAGCAGAAAGTTATTTTTCTGAATTGACAATAAAGTGGATATAATTATTATAGCTTGGTGGTTTTATACATACATATACATATGATCCCGCCTATTTCCCCCGGAGGGGTAGGCAGAGATTTTAACTGCATAAATAAAATTTATAATGTATTTGCACAAATTTTATACCGAGTCAGTGTGGCCAAATCCTAATGGTGTTACTCATAAACACATTACAAGCCTGAATTAGCTATGAATTGTATGTCTCTATCTGTCGTTTTGACTTATGTATTTGTAAGACAAGGATAAAACATAATTTAACTAATTCAGGCTCATAAATAAGGTGGTAAGTTAGAAAAAATATTCGTTTCCTAAAAACTTAAGAGATGATTGATATGGTAACAAAAAATATCAGCTGTTATCACACATTTCCTGGTTATTTACACAGGTGATGAAACTGTACACTAGCTAACATTATTGCATTTTGATATATATTCTTAAATAATTTCATAAATAATTCAAAAATATTATAAATGAGAACATGGAATGAAAATTAAATAAAAAAAATCTACTTCTACTATAAAATCTCTTGAATTCGTGTTGATAGCAAACAAAGGAAAGCATTTTCTTTTAGGCCTACAGTACTGTATGTTATTTTCTCAGAATCCAAATTAAAATAAAAAAACGAATTTGATAATGTGAATGGTTATACATATATTGTATATTTAAATTCCCTTTTGTAAGTTACGTTGCACATTGTAAGCAAGCTCTTTGGATACAATGTGGCTACCACCAGTTTGGCAAATTGGCACTGACATAAAGGCTAACGAGAATGTAACTAACTTTCTATGCATCTCGCTCGTACTATGCATATATGCATATTAGTGCGAGCGAGATGTAAGTATAGAAAGTAAATTACGTAGACGTTAGGGTACCTATCGTCGCTGTGCCTACAAAAGTCGCTATGTGATTTTTGTCGATTTTTAGGTTTTAATGCCATTTTGAACCTTATTTCCATACGCATATGCTCCAAAAACAGCGTTGAGCTTATTTCACTATTTAAGGATTTAACAAATGTAGGTATGTGATGCCCATACAATGAATGCTCTTCCTATAATCGCTAACTGGAATAAATCACATAACTACATTAGCTTACTTCAACAGCAATTACAGACGTGCGCTCGCTATGTCATTCTTGACACATAGCGATATTTTCTACTAGTTTATTGAAAAATTATTAGATGCGCTTGCGCCCGATATGTAGTTCCTCGCACATAGCGATAATTTTTGTACAAGTTGGAGTCGATGCTATGTTCCCAGACCGTGTCTGTTACGACACATGGCGGAATTTTCTTATAACAATCCAGTATCCAGTCTACCGTATGTTATTACGTGTGTGTACAAATAATTGAGTTTTGTGAGTTTTCGTTACAAGTTGTTGGCAGTTATAAAGGTAACAAGTGAATGAAAAATTACATAAAAAATAGAAATATGTTTTGCCTATTGTATATTTACTTATTTAAGTACTGCGGAATGGAGTATCGAGACAAACCATTCTGGTTTACCGATGCTTTTGGATCAAAAAATGATGTAAGATAAATCAAAATTACATAATTTTTTATTTTTTGATCTGATAAAAAAAAAAAGTTAGCGCAATGTACTTTATAACATGAACATGTAGTGCATTTATGCATTACTTAAAGAAAAAAAAATCATGTTATTTTATAGGACATTCTTACACAGATTGACTAAGTCCAACAGTAAGCTCAAGAAGGCTTGTGTTGTGAGTACTCAGACAACGATATATATAATATATAAATATTTACATACAACCATGACCAAGCCATGACTCAGAAACAAATATTATTTGTGTCATCACACAAATAAATGCCCTTACTGGGATTCGAACGGGGTCCTATTAAGGTCTCATCGCATAATAATTGATTGTCATAATGTAATGTTACGCATAAATCTCTTTTCGCAAATTTTTTCTCCAACTGAAACAGAAAGTATTTTTGAAAATATTTTGCATTGCAAATGGTTTGTGTTATAATTTTTCAGAAATGTTAATATTTCCAGCACAATACCTAACAATAATGCGAAATGAGTTTTATGCGTAACATTACATTAGGACAATCAATTATTATGCGACCCAATATGGACCCGATTCGGACCCAGGGCCATCGCCTTCACAGGCAGGGTCTTAAATACAATATCTTAAATACAAATGGTTTTTTTTCAACTCAGCTAGGCAATATCGTGTCGTGTTTAATATTGTAACACAAACTTAGATAATAAATGAAAAAAAAAGCAGTAAACATCAGACAAATACATTATTAATTATTCATGTCTTTTCAAAGGAAAATAATAAGTACCAGGATATATGTAAAAGAGTCGATTGAATTATTTTTTCGTATGCTGTGTTGGGAGAAAGAAGTTTAAAGAAATATTAGAAGACAACAAAATTTCAATTTACAAGCCACGCAAATACCGCAGTGACCCTTGTGTTGCCTACAAACAAGGAAATATTAATATGTAGTAATATCTAGTTATAATAAAAAAGTACGTAGACTATTCAATCATGATTAAATTTCCATTATATCGACTTAAAAGTTTTTTTTTCTGTTTTATTGAACACCACATCATTTTATTTAAATCTACCTATGAACTGGTTAAGACACTTAGCGGTTTTTACGACTAAAACAAAAATCGCTATGTAACATATTTATAAAAAAATTTTTTTTTCACACTATTGAAACTAAAATATCATTTCAGGTAATTCCGTAATATATGCTAAAGTGCAAATACTTTTATCATAAAAATTATGATTTGAATATGTTCAATAGTTATCGAAATAAACAGTTTTTTGTGTCTCCTGTAAAGTAGGTTAAAAACACATGGCGACTTTTGTAGGCACAGCGACGCTATGCACTTTTGACACCGTCAGTGGGTCGTGGTACGGGTACATATCTATCAAGAAAAATTAATAACTTAATTGTTAATACAATTAATGCTATGGTGTATTATCACTAAATTGCTACTACGTTATGCATACACAAAAGCAGTTCAGCTGTGTTGGCAAATCTCCAATTATTCTTATTTTCGAGTCTTGCCACTAGCACCAAAAATTGGCAACATTTCATTTCTTAGTCCCATTTTTAACCTTCAGACGTTTACCAGCTCTCTACAAGACCACTCGTTCATTCATTGTTGTCTAAAATTTCAAATTGGTCAACGGAAAAGCTAAGATATATAGAACTTCGTATTCGTAACAAAATTATCTTTGTGTATATTGAAGTCTTGAAGAAAACGAAGAATTTTACACGAATAGTGACGCTAATATTGGAAATAGAATTAGAGCAAGCTTCGGAATTCGTCACCGGGATACCCCGTTGCACTGCCGGGTGCTATTTTCGGTAAGCCCGGCCGTTCGCCTCCTGGTTGTGAAGATTTGAAGAAGCTTTAGTCTCTAGCGCACACCGCAAGCGCCCGCGCCGCGACCGATATTCTATGCAACTTAGTGAAGTGCGTTGACACCTAACCGTACTGTGATTCACTATCAGTAGGTGTTATTAGTGTCTGTTCCGAGTGCGCTCAATAC
The DNA here is from genome assembly GCF_963556715.1 of Cydia fagiglandana. NCBI lineage: Eukaryota > Metazoa > Arthropoda > Insecta > Lepidoptera > Tortricidae > Cydia > Cydia fagiglandana. Next base: position 9,892,080 of record NC_085941.1, read on the forward strand.
GTTCGTACGTCGAATACCTTGGCTCCGGCATAATTATGACCTTATAGAGGCCGCTTGTCTTGCCTTTTTAGGGTTAACCTCGACGGAGCCCAGTTTTGCGGTGACGTAGACTGACCTATTTAAAAAATGTCTTCGCGAACGAAACTGGAGATAAGAATTACTATTTATTACGAGGATCATGTTGTTGTTATTTATATTTAATTTTATGTAAAGGTGTTATTTACTGTTTAACATTGGTAATAAAATGTAAGTCTTTAGAATGACCTTTATTTTCTCAGTCTCTTATCATCAAGTCATTACGCGCGAACAAATCTTATTCGAAAACCTTAATAGCTTTGTAAATTAGGACAATATTCAATCCAATGTAGATTGAAATTAAACTGGTAACAATGCAGTCTTTGTTGTTGTTTCGTATGGTTTCATAACGCTCCGGTGGCTCACTATGTAATTTTAATGGTTCAGGAGTCATAATTTATGTACCTAGTTTAATGTAGGTTACCCTCCCGAAAATAACCATGGCACAGTCAATTATCGTGCCGGCATACAAGTATACAACGTCCGGTCATGACCGTATTTCTATTACGATACCGTGAGTCCGTGACAATATGTACCTGTACCCGTACCATGAGTCACTGACAGTGTCAAAACTGACATATACGCTAACGTCTACGTAATTTACTTTCTATACATCTCGCTCGCAGTAATATGCGAGTACGAGCGAGATGCATAGAAAGTAAGTTACGCTATCGAGAACGATTGCGTTTATGTTAGTGCCAAAAGTGGTAGCCAAACTGGAGTTGTGGCGTTCTTGATTTTATAAAACACAAATGTAGAGTCATTAAATCAACTATCTAAGTTAAAATGCATTTGTGCGTTTGTGTTTGTCCATATTTTTGGACTTCAATTGTTTCTTAACCGTTCGTTTTAGAGCCGTAACGCACTGTCGACAGTGTCGACTACTCGCCGGCGACTCGGCGACCAAAACATGGGCAACTAGGGCCAGGAGACCAGGCTGAGCGCAAGTATGACTAAGATACGTTGTGTTCTTCATAACTATGTTCGAGAGAGAGCCGGATACAAATTTGTCATCTCGACAGTTGCTTGCAGTGTGAACTGTGAACGTTTCCATTTGAACCCCTGTTCCTAGTGGTCGCCGGCGACCAGCGGTCGCTTGTGCGTCGCCTCATACGCAGTGAGTCGCCGAATCGTCTGGGCGACGACGGCGACTAAGTCCGTAAACGCCTATACAAACTACAAAAAATCACAGTCGCCGTCGACTGAGTCGCCGCGTAATTCGTAAAGTACGTTTTTGAAATGTAGAGTTTTGCCTTGAGCTTCGCAACACAATAATCACCGAGAAGGTCTCAAGGTTGCGACCATTTTCGGATAAGTGAAATCACATTTAAAACAACCTCGAGCGGCTCGGTGCTTGGTGTTAGGTTTTGCTTTGAAGATACAATCTTGTTGTTTGTACTCAATTGTGGAATGAAATCTGATTACAGTGTTCCAAACTTGTGTACATTGTATGTAGTTATAACATCACTGAGAGAAAAGTACAACAAAAACACACTTAGAATTACAAAAATAAACTTAATCCGGGGACAAGGAGAGTTAACTAATAGCAACAAATTGACTTTTGCAATTTCTATTAGTTCTTGCAATTTCTATTATCTGTTTGTTGAAATTATATTTGGGATTACTGGGCTGTTTATAGAAATAAATAAACTTTACAGAAATAGTGAAACGTCCATAATTATTACTAAAACTTCATTTCTTCCCCCAGTACAGAACTGTTTTTTAATTCCTGGTGATGATTTTTCTCTCAGTGATTTTACAGTTGAACATTTATAATTAGAGCAAAGGGCCTCTCCTCTCTCAACACGCTACGTTGTCCTACATCTATGTGGCACACTTTAAAGATGTGAAGTCCATACGAAGCAGGCGTATACGAAGTAGTTATTTTATGTTGCGTTATGCCATTCGTGCTTTAGAATAAGTTTTTCGAAATTCCAATAATAAAATACAGAAAGGTCCCTAAAGACATACGGCTTGATGTTTTCTACCTCTTTATATGCAGCGATGCTACCAGTCATCTGCCTATTATGTAATTTACAATTTGTGGTCTAGTCTATTCGATTATGATCTGTAAATTAAAAAAACCGGGCAAGTGCGAGTCGGACTCGCGCACGAAGGGTTCCGTACCATAATGCAAAAAAAAAACAAAAAAAGCAAAAAGAAAACGGTCACCCATCCAAGTACTGACCCCTCCCGACGTTGCTTAACTTTGGTCAAAAATCAGGTTTGTTGTATGGGAGCCCCATTTAAATCTTTATTTTATTCTGTTTTTAGTATTTGTTGTTATAGCGGCAACAGAAATACATCATCTGTGAAAATTTCAACAGTCTAGCTATCACGGTTCGTGAGATACAGCCTGGTGACAGACGGACGGACGGACGGACGGACGGACAGCGAAGTCTTAGTAATAGGGTCCCGTTTTACCCTTTGGGTACGGAACCCTAAAAAAGAATAATACATACAATTTTTTTTAATAAATACAAATTTCAACTTTTTCGCTGTTACAGATATATTTTCCTATGCGTCTATTTTACCAGTAAATAATTGCAAACACTTTTTAATAAGCTAATAAGTAAACAAATTTGTCCCAAGACAAAAGATGAATTTCTTTGTCCGTATGCCATTTTATGAGCAGTAATTGTACGTAATTCCACAAAGCACGATTATTAGTTAATTCACGCTCTACTGGACGTTACATCGACCCTGATGCGATGCGCACGCGCCGTATTTGGTGCGTCAATAGCTGTACTCTATTGCAGTAGGAAGTCGCTGCTTAATATGGATTTGGAAATTTAGTAAACGGTGTGGCTTTCTGGGACTATATTCTTGTATCTGTTAAAATTATAGAAAAAATAATCTCGTATCTGAAAAATATATGGAAATTATAGAAAAAAGACTTATACGCGTCCGATTTGGACCGTTTCATTTCGGGAACAACCATTGACGTGTAAATAAATTGCACACAGCCCACAGTAAGCTCAAAAGTCTAGGTAAAACCGATTTAGCTGAAAGTTGCAGGTAATAGGTGAAATAGTGACAGTTATTCTGTATCCTGTTAGCGTCCTGAATAAATTTATTTTCTTCTTATCATACACGTATTTCCTCAGTTCTTCCTGATCTGGATGGAAATGAAAAAAAATGGAAATAGAAAATAAATACCAAGAAAACGGTTCCTTTTAATAACATTTACACAGCTACCTACGTTTGTTATTATTATCCAACTGTTGTGTGCTACGATTAACACGCAAATTACATATATACTTCAATAAAACGAGGAAAAAATATTACTAATAGCCTTCAGACAATAATCGAATCTACATTCGTTTCTATTGTCTTCAAAGCTCAAGCTACGATGAGTCACTTTGAACAAAGCCCTTGTCAGGACATAAATTATTCCATGCACTTTCAGCTAGTGCGCATCGACAAGTACTCGTAAGTCCTAACTTCTAAAGGCTATAATTCACCTCATTAGGCATTGGGGGTCATCCATTAATTACATCACACGTTTAGGGGGAGGGAGGGGGTCAAGAAAATGTGACATATTGTGACATGGGGGAGGGGGGAGACACAAACTTTGTGACGTCACTTTAACTTCATCAGTAACCGAAAATTTATTTAAAATATTTTATTCGCTGTACATTTAAATAACAAGTTTTTAAAACGATGATCGTTTTTATTCGTTTAATTTTCTTTCCTAAGCAGTTTTGGGTTATAAAATTACTAATATTTTATATCGTCAAAAATATTATGATAAAATATTAATAATACTTAGGTACTTAATTCGATTTGGCGATTTCGTAGAAAAAATGTGACGTCACACTAGGGGGGAGGGGTTGTCAAATGTGACCAACTGTGACAAGGAGGGGGGGAGGTGTCAAAAACCTAGAAATTCGTGTGACGTAATTAATGGATGACCCCTTCCTAACCTAATATATGAGTAAGTATACCTACTCATGTCCAGAATTAAGAAAAGTTAAGTGCTGTCATTTTACTTTGACTAAAAAAAAAGTGTTTTCATTTAATTTATTCTATTCTTAAACGATACAACCATTGTGTCAGAAGAGAGAGTTTTGATTTAGACATATTTATTGAAAAATATGATTGAGTAAAATGAGTATTGTTAATATACCAATCAATACCAAAAGTGGTGATCTGGTGATACTACAAATGCGAACTTACATATTATTTTGTCATTTATTGGCTTCAAGAGGACAGCACACTGGGAAGTATGGCGGTCATTTCACGAAAACAAAGAAAAATGACACCCTCAAACGTATGCAACGCTGCATACTCGTAGCTTTCTACTTTATCACTTGCCTAACATATCATCAACAGCCAAATAAGTCGTTTCCCTAAAGAAACTACTTTCTTCTCATTCTTTGGATTTATGGACCCAGAGTGTATGCAATTTTTAATATGTAATCATCAGTGACGTGTTATTTTAAAATCCCAATTAAAAAGGAAATAGTTGAAGTATTTTCGAAGTTCACGTTTCTTTATTCTTGCCAGTACCCAATCTGGCTTTCCAATCTTAATATGATAACCCTACAATGTAAACAAGTCGACGCACAAAGGCTAAACCGGATCGCGTGAGATGCGCTTTAAGATGCACGGCGGCGTACCGGAGGTTCTTGACCTATATGCTATGCGGCCTATATCGTGGGGGAGTTATATTTTCGTAACTAGATTATTAGTAAGCGATTCCCGAGAATGAGTCAACGCAAGGAGGTAAAACAACATTTAAATATGATAGATTCTATCATATGGTGGCGATGTTCTATCACATAGAACATCGCCTACCAAAATGATTTTGTTTTCAAGATTGTAATTAAATACCAAATTAACTGAAAACGAGGGAAAACGATGGAACAGTTCACTGTAGTGTACATATACTATTTAGTATTTTGTATGTCCATATATTAGTTTTTCTCTTCAAGTAACTAGCGAAAGTAGCGCCCAAGATATTCCGTCCAGGAAGAACCATTTTGGCATGTAGCAATAACCCGTGTACTGTGTAGGCTCCAAAAATAGTTATTAGGTTAGGACAAGTAATAAAATATCGCAACGTAATTAAAAACATTAAGATGGATTCTAAAAGTATTTCTCGCATGTCTATTGGTACACCGGCTGTAAATGAAATCAATACATTAAGCAATTCATACTCGGGCGCGTTTTACGCCTCATTTGACGAGCAGTTTGCATCATCGCCTTATTTATCGCCTCTAATCCGTTAATTTTGCAACCTGTCTTTTGTTTTTTTTTTTATTGAAAAACTGACCACGATAGTTCTCAACTGATAGGAAGGGAAGAACCAAATACGAAACTCACTAACAGTCAAAAGTAAGATTGATAATGATAAATAACAGTTTTCAATCCATACGTTTTCGTGAAAATTATAAAACATAATGAACCATATGACAATAAAAATAACTTTAAATTCGTCTAAAGTGCCAATTAGGACGTAAGTACCACAAGGAGGTTACCTATCTTATGCATACGCCCGCAAATATATTTTGAATGTCATATGTATTTGATTTGAATGAAGACGGAAAACAGACGGTTGTATTGTAAATAAAAACATATATAACACACACAGGAACAATATTAATAAGACCTATAAGATCAGACAAAGGAGAATTGGAACGAAGGGCGCCGCTTCCGCGTTTATTTTTGTTCTAATTTTTCTGTTCCAAAGCGTTTTGCGTTTCTTTCTTGAATTACTTTGATTTTTCAGTAGATAATGAAGTTCATAAAGGGTACGATATTCTGATATTACATATTTGAATTCTGTAGAAATTCTTTCTTCGTCACGGAATTCGAGGACTAATAAAGAGAATATGATATCATTCGCGTGGGATTCGCATATTTACGAGCTCACTTTCTTATTTTAAAATACTCATTTGCATTATACCTAAATTCGTTTGTCATTTCATATTCTTGCACGCCTAATACCTACCTATATACTTATACTTACTACAATTTTGTCGTGAGGGATCATACGAGGGACGTCTGAAAACTTCTAAGCCTAAGATACAAAAACACAATTTTCAAAGGTAAATCACTGTTTATTTTTCGATATAATCTCCTCCCAAATCAATGCACTTTTTACATTTTTTATATAGTGCTTTTAGCCCATTAAAAAAATATTCTTTATTTTGCCCTTCAAAATGCTCCTCTACGGCCGCCTTCATCTCTTCGTCACTAGTAAATCGCTTTCCCCTCAACTCTTTCTTCAAATTATTGAATAGAAAATAGTCGCTAGGGGCTAGGTCGGGGCTGTACGGTGGGTGGTCGATTTCGTCAAAGCCAACTTCCTTCAAAGCACGCCTCGCAACATGAGCGGTGTGGACGGGTGCGTTGTCTTGCAAAAACAAAATTCCTTTCCTTAGTTTACCTCTCCTTTTTTCAACTATTGCTTGTCGTACCTGTCTTACAAGATCTGCATAATAAAGTGCATTTATTGTGGAACCCTTTTCTAAATAATCGATTAAAAGAATACCATCACAGTCCCAAAACACCGTAGCCATTAACTTAGAGGCCGACTTTTGCACTTTAAATTTCTTCGGCGGCCGTTCCCCCTTCTCAATCCACTGCATTGATTCGGACTTACACTCCGGGTCATACTGTCTGATCCATGTTTCATCGACAGTTACTATTCGGGAACAAACTTCGTCTATATTATCTTCGCACAAGTCTAAAAACGCCTGGGAAGTTTCAACACGACGTTCTTTATCGAAGGCAGTAAGCATTTTCGGCACCCAACGAGCACTAACTTTACTCATGTGCAAATGTTCGTGTAAAATTTCTCCGACTCGTTCTTTACTTATACCTAGGACCTCAGATATTTGCCAAACCTTAATTCTTCTATCTTCCAATACCAACTTTTTGACTTTGGCTACGTTTTCTTCGGTCACTACCGATATTGGCCGCCCTGAGCGGGGGTCGTCTTCGATGGATTCCCGCCCGAGTTTAAATAAGCGACTCCACTTTTTGACTGTGGCATAAGAAGGCCCAGAAGCACCGTAAATAATAGCCATTTCCTCAAAAATACACTGCGGTGATTTTTCACTTTTTGTAAGGAACTTAATTACAGCACGATGCTCAATTTTCGTAATATTCGCTGGTAATTCACACATTATGTAGTTTCTAGTTGAATATCTCGAAACAGAATAATAAAAATCTGACATATTGTTTTCTTAATAATTTATTTTTAAATGGCCTTTCTAGCGGCCAGTATCATAAACACATATACAACCTCGAAATACCTTAGGCTTATAAGTTTTCAGACGTCCCTCGTACATTAATTACGTCACACGAATTTCTAGGTTTTTTGACCCCTCCCCCTCCTTGTCACACTTGGTCACATTTTGCAAACCCCTCCCTACCTGGTGTGACGTCACATTTTAGGCAATTTTGTTTTCAACGAAATCGGCAATACTAACTCGGCATTATTTTTTTAATAAAAAAATATTTTAGGGAAAAGAAATATTAGTAATTTTATAACACAAAACCAATTAGGAACGAAAATTGCCTACTTCCAAAACATCATTATTTAAATGTACAGCGAATAAAAAAATATATATTAATTTTCAGTTACTGATGAATAGTGATGAAGCTAAAATGACGTCACAATGTTTGTGACTCCCCCCTCCCCCATGTCACAACATGTCACATTTTCTTGACCCCCCTCCCCACCCCCTAAACGTGTGACGTAATTAATGGATGACCCCTGAGTATTTGAATAGCATTTTGTTACAAAGCAATCTGCACTGCATTATCTCCTTTGCATCAAACAGTCTGCAAACTTATACAAACAAATCTAGTGTTTGCAATTGGACAATACGCGATTGTTACAGCTATACCTATACACCCAATGTGCGCGCATCTGCCATGCAATTGTCTTGTATATTTTTAACTAGACCAGTCTTATAAGATGCTTGTAGTGTCCCCTGGTTGCGAAGTGTCAGTAAGGGTCCGGTTGAAGTGGGGGAGGCCATCTGCAATTGGCTTAAATGTAAATGCCGGCGACCAAATCGACCAATCATGTGCAAAATAGCTGCTATCGCATTGCTTGTTTCCGGTTGTTTTAACGTATCTGTTAGATTAATTGTATCTCATAAACAAATAACTTGCGTATTTAATATCAAATTTTCATGCACGTGTACGAGTATAGGTTTTGAAATGTTGCCAAAATACTGTTGAGGTATAAATATTAGGTATTATTAACATCTAAAGTCTAGACTATTGTGAGACTGAATTTTAGTAGTTATGTCCAGCATTATTAGCTTCTCGTTAAATTGTCACGGGCTGGTCCACTTTTTCAGTTGTGAACGTGTGGAATTGGTCGGCTGAATACAGTAATGACTCAAATTTATTACTTTTATGATGTTGCTCTGAAATAAAACTATTTTTAACACGTTTTAGTGCCCGAAAAACATCATAGACGTAGTTAACCTTATTAAGTTGCAACATTTTTTTCTTCTTAGTGAAAGAGGGAGGGACAGGCAGGGAGGGAAATTGGGCTAGCTTTTTTGAAATCCGCAGCTATAACACCTTTATGTATTTCGAGCTTGAGTGTGCCATACCTATGCTAGCCGAGTCAACGATATATGACAACATGAGCATATTTATTAATTTGGTTATTGTTTCTAATGATAGTTTTATAAACATCATCATTATATTTAATAGTATTGATCAAATTCATAAGGAAACAAGGCAGACTAATAAAGATCTGGAATAACTGACCATTATAATTGCGCATTCAAACATAACGTTATTGACGTCTAAATCCACTAAGTGGAAGCTTTTCCAAGTAGCTATTGCGTGCTGTCGGCCATGTAGAACAACTAGCATTCCAAATTGCAAATGCTGTTGATTCAGTTATTCCGCATCACGCCAATCATGGTACAAGAGATCTTCAACACTCAGTATCAATAAAACAACATGCTAGTGCGCATTAGTTTATAAAACCGTTCGGGAACGCACTCGGACAGACGTAATCAATTAGTGCAGTTGTCGTGTATAGTTCCAATGTCGCGGTTCGACCGTCTCCATGGAGGCAGGCGCGCGCGGTAACCGTGACGACCATTGCTTGCCGACGCTCAGCCTCGGACTGTCCAGCGTTAGACTCATTGTCAACAAGTTCGAGCAAGGCACCGCTCGTCTCGCTGCTGACACATCCGAAACCGGCCGTGAACTTGTCGCGTACGACCCAAACGTCGTCGAAAGCGACGATGACTCCTCTCTCGGCCCGAGAGATCGAGTCCTGCGTCGATTCTTCGTGAACTTAGGGTTTGCTCTGAGCAAATGTGTACCTAGTGTGACGTTTGGAAACTTTACTATCCTTTCCCTAATCATCGGATTCCTCGCCCCAAGGATGATATCTTATCTGGTGCTGTATCCGTTTTGCAGATTGGTATTCGGGACCCTCTACCCGGCTTACGCTTCATATAAAGCTGTACGGACGAAGAACTTGAAAGAATACGTAAGTAAACCTTTTTTATTAAATAACTTTTACCTAGTTTGTGGAGTAGTGATTGATACGTACCTAGTATCAATAGATAAATGCGCATTGAAAACAGTCGCGTAACTACGTTGAAACTAATAGCCTTGTCACGGGTGTACGCTCAAGCTGTTAGCAACGCTTCGATTCCCGGCGTGTCCTTTACCTCCCTCATGCGGAAATTAGCGTACCGTGTCGGTGCTATACCCTTTTTATTTACAGAAACAAAGCAACTAGCAGTAAAAGGTTCATTCATTAGCTACTTTGATGTTTGTTTGCTAATGTGAAGACTTAAGCGTATTGTTATCCGTTATGCTAATTTTAACCGGCGTAGCATCAATTATGTATGTTAACAACATTCTAAACAGTGACTTCTTTGACTTTAAGATTGAATGCAAAATAAATCGTTCTCGACACGGCCTATGTCAGGTAATAATGTAGATTAGTGCTAAATATTAAAGAACATTCAACAATGAGCGTTTATCTTCAAGGCTAAGCACTTTGTAATGAAGCAAGTAATGACTAAGCATTTTGTGGTTAAGGCATTCATCAAACTTTCAAACGACTTACTAGCTTGAAGAATAGTGTCTAAAAAAGACGTTTTTACCACCATCCTTACCGAGCCAATTCGGCGTGGGATGGTATCCGCTCCGTAAATGGACTCAAACCAACCAAACGTAACATCGACTCGATATTTAGTCAATTATAGGTACCTATAAATCGTTAGAAAATAATGCCTTATACAAATTATAATGAAGATAAATAAATAGTACTTAGTCGGCGCAAGTGTCAACTGCAAAAGCAGGTGACTAACAATTAAAGACACATGTCACGTTCTAGTTCCTCTGTGTCTCGCTGCTTCCCGAAGGCAGGCATCTTTAGATACCGGTTTGTCAAACAATGTTTTTACACCTATTATTTTGTCAAGCTCTGATTCCGCAGTCATTTTTAGGAACTTTTGTGCATTTGTAAACTCAAAAATGTATTGTCCAAGCTATATATATCCCGTTTTGCGATCGGATTTGCTTAACACACTCCAGCATATCATGTAGGAACAAGATTTTGCGAAGGCGATTGCGATCTGACAGGTTCAGGAACAGTCCTCAGTTGTCAGACTAATTTGTAAGGGAACTCGGACTATCGTATGACCGAGTTGCACGTCTAGGTTTCTACCCACGTGCTACTTCTTTCATAATACATAAATACATACATATAATCACGCCTATTTCCCGGAGGGGTAGGCAGAGACCACGGATATCCACATGCTACGATCCTGACATACCTCTTTCGCTTCCTTCACTTTCATATTTCTCATATACATGCTCGCCGGTTTAGTTAGGGTGCTCTTGACCTGGCCTTTCTTCAGAATTTCCCCGATCTGATCAGAGAAAGTCCGCCGTGGTTTACCCCTTCCAACTCCGACTTCCACTTCTCCCGTATAATTACACTCTCTTTGTTAGCCTTCTTTCATAAACATGGAAATAATAATCTAAATGTTTTCCAGGTAAAATGGATGATGTACTGGATAGTTTTCGCACTGTTCACGTGCACGGAGACGTTCACGGACGTGTTCCTGTCGTGGTTCCCGTTCTACTACGAGGTGAAGATTGTACTCGTGCTGTGGCTCCTCTCGCCTGCTACCAAAGGCTCCTCCATTCTGTACAGGAAGTTTGTACACCCGGCGCTGTGCAGGCGAGAACAGGTACGTTTTGATCAACTAATTTAAATCTTACTAATGTAGGCGAGTCAATATTATAAAACGCTATTTCAAACTGGGGTGAATTTTTAACTACGGATGAAAATAGAAACAAGTGTTGCCTATTAGGGAAAAACGATTTCCATTGTTTTTTATGAATTAGCATGAAGTTTTATGTCAGGCATTTAGACTTAGAGTAATAAAATTATCATCAATTGAGATTAAGTATTTCTAAATCTTACCGTTTAAAGTGTCGTAAAAACCTCAAGCCTATGTTTAGCAAAAAAAACGTCTACATATATGTACAGTGTGTTTGACAAGAGCGTGACCAGTCTATTTGTATATTTTAAGGAAGAGGCACAGAAAAAAAAGTACTGGCTGAATAGAACGTTCTTTTGCCTACAATGCTTCGTTAAAAATAATGAAAATTTTTTGACAGTTTCCCACCTAAACTTCAATAAAAAAAAAGAATGTCTCTTACGATTCACGTTATTATGAGGCAGTGTTCTGTACGTACCCGAAAGGGCCCAAAATGTCACGAAACCAAGATGATTGCATATAAATAAATCGAAGGCGTTTGTAATTAGGTAGGTGAAGCATTATATGGAGTATTTAAATGTTTACGACTTACCAGAACGCGGGAAAAAATAAAAATACCTCCTCCACGTATAATTTAAAACGGGTCTTGCAGATGTTTTCTAAAAATCCACTTCTATCGTTGCGTTCTCGGCCTTCTGGGCAAGTAAAACTAAAGAAAAAGGTTCAAGATATCTCTAGATACAATCAGAAGGCGTTTGAATGAAAATGGTTTAAAATATCGCAATACAAGTTTTACCGGTCACGCTCTTATCGTACATAGTGTACATACATACATAATTCGTTTGTAGATAATTCAGAAGGTTGATTAAGAGTCATTGATTTGCAATGCTTAGTGTTAGTATTAACGTGTTAAATCCTTGGCCTCTTTTATTTACAATAATCGCTCTGAGCATTAATGCGATGATATGATTCATTGTATGCTCCAGTACCGTTATATATACCTGCCGTAAACCGGAAACAATCATTACAGAGATATTATAGACATTATATACACGATAGTGTCATTTGATGCTAAATGGTGTGCATTTTCTATTTTTACTATAACACTGACTTCTTTGTGGTCTTGTGTTTGTTTTAAGGAAAAAACCGGGCAAGTGCGAGTCGGACTCGCGCACGAAGGGTTCCGTACCATAATGCAAAAAAAACGGGAAAAATGCAAAAAAAACGGTCACCCATCCAAGTACTGACCACGCCCGACGTTGCTTAACTTTGGTCAAAAATCACGTTTGTTGTATGGGAGCCCCACTTAAATATTTATTTTATTCTGTTTTTAGTATTTGTTGTTATAGCGGCAACAGAAATACATCATCTGTGAAAATTTCAACTGTCTAGCTATCACGGTTCGTGAGATACAGCCTGGTGACAGACAGACGGACGGACAGCGAAGTCTTAGTAATAGGGTCCCGTTTTACCCTTTGGGTACGGAACCCTAAAAATATACCTTTACCATGTATGTACCCTTAGTATGTACAAAATATGTATACATTCCCCTTAGTATGTACAAAATATGTAGCTGATCTATTGCTTTACAGCTGGTAGAGTCTTCGCGACCCCCCAACCCACAGTTTCAAAAACGCTGACCTATAGGAATGACCCAATTCTTATGGGTACATAACCAACCGTCTCTTAGTCTCTTTAAGGATAATGGTTTTTTTTAATTGGTTGCATTTATAAATGAGGAAAGCTATGCGTACTTTACAATTTTTGTCAGAAAGAAACCTCATAATAAGACACTATTACACATCAAATTGGACCCGGGTATGTCCTTAAACTACGTCCAAGACCACCGGTGGACGGGCAGCAGCGTCCTTTAAATTCGGTGTACTCGACTGCGATCGCCAACCCGCCTGCCAAGCGTGGCGATTATGGCATTCACCCCCCATAAGGGGGAGGCCTATGTTCAGCAGTGGACGTCTTATGGCTGAGATGATGAAGATGATGATGATGACACATCAAATTGAAAACCGCTTATACCTAATCCGCAGGATCTCATCGTTTATCTGTTTTTTTTATATAATGTTCACTACACCTTATAAAACAAAGTCCCCCGCCGCGTCTGTCTGTTTGTGTGTATGTATGTTCGCCGTGATAAACTCAGAAACGACTGAACAGATATCCATGCGTTTTCACCTATCAATAAAGTGATTCTTGAGGAGGGTTTAGGTGTTACATTTGTTACTTCGTGCGAAGCCGGAGCGGGTCACTAGTTTATTTGATATGTAAGTAATGTATTCTTAATAAAGTTTTATTTTTCCAGGAGATAGATGAGTACATAGCAAAGGCCAAAGACCAGGGCTATCACACAGTGCTCAACCTGGGCACCAAGGGCGTGAACTACGCCACCACAGTTATTATGCAGACAGCCATTAAGGTGAGTTGACAACCCTATGCGATCATTACTTAGCTTGTAATATTTTAATGGCATGCTTCGACTCATATGACTGCTTAAATGTGAACTGTTTTGATCAGTGGCCTAGCGTGAACTAATCATAGCCCTGGGCGAAGTCGCATCTGCGAGGCCCTTTTCTTTCACTGTGCCCTAAGGGGCCTCGCGCGAGGCCCCCCTTGCGGCGCGGGCCACTTCGCCCATGCATAGATATGCCACTGGTTTTGGCCGATGTTTGGAGACATGCAGTAGATACTTACATCCTTATTTTTAAGAAATAAGCGTTTGCTACGCACTATGTTACCTGTTGTTAATAAAGACTCAAAATCGCATAATAATATAAAGCGCTATGGCCAAATGATGAATTTTATATTTTTGGAGTTGCCAGAATCTTGGATTCCATTTGACTCCCTTTAATGATATTGGCTAGAAATTCCTCCCCTTATTGCACATTGTAGGTGGTTACTGTTTCCATCCAAGTCCAAAACATAAACTACTCTACTAAGGACACAATATGGTAATGTTTTTGGATTTAAATAATACTTACATTTTAACAGGATGTTTCAATCTGTAAAGCAATTATTTAACCATTCATAGGCACTAAGCGGGCCTAAAGGTAAATTTAGTTTTACACCTCAATTCTTATCAAATAAGAGTCCGTATGAGTCAGAAATTTAAGTGCACTCAAACAAATGACATCAGATAATACAAAACAGTTCTCATTTAGGCCGACTTCTAAACAAGGGTTACGGTGGACTTTAACCCTTTAACTGCGTTCGCCATTTTACTAGCAGTTTTTACAAGTAGTTGTCATGTAGATGTCAATAAACTTAGACAACGAAACGGCATGCTTGATCACAACACGCGAATTGGTTTGTTTAGAAGCACTCTAAAAATCTCGCTTATGCTAAGTATGGTGCTAATCTACGCTTTCATGAACAGGTTGTTAAAGGCTTCTGAGTTTTTCTATGAAAACTCTATATTGTTTACTAAACGGTTTACAGTTAATTTTGACATACAGGTTAAGTAAACAAGATATGCGGCTAAGCATAACCGCTTTCGTTATTCGAATAATAACGACACATACCTTCCTCGTTTTTAACAATTAGTATTCGTTAAAATACCTGCTATTCGTAGTTAATTGTCCACTGTGTCTTAGGAATTTCGCACTCGCAATTACATGTTATTAGTGTTATTACCGACACAGTAATTATTTAGTATGAAAGACTCACAAGCCAACGCACTTCTATAGCACCAGTGCAAGCGAGCGCTAATAAAAGCTACCACTTGTTATCAAGCATGCCCAGTTTCACACTCACGTCGATGTCGTTTTACCACTTGTCGCTTAATTTAATTTCACTTTTTGTTTTAATTTTATTAACACGCTTTTTTTAATTCTCCCCCTCCCACCGTTCTATTCCGATATCCTTTCCATTGCTGCTTCACGCAGAACTTGAATTTGCCGAGTCCCGAGCAAGAGCGCAGAGCCCTGCCGGGTCGCGACGCCCCCGATGGCTACCAGGACACGTACGACGACCTCGACTACCGACCAGCCGGCGACCGAAATCTACCCGGCATCGTCGAGATAGTCGAACTCGACAACGACGAATTTCCTGGCGACGACGGTGATCCCGATGACCCCGATTTTGAGCCGCAAACCTCAGCGCGCAGCCGAGGCAACGTGGTCAGAAAACGCAAAACTGCAAAGGAAACTAGACCCCGAAGCAAGTCCAGGGGCCGAAGGACCAGAAGTCAGACCGCCGTCGAAAAGGAAAACAAAGAAATACTTGTCGACTGATGTTCGCGGCTCAACTCAACTGTGATGTAGAACGATTTTAGGCTATGTTTAGGGTTATGTTAACTTTCCAGTGGATTGTAAATTTTGACGTAACATATCAAGTTTGCTCGTTTATATAGGAAGTTAATTTCTAATACCCATTTGTAATCATATGAATACCAAAGTTTCAAATGCCGTTATTTACGTATCACATTTGACCGAGAGATCTCGTACTCGATTTAGTTGTAAAACATGAAATTTAAATACTTGTTCCATATCGCACTGACAGGTGTCCATTAAGTACATTTCAGCACCTTAATTTTGTATTTAGCTTTGTTGCCATTCTTATTTAAACGTGTCAGCAGTTTTTAACCATATAATAAACAACTGTTCGTATATTAGTTTAAAACTACGCGATTTGATTTGGCTTTTAAATTAGGGAACAGGGGTGATGGCGTCATACGTATCTACTCGTTGGGCAACCGTACTAACTTGGCTTGCCTTTTCTTCTTCATGTAGGTACCTAGCTTTTATAAACAGTATGAACGCTCCGCCACTGTTAGGTACCTAGGCTATAAGTGTAACCACGAGGATCGACAATCAAACTTTCATCTATCTGTCTATCTTTCGTTTTAATATGCAAGAGTCACAGAGAGTCAGATAGAGGAAATTTTGATTTTTAATGTTCGCGGTGGCCCTAGCTCCTAATCTACAATCGATTTTGTTATACAGTATGTGTCTGACAATGGGGCTTTAATTCCAGGGCCTGATTTTACTCGCTAAACTGACCTACTTTTACTATGGGACGAACCCTAAAATCGGGGAAATTTTTTTGGCTTTTCCATAGAAAACGTCGACATCTGATCAGACAAAATGTAAGAAAACGTAAAAAAAAACCGGGATTTCGGGGTTGGTGCTATAATAAAAGTAGCTCAGTTTAGCGAGTAGAATCGAGCCCTGGATTCAAAGCCCGATGGCCAGTAAAACCCTGTATACATTTAGTTACACTTCTCGTGCATGCTCAATTTATCCAATAATTTCCGATTGTTTGAATCCAAAACCTCGCATTATTTGTACTTTTTATACTACATGACTTTATTTTAAAGATAGTTCATTAGTACTTTAATGCGTAATGTAAACGCACATGTATGTTACATCATTTAGACTTGATTTGAGTGACTGAATTAGTTAAATTAAACTTAATTAATTATTTTTTGGCTTTTTTCATTTGTTGTAATAGTTTAGTACGGTGGTTGCATGCGCTTTGCCAAAACCTTGTACAATACTGATCACGAAAATGTAAGTATGGTTTTTATCTGTTTTTTTTTACTAAAGTCCATATGACCACTAGTTAGATGTTTATGTTGTAAAATATTTTATACTTAGTAAAACTGTAATCTGTGTTTATTATACCGGGAATTATTCATATGCATATTGGCTTTAGTTTAAGTCTCATTATTGCTAACAAAAATTTGGTGGTTGATAAATAAAGTAAATTTTTTTGACGCAATCAGCTTAATTTTATACTTGCCATAAATGAAATAAGTATCAAACTCAAATTCTGTTAAGAAATATGTTTGTGATCTCTACCATTCTAGCACAAGATTATATAAAGCCAAATTTCTGAAAAGTTATAAAACAAATTGTTATTGTTGTATTATATTTAACATGTCAATTCCCACAGGGTGGAGGAGGTTTAGTGCAACAAATTCGCAAGAGCTACAGTCTGTCCGACTTGAGCGAGTGCGAGGTCCGCGACGAGCGAGGGGCCGACGAGGCCGACGATGTCTTGGCCGAGCCTAGAATGATCCGCCGCGTCGTTAAGAGGTACAGATAATACTACTAATTAAAGAAGTTCATAGCGAACTTCAGAAGGGGTGCGGTTTAACGCGACAAATTCGCAAGAGCTAAAGTCTGTCCGACTTGAGCGAGTGCGAGGTCCGCGACGAGCGAGGGGCCGACGAGGCCGACGATGTCTTGGCCGAGCCGAGAATGATCCGCCGCGTCGTTAAGAGGTACAGATAATACTACTAAATAAAGAAGTCCATAGCGAACTTCAGAAGAGGTGCGGTTTAACGCGACAAATTCGCAAGAGCTACAGTCTGGTAAGACGTCTATTTCGCCAACTTGCGTGTTTCTGGCCTGTTTCGACTTCGGCTAAACCTTGATATTATTATTACAGCAGCGGTTATTACACACGGATCTACAATAAAAAAATGAAAATGAACGTGTAATAATTATTTTGCGTTATATAACTACTTTGGCATTTAAAATGAGAGCTGTCAATAATTTATTTCGTGTGGATATTCAAAGCAGAACATTATTAAATAAAGATTAGACAGCCGGAGAACTCGCGCAATGCGATTTTAGTTACATTGCGGACTGTTGGTTACGTCCAATTCAATCGACCGATCAAAAACCGCAATGTAATGAAACTCGCATGCGAGTTCTCACATCGTCTAAATGAGCTCTTATTCTATATGCCCATGTTGTGGTTTAACACTATATAATTAACCTTTAACACTATATAATTATATTATTATTACAGCAGCGGTTACAACACTCGCCGCAGCGCGTCCGAGTCCAACAGCCGAACACCAATGTATTTCCCAGAGGTGGACGTTGATGTCAGGGGTCCGCGGGCCGCACGGGCTGACGAGCCAGATTTTAGGTAACTGCTCTTTTGGAAATTTCGTTAGTACGGTCAGGCGTGGCTCACTCCGCGATTTCGTCGCGTCGCAACAAGTAGCTACAAGTACATCCGTCCCACCAATTTTGGTGGTTAGCCATAAGCCGCGCGTGGCGTGTCCTAATCGTAACAGTGCGTTTTGTTAGAGAGTGAATCTTCTGTACCTAGTAGGTACTATTATTTATTCTGTGGTACGGTCGAAAGTTTTAATTTATGACCCATTTTGTACTTTGTGACCTTGTCACAGTGACAATAGTATGAGGTCTCTAGCGACTTTCTTCTTGATTTACACTGTGAAATGGGTCATAAATAAAAAATTACGACTGTACATAATATATCCCTACAGTAGCCTTTTCCAAAGGTACCTAACATTTGCTTTTGTTTGTTTGACCGGCAAGAATAAAGGCGCTAATTTACGCCAGTTTCTCATAACTAATGAGCTCACCTCACATGAGCTGACCTTATTTTTGGACAATACTGATAGTCCGCTATTGTTAGTGCTTGTGCACATAATTTACCGCGTGCATGAGCATGATGTGCGAACGAAGCGTCTCCATTAACTTGGGCAGAAATGCTTTCGTATGTTCGGCTCTTCTCCTCTACAGGGGCCCGTTTCTCAAAAGCTTGAAACTTGTGATACAAGTGGAAGTCCCTTTCTAACAAAAGCTGTCAAAAAGGCACAAGCAAGTTACAAGCTTTTGAGAAACGGGCCCCAGGTCGCATTTATCGACCGATTCTCGTGAAATTTTGTGAGCAGGTTGAATAATTTTATGGAATATTTTTGTCGATTCAGTTCTTAGAAATTCTTCATGCGGAATTGTGGGAGTTCCCGAGGTCTACAGGGCATTGATACCCTTAGGTCCACTTGCACCCTTTCACTAACCGTTAACCGGTAACGGTTAACCGGTTAAACCTGGAATTGCCATGGTTACCCATACAATTTTACACTAGGTTAACGGTCTAACCATTTAACCCCGGGTTAGTGAGATGGTGCAAGTCAGTTTAGTTATTCTTTATTCGAATACATTTTGTCTCTCTGCCCGGGTGACTTTGATCAATTCACTAATTTTGGTCGGTACAAACGCCTCTAACTAGTTAATTTGTTGCAGCCACATCAAATCAACTGAAGACATAAGCTCCGGCTACTCCAGCGCGGACAACTCCGCGTCGCTGACGCGCACGGGCTCGGTGGGCGCGGCGGCGCGCGCGCGCGCGAGGCCCGCGCGCACGGCCGTCACCGCCATCAAGCGCCCGCAGGCTGCCGAGGTCCGGTAACTTTTTAATGCTCGTTCATGACACGACAGTCTTCACATTTGAGAGCAACACAATGCTAAAGTGTCATTCTATGGAACTTGCTACCTATGTAAACAAAAGTCACTAGTAATGCATCATTTACAGACAATTCCAATATGACGGTTTGTTCACATGCATAGTTATCAAGTTCCATAGAATGACACTTTATGCACTTATATAGAGCCGTCGCGCTCTCATGCCCTCTCATTCGTCGTGAAGATAGCCTAAAGTCGCAGGCGCGGTTATGTTATTCAATATTTACAAGTTTGTATAATTAGTAGGAGATATTGAATTTTTGTACAATGTGAACCATTTTTGTAGCCCTTTTGTTCCACGGACTTGGAAGTATTAAAACATTTTAGTACCGTCTCCATCCTTTGCGCCTGCGATTTTTTTCAGTCGGCAACGGAGATGCCTAAGCAAACATTTTTGTTAATAAGTTTAGAAACTGCACTCAATAGCTCAGTTAGAGTCGGACCAAAAAAAGTGTGCAGCGGATTTGATAGCCCATGAAGTGCAAATGTCATTTATACGTCATAAATTCATAGAAGTTTGAAGTTTAAAATAAGACTTTCACTGCGTGGGCTATCAAATCCGCTGCAGACTATTCTTGGTCTTACTCTAATAAATATGATCATTGATCACTTTGATGACTAAACAAGCCCCCTTAATTACTTCTGCTGCTGACTGTAAATGAACAAGGACGAACGTCTATCGCATTTGTTTACCCATGGGGTAGGCAAAATTAATTTCAATACTAAGTTTTAGCCTCTAGCAGCCCACCATACAAGGAAAATTGGCAATCGAATTTGAATCAACGGTATGAGAAAATAGAGTTGAATTTGTTTTGTTTTAAAATCGAACGAAACGAAATAAACGAAACTCTGTTCCATTTAATTAAGATTTAAATTTCATTGGAGGTAATTTGTACTAGTATTAGGACATTGAACCCCAAGAGGTTAGAGCAGTGGCTTACATTTTGTATGATGTATGCGATATCAGAACAAAGGTTTTGCATTTGCATAACTACCGTTGTGCATTAGTAATTCGCGCTAATGTCAGACAGATACGAACCTAATGTTTAAAATTTATGCGAACATTTTCCGAATTAAAACCATTTGTGAACGAAATAATTTAATATTGGGATTATTAACTAGTTCCAAATTAATTAACCAAAATAACTTTTCAATAAAGTAGGTGTGTAAAGCTAATGCTTAAATATAACTGGGAGTATATTTTCGCATGTAATGTTAAGATGGTTTTAGCCCAAACCCTCTCGCGCACGAGAGAAGCCTGTGCCCAGCAGTACGACGTAGATAGGCTGATATTTAAGAAAATGGTTTGGTAACGGGTCAAAAATGAGTTGTCTTTGCAACAAAAAATAAATAATAACGCGAAAAGATTACCATACAAATGTTTAATCTTTTGAACGCTTTATGTTACAAACAAACATCACTCAAAACGCCAAAGTTCCGGGCGCAAGCGAGCTAATGTCAACCTTATTTGAAAGTGTGAAGGTTACTTTGAGAGGGTCCGCCATAACACCTACAGTTGCCATTGGCGCTGTGGGCACGACTAGTAACATAGGCGTGCCCAGCATTTTTTAAAGGGTGGGGCAGAAGTAGGGTTAGGATTACGTGCCTTAATTGTTTCTCAAAATTTTTAGCTTCTCGTCAAACCACAGACCAGGGTGGGGCAAGTTTACCGTGCGTACGCCTATTAACGACGACTTTAGCGGTCCTTGACGTTCAAAATTTTAATTTAACATGAACCCGTTAAAAAATTACACTGCAAAGACAACTCAAACGGCGCAGGGTAGAAATGGTGCTGGATATAATAACTTATTTACCTATATAAAATTATTAATATGGTGATTGGCTAACATTATAATAAGTATAATAACGTAAATATTACCTAAATGTGATTAATTATTTAGAAAAATTATAATCAATTTACAATAGGGTAAACCTAAATGACAAATAAACTGTCGATGCAATTTCCCCATTGCATAAGGTGGAGTGGAAGCCACATATTCGTAGATGACGTCTATGGCTTTGCCACATTTTTATATAGGATTTGTAGGGAATTCGACAATGCCATACACAATAAAATGACAGTTGCATGGATCGGTACCTCTAGTTTGTGATTGACAAATGGTTTAGAATTAGATACAGTCGCCCACAGATATATCTGAGCGTCCTAGGTGTTCACAAATATCTGAACAAAATCTCTTATCAAGACGTTAAAGTACCTATATGTTGCGATATGTCTGCTGGCGACTGTGAAGAGGAACAGTACTATTTGGCGGAGAGTTAGAAATATCGACTTTATGTAGAACCTTTTAAATTAACAATTTCTATGCAGTGTTATTGGATGCATGACATTGGAGATTTTATAAATGTATTCTAAGTTAACTTCCTGTCTGTGTGAAAGACGTACATACAATAAGTTATATAAGGGTGATATTCCAGCAGTCCAATTTATTTGTCCAATGTTATTGTGTCTCACTCTCTCATTAAGCAAAAATGTGAAACGCGATACATATTGGACCAATATATTGGACAGATGGAATAACGTACGATAAGAAATTAGATCAACTTAAATACGAATTGAAAGACATCGTACTTTGATTGACTTCTTAATCTTATACTTAATGTATGTGTATTTTAGGTAACTTAATATGATTTGGCGTTATTTAAGTAGTATAATTATACGTTTCTAGTTTTTTTTTGTGCATGTTTTCTGTTCTATTATTACGTAACATTAAATTATTTCTTAAATATTTCTCTAAATTTTTTACAAGTCTGTTTATGCATTTACTAGATTATTTCTTCGTTTCATATTATACTTGATATAGACTTAAGTTTTTATTTAAATTAAAGGACAACGAAGTATTCATCGAGGAGATTCCAGACGACGATAGTTTTGAATATTCGAATATGCCCCCCTTAGTCAATCTCCCCTCTCACCTTTTCCTCTCCCATACTGATCCTCCCTTTATATATCAATACGAAGGAGATGAAGTCAGAATAATACAAGTCTTAGGAAATTATCCTTTAGGTACAAATTTTAATCAATCCAATTATATGAGGGACCAAAATAAAAATATTATTGATGAAAATTCCGAAAAGAAACTTTCGCCAGACAAAGAACCTCAGGAAATATTTGAAAACGCAGAGGAGGATATAGATAACGCAAAAGCAGTGAAAACAAATGAAAGTGAAGAGTTAACTGCAACTGAAAATGATGACAATAATAATAAAACTAACGAACTATCAAAGACGGAAAACGTTCAGACTACAATAAATGATCAAAACGTAATGGGTTGTAAAAAGACAGATCTTGAAGAAAAGCCTGAAAATACGCTGGATGATGAAATTAATATAACAAAAGATGAAACTAGTGCATCTAAACATGAAATCATTATACCTCAAGGTGAAAATAATGCATCTGCAGATGATATGAATGTACTCAAAGTTGGAACTAATTCATCTAAAGATGAAATTAAAGAGTCTAAAGATCAAATGTGTACATCTAAAGATGAAAAAGCTGATTCTACTAGCCTAGATACATCCGCTTATGAGAATGATTCCGCAGAAAGCGACGACGAAGCTTCTTTTGGAACACCAGAGGACTCTCCCAGGAGTAAACGTAAATCTAAGTCACCTAAAGGTAAATATGGGAAAGGTAGGGCACCTCCACCACCACCACCACCACCTAAAGCAGATACTACAGAAGGTACATCTGAAGCTTTAAAGGGTGGTAATGGAACGCGTAGCTCAATCGGCACAACTTCGCTAGAAAGCCTGAATGACATCCTGAGCAATTTACCAAATAGACCTCTTAAAGAAATTAGTTCACATCAAACTTTGCAGGTTGTTAATCCAATAGCGGAAAAGAAACGACGTCACAAATCGAAATCACCCAACAAAATCCCTAAAGGGAATACTTCAGGGATTGGCAAACTGTTACAACTGCCAAGCAAATTAGCATTCTGGCATAAAAGTGACGATAAATCTAAAACCGATACTACATCAATGTCATCGAGGTCCCGCTCGCACAGCAGAAGGTCATCTGGTAATGACCAACAAACTGATTATCAAAGTTATGTTGACATAAATACGCCATTCGATACACCTAAAGAGGATGCGCAATCTATCGCCGATGACCAAGTTAGTTTTGTAGACGCTGCCGATTTTGAAAACGAAGTCATATCACATGACATTATGGAAAAGAGTGATGCTCTACAAAAGTTGATCGAAGCGAAAATTGAGAGCCACCCAGAATATAAGTTCGTTTCGTTGCACGATGATATTCCGACTGCATCGAAAAGTACAGATGTCTGAAGACTCTGAAGCCTTCCTATATCCTATTTTCTCGTTGCAGCAGCGCGACCGGAACGTATGTTTCATTATAGTATTGTTTTTATTTGTTGCATGGCGTGAGCGCTACCAAATACCATAATGACTGGCTGGTACTGTTATAAATTAATGACATACTTAAACTGTATTGAGTGTTATTTTTATCTAAGTATTTATTTAGCGTGAAGTGCCGTATTTGATGTGTATTTATTTGATACTAACACTGGTGTGAATTATTAACAGTATCCGCTCTCACAGGTTTCGAATTAACTAAGCTTATTGTGCGCAAAAACAATTATGATATCATTTTAATTAGTTGCTTAGTTAGTTCGAAATGAAAAATATAACATATTTTGTATTTGTTCATATATTTTACTATGCTTCTATATATAGTAAAGAACGAATTGTAAATTGGTAAATTGGTTAGGAAATACTACCAATTAATTAGTTTATTGCGAGACACATTTGAAATCAGTTCCACATACACATTACAATTGCTGTTATGTATTGTAATATGACAATACATTGAGTTTTTAATTACTTTACCTAATTAGCTGGAGTAAATGGGCAGATGTCAATTTCATAGCATAAAAAGTAGATACACTCAGCATCAAATTGTGCAAAAAAATGACAAAGTGACAAGTGAACATATTAGAATGTAGCCAAATGTACTACAACATACCTTTGCAATTGTAACCCTTATTTGGTTACAAATAAGTCTAAGAAAGGGATGGGTTGCGATACTTGCGATATACTTGACAGTATTGTGACTGACTGTACCTACTATTTACAATTAGAATTTTGGCGGAATGCCCTTTTACTCTAGCTATAGGTATACTCCTAAAAACTAAGGGTTCCTAGTTGACTAAAGAACCCTTTAAAACCCGACTTTAATATCAGCACTTACCTCCATCTCCATAAAAATGTTACTCGTCTCTGTACGAAGGGCTACCGCTTTCTTATTTTTTCAATTTATTTCTCTACTTCCAGGCAATGCTGACGGCTTCTTCTACCATACCTCGCACAAAAAAGTCCAATAAAAGGAAAACTCAATAGACACGACACCAACTAAACTTCGTACTTTGTTGACTGGCTATAGTCTGGTTATTATGAGCTCTCTTTACATACAGGAAACCGTCTGTATTAAATTTCATGCTTTAGCAAATTTATTGCTTAGCAAGTTTTATTCGTAGAAACACAATGCTTGCATACTCGAAAGTATGCCAGCTCTGAGATTTGTGTTCTTCCAAACTTAGAGAATTATATGTTATGATTTCTTCATGCTTATATACATCTTTTAATACGATATGTAAGAAATAGAGCCGTATGTCGTCCTTTTCGACTTCAAATTGTTAGTTTAATGTATTTAATTTTTGAAATTTACGAATAGGTAGGTACTAATCGTAAATTGAAAAGTCCGTGAGCTGTTAGAAGTTCATTCGACAGGATGTTCCAGTTAGGGACACGTCTAAAAAAGACCCGTATGATGAATATTTAACATCTTATGGACTGTACGTTTGCTGTATAGCATTCAATATTTTTTGCGGACGCACACTAAGTAATAAGTTTGTAACGGCACCAAAAATTCTAGTGAAAGTATGCTCAACACGATGCAAGTATTCATTTAAGCATGAAATGCACTGTTTACAAATTTTATTTATGAGAACTTAATTCTCAATAATGTTGGTTACTAGTATTTCTAATTACTTAATCAGATGAATTATTTCTTAACTAAATTAACGCCATTATCAAGGATTACATCGGAGCCTGGCGATTATAATTTTAGCCAAAATTTGCCAAATGTGAAACATTAAACGACTCGACAATTACTAAAGGAATTATGCTTGTTGTAGTTATATCTATTACTTAGTATTTAATGCATATTGCAAAGAAATAACTAGTCTGCCGTTAATGCATATACATATATAGATGTGCTAAGACTGCTTTAGGGTGGTATTCCATCTGTCCAATGTCTTTGCATCTCACTCTCTCATTATGCAAAATGTGAGACAAAATACACATTCGACAAATAAATTGGACAGGTGGAATACCACCCTAAGTCAAAAAATAATTGGTGGAGTTGGAATTGAGGGATCGCTAGGTGACGCAGAGTATGGGATCAAAAACTAAGCTTAGATTAAAAGCTCCATGCAGATGTCGCCACTGAGGTATGTTTCTTGTCGGCGCCATCTAGTGAAACTTCTAATTTGCAACGATTTCTTATTCGACTTGGCACGTCTGCAGTAAGAATATCATAATTTATTAAGGTCTTCACGAGACTTAGCAATCTTAGCATCTTACTTGAGTGATGCAGGGTGTGTGTGAAGGGATTATTTTGATATTAGTACCAAATGTAAAGTTGGATGTACGGACTGTGGTTGTACTCGTTATGTGATATAATAGCCATTGATGTTTGTGATGATGAACTATGATTCTGGGAGCCTCGACGATACGAGGGTGTCTTACATGAAATAAATGATGGTTTACGAACGCCCGTTCCATGGAAACGTCTACTACTAAACGGAAGTCTTTTTCCAACTCCTTTTATTAGAAAGATATTTCTGCTTGGATTACGTTTTCTTGAAACGGGAACTGGGGGCCCATATCTGGAATGTTACACATTTTGTATTACAAATTATTCATGGCGATTCATTCTAAATGTAAATGATAAGATTACCAGATGATGAAAATAATTGTGTCGCTTAACTTCAAACTCGGGTAAATCCATTGGACCCTCTCAGCATATATCTACCCTATTACGTTTTCTTAATACCAAAATCGCATAATCTGACAGATGGATTTACCCGAGTTTGAAGTTAAGCGACTCAATTGTAAACGCTAAACTTGTGTAAAAGTCAAGTGTAAAAGTATGGTTGCGCTCATCATACTCAAAAATATGTCCCATAGCTGTTTAAGTCTGCGAATTAACCCTTTACCAGGCTGATAGTTCAAAAATAGCCATCGAATGTCAGTCTTACTGATCGAAAATAGAACACATGTTTGAAGTGCCGTATGTGGGAAATATATATCCCTTAGCCTGGTACCTAAAGGGTGAAGAACTATGGGACATATTTTTGAGAAATTATAATTATGCGCACATATTTTTACACTTGACTGTTACATTACTATTAGAATTGTACTTTTCATTGTGGGCTCTTGAAATACTGACTTTTTTTCGTCTAGTTAAAACAGAAATATCTCAATTGAACACTGTAAATATTTAGCAAAGTACTATGCATAATACACTGATTTAGAGGTAATTTTATAGAATTTAGCTGTTGAATGGAAACCTATTGTTGTGCATAATACTATCCTGAACAATGTTTGTGTATGTAGGTACTCCAAATTCAGTATTTCTTTAATGGTCAAGTTCCTAGGAAATTAAATGTGTTAAATATAATTTTTCTTCTTCCTGGATACATGTATGTGTATGTACATAATGGAGGGTATAAAGCTGTTTGTTATTGGCACCCTAACTGTAATCTAAAAGGTTTAATGTTATTGAAGTAAATTATTAGTGTCAATATTTTAACCTTTTAACCGCCAGCAATTTTTGATCGAGCGTGCTCATGTCGCCACCGACAGTAATTGTACCAAGCAGAGTAAGGTTGGCATAGTTACGGGAGTTATAAATGTGCTGTAAAAACCAAATCAGATCTTTGTCTTATTTATCAGACTGGCGAAATGAGCTGGATATGTAATGTCTTATATATCAGACTCTGGCGGTTAAAGGGTTAAAATTAGGTACTAGGGTGCCAATGAAAGCTAGATTTACCCTACTCTCTGATAATTATGACTTTGCTGTGCTATCATTTGCTAAACTGCATTTGTACTCATTTTCAAGTTACCTTGTAATTTTGTTACCTGTTACTATTACATATATTATGTTTTATTAGTTGACTGAGTCACAATTTTACATGAGTGTTTGAGTTTATTGAAATAAATAACTACTGTAAGTTTTATAATTTTATTTTAACCTCTTGCATGTCTATTAGAAGTTATCACAGTCAAACAAGTATTCATGGCATCGGTATATAGTGGTTTTACCAGGCCCCACAGACTTGGTACAGTAATTCAGTAATTTATTACTATACTGTATGTGTGATATTTACCAATACCACACATACAGTATAGGCATTTGCAGATGTATCACAACAAACAACAAATTGCATCGTGTGTCGTGTCAACGCCATCTAGTGAAACTACTGTATTGATGAATTATTGATTAAATTTCGGTCATCTTATCTGAGCTGTTAGTATTATACATTATTAGTAGCACTTCTGTGTCTCAGAGTATCAAAAATATATTTCCCATGATCCAAATCATAAGCATTGTTGATTAACTGATTCTCCAGTAAATTCAATGATGC
Source organism: Cydia fagiglandana (assembly GCF_963556715.1). Classification (NCBI taxonomy): domain Eukaryota; kingdom Metazoa; phylum Arthropoda; class Insecta; order Lepidoptera; family Tortricidae; genus Cydia; species Cydia fagiglandana. The sequence continues at coordinate 9,920,328 of NC_085941.1, forward strand.
ATCATCCCAACACTTGACCCAATATAGTAAGGAGAAAATCTTATAGTAACTTGTAGGGTTCACACTGTCAGATACAGAAATTTTTGGTAGGTTTTCAATAATTTTGCGCAGTTTTGGTTTAACTACAGAATTGAAGATTGTGTTGTTGGCAACAGCAAACTTGTTTAGGATATCAACAACTTGCACAGTCACTGAATCCTCAAGTAAAATATCGGGCAAGTTCTTAAGCCACATGTCATAAGCATCACTTGCATGAAAATGAGCCAATTTATCACAGAGTGCTATTTTACATAGAAGAGCAAAGATCTTCTGTCTAAATTGACTTGGCAGATTTTTGTTAAAGTATGCCCATATTACTTTTCTCAGTAAAGCATCCATGACAGAGAGTGTTCTAGTCCAATTATTGACATCATTAGAGAATACATTATCTAGAATCTTAATAAGGAGATCACTGACATCTACTTCAGCATTCTCATTAAATATCTTTTCCATGTAATTGAGGACTGAATTTATTTCCTTGCTCTGATTTTTGATGTGCACATTTGGATTGAGAGCAATAAACATTTGGCAAATTAGTAAGTTTTCAATAATTAACTTAGGATCTGTAATCAAATCCTCAAAGTTTGAATTGGATTGGTTGCCTCTTTGCTGTCTTGATCTTATGTTTGTTGCAAATGGGAAAGGTTGCACAAAGTGTTGACTGAATGACTTGCGATAATTCTGCCTAAACAGGCTCTCTATATTAGAATGGGGATTCTTCTTGTTAAGGTATTGGACCAGGTCCCACAATAATGTTACTACTTCCAGGATGCGCTTTAGTAACCCTGCTGAGTCCTCACTCACTAGTGTTTCAATATTTTTATCTGAGTTAGCATTGGCACATACTTCAACCCAAGCCTCGAAAAGCAGTGGCATTAAAGTTTCAATGTATTTTATGAATTTCTCAGCCTCATCAATGGATGCATCTTGTGTATTTTTAGCTGAAAATGATGACACATGGCATACAGCTGTGTAACTATGATTGTATAAAGGGTAGTGGTTCATCTTAGAACTGTCAAAGAATTTTGTGTTGGCTGCAAGTTCCTTGTCAACCACATTGATTTTATTGTGTTCCACATACTTTCTGAGAAAGTCTTGCAGCCTGTGTAATACTTTAACTCTCCATTTTACACTAGTTATTTGGCTGTTCAAATTGACAGTCAGTGTTCTTCCTGGCTTCGAATCTACCCTTAATTTGGAAATCATATCTAAGAAGTTTGGAATAATCCTGTGGAAATCCTTTGCTACATTTTCAGAACAGCAAATGAGGAGTATATCAAGAAACAGTAGGGAATCCTCTTGAATCCTGTTGTCTATGTGTGTCATGGCACTCCTGAGATAAGTGGACAGAATATCAAAGAATGGTTCTGTTTTTTCTACGGTTACATTAGAAAGCATCAAATGTAGGACCTTCAAAGCCTCTCTGCGAACCTGAAAAAAAAAAGTTTGCATTTTTAATCATAATGAAAATATCTTGAAGCCTGAGCTTTGTTAAAGGGAATTGAATGTTATTTTCTAATGTACCTTAAAATGCTGGAGGAGCTTAATTTTTGAAAGGAATTTTAACTTGCATGTTTAATATTATGATTAAAAATACTTACAACAGCTTCAATATTAAGTACCAATGGAGCCACTCCATTAATGAGCTGGCCCAGGTTGCCTTCCAACACATTCACATGTCCGCTTATCAATTCCTTTATACCTTCTAAGGCGTCTTTACAGGATTGTGTGTTAAAATGATTTAATCTCGACAAGAGCTCTTTCGCGTTCAGCTTCCGAGCAGACAAGGCTTCGTTGGCACCATGCTGTTTTAGTTGCTCTTTTATTACGATCTGTTTTACTTTAAAATTCGTCTTCGTTACATTCGTACCCCTCGGCAAGTCTTTCTTCTTAGCTTGTTTATTCTTTAATTTGGTTTTCGATTTCTCGGATTTGAGAAACTTCTGATATCTTGTTGCGCCTGTTTGTGGCATTTTAAATACTTTTTTTGTCTTAAATAGTGAATTCAGAAGATAAATACTTGGCGCTCACACTGAAAGTGAAAAAATAACCTCAACTTTGAAGCAAAGCCTGTCACTCCTGTCAGTGTCACTGTCTTTGTCAGAAGTCCGGTGAATGCACTGCCAAAAATTGCACGACCCAATTAGACCAAGTTGGCAGCGATTTTGATAGCCTAGATTTTGCAAGTGTTATTTTAAGCGTTTAGCCCCCTCCAGACTATGTGCGTGAATCGCGGCGCGACATCGCGGAGCGAACATATCGCGAAGTTGACGTATGACTCCACACTCGCACACTTCACGGCGATTTCGCAGTTTGGTTTGCGGCAATATGGCGGAAAAGCATCAGCTGATCGAGTTTAACTGTTAGTTATCTATGGCATCGTAATTTAGCTGTTTTTCCATTTTGTTTTATTGTAAAACCGTAAAATATAGCTGCTTAATATAATATAATCATAATATTATTCATATTTATCTTGCCACAGAGGAGTCAAAATATTATGTAATGTGGAATCTTGCAAGTTCGCGCTTCGCGTCTCCTTTGACGCGGGCCGAAATACCGACAAAAAACGGAGAACAAGGCGCGAACGCGAAGGCGTGAACAATCTGCGAAATCGACGCCACACTTGCGTTCGCGGCTTCGCCCGCGATTCACGCGCATAGTCTGGAGGGGGCTTTATATTTTCATAGAAGTTTTAACTCGGTCTTATAGCCGTAACACACCCATACGTGAGAGTGAGAAGGAGATATTTCTATCTATTATTCTAAAGTTATAATTCTTAATATTAATCTATATATTTCTTTCTCGCCTCACTTGGGTCACAGAATAATTAATAGTACTACCGTACAGAAAGGAAGCTTCCTACAAAACCGAAGTTTGACAGCGGTTCAGGGTCGAATCATGCTGTCCCTTTCTAATATATGGCACTATCCCTTTTGGCTATCTAGGGTTGTCAAAAATCAAGTGATTATCTTATCAGTGGTCGTGCACGCAAAAGGAAGTCAAGTGGTGCCAACCCTAATAATTGCTCGGAGCAATGCTGAGCCGAGCGGAGCCGAGTTTGACCGAAGTCAGGAGCTTCGCACCCTTGCTTGGGTGCGGCGCACCAAGGTCGCAGTGCGGTGCGATAGTCTCTTATAGGTTTTATACATGTATTCTCCTATAGTTCGTTTTTTTTAGCATTAAGGTGGTTCTCCTTGCTCGATTTTCATACAACTTTCTTGGCACCCTAGCTCCTATTATATAGGATTTCTTCACTTGTATATGTAATGTTTGGGTAGTATATATATTTCTGTCTTCGCTTAACGTAAAAAAATACTAGATTTTGATTAAAATTATTAAGAAAAAAGCCTTTGAATATTGGTAAAATTTTGCCTCATTGCTTGTTTGTGTGAGTGATGCTTATAGTATCGGTGTAATTCTAACATGGCGACTTCATTTGACAAGTAATCATTTTTAATTTGTCAAAGGTGTAACAGATGGCACTTTAAAACCGCAACACAGATTACCGGTGTATTTTGTTTTATTTTCACTCAATAGAGGGAGGTATATTTAATGCACAAAGCATGTTACGAGTATACCTACTCATTTAAGAATCTCCTTTCTGATATAATTTCATTCCCAGATTTAATATAACTTAATAATTATTATGATTATTACACAATAAAATACATTTATATATTTATAGAAAGGTCAGTCCAAACAATCATTCGCGTTACGGTCGTCCACCGAAAACCCTTGTGAATTCTGCTTTCGTTTCGGTAAATGTTCTCTGGAAAAGCCTATATTTATTGTAACAATGATTTTTAAACTAAAATACCTAGCTATATTTTTCTCAAAAATATATAGGTATGTGGAGAAAAATGTCATCTTCTTGTAAATAAACAAGATTCTATAATATCTTCTGCTTGTGCATAACAATAACATTAGTAGATGATATTTTTAGGGTTCCGTACCCAAAGGGTAAAACGGGACCCTATTACTAAGACTTCGCTGTCCGTCCGTCTGTCCGTCTGTCTGTCACCAGGCTGTATCTCACGAACCGTGATAGCTAGACAGTTGAAATTTTCACAGATGATGTATTTCTGTTGCCGCTATAACAACAAATACTAAAAACAGAATAAAATAAAGATTTAAATGGGGCTCCCATACAACAAACGTGATTTTTGACCAAAGTTAAGCAACGTCGGGAGTGGTCAGTACTTGTATGGGTGACCTTTTTTTTTTTGCTTTTTTTTGTTTTTTTTTTGCATTATGGTACGGAACCCTTCGTGCGCGAGTCCGACTCGCACTTGCCTGGTTTTTTTCAAAAATGCTGCCTTTCACCCGAGTTAAAACACTCTACTTTTCATTTCGCATACGAGGAAAGTAAAATGCATGTGTTTTTTTAAATATATTTTTATAGTAGGTATTTTTGAGAGTAGGTATTTTCAATTAACAATTTGGCCAAAAGTATCGTTATTTATGGAATGGGGAGTCAAATATCAGAATGGAAATTGTATAACAAATCCATTTATACCCAAATTTCAATTGCTTATTGTAAAAAGAATAATAAAATCGTACTTGGAATTGGAACCTAAACTGCTCTAGTGCAAAAACGTATCATTTCCTGCACACCTTTTACAACAACAATGACCCTCTTTCATATATTCGGTCAAATTGTGCTTTTTGAAAAACTAATTATAGCCAGCCTTTTATGAATGTAGTATGATACCAGTGGCGTAACTAGGGGGGGGGGTTGGAGGGGGCACGTGCCCCGGGCGCCGTCCAAGGGGGGGCGCCAAAATGGGCAAAAGACTACCTCTCCGCCTTGCCAAAAGGCAGCAGGGAAACTTTTGTCAGTCGTATTTACCACCAGTGTGAAGTGTGAAATGCGGATGGTATTCTGGCCCACAGCGCAAAAGAGAAAGCCGATCTTTTAGGTACTCTTTTTGCCTCGAACTCGACCTTGAAAGACGACGGTAGCGCCCTACTGCCCACCATGCCGCAGTGCGAATACTCTATGCCAGAAACTTCTATCAAGCAGAGGGATATTCGGCGGGAGTTGCTATGCTTTCGTTTTATAAGGCGAGCGGGCCGAGTGCTTCAGAGTTGTGTCCCGTGTTAGCGCGACTTTTCCGTTAGGGGTCTCCTGTCGAAGTTACCATCTTATGGACTGTCCAAGAGACTACCTATGCAAATGGATCGCTAGCCCTTTGTCCGGCAGGCGCATATGAGCCGTAGTAGACGGAACCTGGCCGCGTAGCCAAGATGTCAATCGCTTACGCTCTGTAGCGATCGAAACGCAACTGTCACTGTCACACTAATAAGGAAGAGTGATAGAGAGACATAATGCTTTTCGTTGTCGAAGCGATAGCGATTGTAACCTTGGCTAGGCCGGCTGCTCCAATAGCTGCTGCTGCTGCATATCTGTGACATGTTGTCTATCGACGACATTCATCGATATGCGGAAGACAGTACTATACAGGGATGGCTAAAAAATTACTACATTCCCGTTGCCAGGGAGGTTTTGGGATTATACTGAGCAACTTTTACTACGGGACCAACCCCGAAATCGCGAAAAAAAGTTTACCCTCCCATAGAAAATGGACCAGCCAAAATGTAGGAAACAGCCAAATTTTTTTTTTTCGCGACTTAGGGGTTGGACTCATAGTCAAAGTTGCTCAGTATAATCCCAAAACCTCCCTGGCAACGGAAATGCAGTTATTTTTTAGCCACCCTGTATACAGGCTGGTCCAAACCTTGACGCACAAAAATTTTTTTTAGTATCCTCGTCGTGGGTTATCAGAATATACCCCATGTACGAGTATGTTAGCCGATTTTTCGTAGTTTTCGAGACTTTTAACTTTTGTTAAGAAATTCCGGGGTGAAGCTTTGCTTTGCTTTTATGCCTTCTAATAAATGTTCGTGGTATTTGCACTGATAACATGAAATAGCGATGGGAAAGTGACCCCATGAAATAATAGTAGAAATAACAAAAGAGGATTTTTTTAATGAATTACTAATTTGGAAGCTTTCCACCTCAATTCCTTCGACCGGCGTCTATGACAAATTATGACTATTAAGTATCACTGTTTGACCTTTTAAAAAACTTAGGGTCTAGCAGTTTCTAAAATAACCAAAAGTCCTTGAAATCGCTTGATTTTTTATTTATTTAGGTAAGGGCAACATCTAAGCTTGAGATGATTGAACGTAAAACTTTGTCTTTTTTTCCAACTCAGCCAAGTGAGGATGTTGGTTTTTTTTAGCAACTGCACCGTTTGTCAAGGATTACGAGTATGTTAGAAAAAGAAACATTTAAAAAAGTTCAATAGTTTTTTTAAATAAATTAATTGCTTCACCCCGGAATTACTTAACAAAAGTTAAAAGTAATAAAATCATAACTCGAAAACAAAATTTTTGAACGTCAAGGTTTGGACCACCCTGTATAACACATGCCGTGCTAACATCACTCGGTCTGTGATACTAGAATGTCGTGAAAAACCTGTGTCAGGTATCGAGAGCATTCTATCCAGAGTTTCGGTGTGGGATCGGGATAATTTAGTCCAATTCAATCCCACCAAGACTCAATTTTGCGCGTTTACCGCTAAGAAAACCTCATTTTCAAGGCACAACCCTTCCCATGTCAGGGAGTATTGGGAGCCTCGATCGGTGTTGACATCTCCATCAGTGACGTCCAATAATTTCGTAGCCACCTTGCTGGGTAGGCTGCGCTAGTATCCAAAAAAACTCGATGTGCTCAATAAAGGGAGGCGATACTTTACTCTGGGGTAGACTGATCCGATATATGTATTGAGTACTGCTATCACCTTTGAACAGGAGCACCTGGATGCCACCTTGGACCCTTCAAATCAGTCCAAAGGCGCACTGTACAGTCAAGGAATTTAAATTCCGACCCATTTCGTACTTTGTCACAGTGACAATCAATATGAAAGCCGCTAGAGACCTCATACGGTTGTCACTGTGACAAAGTACGAAATGGGTCGGAATTTAAATTCCTTGACTGTACCTATGAATAGTCTACGATCCCAAACTCACGAGCGATATTGAACCTTTAAGTCTAAGGAGATCTGCAAAAAAGAAGTTTATAAGTTTTAAAATGGTCGGCAACGCGCATGTAACACCCCTGGAGTGTAGACGTCCATAGGATGCGGTGACCGCTTACCATCAGGTGGGTCGTAAGCTTGTTAGCCACTGATGCACTAAAAAAATATAGGTACACTGTATTTGTCTAAATTAAAAGTAAACTTTAATAAGCAAAAAAATAACCCTTTCGTTTCGTTAGTTCATTTCGTTGGGGGGGGGGGGGGGGCGCAAATTTGGTGCCTGCCCCGGGCGCCATATCCTCTAGCTACGCCTCTGTATGATACCTTAGGGTATGGTGCTTTACGCACACTAGCGTCCCTTCCCCTCCCCCTGACGCAACCCACCCTTTTTGCATGAAATATGTCCCGGTTCACAGTTTTTTACATTTTTTGAGGAAAGTATACATTTTAGGAAAAAAGTGTCAATGAAAGAAATAATCCTTAATAAATTCTTAATAAAAAAGGCGATATTCATTTTTTTTTATATGATGCACCTAATTCATGTATTAGCTTGTCAAAATTCGAAATAGCATAGTTTTTACTTAGGGTTCGAAACTCATTTATTATACACGGTGTAACATGAGGAAACCGAATAATTTTAACAGCGTATTCCTGATCACATTTAGAGACAAAAATGTCCTATAAACTTTTTTGAAATTCGCCTAGTTTCAGAGTTAATACCAATAAAAAAAAACAAGTTTCTATTGTTACATAGTTCAAAACGCCTTTTTGATGGCGATGTTGCTACTATGGGATTTAGTCTAAATATCCTTATTGATATGTCAAAAAGTGACAAGTAACACTTTGCAAAAACTAAGTTTTACGAAAAAAAAACCATTTTAAGTGACAAGTTTATCAATAGCATTTAATTTTTATATACAAATTCATTCATAAAATTAAAAAATCAAAACCAAACAAAAATTTTTTTTTTGGCGAAATTGACCTAAACACATATTACATCTTTTCCTTTTTTTGATCTCATGTATACATTTTAGGATAAAAGTGTCAATGAAAGAAATAGTTCCTTATTAAATTCTTAGTAAAAAAGGTTATATTCATTTTATAACACTTATTATACAAGGTGTCCTCAAGAAATGCGAAAGATTTTATTTCTGAGGTCAAATTAAAAGAAGGAAAAAATGTTTGTATGAGTTTAGGTCAATTTCGCCGAAAACAATTTTTTTTATTGTTTTTAGGGTTCCGTACCTCAAAAGGAAAAAACGGAACCCTTATAGGATCACTCGTGCGTCTGTCTGTCCGTCCGTCTGTCACAGCCGATTTTCTCCGGAACTACTGGACCAATCAAGTTGAAATCTGGTACACATATGTAAGTTTGTAAACAAATGAATTTTAAACATGGGGGCCACTTTTGGGAGGTAAATGAAAAAATAAAAAAATAAAAAATTTCAAACTATATCATGTTACATATCAAATGAAAGAGCTTATTGTAAGGATCTCAAATATATATTTTTTATAATTTTCGAATAAACAGTTTAGAAGTTATTCAAGAAAATAAGCAAAAAATGACTATGCCCCCTTCCCCCTTTATCTCCGAAACTACTAGGTTTAAAATTTTGAAAAAATACATAAAATAGGTCTATACCTATAGATGACAGGAAAACCTATTAGAAATGTACAGTCAAGCGTGAGTCGGACTTAATTACAGTTTTTGATCCGACTCCTACGGATTTTTTAAAGATTTCACTCACGTTTCGCATAAATAATGTTTAGTTTTAAGTTTATAAAATACATATGTATGTTAGTCTGTAAGGTATTTGTAATATGGGCCTTGTTCCCTGAATTAAATATCTAAATAAATAAATAAATAAAATAAAAAATACATTGTTAAAAATTGTGTAATATACGGAATCCTTGGAACGCGAGTCCGACTCGCACTTGGCCGCCATTTTTTAATTTTTTGAATATATATGTATGTACATAAAAAGTAAATGTTATTGGTAAACTTGTCAGTTAACATGGATTTTTACTTTTTTTTCGTAAAACATAGTTTTTGCAACGTGTTACTTAATTGTCACTTTTTGACATATCAATAAGGATATTTAGACTAAATCCCATAGTAACAACATCGCCATCAAAAAGGCGTTTTGAACTATGTAACAATAGAAACTTGTTTTATTTTTTTAAATTGGTATTAACTCTGAAACTAGCCGCATTTCAAAAAAGTTTATAGGATATTTTTGTCTCTAAATATGATCAGGAATACGCTGTCAAAATTATTCGGTTTCCTCGTGTTACACCGTGTATAATAAATGAGTTGCGAATCCTAAGTAAAAACTATGTTATTTCGAATTTAAACAAGCTAATACATGAATGTGCATCATGTAAAAAAATCAATATGACCTTTTTATTAAGAATTTATTAAGGATTATTTCTTTCATTGACACTTTTTTCCTAAAATATAATCTTTCCTCAAAAAATGTAAAAAACTGTGAACCGGGACATATTTCATGCAAAAAAGGGGGGTTGCGTCAGGGGGAGGGGAAGGGACGCTAGTGTGCGTAAAGCACCATACCCTATGGTATCATACTACATTCATAAAAGGCTGGCTATAATTAGTTTGTCTTCCCCATACATTAGAACACAATTTAACCGAATCAATAGCATGAGAAATGAAACGGATATTTCTTGTTTTCTTTGCATTAGCATTTTTCTCTCGATAATTTAATCAATTTGCAACATAAGTAGAAGAATCCTCATATATCCATAAATATCAAAATATCAAAGGACATACATTTTCAGAAGAATTCCCCGTGCGACGTTGCCAAATGTTTTAAAGTACAACATGCTCGCAACGTTTGGATGTCAATAAGTCGACAATGAAAAATTATATTTCAAATCAATTCAAACTTGATATTTTTGACAGTAACGGGTTACTTAAATAAGAAGGCATTTTTCGCCCGGGTCTACTATGGTCAAATGGTCTAGTGGCTTTTAGCTACTGAGTATAAGTCTAACAAGTTGAACAGCATGACAGGGTTCAAACCACGAACAAAGACTCATTTCTTTTTGTATTTATTTATTTATTTTGTTTCATCTTTTTGGTAATTTGCCTTTTTGGTATGCCTTATTTTAAAAGTTATTTTAAGTAAATGTGTTGTATTTGATTATTTCATGTAGGTATATCATTTCAATAAAATTTTGGAAACTTTTATTTTATACCTGGTCAAGCAAATCTTGTCAGTAAAAAAACCGGGCAAGTGCCAGTCGGACTCCCGCACGAAGGGTTCCGTACCATAATGCAAAAAAAAACCGGGTAAGTGCGAGTCGGACTCGCGCACGAAGGGTTCCGTACCATAATGCAAAAAAAAACCAAAAAAAAGCAAAAAGAAAACGGTCACCCATCCAAGTACTGACCCCTCCCGACGTTGCTTAACTTTGGTCAAAAATCACGTTTGTTGTATGGGAGCCCCATTTAAATCTTTATTTTATTCTGTTTTTAGTATTTGTTGTTATAGCGGCAACAGAAATACATCATCTGTGAAAATTTCAACTGTCTAGCTATCACGGTTCGTGAGATACAGCCTGGTGACAGACGGACGGACGGACGGACGGACGGACGGACGGACGGACGGACGGACAGCGAAGTCTTAGTAATAGGGTCCCGTTTTACCCTTTGGGTACGGAACCCTAAAAACGGTCACCCATCCAAGTACTAACCACTCCCGACGTTGCTTAACTTTGGTCAAAAATCACGTTTGTTGTATGGGAGCCCCATTTAAATCTTTATTTTATTCTGTTTTTAGTATTTGTTGTTATAGCGGCAACAGAAATACATCATCTGTGAAAATTTCAACTGTCTAGCTATCACGGTTCGTGAGATACAGCCTGGTGACAGACGGACGGACGGACGGACGGACGGACAGCGAAGTCTTAGTAATAGGGTCCCGTTTTACCCTTTGGGTACGGAACCCTAAAAAGGCGCGAAATCCAAATGTTCTATGAACGATATCCCTTCGCGCCTACATTTTTCAAATTTGCCGCCTTTTTCTACTGACAAGATCTGCTTGACCAGCTATACTTCGTCGATAGTTGACTTCTTATGTACCTATTCTGCGATCCTAATTAGCCTCATGCATGACTTTTTTTAAATTATTTTAATCATTATTTATATCCTTTGAAAACCGGAAAATAAAAATACTTTTATAAATCTTCCCATAATATTATTAAAAAATAATTAAAATACTGAAAATATTTTACTCACGTAAGTTTAGTTTCGAAGAATAACATACGCTTAAAATAATTCAAAAGAGAATGCTAAAATTATATAAAAAAAAAAACTTGCATTGTCGGGGTTTGAACCATGTATCTTAGCTACAATCTGATTTTTTTCAAAATAGAGGCTACGGGTGCCACGAGCACATGACAGTTGATGGTCGAAAACATTAGTTGCTTCTGAATGCCTTGTAATTCTTAATCGTTGCTCAAACAAGAATTTATTATTTAATTTCCAATCTTTTTTCAACAATAAACATTTCATCCGCTGCGCCCTCTAGGTTACTTTACTGTAACATTACGAATCTGCTGACATTTGACACTGACTTTAAGGTGACTTTAAGTACGTAAGTGTGCGTGAATGCAAGAAATTGCAATATTTTGCAGTTGGATTCCGGTAATAACGAAATGAGACAATGTTAAGTTGAACATGTCTCGATTTAGATGTAGTATTTTTTATAGTTTTCGCACATATCAACACATCTTATGAAACTTTGTATTTTGGGAGAAATAGTGAAAATCCACAATTCGTGCACAGTGACGCCATCTTTTGGCTGATAATCGGCATCCCATCCTTAGACATCCACCTTAAGAAAGAACTTGCAAGAAGGTAGGCGATCTTGACCGTGTCAGAGATAGTGTCAAACAAGCCCCCTACTCTGTCTGTTCTCTTTCACAGCGCAGCAACTAGTATCATTTCTCTCTCCTTGCTCTTTTAAAAATGCCGCTTGTCAAAAAAGGACAACCATACTGTTGACAAGATGGACTTCAAATCCAAGTGTCCCCTTTTTAGGTGACCCAGGTTGTGCATGTGTGCGTAAAAACGTATATGTGTGCTCTTTTAGGGATGTGAAAAGTCGATTTTAATCATGTTATATATCGATAAACGCTACACAGCGGAACGAAATAGCGATTAATTGAAGCTTCAATATCTTCGTTAAACATAAACATAAACATAATGGATAATGAATATATTATAATGTAATAAAATAATTCAATTATTGCGGAACACATATTTTAGTAGGTATTTATGTATTTTAATTAAATATCTGAACTTTCCCTTGGTTCCCTGCTGGGGCGTGACTATAAAATTGTGATCTGATAACCAAAATAAAGAATAAAAGCATTTTTGTTCATTTTAGGTATCGTTAAACCTTTGAAGTAAAATTAAAATTGCAAGAAATGTCGATAGTTTATCGATATGACTTTATCGACATGGCTACAGCAATGTGGGCCGCTTTGTTAATCGTACACTAAATAAAAGTGGTCCCACTGACAGCTCGCTTGGAAGGTATCTGTTTATATTATTATATCTATGGTGTCAAACCTTGGCTTAAAGAACTCGCATCCAGGATATAATTGTTAAAAAGAAATTGTGTCAAATCTGTCAAAATTAGCGTAAACCAAACGTCAAATACACGTGGTTTTACGTTGTAGTTGTTTAGCTGAATTTTAGTAATTCTTAATTGTAGTTGTTTAGCTTCTTGTGAAGTAAAACACAATCAACATGAAGATTAAAAAGCAACATCGTAAAAAGAAGTATCTTCACAAACTAAATCGCAAAAGAATGCATCTTAAACAACGCAGTACTGGTCAAGTAAATTGGTATGACTTTCGTATTTATTTTATATGTCCCTATCACAATATTTATTTAAGGACAGTTAACGAGATTGATTTTATTATTTGCAGTAAAACCCTCAAGGAAGCCTGGGACATGAAAAAGTCGACACTTCGTAATCTTAAAGAGATGGGTCTTGCGAATGACCCTAATAAAGCGATTAAAATTCCGAATTACAAGCAGGAACAGTTAAAACGGGCTAAGAAAATAATCAACCAGGAGGAATCGTCCGAATCGGAAGAAGATACTGAAGTGAAGATAATCCCTAAAAAAGAAGTTGTGGAAAGATTAGAAAAAGAAGCCCGAGCACCAAGAGAAAGAAAATTCATGTGAGTGTACAACTCATTCATTTATTCATTTTTTTTAAGGTAAAAAGAGCTTTTCCAAATAATGAAATATAGGTCTAAAACAATCAGTATTTAAATTAATTAGTGAAGTGATAAAGTATCTAGTATAGTACAGTCACCTGCAATAATATGTTACACAACGAAGGCCGCAAAAATATCTGACACGATCTTATTTGTATAGAGCCATAAGTGCGTGTCACATATTTTTGCGGCGTTCGAAGAGTAACATATTATTGCAGGTGACTGTACATTGTTTGCTCACAAAACCTATTGGGCATATCAATTAGATAGTTAAGGTCCATTTTTTTATATGCATACTTTTTTTGGTTAATCAACTTGAGGGAACCTAATTTATTTATTTATCGTATGGCATTACAGTTACTGGATTACTAATTATTGTTATCAATTTGGAAACTGATTAGAGAATATGTGATTAGTATCCTAGGCTATTTTTTTTGCAAACAATATTGTACTCCATAATGTAATATTTTCTTACAGGTTACCTAAGGGCCAAGTGGAATACCTCACATATTTATTAGACAAATATGGCCATGACTATAAAGCAATGGCCAGAGACAAGAAAAACTTTTATCAAGAGACCTGGAAGCAAATTCGGGCCAAAATCAAAACATTTATGGGGATCCCAAAACAATATGGAGAGTATTTGCAAGCTAGAGGGTTGTTGGACAAAGAGATTGATGAGAAGGAATTGCAGGAACAGGCAAAAGCATTGGTTATGGATGATTAGTAAAGACACAACCTAATAAGGATCGAGTGTCTCTACTGTAGGCCTAGCACATGATTGGCATGACAGTATCTCACGGCCAGGTAGACTACCCGACTTTTTCTAACTAAGTTAATTAAAGAGAGACACATAGTCTATCTCACCACAAGATACTGTCGCGCCAATCATGTGCTAGCGCTAGCCCGGCAGAACATAGTTTATATTTTAGTCCTTGCATTGGACCCTTAGAGCATTTAGTAACTGGAGACATCTTGGCTGTAAGAGTAGGCCTTTTCTGTACAAAACAGTCTGTCCATACAAAAGTTTGCACAATTGTGCAAGGTTTTCAGCAGAGGGGTAAGCTCTTAAAGGCAACTTCAGTTATTAAATGCTCTAAGATTGGACCTTGTCATTGTGGTCTGACTTACTGCTTTTATGCATTTGGATTTTGAAGCACATAAATTTGCCGCCCAGACAGCCAGCTAGCCCAGCACCGGCCCCGCCGCCACAACTAACACTGCCTGTGCGCAACAGCAACCACCAGATGACTCCAGGGCAGGACGAGTGCGGCATACGGGCGCCGCCCGCCGGCGCCAGCGTGCCCCCGCATCCGCGCTACAACGCCAAGGCCGCCCACCTCCGCACCTTCAAAGACTGGCCCAAGAGCATGAAGCAGAAGCCCGTCGAGGCCGGCTTCTACTACATCGGCCAGAGCGACAAGACCAAGTGCTTCTACTGCGACGGCGCCCTCAAGGACTGGGAGGAGGACGACGTCCCGTGAGAGGAACACGCGCGGTGGTTGGGTGGGTGCTGGGTTTGCCTACCCATAGTACAATATGTGAAGATCTGCCAACCTGGCAAAATGCTAGCACACAATGTGGAAATCTTGCAATGGTTTTAGGTATTCATATTGATGAATTATCAAGTAAAATGTATGTAGTCATTGTAACATAATCACCAATCTTGCAAGTGTCAAATCATTTTGGACGCCAATGACCGATATATCTGCACCGCAGGTCCAACGCCAAAGATGGATTACTCGGTCACAGACCTTTGAGCAACATAGACCTACGTGCATGTGCATAAAGTTGACACTTCGGTGACGTGGCGTCCGAGTGACAGCTTTTGTGTTTGACACAGCGTCGAAAAATTTGTATCGTCTTGGGTCGCACCATTCGTCTTTCGTCAAGTTCTTAAATTAATCCTATTCTGCTTTCGTCCCGCATTCTACATTGAAAGCCACCGACGATTGTGACGAATGTAGAATGGGTGACGAAAGCAGAATTTAAATTAGTCCTAACTAATTTAAGAACTTAACGAATAACGAATGGCACGACCCAAGATGATACCGAAAAGTTAATGTTGTTAACAATGTTGACTCTTACCTAATAAGTTACCCATGTGGTAATAAATAAAACCAGAACCTTATCATTATTCATTTATTTAAATGAAATGTTTAAACTTATTTTAAATTGTTAAGACTAGATGTAAAAGTAAGTTACGTAAATAAAATTATTACATAAAACATAAACCTTCTTATTTTCCAACATTTATATGGAACTTTAAACTATTGTGTTTGGCATTCATTGGGTATGTCTTTCACTGCCTTTACCTTTTTTAGTTCTTCATACCAGTCCTTATCCAAATCCAAAAGTTGTTGAGGCTTCTTATACTGAAATGAGAAACTTGGGATATATTTACATGCCAATAAGTTTTTCTTTTGACATTAAATCTGCAATGTATTCTATTCTGTAATGCAGAAGAGTATTTTTTGTCTTGATATTAATGAAAATACAATTTCACCATAACCCTATGTGACAACCTTTCCATGTTCGGTGGTCCTCAACTGTGCGTCTTCTAGAAACTTCGCGTCTTCTAGAACCTTTTCGACACACACCTCCTCAACTGTGCGTCTTCTAGAACCTTTTCGACACACACCTCTTTCCGGTCCAGCATTTCTATGAGCAATTATTAGGGTTGGCAAAACTTGATGTTCCTTTACATGCACAACCACAGATAATTACTTGAAATTTGACAATCCTAAATAGCCGAAAGGGATAGTGCCATACATTAGAAAGGGACAACATTATTTGTCCGGTAATTGTCCCCAGTTTGGCCCTGAATCACTGTCAAATTTCAGTTTTGTAGGAAGTGCCATTTCTGAACCTATGGTAGTGCTATTATTTATTCTGTGGCCTTGCACAGCTATACTGTGGAATGAACTGTCACCTGTGGTATTTCTGGACTGATACAACCTTCAAGAAAGGAGCATACATTACTCCCATCTTCTATACCAACAACTCACTTACAACCCCTCTGCTGTCTGGTGTTGTCCATGGCATCAGGTAATTAGTCTGTTCATTTACCTCCTATATCATTTAAAAAACAACTTTGCTGAAATTAATCAAGTTCATAACTATTATACAAAATTGACTTACCACAATGATAAGTGTGTTAAATTGATGACTAAATTGTATGTTAGCCTGTTCTAAAGGTAAATTCAACCTCATCAATTCAGGTACTTGTAGCTTCTTGAAATACTTCTTATTGGTTGTCCGGACTATGATACATTTCTCCTCATTGTTTGCACTAACAGAGTAAGTCTCAATGGGGTACGGGAGGTTCCTAATCCTCCATTCTAGATTGACTCTAGTGTTGCGTCTTGAAACAATTGGCTGAAAAAAGATTTTAAAGTTAATGTAATATATGTCGGGTTGAGCTGGAGCGAGGCAAGAGCGGTTGCTGAAGATAGGAAGGCGTGGCGCGAGCTTGTGAAGGGCCTTTGCACCTCTGGGGTGCCTTAGGACAACAACAACAACAACAACACAAATTTAATCACAACTTTCCAATGCAAGTGCGATGTATGGCCCAATTTAGAATTGAAAATACAGTGAAATGGAAGGCCTTTTCATTTGTCAACCCTTTTTGTATATTACCTATACATAGAAGATACATGGCCCTATATGGCCTATATGCATAGGACCGTATGGGATGCATTATGAGATAAACAACTTGTTGATTAAATTACATGCTACCAATAAAAATAATCAAATATGGACAGATTATCAGATAACAAAGCATGAAATGAAAGTATTTTATAAATAACACACCTGATCATTACTTTCAACAATTTCAGCAGCTTCTATACGAGGCGTACCATCAGGAATAGGGTCTCCTATTTCCACATCCCACTTGCCCTCACCGCCAAGCTTGCCTTTTACCTTCCAAGCTCTTCTGAGCAAAACCTGAGTGTCTACGTTATATTCCTCTACCATTTCCTTGTCATCTTCGAACTTGTAGTGGATCTTTTTTATTTTATCCTGTTTTAAGCAGCTTTTCTCGGCACCGAGAAGAGACTTGTACCAAATAGTGTTTCTGTGCATTTTGGACTTATCTGTGCTATTGAAAATACCTCTTATTCTCTTTTCAAAACTGTTGCAACTGGAATCTTCGGATACTTCGATCAAACAAGATTTTCTTTTCATTGTTTCGTTCCTATAGCAACCATTAAAAACTCTTTCCTGTTTTCAAAATTCAAAAGATACCATTAGATGATTAGATTCATAACTTTATTAAGAATGCAATTACAGTAACCAAGTTTTGTTATAAGTTTTCTAAAGCTCGTAGTGTATCAATACCATTAACATAATTTAAAATGTACATTTGTAAACAATTTTTAAGGTTATAATTCTTCAGTCGCGTTTTTAAATTAAATGTCATACACATAGACTTATAATATATATAGACGGTGTCATAGCGAGCTGTCACTGTTGCCACTTTTGTTTAGCGTACGATTAACAATGTGGCCCACGTTGCTGTAGCCATGTCGATAAAGTCATATCGATAAACTATCGACATTTCTTGCAATTTTAATTGTACTTCAAAGGCTTAACGATACCTAAAATGACCAAAAACGCTTTTATTCTTTATTGTGGTTATCAGATCACAATTTTATAGTCACGACCCAGCAGGGAACCAAGGGAAAGTTCAGATATTTAATTAAAATACATAAATACCTCCTAAAATAGGTGTTCCGCAATAATTGAATTATATTATTATATTATAATATATTCATTTTTATTTTATTTTATTTTATTTATTGAACACAATGTAAGCTTACAGTTATAGACCAAATCACTTACACGCTAGAAAAACAGATACATTGTCAAAATAGTAACAATTAAAAACATACAAAAATATAAAAACATGCACATAAAAATGTCATACAAATTAAAATTATAATTTTACGTACACTCTAAGAAAACAAGAAATTAAAATCAGAAATAGGGTAAAACAATAAAAATAAAGTAAATTAAATGTCAAAACAGATTATAATACATTAAACAACTGTACCGCTATTCGGAACCTAATAATAATATTGAGAATGGCAACCCTGTTGTCGGTCGTATTGTCCTTTTCTAGCATATACGTCCCTCTCTCTCCCACACTCCCACCACACAGCAGTTTGCTTTTTGGCGGTTGTCGCAAAAACAAATTTCCAACTCATTGGCTTGCTGTTTTTCCATCTGGAAGGTCGTGAAGCTAAACTGCTGGTGAGTTTTTGAATTGTACCCCAGTTTAGCTGACTATATTGAAAAACAGTTTCTAACGGCTTTTGCCGTTCGAAATAAATAATTAAATTTAGTGTCCGTTAAACTATCTAGCAAATAAAAACGATCCGGAATAGTAATGTGTAAGTTTTCAAAGGCTGCCTGCGCGCACCGTGGCTATGCTAATGAAAATACTAAAACACATAATGGTAGAAAACACATCGAGCTGGTAAAGTGTGCACTTGTCACCATTAGAATTTAATTAATATTATACCTACATTAAGTCTCTTCAGAGTCTTATTACTTATTACTTTAAATCTTTGTGTGTCTATAATAACTGTTGAAATTAATATAACACTTAAATGGTGATGTGTGGAGGCATACCCTTCAGTTTTCAAGTGATTTGTGTTTTCGAATACGAAAGGATCGGATAGTTAATACGTGTTACGTAGAACCTACGTATTAAGGTAGAAGCTTATAGACTAGACGTGTAAGGTTTATCTGTCCAAGTATCTATCAGCAACTTGTCGGTTTATCCCGTTCCGGGTTAAATATAATATTGCATTTTTGGTAATAAACTTGCTGATAAATAACGTGTACCCGCTTAGGAGTCGACGAAGCCCCGCTTCGCGGGGCTTCTATTTCCGCTCTGAGGGACACAAGGTAACGAACAAACCTACATCGCAAGAATTGCATTTATTTTTGTGGAAAGTGAGTACTTCGGCAGTACGTAAACTTAAGTCTGACTAGATAAAGAGATATATTAGCATGGCTCTGCGCAAGAATGACATGGAAATCCTTAAGTATTTCACTCCTTATCAATTTACATCTCTCCAACTAGATCTTAGATTTTGAAAAAAAAAAAAAAAAAATATGGTTAAAATGTAGGTAGATAGGTATCTCTTTAAATAAATAACAGGTACTAACAGCTTAAAAGAACTCTTGCATGTAGTTGCTATATGTGCTTGTATTATTTTGGATTTGAATAACTTGATTATTCATTCTATATGTAACTATAGGTACATACAAGACGGTTCTTTAAGCCTACCTACCTACCTACATAAATAGTACCTACACTTGTAAACGTTTTAAATAAAATCGGAAGCCTGTGACTTGAAAGGGCATTAACAATATGGGAATGTTTAGATTGATTCATTGACGAAGACGCATGGTTTGCTTCATAATTTCAAATTATATTCGCTAACTGTAGAGTTAAAGTTTAGTCATGGCAAATCTCGTCACCGTGAATGACACTTTCTAAAAGTGCCTATTAAAGTAAATCCTTTCCCCTTGTCGAGCGAAGAACTCGCAAATAAGGGAATATTACCCATAAACATAAACTTCATTTGAATGATATTCTTAAGCTATGTCTGTTATGGTTCCACCTGCGTAAGGTGTGCCTAAGAGAATCTTTTATTCAGTCACAAACTAACGTCAAGTTATTTGTGATGATACCAATATGTTGTGTACCTATTTAAGCCTGCGCAAGGCTGCCATGTTTCCACCTGCGTAAGGTGTGCCAAAGAATCTTTGATTCATTCACAAACTGATGTCAAGTTACTGATGATGATATTACAACCTATATAAGCCTGCGCAAGGCATGTCAGAAATTAAATGATATGGTCATAACACAGGCGAGCGAGTAGGCCACAATCATAAAAATATAACAAAGATGAATATGTAAATACCTCCTTTTGGACAAAGGACAAGTGAAAAGGGTTCTAACAAAATAATGTTCTGGGTAAAAATCAGTCGAAATAGGCTTCGTTATTCGAGGTTTCATTTTTGTTTACCAATCTATTTTAAGGGTCCCGGACACCCTATTGGCTAAACTCAAAATTGGAATAATTAACATTTCTAAAATTATAATATAATAGATATGAAATAACCTAAGATTCCAGGCCTATCTCGACTCATTTTTATTTTAAAGATGAAAAAATCTTTGCACCCTAATATAAAATTGTGGTCTAGAGACGCTAAGCCTCATAACGTTGGTGGCATAGATAATACTAAGAGATTTAGTCACCTAAATTCGACCATAAGCCCAGACAGAATATTGATATTTAGAATAAGGTGTGGTCAATCCTCCAAGGTCCATCTGTGGACTCTAATTAAATCAGGCTCACTTAAGCTCACGACACAACATAGCTTACGGTTCAATTCTGAAATAAGCTATGTTTAATATCACTGATGGTGTGAAAATAAAATTACAAGAGCACAAACAGCCTGCTCAAGGTGTACAAAGGGTTCCGTTTAGCGGCCCTATGAATATCTAAAAACCTTTGAAGTCTATGCCTGCTATGACAGACTAGAAATTAATATAAATTATATTTGCCTCGAGAGCACTAGTCTTTCAGTTAACATTTTTACGAGTACCTACTTATGTAGGTACACGACATAACCAAGGTTAGGTACCTATTTAATTATTATATCCCTGACTGGCATGGTATAGGAAAATTGTCATGTGCTGCACAAGCATGTTGGAAATAAAAATGTACAAAACTGACCTAACGGGGCGTTTATGAATGATTTATTTTACACCCTTATGTCTGCCTTGTGAACCTTGAGGATTCGAACCACCTTGATCGTAAGTGCTCCTATGCACAGATTAAGTTTATTTTAAACTACCCATGCACTAATCTCAAAGGCACGTGCTTCTATGCACGGACCAAATATTGTTATCACTTAATTCACTTAACATTATTCGTCATAGTTTGATACTATACGTTTAACAAATGTACCCACCGTGGAATGTAATGTACCCAGTCATAAGGTTTTTAATAAACAGTGACTTAATAGTTTGCACGAACGATTCTAGTATAACTTCTGGGCGGTCACGTCTAGGGCATGACCCTCTAGTTCTCAATTTATACAAAATTATAGCATTGCGATACTGTTTGCTTTGCACAATGTGAAACAGCAGCAAGCCTTGCGAAAAGGCGAAGCTATTTTGAAAGGCGAGTACTTTTCAAAAATACATTGTAATATATATAAATATGTTTTTGTCGTGGAACAAGTACACCCAAACAAATGCAGTCATTTATTATAATATGTTGGCAAAACTCTGCAAAAGAGTTATATAGTCTGTCTGTACAGTGTAACTTGAAGGCATCAATGCACATGAATCTCTTGAAACATGGTGGATCAATTAATTTACACCCCGTCTGTGTCTTGCTCCTATTACCAAATCCACAAGTTAAGGACCTCAACCTATATATAGGTACCCTTCTTGCTCGAGACCTGTAAAAAATGTACACAATAATTTCATGCAGTCAAGTGTCGGAAAACTAGATCCACACACTTAGCGATATCGTGAATATATATCCAAGAACTCTGTATATTGCCTCCCAGGAGGCGGGATGTTATTAGACTAACCTATATAGTAGGTAGTAGGCCAGAGATATAGTATACAAAAGTACACTGGCCCAAATTAAGTAATATTATATTTCAGAATATAAAATAATTTACAATCTTGCTATTATTGAAATATAAACAAGTAACAATTATCCTTAGTTCATAAGGAGGATAAGTATACCTAAATATCTAATAGATTTGACAAAGTGTTGATTCTAGCATTGGATAAAATAGGTCCCTCTTAAAGGGCCTCTGCGCTGTGGCTTTGGGGCCACAGGCGCCCGGCAAATGGTCGGGAACCCCCTGGTTTCCCACAGCAAATAATGTAAAATCACGAAATAAGCACATAAATTTGTATTTCGGTTAAAAGCACCTATGCGATGAGCTAGGGTTTCGAATTAAGTATCTGATTCCTTATAATTTACACACTGAATAGAGAAAACTGAATATTCAGAATTAAGCAATGTCTATGAATAGTTTACAGAAATTAAGCCACTTTAGCGGTCAGAACCAATAAAGTTTTAAGGCTTATGTCTACCAGTAGGCACCAGATAAAGTAAACCACTAAGAAACTACTCTTACTACATATATACAAATTATTGAGTAAAATTAAGGTTATGATAGCTAAACATGAATTTAATTAGAATGACTCTGCAAATATTATTGATAAAGTTCTGTGGCAATTCTACACAAGAACACCACAAAGCGTCATAACTAGTGCCACAGCGCAGTGAACAATGAGTGTTGTGGCTTAAGCTCTCATAGTACCTAACCTTCACACTTTTAAGTAAGGTTTATTTATGTATGTACAGTGACTTGCGTTCTCGTTAGTAAAGCATATAAAAGGGTTAAATGCATTTTATAGCTATAACTATAACCTATAACCAAGTATATGGCTTACAGTCATTAAATAAATTTAGTGATTCCCTATGACATTTGAATAAGTACCTAATTTTATTAACTCTGTTTGTGGTGATAGTGATATAACGAATAATTAAAATATTCGTCTACCTAATCCCGAGGGATTCTGGAAATAAGAAAGGTCCTGTCCTTGTTATATTCCTGCAACTGCTTACTTTACTATTATAGATAATTATTATCAAATTTGATAAGAATTGCGACTTATAAATAAAAACTACTCTAGTACGTTATTATTTTTATCTTTTCATACTTGAATTACATTACTCCTTATAACAGATGTTGTATGCTCTTTGAAGAGTAAACTGACTTATCACATCTTCTTTTACCTAGTTTTCACATACCTACATTTAAGTAATTAAGTATAGCACCCTTGTGGTGACTCACTTATTCTTTTTGAACATTTATAAGTACATTAAGTACGTATACAAAATGTTAAGTTAGTATCATAATCATAATATAATGGAATATCAAATTGTATGCTTTACTAAATACCTCTCTCCTCACAGGTGTTAAAATAAAGGGTGTACTGCATAATTAATTAAACACTCATAATATAATAATATTACATATACATAATAAGTACATGTATAATCACATTGGCTTGGCGTCTTCCCACCACCAGGCGATAACAAACACGTCTCAATATTATTATTAGGTTCCGAATAGCGGTACAGTTGTTTAATGACAGCGTTTTACACAAAAATAAAACGCTAATTAAATAACTTACCCTATTCGGAACCTAAAGTTTTAATCCTGCCTGGTGTAATTTTGAGACAATGAGTTGGAAATTTGTTTTTGCGACAACCGCCAAAAAGCAAACTGCTGTGTGGTGGGAGTGTGGGAGAGAGAGGGACGTATATGCTAGAAAAGGACAATACGACCGACAACAGGGTTGCCATTCTCAATATTATTATTAGGTTCCGAATAGGGTAAGTTATTTAATTAGCGTTTTATTTTTGTGTAAAACGCTGTCATGTTACCAGCAATGTCATGCAGTATGAAAATTTAAAAATTGTCTAGCAGTTTTGCACAAGTTTGCTAAACGATCGGCGAACATGTCAGCGTCAACGTGTTGAGTGAGCATTATATGTAGAAATGATAAAGCACGCGTGGTAGGTGCGTGCCTCGCGTAACATATGCGAGCGGACGGCCGCAGCAACACACACGGCCGGCGACGCGGCGCGACCGCCCCGTCCACATCCCGCGGTATCCTCCTAGGAACCAACAACCCTATCTTCTCTAACACCTCTGGGCTATCAACTTGGTGGTGAATGATTGAGAGATAGTGCACCAGAAGCAACAACTTCCGCCTCAATGCGAGCGTGTCTAGCCCAACCATCCCCGAGACAAAGATGGAAGGGTAGAGGTAAGGGTAATATCCATAAGCTTTTTTATACAACCAACGTGCAAATTTTCGTTGTATTTTTTCAAGCATTAGGGAATACTTGTCCTCATATGGATCCCAGACAACCGCACCATATTCCAACTTACTGCGCACATATGCGTTATAGAGAACCTTAGCCACTCCAACGTGAAATTGCTTGGATATTCTCATAACAAATCCTAAGGTTTTACTGACCTGCTTGCAAATACTATTGATATGCGAATGGAAGTCAAATTTACTCTTCTTCCGCGCGTTATCCCGGCATTTCGCCACGGCTCATGAGAACCTGGGGTCCGCTTGACAACTAATCCCATGATTTGACGTAGGCACTAGTTTTTACGAAAGCGACTGCCATCTGACCTTCCAACCCAGAGGGTAAACTAGGCCTTATTGGGATTAGTCCGGTTTCCTCACGATGTTTTCCTTCACCGAAAAGCGACTGGTAAATATCAAATGATATTTCGTACATAAGTTCCGAAAAACTCATTGGTACGAGCCGGGGTTTGAACCCGCGACCTCCCGATTGCAAGTCGCACGCTCTCACCGCTAGGCCACCAGCGCTTCGGAAGTCAAATTTACTATCTAATATTAAACCCAGGTCTCGAATTTCGCTAACTTTCTCCAAGGAGGAACCCGCTAAGCTGTACCCAGTTTGAAGAGCAGAACGTTTGCGCGAAAAAGTGATCGCCTTACACTTTTTTACGTTAAAGGGAAGTCGATTCCTCTCACTCCACCTGGCAGCAGCATCAATATCAGCTTGCAACTCTGCGCTGTCGCTAATACTACGAATGCCTAGGAACAGCTTCAGGTCATCAGCGAAAAGAAGACATTTAGCAGCACTGATTGTGTCCGGCAAGTCATTTATCATAAGGAGAAAAAGAGTGGGCCCCAGGGTACTGCCCTGACTCACACCAGACAGCGTACAGTAGTCATTAGACTCGAAGCCGCCCACCCTGACGTACTGCTGCCTGCCACTCATGTAATTAGCAAAGAAATCTAATAGCTTTGGTGTGAAGCCTGCTAGCGCCAGCTTGCTCAGCAAGACGTCGTTGTCGACCAGGTCGAATGCCTTTCTGAAGTCGAAATATGCAGCATCGACCTGGTGCCCTTCATCCATCTCTTTGCAAACATAGTCAGCGAGGGCAACGAGATTCGTGACTGTAGATCGCGACTTACGGAAGCCGTGCTGACTGGGATGCAAGCGATTAGCCACCTGTAGACTTATTTGGCGGTTAAGCATGATTTCAAATATTTTACCAAACACAGGAAGAACAGCTATAGGCCTAAAAGAGGTTATATCTGTATTGTTACCATCCTTAGGAACCGGTGTCACCCTAGAAGTTTTCCAGCGATTTGGATAGGCGGAGTGATTGAGTGAGAGATTATATATGTGCAACAGAGGTGTAATCAAGGTATCAGCACAATCTTTGGCCAGAAATACTGGGATACCATCCGGCCCGCCCGAAGAGCGGGG
This sequence comes from Cydia fagiglandana, assembly GCF_963556715.1. Classification (NCBI taxonomy): domain Eukaryota; kingdom Metazoa; phylum Arthropoda; class Insecta; order Lepidoptera; family Tortricidae; genus Cydia; species Cydia fagiglandana. Next base: position 9,946,054 of record NC_085941.1, read on the forward strand.
TTTAAGGTTGCGAATAGCCGCCCTAAAATCAGACTCAGAGACGAAGGGAATGGAAACTGACCTGGAGTCACCAGAAATGTATGCCCCACGCGCCGCGGCCGCCGCGTCCAGGCTCGGCCTATCCTGCTGAAATACTGAGCTGAAATAATTAGCGAAGGCATCCGCAGCGCCCTGACCACTTACCACATTTCCATCGTCATAGAATGATTCATTGCTGTGTTGTCGTTCCCTTTTTTTGTCTTTAACATAATCCCAGAACCTTCCCGGACAGTTAACAATACTGCATTGTAGATTTTGAATGTAAAGTTTATATGCTTCATCAATTAAATATTTCACTTGTGATCTATAATATTTGAACATATGTCTGTTGAAGTCTTTGCCCTCCTGCCTAAAGCGTTTCAAGTGAAAGTATTTTAATTTAATATAACGTATAATTTCCCCTGTGAACCATTTTGGGTATACGTATTTAGAATGGTTATTAGAGCGGCTTTTTAGAGGAACAAATTGATTAATGCAAGAGTAAAGTTTGGCATACAGGATTTCAGTAGCGCAGTCGACGTCAGTAGCTGCTAGGAGATCGGTCCAATCAATAGCGGTCAGGGCCGAATAAAGCATTTCGAAGTCGGCCTTACGCCAGTTCCAGTCAGGGCAAGAAGTGGCGCGTGGGCGCGGCGGCACAGACGGCGGAGGCAGGCCGCATGGAAATGTCACCAAAATCGCAAGGGGTGGGTGGTAAGCGTCCATCGGGACTAGCATTTCTTCAGAACAGGCATATACCGACAGCCGTTTCCCATCTAAATCACTCAGCACGAGATCTAACATGCCCCCGTGGTCGTTAAAAACATTATTATACTGAGTCAATTTACAGAAGTCACAAAAAATATCAAAGTCAGTTTTTACATTAGACGAACATGAATTTAGATTAAAATCGCCAAACAATAAGAAACATAAGTCAGGATAGGTACATACAGCATTTTCAATACATGTCATGACATTCGTATACTGCTCAGCATTATAGCTTGGAGGTAGATATACGACACAACACAAAAATTTTAAATCCTTATAAGTAATTGTTGCAAATAACAACTCCATATCTGCGGTAAGCCCATCAATGTCATGAAGGACACGTATTGAGTAGCGCTCGCGTGCGGCCAGCAGCACCCCGCCCCAGCCGGCGTCGCCCGCGCGGTCTCGTCGCGCCACGCGCCACCCACTGGGGAAGAGCTCACCGTCGCGCACGGAGCTTGTCAAGAAGGTTTCAGTAAGGCCAATGATGTCAAACTTACAAATGGTAACATTTTTAACAAACATGTCAGTCTTAGATCGTAATCCCCGAACATTTTGGTAATAACATAAAAGTTTTTTATGCCGGGGGCGCGCCGCTGACGCGGCTTTTCCCCCGGCCCGATCGAAAGTTCTGTCGCCAATATTTAACACATATTCCTTGGGCCCAGTTATTAGCTGACAGCACTAGCTCAGAGAACTTAGAGGGCACTCCAAGTTTAAATGATGAATAGTTCCCACGGGGCTTAAGAGATTCAACCGTACACAGATCACTTTCGCAGATAGTGTTCAGATGCTCCCGCACTTGCTCCGCTGTAGTACCCTCCTGGACGTAGCACAGATGCAGTTGTTGTAGACGCTCCGCGGCGGATAAGACAGTTGTGCCGGGCGGAGCCGTGCCGCGGCATACGCCACCTTCGGCGCCTGCTCGGCCCACTGTGCGCCCGTTGACTCTGCTGCTACGTCTGTGCCCACGGTCGTCGCTGCCAGAATGGCTGCCACCCCCGGACTCTCCTTCGGTACCATTACGATCACGAACTCCATCGGAGGGTGTGTTAGACATCCGCCCTCTCCTGTACTGCACATTTTTCCAGGCTGAGGCGTTATCTGCTATAGCAAAAGTATTGCCTAAACTATTATTTTCACTTGCATCACCGTTGAAAAGGTTAACTTTCCTACTCTCCTGTGACTTGGTTGCAGGTTCTGTATGAACTGGGGGGGGAGCTCTGTCTGGAACGGGTTGTTGTTGTTTAGGGCTAGGCGCAGTCAATTTGTTAGGGGAGTTTACTCTACCAACGGAGTTGCCAGTGGTAGAAATAGGCAAGTACAATTTAGGTGTTTCAGGTTTGGGTGGTAAATGTGTAGATATATTTGCCGACTGCGCTTTCGTACATGTGCTAGATGGCGTTACAGATGACGGTAGGGTGGTGAAGTCATTTAGTCTAGCTAATAGCTCAGCCTGGGTGTTTAGAACCTCATTCATTAATTGTGTAAGCTTGCTCGTCTTGGGCAGGACGGCATCTAATAGCCAAGAAGGGTCGCGGTCAGTAAAGAAAGCTTTAAGCTCTTCCCTTATAATAGTTCTCAGCGTCGAACCCCCGCATACACACTTAGGCAACTCGTCCACTCGATGAATATTCTGTGAGTTCTGTGACTTGTACTGCCCTCGTCCTATGGTGACATTTTCAAAGCCGTTCTCTAAGTCCAAAACCGAGGTATCAACTATTTCAGCAATTGAACTATCATTACCCAAACAGTGGCTTAAGCTAGGAAAGAGACGTACAGGTGTCTCTGTGTTGCCAGTTTTGGGTATTGTACTTCGGCAATCCATACAAATCCAAGAATTGAGGTCCTCAATTGACAAGGTTTGGTACCTATCTAAAGCCAATCCGGCACATAATAAGTCGTATGATTGATCGCATTTATTACATTTCATGTATCTGCCATCATCGGCTTCCAATTTACAACCAGCACACAAAGCCATATTTAATATTTAATGATAACTCGCTGTGGTTTCCGAACGCACCCTTCCGTTGACAATACGCGATTTATAATGTTGGCATGCGTGGACATGTGTCAACCGCTATCTATTCTGTCGCTGTCAGACTGTCAACGTCAGTTTGCTCAACAGCTGTGTACGTCACTGCGTTATCCCGTTATGTTTATCGAAATTTGGTGTTTTAAACTACAAACGGTTTTCAGTGTACTTTACCGTGGTCTAAAACGTTGAAATGCGGTGCACCGTAGTTGAATTCGATGCGTTTTCGTCCGCGAGGCGACCCACATCACCGTTGTTCATGTTCGTGTGACAGGGACAGCACGCCCACGCGTGCGTTAGAAAGGGATATCACGCCTTGTGAGCGTCTTCCTAAGAGTCAACCAATCGCGGTCGACCCCCGGCTCGCTTCTTAACAGATTAAGCCGCGGTTCAACTTATGATAGGCGCGTGTGCCGCCATGTTGTATCGCGTGATCGCTGAGGGCGCTGCGCGCGAGTTAGTTCGGTAGCCGACACCTTTGTGTAAAAACGTATGCGCGTATCCGACCCTACGACCGATCATAGCTTTGTTCAATTGTAACAGTTTTAGTATTTTAATGTGTAGTGGACTGTGTTGTATCGTAATCCGTGTACTTTAAGTTTAATAAACTGCTTTTAACTTCAGTGCCGACTATTACTATACCCACGCCCGCTATATTCTGGCCGCCCAACGTTTTTGGGTCTAGAACATTCGATCAACGTGTTCACAAAGGGTACCTGCCGGCCGAGACTTGTTTAAAAGAATGCCTCCACGTCGGCGTCGTAATGGAAGACTCTCGTTGGGTTCACAAGGGAGCACCGAGTCAATCAACGAGAACAGTATCACCATGAACCAGGACGCCCTAACGGCGGTGTTGACCACCTTGCAACAGACTCAGAACGAGTTTTGTCAGCAATTGCTTCGCGAGGTGAGGTCCTCGACTCCGTCCCAGGCCGACGCCACGGCTGCTGCCATCGCTGCGGCTGCTACGTTCGCTGCAGCTAATGGTAACTTCGCACAATCTACGGCGCGTTACAGCGGCAGCAAGGAGGAGCACCTGGAAAGCTTCGTGGATGCCGTAGAAAGTTACAAGTCGTGCATGCATATTACGGACGAAAATGCTGTTCGCGGTTTGTCGCTACTGCTTACCAAGGATGCAGGAGTTTGGTGGCAAGGTGTAAAATCACAAGTAAGGACGTGGGAAGATGCGCTCGACAAGCTGCGAAGTGCTTTCGGCGAGCGACGCCCTCCTTTTGTAATATACACAGAGCTTTTCTCTTTGGTTCAAGGCGAACAAAATACGGAGATTTTTGTTTCGAAAGCCAGAGCATTGTTAGCTAAGCTGCCACCAGAAGACCTTAGCGAGCGAGTCCAAATAGATATGGTATTCGGGCTCTTAGACCGCCGCATAAGAAAAAGGTTAAAAAGAGAAAAGATAGATACGTTTGATACATTACTGAAAAATTGTCAAAGTATAGAAGATTCACGGAAAGAGAATCATGTACCCGTCGCGGCAAAGTCGAGCGATCGTCAAAGTACTACGGCAACGGCAGCGAGCGTTTCTCCGAATCGCGCAAGGTCGCGCGCCAGCGGTGCGAGCGGCGTTGCTACGCAACGCGCCGCCGACGAGGCCAACGCTTCAACGTCGCGTGCGTCGTCGCCGTGTTCTTCCGATCAAGCTGACGCCAAACCTCGTCGTTTGTATTGCGTTTACTGTCGTCGCAGCGGGCACAATAAAGACAATTGTGAAAGGTTAAAGAAAAGTGAAAAAAGTGATAAGTGCGTAGAAAATAAAGTCGTTGAGGAAGTTAAGTGTTACGGTTGCGGTGCCCCTAATGTTATTCGGTCCAAGTGTCCTAATTGTAACTCTAAATCGGGGCTGTCGTTTTATTCGCTCGACGTAATATCCTGTCACGTCGACGACGCCGCTAACCCGCGCGAGGGCGGGTCGAGCGGACACGACTCGTCGCAACATGCATCACCACCGCCGCCCGAAGCCGCGAAGGCGCGTGCTCGGCACGGTGAAACTCCCGCCGTACGGCTCAGCGAAAGTCCTGCTCGCGCTCACGAGTTTTCGCGAGAGCGCGATACTTACGCCGCCGGTCGCGGAGCAGCGGCGCGCACCGCGCGCACGGCAAGCGATGCGCCTGTGCCAGGGACAAGCGCCGGCGCCGCGCCGAGCGCTAACCCTTCGCCCGCGCACTGTGGAGGAGGTAACCCTACGCCTGCCGTGGGTGATTTTAGTTACGTACAAGCTTTATTTTGTAATGATGAAAGTCAAAGTCTGTCTTGTAGTAATGTTAATCAAACTTTGTTTTGTAATAATGAAAGTCAAGTTTGTGGTGATAACATTAATGTTTGTCAGGTCAATGTCAAGGCTTCTCCCCGCCCTATTATGATTATAAATATTCTTGGGGCGAGTGGCTCTGCGCTTGTTGATCCTGCGGCTAAGTCTAGTGTCGCCGGTCACACGTTATACGCTTTCCTGCGAAGTAAAGGACACCCGTTAGTGTCGTCAACAATGAGTGTTAGGTTGGCAGACGGTGTTAGTAGGAATATGACTGTACTCACCGCGGAGGTGGAGGTGACACTGAAACACAAGACAAGAAAAACTAGTTTTGTGATTTTTCCTGATGCCGTTAGTAATGAGTCTCTCCTAGGGATAGATTTCCTTAAGGATTTCGGTTTAATCGTTGATTTTCGCGACGATCTCTGGTATTTCGCTGAGAATAGTAAACAAAGGTATGGGTTACAGTTTGAAAGCTTGTCACCTCCCGCTCTGTGTGTTGCTGCTTTAGAGGTGCTTCGGGAGGACGAAGCCACTTTACTCGGCGCGCGACAATACGAGTTGCTTGCCCAGTTGCCCCCTGAAAACAAGGACCTGTTTGAGCCAGGGGGAGGGCCAGCTCTTGCTGAGCACAGGATCGACACGGGCGACCATGCGCCTATCGCGGTGCCGCCTTATCGTGTCACGCCTGCCAATAAGGAGGTGACGCAAGCGGAAATAGAGAAGATGCTAGCTGATATTATAGAGGTTAGTTATGACTTAAGAGCCGTCCTTGGCAAGGAAAACTGTGTTCCTCAGGTTACGCCGTATCTTCGCTCGTTTATTAGTTCTCTGTCAGCAGTACGAGATCGGGTTGAAGTTCAGCAGGATATGCGTAAGGAACATGCTGACAAGTCTCGTCAGCCAGGTGATGTATTTGACGTCGGGGACAATGTCCTCATTAAGTCACGTGTTCTTAGCAATGCAGCAAAGAACGTCTCGGCCAAGTTTGTGCCGAAAAGAGATGGCGCTGACGTGGTTATTAAGAAGGTTAGTCCGACAACTTACCTGGTCGCTGATCTTGGCTCACCCGGTGAGGTTCTGGGCAAGTATCACTCCTCTCAGCTCGTTCGATTTAATAGCAGAGATGATGTGCTTCCTTCTCCCGTAGTGCCTAAACGGAATAGAGGTCGTCCACGTAACCGAGACCAGAGCGTTTTGCGAGTCCATGGACGTGGGCGTCTTCATGAACTCGAGGGGGAGTCTATAGCGTGTGACAGGGACAGCACGCCCACGCGTGCGTTAGAAAGGGATATCACGCCTTGTGAGCGTCTTCCTAAGAGTCAACCAATCGCGGTCGACCCCCGGCTCGCTTCTTAACAGATTAAGCCGCGGTTCAACTTATGATAGGCGCGTGTGCCGCCATGTTGTATCGCGTGATCGCTGAGGGCGCTGCGCGCGAGTTAGTTCGGTAGCCGACACCTTTGTGTAAAAACGTATGCGCGTATCCGACCCTACGACCGATCATAGCTTTGTTCAATTGTAACAGTTTTAGTATTTTAATGTGTAGTGGACTGTGTTGTATCGTAATCCGTGTACTTTAAGTTTAATAAACTGCTTTTAACTTCAGTGCCGACTATTACTATACCCACGCCCGCTATAGTAAGCTTTTATCACTTATTTATAATTAAAATTTAGCGAGCTCTCTATTTCAAATGTTTATCTGGCCGGGGTTGCCAGCATTCGTTAACAGCACTCATTATCCATTAGCATTTCAATTATGTTTATGTTTAACGAAGATATTGAAGCTTCAATTAATCTCTATTTCGTTCCGCTGTGTAGCGTTTATCGATATATAACATGATTAAAATCGACTTTTCACATCCCTAAAAGAGCACACATATACGCTTTTACGCACACATACACAGCCTGGGCGCATCAAGAAAGGCAACACTTGATTTAAAGTCCACCTTGTCAACAGTATGGTTGTCCTTTTTTGACAAACGGCATTTTAAAAGAGCGAGGAGAGAGAAATGATACTAGTTGCTGCGTCGTGAAAGAGAACAGAAAAGGTTGGACCCTTGGTCATACACTTGGTAAGCGGCAGTCATCTTCTAGCTGTTTTAAATATTACTTAAACAGTGTTTAAAGCCGCAATACACTACCGTACCGCATCAAGGTAACGGTACGGTGCGGTAGTGTGTTATGGCTATAAAACCTGAAAGTGAGAGCGAGAAAGGGATATCTCTCTCTCGCTCTCACTTATGGGTGCAACGCATATGATTTATTTTTATATTATATTAGTTTACATTACAAATAATAATGAGATTTGTGTATGCTTTTCTTATCTTAATCTTTTGTTAAAAATGAATAAAATGTAGATTCAATTTTTTTGACACAAAATTTTTTTACAATGTTTGGTATGGTAGTCTGTCTGTAGTCTGTCAACGTCACTGTCGTCACTGAATGTCTGAATTTATTTCATATTTATTTAGATTTTAGGTTAGTTTTCTTATATTTATTTACATTTATTCAGATCTTTTCTATCAATTCAAAATTCCACTGACACGATGTTTGCAATCATTCTTCAAACCATTTTTCCATAACGTTACAGTGACACGCAGTGGTATAAGCACGACATCGGTGAAGATGAGTAAAAGTATTCCAGATCGGTGGGTAAACACGCATATTGTTTGTTTTATTGAGTTGAATCATTCGATTGCTTTAAATCATGTTCTTTTCAGGTGGATACCTTACAAGGCATGTGGCAAAGTAATAGAGGGAACAAGGATTGTTTGCTTTAAGGTTCCTCTCAGGAAGGTGAGTACCTCTTTTTGTAGGAATGAACTTATTTGTAGTTTCCTTTAATAATTGACATGCGTCTAACTTATATAATTGGCTGTCACAATATTGAATATGAATGCAGTTGCCAACATCTATTGGATAACAATTCCCTCAACCCGTGGAACGCCCTAATGTCACATGTGTGACGTTAAGTCAATTTGGGTCGTATCAGATGTGTGTTACTACAGATCAATATGGGTCAAATTGCTTTGCATCAATTTGTTGTGTGGTGGATGTTTGACGGGTTAATCTTGACAACAGATGTAAAACTGTTCATATGGACCGATGAAAAAATGACTGGAGATATTTTATTGAAGTGATTTGAACTTAAAATAAATTTATATAAAGTTCAAATTTCTTAAATATTTACTCGCCATTTATCAACTTCTTCCTGCCATGTACGGAGTTATGGTTGTTATAATCAACTTAAGCATTTTTATCTCTGCAACGATTTCTCATCCATTATGATTGCCACCAACTATTAGTTCTCAGTCAAGTTTTGCAGCTTCAAAGAGCTACAAGATATTTCTAATTTAGAGTAATTTGAACTCCTTTGTACATAATATTTGGATGTGAGACGGTTGTGTCTCCTCTGCGCCTAGTCTGTAAACCCTGTGCAATTTTTCCCCATAGTATGTGCCTATTTAGGCCACAGTGCCCACTTGCCCACTAAGTGCCCTTGCCAAAGTGTGCAATTGGTTTTTGCTATAAACTTAAAGCAAGGCTATAAAGAGTGCTTTGGAATGGGTCAAACTTGTTATCTCTATACATACTGATACTTGATATTTAAAACAAAATGTTAGAGCCCAAATATCTATATCCTTTTTTATTTATTTAGTACAAAATCAAACAGATTAATGTTGTTTACTTGAGCCATAGTTGCCACAGACCTTGGTTGTGATGATGATCACGCCATCTGTAAACCGACTTTTACACCGTCATGTAGAGCAAAGCAACTGGTTATGCTTTAGTTTAAAACGAGCATAATAGATGGCGCCACGGGTTTCACAAATCTCTCATGTGATTTACACTGATAGAATGTTTTGCGATTTCCTCTGGGATTTTTCAGTACTATGTATATCACATAGTTCTTACGAATCCATACAACAGGTAGACCATTCCTTGGGGTTTTAATTTGAATTGGATGTTGGATGACCCTTTGAGAAAGACAGCTGCTAGTGCCTTATGGCAGGGTTTCTTGTCTTTCTTGAACATTTTATCCCGCGTATCTTTTATCAATTTCCCAGATGTTTGCACATGACGAAAAAAAAAACACCTCGTATTTCAGAAAGTATGGTGATAGTGATAGGTACTTTTTGCTTGTCGAGAACCCCTTTAGGACAACTGGCGAACCCCCACTTTGTGAACCCCTGCCTAACCTATGGCAATTTGCATGCCCATTTTCTTGAATTTAGGTTTTCTTGTGAACAATAAACATTTTAGCAATGAATAAATAAATATAGAAAAGGCCTTTTTTTATATTATACTTCTTTTTGGTCGTATCCGACATCCTATGTCTGATTATACAATGCAGTTTTAGTCGACTTCTATTTCAGTTTCTATTGCAAAAACCAGTGATTGGAAAAAACCGTCGCTCTCATTACATTTCTTCTTTTTCTTTACAAATTCTTTATAATATATGTTTTTACGACATTTTAGCCACTTATACGCGTGAATGCAATATGTTGACGGGATGTGAAAGCTAAAGGAAAAAAAAAACGGGCACTGTTAATGAACCCTAAGCAGTTTAAGCAATAGAAAGAAAGAAAGACAGAAAGAAAATACATTTATTTACGTCAACCAAACAGTTAAATTAAAAATTTTCTATAGACACATAGACGTTAAATAGGACCCCCACTCAGCGTAATGCTACGACGGTGAGCCGCAGCGCTGAGTTTCGGTGGGGACCTAACTTATCACTAACTTAAAACTAATAAGAAGAAAATTAAATTGACGACACATACAGGAGAAAATAAATATAGCTGAACTAAAAGATAACAAATGTGTATGTAAGATAACAGCTGTATTCTCTGATAAATATAAGCTATTATGGAAGTTGTAAATGCACTACACCACCCACAAGCCAAACGACTCAACACACCACACTATCCGCAATAGCAGGTGCTGCCAAAGGGTAAGCCGACAATGAATGCATTATTGGTCCAGCACTTGTTTGCATAACTGTCACCGCCTGCCCATTCACTCAACCACTCTACCTCACTAAAACGACATAATACCTCATAACTTTTATTACACTTGCGACCTTTTTCAACCAGTATGGCATACCACAGTTATATGGCAAACAGAGCCCCGTGGATCTGTGTTAATTTGTTCTGCATAGCACTTGCATCGCCGAGATATCAGAAGTATGTTTGGTTTGCTACTCGGAATCATGAAGATGTGATAATCGAGTTCAAGAGATGACTTGAGCTTTGATTTTATTTACGCTGCGCCCTGTAGCGTAAACTTGTAGGTCGTCTTTCGGGCTCCGGGCCTTAAGAAAAGAAAATACTAGCATGTCCAATATCTTTTTCTATACGGTTTATTTGGATTTTTTCATATCGGTAGTAATTATTTTGAATTTGAAAAAGAAGATATTGGCTATTTTCATAACAAAACTTCCGTGAGACACCGACGTATGAAATATATTAAAAACGGGTCACTCAAGTATTTTTATGCACCGGTCCGTCACCGTCAGCGCAAGCGCCTGGGCTATGACCGCGAAAATCGAAGTTAGCAAATTGCGGACATTTTTCTCTGTCACTCTAATTACGCCTTCATTGGAGTAAAAGAGAAAGATCCCCGCAATTTGCGAATTTCGGTTTTGGCGGTAGCCCCTCTGATGAGTGATGACACTGATGACAGTCTTCAGTACGGAGTGAAACATGTCGAGCGTTTTTCGACTTAAAATACGTGAGTGACCCGTTCTTAATATATTTGATATTGGCCGTGTTTTGACTACTTCGCTATACCATTAAATAAATAAATTGGTCTTATGGAGATTCAGACGGTTAAATGTTCTTTTAGGATCTTTTATCAAAAACGTATACCTTTTTAATGCTTGCTTGATTTTCGTAGTCCGAGCCTGTATCTAAATTTTAGGGGGCTTGAAATAAATATTATGGGACATTTGGGACAATATAACACAAAATACAAATATGCGTAGTCCTACTGTAAGCTCAAAAGTTTTTGGCAAAAATTTCATTTTTGGGACAAGCTTTTATCGCTGACTGTACTTTTCTTACGACAGACAGCTAATACTCATCGAGACAATTCTAAAAACCCCTAACACAATTAGGTTGCGTTTTTTCGTCACAGAGTTCCTATGGCCACCTCCTGTCTCCATCATCAGATCAGCTCGGTGGTACCATAATATTGCATTGTCGTCCGATTTATACGTGCATGCAAAATTTCAGCTCAATCGGAAATCGGGAAGTGGATCAAATTTAACTTGCAAGATTTGATTACAGACAGACAACGGTCAGGAGAAACTAAATAAAAGCTTGTAATATATACAGGTCCACATAGAACGAGTGCAAAAAGTAGCCGAAAACACCTCGTGTGATTTGTGCACAACCCCTAAATATTTATAAAAATGTGTTGGTTCTTTTCTTTGTTCTTCCTGTAAACAAGTTCTATGAAATTCACAAGGTATCAACACGTAAAACGTAATAATAAAGTGTTACCAAAGTCGATAACATACATTGTCTACTCTACACATTAAAGTAACACACACGTAAACATTTTTATAGAACATTTTCGACAGTGAGCGCACACATTTACGAGTATGAACCCAAGTTAAGATCTCAAAGCATAAAACTAAATCCATTATTTAACTCCCTTGTTAGAGTAAGGCAGTAATAAAACGCAATTGTGCGTATTGAGGTAACCTTAATCCGTTATATATCCATCTCTATTTGATCGCCCGCGTGTCAAAATATTTGTCCCCACCGAAAGGAACCCGGCTTGGAAACGACTAATCCCATATTTGATAAAACAGCGGGTGCCTTACAGTGTCGACTACCCTATGAATAGTTGATTCTTTATTCAACATCTTTTGAGTTTTTTCTCTGGTTTTTAATCGGTTTCCGTGACGATGGCGCTTTGATTCCCGGTTCTTTATTCATTGGGATCTAGTCATAAATTGTAAGTTTTGTTCAACTTTGAATTATAAAGGGGTATTAACTTAATGGCAATCGGTAGGTGTAATTTGATATGTCTCGTGGCTATATGTCTGTTACTTTATATTAAGTTTCTCACCGGTTATGATTATGGAATTTTCAATTTGAATTTTATTTTCTGAATGCATTATTGCTCAGTCAATCCGGATCCTTTCATAGTTTCGGCATCTGTTAGGAACTTATTAGATTCATTGAAGTTTAGTTCCAGTTTTTTCTTGCTTTTGTTGTAATTATGATTAATGGCGACAGGGGGCGTTTGCCTTTCATCCAGGTAGCAGATGGCAATTCAATATTTTGTCCTTTCACTGTCCAACTAATTGCACCGATTCTGTAGTGCCGTGCAAGATTGAGCATCTTGGAATAACAATAAAGTACCTACCAGATGTGGAGTGTGATTATGTCGCGTGGTAGGTTGCGTGTTTGTTTAACTAAAGTGTGATGATCAATATTTTTTTACGATATGTTTTGACTTTCGATGCGCGAAAGCGATCGCGCAGATGGGGCCGTTCTATCAATCAGTGGAACACGATTTAAAGCCAGCAATGTTTAGTGTTGCCAGAACCGATCTTGCGCATGTTTGCCACTGGATTCGTTATCCGCTTTGTGATAAGATAGATGAATGATTTTTTTTCTACAAGGCGAAAGGCAGAAAAATCTGATGACCTGGTCAGGAGGCCAGAGCAAAATAACTTATATTCGCCAAAATGTAAGGGACCTTTTTGCCAACCCGGTGAGGTTATACTCGTTGTCGCAGGTGAGTATAAAATTCACAAACCAACAGAATTTAGTATTTAGAGAATCCACATATGATATGGTTTCCGCTTTTTCTATTTCGTATTCAGGCAACATTAATTGCCGTACTTGCCGTACCATGTGTCAGATACCGCGGCTCACCGTCTAGCCCGCACACAATTGGTGCAACGACTTCACAAATGCTTATGTGTTTATTATGCGCGCACACGAAGATGCCTTATGAAGTTATAAACGACAGGCATTTCTTATTGTGTCATTTCTTATTTTTATTTTCATCTGTATCACTGTTATTAAGCTAGTGACAAATGGATCTGCCATTTCTTAGCTTGTATTACTCTGTGAGACGACGTTCTCACAACCGGAATCGTCTTGTGTAATTATTTGATGTTGATATTTGTGGTTCTCTAGAACAGGTGTGAATCGGCAATAGAAAACATAATTTAATGCGATTGTTGGTTATCTCACGCCGTTAATCGGTGTAATGTGGTATCGGTATGTGGTCGACATCCCAAAATGCAATCGGTATTGGTATCGACTCTTCTCCGGTTCTCGGCGCGCGCGCATCGTGTGGTCCTCGATACCTTTAATCGTGTGAAAGAATAAATTCAATATTCTTTACTTCGAGTCTGAGTGCAGTGGTCCGAGGTGTCCGATGAATTCCGTGAATTGTGCCCGAAAAGCAACTTTATTGTTTACACTATTATGACACGAAGCCATAACAAAGACATGATTATTACGAGGTATCGGTTACATATAGGAGTATTTTCTGTGATTTTGTTTTTAATCTACAACATTATAACAGATGTAAAATTTGTATGCGAGTTACTGTGTCTGGAGCGTTCCAATCTGTTTTGATGTAAAAATTTTGTTTATTTTTCGAACGTAACGTTACTGGTGTCGGGGCGGCCATATTATGGCGCCCGGTTGACCCACTGGGCCCTCAATCGTTTAAAACATTTTACGTACATGTTTTGAAGTAGAGCACGCTTTAATATCACACGGAAATCTGAATCGGGAGTGGTATTGCATTTCTCCGGCCATCAAGCCAAATAAAAAAGTCATAAAACGATGACGCGCTTGGGAACACGGGGTGGGCAACGCCGGGCGATATGGCCCGTTTTATAGTACCGACAACGGCGAAAGACCCACCATCGCACTTATCGCTTATCAAAGTGTAATGATATAGTATTACATGCTCGTAAAAATCCCGCCTAAAACTAGTCCAACATGGGCTGCATTAAGGACGGGTCGAATTAGTTCTCGCAGCGTGTTGAATATTCATTAGGGTGTAAGGGATCCCGTAATTAATAAAGAAACCGATCAAGCGTCAGTAACGCCGAAGATGTTAGACGATCGCCGCGCCCGCGCCTGCTAACGGGTTCTTTAGAAACATCACAAAGTTCCGCATCACTCCCCAAACCGCCTTTGTTCAATTACCTAGAACCGTCAAAGAGGTTGGCGCTGGCGTACCTCAGCTCTGGATTCAATTATGGTTTTAATTTATGTGCATGAGGACCCGGTGTGTAGATTGACGTAAATCACGATTATCTCAAGGCGCGCTGGACAAAAGGACTTTCTAATTCAGTTTTATTTATACCTTTTGTATATTAGCGTTAGGAGGTCGCATTGCACCGGTACGTTACGATCGCACAATTGTTTGGCATTGTGCGCGACATTACACCTCAATTATACGCAGAGAGTTGAAAAAACCCAGACTTCGTCTTTGTATTTGGGCAGAGGGAGAGCAATAATTTATTCTCCGTCTGGCTTCCGCGTGGCGTCAAACGGTGAGTCTGGGGTTGGTTCGATAAGCCATCTGTATAAATTCGGTAGTCTGCGGTTTACTCTTAAATATTATGACTTTAACTACTACTTAGTAGCCATACAAATAAATTTTCATCAAAAATACTGGCGTTTAATTATTTTAATGCATAATGTTAACAGGCGATTCTTGTCTCAGTAAATGTCTTTATCGATGCGGATGGTAATTGGTAATTAGTACCGATGTGCTAAAATCGGGTTCGCGGCGTAGGTAGTCGATTAGCGTCGTATCGATTGCGGCGCCGATCGGGCAGTGTTAATGGCCTCCCATTTAGCGTACTGTTTGATCTTATAATAGGCATTTGGGACTGTGTTTTTGAACTATGCATTTTTGGTGTGATAATGGGAAAGCTAAACAGCGTTCCGTTCGTAGGAGTGACGTCCTCACGCGATTGCGTCAAGCCCCAAAGTATTGTTGATGAAATGTGGTCATCATTTCATTTGTGTGTGTTATCGTATTTTTTCTGTAATGGAGTCACCACAGTGATGTCAGTGACGATATCTGGCCACGATTATCGTGATCGTTACGCCCTGTCTGCTACATTACTGTGATAAATTATGAACTCATTTGTGTAATCATATTTTAATTTCGGATGATTGTTATTGGTGGGGGTTGACGTTAAGCGGTTTAAGGTTAATGAATATATGATGATTAGGCTTGACAAATAATTGATTTGGATAAGTGGTAGACGCCTGCAGGAGGCCACCTACGGCCGGCGCCCCGACCGCGCCGCTGCCTCGCTCGCTCGCGCTAATGAGTGTGGATTAATTGCTGTTTTGCGCGGTGATATATCGCTATTAACTGTCTTTAATTGACCATAATACACGCGAATAGCTTTTATGAAGCTTAGCCGATATAATGTGTAATTGCTACTTTAGCAATTACGAAATAAGTCCTGAACGACGCAGAACTTTTCAAACATCATCAGGCCATAAATTAAAATAATCGTAATTGTTCAAACGCGCTGTCGTCTACCAATTATGGTTAATTAAAATTTATTGAATGTAGCAAGTGGATTCAGAACCATGCACGACACGTCCCTCGTTATTGACAAAGATTAATTAATTGATTTATTTCCACTTATAAATTACATTCTTTTAGTAGTTAACAATGAGGTAACTAGGCGTGGCTCAATAAAGTAAGCAATTTTACAAATATTACTCATAAAACAAAATTGGTTAGATAGGTACTCATACATACTAGATATTTATCATGTTTACTTGACTGAGTCATACTTAATATGAACCTTAAAATTAGATCAACAAATCAATAATTTATAATCGCATTTCTTTTCAATGATTCACGCAAACTACGACAAGCCTATAAAAGTGCAGATAAAAATATCCACGCATTAGTTTTTTTTTAACTAATCCCTTACATAGCATAGGCAGCAAGGCAAAGATATCGTCTTTCATGACAATACAACCGACCGTGGGTGGTGCAGGCTCAATCAGCGGCGGCTGTTAGTCGCACGCGCCGCTCCGCGAATTATTATTGGCAGCATTTGTCGCTGCTGTCGCGCCTGCGCGTGCCGGACCACCCTGTACTATTTCATGCTATTTTATAATGTATAAATGTTACCCTTTCCTGATATTATCAGCGGTATTCTGGTCTATGGGATATTTTATAGAAAGGAATAGGGTTAATTTAAAAAAAAAACGTTTTAGACAGGTCGTTTTGGGGTCTATAGTTTTCGAAAAGACACATTTTGTGACTATGATGTAAAAAGATATTAAAAATATCTAACCTTTTAATTATACATATTACTTTTATTTATTTATTTATATGAGCCTTAGAGTGTCCCACTGCTGGGCAAAGACCTCCCTCCTCCTCCCAAACTTATTAGTTAGTTTATTTAAATTTTAATGTTAATATTGTCATTTTATATCCCCATTTTATACTAATTTAAGTTATAACTTTAAAACATTAAATAAAACCTAACATTGGAACATCGTATGTAAAGGAACAGTGGTAGTTAAAGATGTAAGAATTATGCTAACGTAAAATAAAATCGTAAACGTAATAGGGATAAAATTCATACATGTCTTAAAATTGAATGAAAATAAGTGCAGTAAACGGAGTGAAAAAGGTACGTCAGGAATGTCAGGACTCGGGATCTTAGCAAATTGAGATCGGTGAATTTTATTTTATGTTGGATCGTAAACAGGGTCGTAGTTGTGCTAAGTAGTGTGTTTGTACCGGTTTTGGACCAGAACTTTTCCGCCAGAGGGCGCCAGTATGTATGCGCAAGGTAGTGACAATTTAGTTCACCCTACTCCCCGCTAGATGGCGCCACTGTCTATGCGCAACGTTAGTTCCAAAGGTCTCCGCTAGATGGCGCCACTGGTTAGTTCACTCTACTCCCCGCTAGAGGCGCCACTGTCTATGCGCAACGTTAGTTCCGAAAATATCCGCCAGCCCCGCCGGAGGGCGACAGTATGTATGCGCCACTGGTTAGTTCACTCTACTCCCCGCTAGAGGCGCCACTGTGTATGCGCAACGTTAGTTCCAAAAATCCCCACCAGCCCTGCCTGGGGGCGACAGTATGTATGCGCAAGGTTAGTTCTGAAAATCCCCGCCAGCCCTGCCTGGGGGCGACAGTATGTATGCGCAACGTTAGTTCCAAAAATCCCCACCAGCCCTGCCTGGGGGCGACAGTATGTATGCGCAAGGTTAGTTCTAAAAATCCCCACCAGCCCTGCCTGGGGGCGACAGTATGTATGCGCAACGTTAGTTCCAAAAATCCCCGCCAGCCCTGCCTGGGGGCGACAGTATGTATGCGCAACGTTAGTTCTAAAAATCCCCACCAGCCCTGCCTGGGGGGCGACAGTATGTATGCGCAAGGTTAGTTCCTAAAATCCTCACCAGCCCTGCCTGGGGGCGACAGTATGTATGCGCAACGTTAGTTCCAAAATTATCCGCCAGCCCTGCCTGGGGGCGACAGTATGTATGCGCAACGTTAGTTCTAAAATTCTCCCGCCAGAGGGCGACAGTATGTATGCGCAACGTTAGTTCCAAAAATCCTCACCAGCCCTGCCTGGGGGCGACAGTATGTATGCACAACGTTAGTTCCAAAAATCCCCGCCAGCCCTGCCTGGGGCGACAGTATGTATGCGCAACGTTAGTTCTAAAAATCCCCACCAGCCCCGCCTGGGGGCGACAGGATGTATGCGCAACGTTAGTTCTAAAAATCCCCACCAGCCCTGCCTGAGGGCGACAGTATGTATGCGCAACGTTAGTTCCAAAAATCCCCACCAGCCCTGCCTGGGGGCGATAGTATGTATGCGCAACGTTAGTTCCTAAAATTTCCGCCAGCCCCGCCTGAGGGCGACAGTATGTATGCGCAACGTTAGTTCTAAACTTTCCCCGCCAGAGGGCGACTGTATGTATGCGCAACGTTAGTTTCAAAACCATCCGCTATGAAATGAATAGATGTCTCCACTTTGTATGTGAGTTGTTGAATCGCTTAAATGAATAGATATCCCTAGTGGCGCCTTCGTCGGTGGACACCGCTAGTTAGTTCCAAAAATCCCCGCCAGGCCCGCCAGAGGGCGACAGTATGTATGCGCAACGTTAGTTCCAAAAATCCCCGCTAGCCCCGCCTGAGGGCGACAGTATGTATGCGCAACGTTAGTTCTAAACTTTCCCCGCCAGAGGGCGACTGTATGTATGCGCAACGTTAGTTCTAAAACCATCCGCTATGATATGTATAGATGAGCAGCCGTCTGAGTATTTCTAAAAAAGTCCGCAGAGTCAGAGGGGGTTCATGGTAAGTTAATTAATCTTGGTCAAGCAAATCTAGTCAGTAGAAAAAGGCGGCAAATTTGAAAAATCGTGGGCTACCAACACTACGTTTGAATAGTTCGAAAATCGTGTGTCATTTATATCTTATCTGTGGAACTGTTTTGTTTACATTTCATCGCTGTTCGATGTACATTCCTGCCTTTTGTTCGTTTCCTAGGGTTACCATACTTTATTTTGCTTTACATTGCTTCTGACATATCCGGCTTGACAGACTATCGATTCGCTTAACAATATAGATGTCGCTAGTGGCGCCTCGTCAGTGGACACCGCTAGTTAGTTCCAAAAACATCCGCTATGAAATTGCAAAAAGGCCCATCATGTTTGTTTTAAAATATGAGGCTTATATCGGCGTTTTTTTTAATACCACGTCAGTGGCAAACAAGCAGACGACCTCGCCTGACAGTAAGCAGTCACCGTAGCCCATGGACGCCTGCGAATTCTATTGTTACCACGGATGCACTTTTATTTGCGGTTGGTTTTGTCGCTTGTGCTTATCAAATGTATGGAGTTTGTAGTTTACCAACCGTAAAGGGGTTTTTCTTTTATTATACCACATTGGTGGCAAATAAGCATACAGTCCGTCTGATGGTAAGTTGTTACCGTAGCCTTTGGACGCCTGCAACTCCAGGGTGGATACAAGCGCGCTGCCGACTGCCCAAAGATTCAATAACTTTGTTTTAAAATATGAGGCTTATATCGGCGTTTTTTTTAATACCACGTCAGTGGCAAACAAGCAGACGACCCCACCTGACAGTAAGCAGTCACCGTAGCCCATGGACGCCTGCGAATTCAATAGTTTACACGGATGCACTTTTATTTGCGGTTGGTTTTGTCGCTTGTGCTTATCAAATGTATGGAGTTTGTAGTTTACCAACCGTAAAGGGGTTTTTCTTTTATTATACCACATTGGTGGCAAATAAGCATACAGTCCGTCTGATGGTAAGTTGTTACCGTAGCCTTTGGACGCCTGCAACTCCAGGGTGGATACAAGCGCGCTGCCGACTGCCCAAAGATTCAATAACTTTGTTTTAAAATATGAGGCTTATATCGGCGTTTTTTTTAATACCACGTCAGTGGCAAACAAGCAGACGACCTCGCCTGACAGTAAGCAGTCACCGTAGCCCATGGACGCCTGCGAATTCTATTGTTACCACGGATGCATTTTTATTTGCGGTTGGTTTTGTCGCTTGTGCTTATCAAATGTATGGAGTTTGTAGTTTACCGACCGCAAAAAGATCCAGATTTTTTTTTTATATACTACGTCGGTGGCAAACAAGCATCCGGCTCACCTGATGGTAAGCAGCCACCGTAGCCTTTGGACGCTTGCAAGTTCAGACTTTTGAAACCTATACATCATCATCATCATCATCATCATCATTATTATCATTAGACCCTCAGGAAAACCTCGACAGGGGACACCTCCGGCCCCCCTGCTCATGTAGTATTTAGGGTTTCTAGCACACTTATTTACGGTTGATTTTGTCTCTTTTGGTTATCAAATGTAGTTTGTAGTTTGCAGACTGCAAAAAGGCCCAGACTTTTTTTTTTTTTAATAATACGTCGGTGGCAAACAAGCATCCGGCTCACATGATGGTAAGCAGTCAACGTAGCCTATGGATGCCTGCAACTTTAGAGTTGTTACATGCGCGTTGCCGACTGCAAAAAGGTTCAATAAGTATTTTTCTTTTTTATATACCACGTCGGTGGCAAACAAGCACACGGCCCGTCTGGTAGTGAGCAGTCACCGTAGCCTATGGACGCCTGCAATTTCGAGATGTTACATGCGCGTTGCCGATCGTTGAGATGTAGACCGTGACGTTCGAAAACAAAAAGTCGTATGTGACTGTAAACTTCCATTCACCGTAGAATTTGACAGATAGAGAGAGTTTGAATTAAGTATTGTAACCTTAGTCAGATAATGAAGCTTATTTGAAAGATTATTAACTCTAAGTACTAGAAATAAAGTAGATTTTACTAATGCTGTAATTCTGTAATGCGACATGGTCATGAAACTCGTGCGATGTTGGGGGTATACTCTTCAATCTTTTCAATCGGAATGGTCAGAGGTCAGAGTTCAGAGGTCAGAAAGTCCGTGAGGGACAGAACATACGCAAAGTGAAGAAATTGAAAACACGTTTTAATATACCTGACAACATATCAAGCATAACCTACGTAACTTGGTCGGGTTATTTGTTACCTAACATAAACCATACTAAATTCACTGTGGGGAATTTAAAAAAAAATGTGAGAATGTGACAAGGACAAACAATAATAACGCTTTCTCTGCTACTCCTACTGAAAGATTACATAAGACTATCTCGTTTGGTCATTTCCCCCTCCCCCTCTCCCTCCCCCCACCAGTTCCAATTATAATATCATAAATGAGATCACAATACCTGCAACCTGTAACTGACGCATACGCTTTCTAAAATTAATTAAAAAATCAGAAAATAACAATGGAGTACGTCATTGAACTCGTTGCGAGGCTGTGGTTTAGTAACAAGGGGTTAGGGTACAATTATAAATGTGGAGATAGCGACGAAACAAATATTGCATTCATCTCATCAATCGAGGCGCTGGCACCTGACGTGGACATTTACAAGTGGGAGGCGGCCCGGATCGATCTCAAGAAGCTGATCAAAGAACTTCTGGAGGAGAGGAGCATCCTTCAGTTACACTCGGGATACCATGCGGAGGGGCTTTTGCTGGAGGTGCTAAGAAAACACAACATTAGATCATTCCTCTCCGTGCCTCTTAAACAGAAAACTTTAATCTGGAAAGACGCGGGGGTGTGGTTCGTAGAGGTGACCAACCCGAAAATCATCAAGAGAACTTATGTGTTTTTTGACTTTGAATAAGTGTACGTCTGTGTATGTCTGAAATAAAAAAATGTTTAAAAGTGAATGACTATTTATTTATTTACCAATCATTTAGGTATTTTATAATGTCCCAATGCGAGTACAAAAAAAAAATGCAAAAGCTGGTTTTTCAAAATTCGTTGTTAAGGGGCTCCTTGGCGCTAATGACATTCGATCTGAATCCTTTAGTTTTCTAATGTTTTTAAAGTGAGAACTTCTTTAGCGGTGTTGGGCACTTTCTGAGACAGCGATCACGTGATCGTAACGTTTAGATGGCCACTCAAATAGATGGCAATTAAATCAATAAAGAAAAACTCAATGACATTACATGAAAAAGGTTCTAATCTTGTACGGGTTGAAATACGAGGATCTCACAGTTACATTCAAACTTTATATCACTCAAATATAATTCAATAAAGCTACATCTTGATGAAATCGCTAATAAAAGTGAACTCTAGTAATGGTGAATAAAACTCAAAATATCATGATCAAATATATTTAGATGCGAGATCTGCAAGGTAACTTTACAATTTCTATTCGAATTTTAAACAAGCTCACTGACCAGCAATTTCGGACTAAAGTTTTTCAATAGAAAGGAGGATACATAGTGCTGCAGACATTTTGGCCTAGTCATTGAGTTTTCACTTCTGTCGGCACTCCCGGAGTGCAATCCGTTGTTTTTTTGTAGCTATAATAGCAACGACTTTTAGCAATATAGTATGCCATATTTACTTCAAAGTTCATTGTCTTCGAGATATTCGACATCAAGTTGAACAATTTTAGGCCAACAACCTGGTTTTCAGGCCATAGCTTTTGTGTTAATTATTTTAAAATTTACATCTCTGACCAGTTTTTAGAGACGTCAAAGACAAACCCAAATATGCAGATTTCGTACATGTAAGATCCTTCACAGCAATCCAGCTACGAAAAAAGTGTTATTTTTAGACAATGTTTAAAAAAATCATAAAAAAATAAGTATTCATTAGTTTCAAAATCCGGTAGACAAGAATGGAGATTAAAGATTGAAGAATCGGTAGCCATTTGTCTTATAATTCTATCTGAAGTGTAAATGTAGAAGTAACGGCTCAAACCTTGTCAAATATCGATGAAAACCGCGGGGAGCCCCTTAAGGTGAGGTTGTGTAGAGCAATGTTTCAGAGTTACTAAGCGTGTGTCATCATCGTCGTTAAAAATATATCAAGTTCGATTTCAAACAAAAACAAGACCTAACCTAATCAAAGCAAGTGCTATACCATCTACATATTATGCATAGTAGGTTCTGCCATCTTGTGGGTCCCATTGGAAGTATAAACGTCACATTTACGTCTCGCGCCAAAAATCAGATGGCTCCTATGCTGTATAGTTCATGCATGCTCCCTATTGTCAGTTCAGTACGGTGGCGCTTAAGCAATGTCAATGTGAAAACAAATCCGTTTAAAATTACAAGGAGGGATTTCATATCATCGCTAAGTAGGCGAAAGTGTGTCTGTCTGTCTGTTTGTCTGTTACCTCTTCACGCTTAAGCCGCTGAACCGATTTAGTTGAAATTTGGTATAGAGATAGTTCGAGTCCTGGGGAAAATCAGGGATATCATTCCTGAAGAGAGTGCAAAGGCGGGTGGAATTGAAAGAGTTAATGAATTGCCTAATGATTGAAGTAAGCAATGAGCATATTGAATGATTGCTATTAGCATTATCCAGGCGCTATACCTACTTTAGCTGCTGTCACTAATTCCACGCAGACGAAGTCGCGGACAAAAGCTAGTATTTCAATATTTTCGCTAGGATTTTTTGATTGTTTAGTACAAAAATCAACTTTACTTAAATGTAATAAGGTTGACATCTGTTGCGGGGTAGCAGAACTTCTGTGATTGTAGCTCAACTATGCAACGCTGATGGGCTACTCGTATCTTCAAAAATAAAAATCGTAGATGCAATTTCGACATAATTTCCTTTACTGTAAAGTTCAAATTATTGTAATGGGCTAGGGCTCATAGGATAATCTCTTTCGAAATAAGAAAATATGGTCAATCATCCTTTAGATAGCGTTGCGTTTGTAGTAGTGTGCATGTTGACGACATAGGTTTCCAGACCGCAGGGAAGCATCATATATTTGTTAATGCCTGGAAGATTGAGGCCTGTCTGCCCATGCTGATGCTAGCTCTGAGCTTATTGAATTGCCTTTCTTGGAACTCTTCAACGTACTTTCGGTCATTGGTTCATTTGTCTTAGAGTTTGGTAAAATGACATTCGGTGTATATGTTCAGCGGGCATGCTAAGGGTTATATTTGCAAAAACCCAGGCGTTGAGTTTGGTTAATGCTTGAGAGCGCCATGTGCATTTGGCCTGTTTAGTGTCCATATTATGCAGACGCACTGCTTGCCACCATTTGAATATTGTCTTTAGAGCTCTTTGCATTAGGTTGGATATCGTGTGGAAGAAGAAGTTTTGGGTAGAAACGATGTTAGACTAATAATGGACTGACGGATATAGGCTGTCAGTAGTCCTTTTTCCCTGCTTTTGCTATGAAGTTTACCTTGACCCGAGTCCAATTATCTGGTACGATTCACCACGCGAAACTTGCTCTGAATATTATGGCCAGATGCAGATTGCTGTAAAAGCGCCGCTGATTTAAATCAAAAAGTTTGGTCTAAAGATGTTTCTTGCTATATTCCAGTCGATATTGCGTGCCACTGTGGATTCGAGGATTCCTATGGGCGCAAAGCTGTGTTTATTACTGGTTGAGTAGAAACCGGGGAAGTGGGTGTCTCTGAGCAAGTTCCTCTTCCGTGTTCATAAATGTGCCATCTAGTGTTTAAGGAGACCGAGATAGTTGGTTGGTGTCTTGGAGAGTATTATGTAAGTTCATGCTCCTTTATGAGTTTGGGCAATATCAGGAGGCACCCCGTACGATTGCCCTGTCTAGACGGAACTTCTCCATTATCTTATTTTTGCCTCCCATATTTGTTTATTATATTCAGTCAATGCTCTATGATACGCGTAGTACCATACCCATTCTGTTAACAATTAAAACAGATCAATTCCAAAACCTGTTCTGTTGTGATCTGTTCTGTTCTATCTTGTTCTGTTCTGTTCTATCTTGTTCTGTTCTGTTCTATCTTTTTCTGTTCTAACCTGTTCTGTTGAGAGCTGTTCTGTTGTGATCTGTTCTGTTCTAACCTGATCTGTTATGATCTGTTCTGTTGTGACCTGTTCTGTTGTGACTTGTTCTGTTGCCGCGCGCACCCGAGTTGCATACATTGCCATTGTTAGTAGCTCGGTACCACTTACAGGGCTAGCGGGTCTTATTTGAAATGTTCTTTGTCTTATGGGCAGTTGTGTTAAAGTCTGTCACAACCCTACTGTGTTCTTATGAGGTGTCTGCATTAACGCAATCATCAAGAGCGTCGGTTCACTGTTACTTTTTATACTGTGGTTCCGTCTAGACAGGGCAATCGTACGGGGTGCCTCCTGATATTGCCCAAACTCATAAAGGAGCATGAACTTACATAATACTCTCCAAGACACCAACCAACTATCTCGGTCTCCTTAAACACTAGATGGTACATTTATGAACACGGAAGAGGAACTTGCTCAGAGACACCCACTTCCCCGGTTCATACTCAACCAGTAATAAACACAGCTTTGCGCCCATAGGAATCCTCGAATCCACAGTGGCACGCAATATCGACTGGAATATAGCAACAAACATCTTTAGACCAAACTTTTTGATTTAAATCAGCGGCGCTTTTACAGCAATCTGCATCTGGCCATAATATTCAGAGCAAGTTTCACGTGGTGAATCGTACCAGATAATTGGACTCGGGTCAAGGTAAACTTCATAGCAAAAGCAGGGAAAAAGGACTACTGACAGCCTATATCCGTCAGTCCATTATTAGTCCAACATCGTTTCTACCCAAAACTTCTTCTTCCACACGATATCCAACCTAATGCAAAGAGCTCTAAAGACAATATTCAAATGGTGGCAAGCAGTGCGTCTGCATAATATGGACACTAAACAGGCCAAATGC
Source organism: Cydia fagiglandana (assembly GCF_963556715.1). Classification (NCBI taxonomy): domain Eukaryota; kingdom Metazoa; phylum Arthropoda; class Insecta; order Lepidoptera; family Tortricidae; genus Cydia; species Cydia fagiglandana. Next base: position 9,971,412 of record NC_085941.1, read on the forward strand.
ACATGGAGCTCTCAAGCATTAACCAAACTCAACACCTGGGTTTTTGCAAATATAACCCTTAGCATGCCCACTGAACATATACACCGAATGTCATTTTACCAAACTCTAAGACAAATGAACCAATGACCGAAAGTACGTTGAAGAGTTCCAAGAAAGGCAATTCAATAAGCTCAGAGCTAGCATCAGCATGGGCAGACAGGCCTCAATCTTCCAGGCATTAACAAATATATGATGCTTCCCTGCGGTCTGGAAACCTATGTCGTCAACATGCACACTACTACAAACGCAACGCTATCTAAAGGATGATTGACCATATTTTCTTATTTCGAAAGAGATTATCCTATGAGCCCTAGCCCATTACAATAATTTGAACTTTACAGTAAAGGAAATTATGTCGAAATTGCATCTACGTTTTTTATTTTTGAAGATACGAGTAGCCCATCTAGCGTCGCATAGTTGAGCTACAATCACAGAAGTTCTGCTACCCCGCAACAGATGTCAACCTTATTACATTTAAGTAAAGTTGATTTTTGTACTAAACAATCAAAAAATCCTAGCGAAAATATTGAAATACTAGCTTTTGCCCGCGACTTCGTCTGCGTGGAATTAGTGACAGCAGCTAAAGTAGGTATAGCGCCTGGATAATGCTAATAGCAATCATTCAATATGCTCATTGCTTACTTCAATTATTAGGCAATGCCATTAACCCTTTCAATTCCACCCGCCTTTGCACTCTCTTCAGGAATGATATCCCTGATTTTCCCCAGGACTCGAACTATCTCTATACCAAATTTCAACTAAATCGGTTCAGCGGCTTAAGCGTGAAGAGGTAACAGACAAACAGACAGACAGACACACTTTCGCCTACTTAGCGATGATATGAAATCCCTCCTTGTAATTTTAAACGGATTTGTTTTCACATTGACATTGCTTAAGCGCCACCGTACTGAACTGACAATAGGGAGCATGCATGAACTATACAGCATAGGAGCCATCTGATTTTTGGCGCCAGACGTAAATGTGACGTTTATACTTCCAATGGGACCCACAAGATGGCAGAACCTACTATGCATAATATGTAGATGGTATAGCACTTGCTTTGATTAGGTTAGGTCTTGTTTTTGTTTGAAATCGAACTTGATATATTTTTAACGACGATGATGACACACGCTTAGTAACTCTGAAACATTGCTCTACACAACCTCACCTTAAGGGGCTCCCCGCGGTTTTCATCGATATTTGACAAGGTTTGAGCCGTTACTTCTACATTTACACTTCAGATAGAATTATAAGACAAATGGCTACCGATTCTTCAATCTTTAATCTCCATTCTTGTCTACCAGATTTTGAAACTAATGAATACTTATTTTTTTATGATTTTTTTAAACATTGTCTAAAAATAACACTTTTTTCGTAGCTGGATTGCTGTGAAGGATCTTACATGTACGAAATCTGCATATTTGGGTTTGTCTTTGACGTCTCTAAAAACTGGTCAGAGATGTAAATTTTAAAATAATTAACACAAAAGCTATGGCCTGAAAACCAGGTTGTTGGCCTAAAATTGTTCAACTTGATGTCGAATATCTCGAAGACAATGAACTTTGAAGTAAATATGGCATACTATATTGCTAAAAGTCGTTGCTATTATAGCTACAAAAAAACAACGGATTGCACTCCGGGAGTGCCGACAGAAGTGAAAACTCAATGACTAGGCCAAAATGTCTGCAGCACTATGTATCCTCCTTTCTATTGAAAAACTTTAGTCCGAAATTGCTGGTCAGTGAGCTTGTTTAAAATTCGAATAGAAATTGTAAAGTTACCTTGCAGATCTCGCATCTAAATATATTTGATCATGATATTTTGAGTTTTATTCACCATTACTAGAGTTCACTTTTATTAGCGATTTCATCAAGATGTAGCTTTATTGAATTATATTTGAGTGATATAAAGTTTGAATGTAACTGTGAGATCCTCGTATTTCAACCCGTACAAGATTAGAACCTTTTTCATGTAATGTCATTGAGTTTTTCTTTATTGATTTAATTGCCATCTATTTGAGTGGCCATCTAAACGTTACGATCACGTGATCGCTGTCTCAGAAAGTGCCCAACACCGCTAAAGAAGTTCTCACTTTAAAAACATTAGAAAACTAAAGGATTCAGATCGAATGTCATTAGCGCCAAGGAGCCCCTTAACAACGAATTTTGAAAAACCAGCTTTTGCATTTTTTTTTTTGTACTCGCATTGGGACATTATAAAATACCTAAATGATTGGTAAATAAATAAATAGTCATTCACTTTTAAACATTTTTTTATTTCAGACATACACAGACGTACACTTATTCAAAGTCAAAAAACACATAAGTTCTCTTGATGATTTTCGGGTTGGTCACCTCTACGAACCACACCCCCGCGTCTTTCCAGATTAAAGTTTTCTGTTTAAGAGGCACGGAGAGGAATGATCTAATGTTGTGTTTTCTTAGCACCTCCAGCAAAAGCCCCTCCGCATGGTATCCCGAGTGTAACTGAAGGATGCTCCTCTCCTCCAGAAGTTCTTTGATCAGCTTCTTGAGATCGATCCGGGCCGCCTCCCACTTGTAAATGTCCACGTCAGGTGCCAGCGCCTCGATTGATGAGATGAATGCAATATTTGTTTCGTCGCTATCTCCACATTTATAATTGTACCCTAACCCCTTGTTACTAAACCACAGCCTCGCAACGAGTTCAATGACGTACTCCATTGTTATTTTCTGATTTTTTAATTAATTTTAGAAAGCGTATGCGTCAGTTACAGGTTGCAGGTATTGTGATCTCATTTATGATATTATAATTGGAACTGGTGGGGGGAGGGAGAGGGGGAGGGGGAAATGACCAAACGAGATAGTCTTATGTAATCTTTCAGTAGGAGTAGCAGAGAAAGCGTTATTATTGTTTGTCCTTGTCACACACTCACATTTTTTTTAATTACCCACAGTGAATTTAGTATGGTTTATGTTAGGCAACAAATAACCCGACCAAGTTACGTAGGTTATGCTTGATATGTTGTCAGGTATATTAAAACGTGTTTTCAATTTCTTCACTTTGCGTATGTTCTGTCCCTCACGGACTTTCTGACCTCTGAACTCTGACCTCTGACCATTCCGATTGAAAAGATTGAAGAGTATACCCCCAACATCGCATGAGTTTCATGACCATGTCGCATTACAGAATTACAGCATTAGTAAAATCTACTTTATTTCTAGTACTTAGAGTTAATAATCTTTCAAATAAGCTTCATTATCTGACTAAGGTTACAATACTTAATTCAAACTCTCTCTATCTGTCAAATTCTACGGTGAATGGAAGTTTACAGTCACATACGACTTTTTGTTTTCAAACGTCACGGTCTACATCTCAACGATCGGCAACGCGCATGTAACATCTCGAAATTGCAGGCGTCCATAGGCTACGGTGACTGCTCACTACCAGACGGGCCGTGTGCTTGTTTGCCACCGATGTGGTATATAAAAAAAGAAAAAACTTATTGAACCTTTTTGCAGTCGGCAACGCGCATGTAACAACTCTAAAGTTGCAGGCATCCATAGGCTACGTTGACTGCTTACCATCATGTGAGCCGGATGCTTGTTTGCCACCGACGTATTATTAAAAAAAAAAAAAAGTCTGGGCCTTTTTGCAGTCTGCAAACTACAAACTACATTTGATAACCAAAAGAGACAAAATCAACCGTAAATAAGTGTGCTAGAAACCCTAAATACTACATGAGCAGGGGGGCCGGAGGTGTCCCCTGTCGAGGTTTTCCTGAGGGTCTAATGATAATAATGATGATGATGATGATGATGATGATGTATAGGTTTCAAAAGTCTGAACTTGCAAGCGTCCAAAGGCTACGGTGGCTGCTTACCATCAGGTGAGCCGGATGCTTGTTTGCCACCGACGTAGTATATAAAAAAAAAATCTGGATCTTTTTGCGGTCGGTAAACTACAAACTCCATACATTTGATAAGCACAAGCGACAAAACCAACCGCAAATAAAAATGCATCCGTGGTAACAATAGAATTCGCAGGCGTCCATGGGCTACGGTGACTGCTTACTGTCAGGCGAGGTCGTCTGCTTGTTTGCCACTGACGTGGTATTAAAAAAAACGCCGATATAAGCCTCATATTTTAAAACAAAGTTATTGAATCTTTGGGCAGTCGGCAGCGCGCTTGTATCCACCCTGGAGTTGCAGGCGTCCAAAGGCTACGGTAACAACTTACCATCAGACGGACTGTATGCTTATTTGCCACCAATGTGGTATAATAAAAGAAAAACCCCTTTACGGTTGGTAAACTACAAACTCCATACATTTGATAAGCACAAGCGACAAAACCAACCGCAAATAAAAGTGCATCCGTGTAAACTATTGAATTCGCAGGCGTCCATGGGCTACGGTGACTGCTTACTGTCAGGTGGGGTCGTCTGCTTGTTTGCCACTGACGTGGTATTAAAAAAAACGCCGATATAAGCCTCATATTTTAAAACAAAGTTATTGAATCTTTGGGCAGTCGGCAGCGCGCTTGTATCCACCCTGGAGTTGCAGGCGTCCAAAGGCTACGGTAACAACTTACCATCAGACGGACTGTATGCTTATTTGCCACCAATGTGGTATAATAAAAGAAAAACCCCTTTACGGTTGGTAAACTACAAACTCCATACATTTGATAAGCACAAGCGACAAAACCAACCGCAAATAAAAGTGCATCCGTGGTAACAATAGAATTCGCAGGCGTCCATGGGCTACGGTGACTGCTTACTGTCAGGCGAGGTCGTCTGCTTGTTTGCCACTGACGTGGTATTAAAAAAAACGCCGATATAAGCCTCATATTTTAAAACAAAGTTATTGAATCTTTGGGCAGTCGGCAGCGCGCTTGTATCCACCCTGGAGTTGCAGGCGTCCAAAGGCTACGGTAACAACTTACCATCAGACGGACTGTATGCTTATTTGCCACCAATGTGGTATAATAAAAGAAAAACCCCTTTACGGTTGGTAAACTACAAACTCCATACATTTGATAAGCACAAGCGACAAAACCAACCGCAAATAAAAGTGCATCCGTGTAAACTATAGAATTCGCAGGCGTTCATAGGCTACGGTGACTGCTTACTGCCAGGCGGGGTCGTCTGCTTGTTTGCCACTGACGTGGTATTAACAAAAAACGCCGATATATGTCTCATATTTTAAAACAAACATGATGGGCCTTTTTGCAATTTCATAGCGGATGTTTTTGGAACTAACTAGCGGTGTCCACTGACGAGGCGCCACTAGCGACATCTATATTGTTAAGCGAATCGATAGTCTGTCAAGCCGGATATGTCAGAAGCAATGTAAAGCAAACTAAAGTATGGTAACCCTAGGAAACGAACAAAAGGCAGGAATGTACATCGAACAGCGATGAAATGTAAACAAAACAGTTCCACAGATAAGATATGACACACGATTTTCGAACTATTCAAACGTAGTGTTGGTAGCCCACGATTTTTCAAATTTGCCGCCTTTTTCTACTGACTAGATTTGCTTGACCAAGATTAATTAACTTACCATGAACCCCCTCTGACTCTGCGGACTTTTTTAGAAATACTCAGACGGCTGCTCATCTATACATATCATAGCGGATGGTTTTAGAACTAACGTTGCGCATACATACAGTCGCCCTCTGGCGGGGAAAGTTTAGAACTAACGTTGCGCATACATACTGTCGCCCTCAGGCGGGGCTAGCGGGGATTTTTGGAACTAACGTTGCGCATACATACTGTCGCCCTCTGGCGGGCCTGGCGGGGATTTTTGGAACTAACTAGCGGTGTCCACCGACGAAGGCGCCACTAGGGATATCTATTCATTTAAGCGATTCAACAACTCACATACAAAGTGGAGACATCTATTCATTTCATAGCGGATGGTTTTGAAACTAACGTTGCGCATACATACAGTCGCCCTCTGGCGGGGAAAGTTTAGAACTAACGTTGCGCATACATACTGTCGCCCTCAGGCGGGGCTGGCGGAAATTTTAGGAACTAACGTTGCGCATACATACTATCGCCCCCAGGCAGGGCTGGTGGGGATTTTTGGAACTAACGTTGCGCATACATACTGTCGCCCTCAGGCAGGGCTGGTGGGGATTTTTAGAACTAACGTTGCGCATACATCCTGTCGCCCCCAGGCGGGGCTGGTGGGGATTTTTAGAACTAACGTTGCGCATACATACTGTCGCCCCAGGCAGGGCTGGCGGGGATTTTTGGAACTAACGTTGTGCATACATACTGTCGCCCCCAGGCAGGGCTGGTGAGGATTTTTGGAACTAACGTTGCGCATACATACTGTCGCCCTCTGGCGGGAGAATTTTAGAACTAACGTTGCGCATACATACTGTCGCCCCCAGGCAGGGCTGGCGGATAATTTTGGAACTAACGTTGCGCATACATACTGTCGCCCCCAGGCAGGGCTGGTGAGGATTTTAGGAACTAACCTTGCGCATACATACTGTCGCCCCCCAGGCAGGGCTGGTGGGGATTTTTAGAACTAACGTTGCGCATACATACTGTCGCCCCCAGGCAGGGCTGGCGGGGATTTTTGGAACTAACGTTGCGCATACATACTGTCGCCCCCAGGCAGGGCTGGTGGGGATTTTTAGAACTAACCTTGCGCATACATACTGTCGCCCCCAGGCAGGGCTGGTGGGGATTTTTGGAACTAACGTTGCGCATACATACTGTCGCCCCCAGGCAGGGCTGGTGGGGATTTTTAGAACTAACCTTGCGCATACATACTGTCGCCCCCAGGCAGGGCTGGTGGGGATTTTTGGAACTAACGTTGCGCATACACAGTGGCGCCTCTAGCGGGGAGTAGAGTGAACTAACCAGTGGCGCATACATACTGTCGCCCTCCGGCGGGGCTGGCGGATATTTTCGGAACTAACGTTGCGCATAGACAGTGGCGCCTCTAGCGGGGAGTAGAGTGAACTAACCAGTGGCGCCATCTAGCGGAGACCTTTGGAACTAACGTTGCGCATAGACAGTGGCGCCATCTAGCGGGGAGTAGGGTGAACTAAATTGTCACTACCTTACGCATACATACTGTCGCCCTCTGGCGGAAAAGTTCTGGTCCAAAACCGGTACAAACACACTACTGTGCTATGTTTATTTTCACGCGAAGATACCACATATAAATATTATTGAATAATTTTATTTGCTTATGAATGAATACCTATTCGATATTACTGTATGTTTAAGACGTTCGTTTATTTCCACTGATTATTTAAGTGGGGCTCCCATACAACAAACGTCTTTTTTTTTGCCGTTTTTGCGTAATGGTACCGGAACCCTTCGTGCACGAGTCGGACTCGCACTTGGCCGGTTTTCGCCTTTACAAACCGTCATTATAGTTCTCGAAAAATGAACTAAAAAAAGTTAAAAAACATACCTACAGAAAAGAATTGCTTGCCCATGGGTGTATTTGCCCATTCATAACGTTAAAGTCCATCGACTAATTTGATCCGTGTTAACTAAATCACAGAGCTAAACATCGAGATAGCCCGATCCTGTACGAGATTGGACCCGTATCAATTACGCAGATCGACTGATACGCCGACAATAAATCCTATGCGGAGATAACATCTCCAATTCTCCACCCGTTACTTCGCCGCCTCTGATTTACAGTTTTTGAGGAATAAGTAGGATTCAATTATTTAACAATGCATTTGATTGGGTTACGGGTCTGGGGATAAACTTATAATTTATTTATTACTTTTCATTTATTGAGTTCATTGACTGGGATAGAGAATGGGTTTTCGGGGGTGTAGTCTACTGTCTACTGGCTACGCCACGGACCACGAATTCTATTAAGTACCATCAATTTACTAAATACAATACCTTCTAAGAGCAAAATTATAAATTTTAAAATACTCTTACTAGTAAACTAACTGCAAATAAGAAAATGTTAATAGGTATACAAGCACTTATATACTTATTTTAAAATTATCTTTACAGTTTTTATGAGCTCTGATTACCCGCTTTCAAATTTTATAAAATTAAATTACATAATTAATAACTACTGGTAAACATTTATGTAAATTTTGAGTACACAATGCACAATTGCACATACAGTAGAATCCGCTTATAATGACATCGAAGGAAAGTGACAAACACGTCATACTAAGCGGATGTCATATAAAACATAGTTGTACAACTTATTATTTTTGTTATGTTTTCCAAATTAATCTCAAAGTCCTTTGTGAGAAATAAGTTTTATTAAACTTGTAACAAATATCAACTTGTCACTGATGATCAAAACTAAAATACCTTACACGCACGAACGCACCAAACTTCCTCGCAGGGAAAGACGTGGTGACGGCCACGAAAACCAGCATAAGTGCATATGTCAGTATAACCGCCCATAATTTCATGAAAATGGGATTTTTCGGTCATAGTAAGTGATTTGTTACTATAAGCGAAGTCATCTTATCCGAATTTGTCACTAAGAATTTGATATGAAAACCAAACTTCGTACAGTAATTACGTCATAGTAAGCGGTTGGTCAGTATAAGCGGAGTCATAATAAACGGATTCTACTGTACATACTTATATGTCTTATATCTCTTGAATTAGTTTCTGTTTAAACATCGCATCTTTAACGGTAAGGAATTGTGGAAAGAATTAACTCTTCTATAATTTGCAATTCTTTTTAACTTACTCGTCTATCTCTGAAGCTAACAAGTCAAAGAGATTGGTCCGGAGTTCACTTCAAGCAGATTGGAGCAAAGTTGTTCAAACCACAAAATCCTTTCAAAGGCAATATTAATGAGTTCTCAATCATCTCAAGGAAACTAAGTCGCATCCCGAACCGTAACCTTAAACAGGTGAGCGGGACAGTGAGCCCGGATTTGTTTATAAAGGCAGACCACACAGTAAGCAGGCAATCATTGACCATCGCTCCCGCTCCCACTCTAATCACGCCATCATTACCTCTAATGACGTGTTAACGTTGCTTTATGGGAATGCCAAACATGACGTTCACATTTCGTTCATTTACATTTGTTTGTCCATCTATCTTGGGATTGTTTGAGTTGGCCTCTAGAACAGAGGGCGGCAGCCACCGGCTCGCTTGAGCCTTTTTAAGTGCAACGGTTTAGGGTTACCATCAGTATTGTCGCTTCTGGCTGTGGTCATTGAATTACACCCTGTGTATTGTTTTTTTGTCAAATCATTTTTGATTCTGACCGGCGGTTTTTGCTAACGAATAAAGTAATTGCATTCTATATCTGAAATAATACGCTTTTGCGAAAATTTTAACCATTACGACTAGGTTTGGGAATGAATTGGAAGTGTATGATTGACCTGTAAAATTTATTTAGCCCAAGTAAAGTGAAAAATGTATATAACTCAGAAGTAAATACAATGTTCGGATATTAATGCACTTAATTATAATCTCTACGCGTGTCTAGTAAGGACCAAGGATCCATAATTCACGTTAGGAAACGTTAAAAAACGAAACCAAGCATGGATACCGTTACTCTACGAAACATTCGTGGCTATCACTTTATGAAGCCGTATATCTGAGGGGATACATATCCGTCTTATTTAGTACTTCAAATAGGGTTTGTATTTATTTTATGGGTGTATTGAAAAGGAACCGCTATCTAAATATATTTCTTTACTCTATCGACATACAATCCAACTCATTTCCATTAAATTGGTAGATATCAGCACTAACTGTTTAAAGTATAGCTAATTACTTTAATATTACCTTTTTATATAATTCGGATTAGGTACGTGTTTCCCTCTTTTCCTCGTCAATTACCAAATCTAGTTGCTGCAGTTAGTATACGAGAGTACGACTGGTTAGGAACACCCACGGTTGTCCACCTTCCTGTTGGTGTTAATATGGCCCTGTTGATTTTGTACCTCCACCAAACACGCTTTTCTGTCGATGCAAGCAATACTACTCCCTATTCTGTCAGAATGGTTTGTGAAAATGCCTCCAGGAAGCGAACTAGCGACCGCAAGCCGAGCCTAATTCACACTTTGTATTTAGCTTAACTTCGTGAAACACAACAGAGATGTAATGATGACTGTGGTAATGCATTTTTTCGTGTACTTAAAGAGCGTCGCCGCACTGTAGATGATAATCAAATTATCATTGCAGACTTCCGCATTGTAATTTAAAACTGGCTATCCAGATTGTAACCATTTCTCAATTCATAAATTTTCATCGTTTCCACAAATGGAATTATTGAAACTAGCCGATTATAAATCGATTATATATTCACAAATTCATATTGAGCTGTCGGCGGTGTTTTAAACAGTACAGTCACGTTTGACCAATAAAAAGGTTATAGCGACAAAGAAAAAACAGAAAAAAACCTATAAAGGCCGTTGCTGATAATAGTGGTCGGTCACGAAGATGCGCTGACCGAGGCGCCAGTATTTTTGCTACCCGCTGTGATTCTCTACACCCGCCAATTTAACATGGAATTCCGATCTCCCCTTGGCTTGTACCGGCTGAGAATTGAACATGTTGTTCGGCAGAGGTCTGGCTGGCTGGCTGCAGTCCCCAGGATGTTAGAGCTCGCCGATTGAATTCACACCCGCGGTTTCCTTGTCCCCTCCTCATTATAAATCAAACGCAGGTATGATTCCGTCTGGAGCAGTGTTTGGGCGCTGTGAACCGTTGCGGGGGTGATTTGTTTGTCGGCTGTGCTGCCACTGATTTCTGAGGAAATTAAAGTGAATGTCATTGGCCAATTTTATTTACATAAAATTTAGGCATCAGGCAGAATGAAATAGGTTTCAGTGTTGGACTCTAAGAATTGTGCATTTATTATAGATGCTTAGAATGTTTAAATTGATATTTGATTTCGATAGGGTCCTTGACACAACTGGTTTAAAGCATAGTAAAACCTTTTAAAGAATTTGGTGTCGTAATAACTGTAACGAATTTAGCTTTTATAAACACATCGTTAATAACTGGGTTACTTCAAATATTATATTACGAAGTTCACTATAAATTATCGGCTTAACAAATACCCTTAAAACATCTAAGGCCCCTTATGACATTTAGTCGGATACACAAATTGTGTAGTTATTCAAATAAACTATTCAAAGTGTTAATCTAGTATTTTATGGCCGGCTCAATATTTATTTAACCTCGATTCTTTTCTATGGTAGATGTGTCACGTTCCGAGGAAGCGCCTCGACTCGACAATGAACTGGCCTGTCAGCCCTCTTCCCACAGCACAGGACAGACCCTCCTCACGTGTGATCTGACGGCCGCGTGCATTTGTTTGTCCGCAGCTGCGGTGCCGACAACATATTTATTGTGCTCATTAACCTTCAAGAACGCTATTTAATTGTCGGCCGTTTTTTATTCACTTCACCTCTGACCCGTCCGCGACTTATTGCTCCCCGGCCTCTCTTTGAAAGCGAGAACTGGCTCGTTATTTATTACCGCGCGAGGGATGTCGCCTTCTATCTTTGTGGCGCTTGTGAGTCCGTCTATGATTTATGTGGTTATAAGGACGTGATTACTGTCACAAGCCGACGAATCGTGTGCCGCCGTTAATGGTATTGTTGCCTTTTCATCAAATGCACATTGTGCATCAAACGTATCGCTTCACGCCTCTTTAGAGGCATGCGTAAACGAGCCCCAACTGGGCATTCCTTTATTAGTTACCCGACAACTTGTGTTATAAGATGCGGTTACGATGTCTCACCGATCATTACAGTACTGAACAGAACCTGTTCATTCATAAGTCGTATGGCTGCTGGAAGATAATCAAGTCCTAGTATTATGGACGTGGAATATTGGCCTGTAATATGAAATAAATTTGTACCGAAGATATTGTCAAATGGTCATCTATTTCTCACGCAGCATGAGCCGGTACTTGCCGGGTCTAATATCGGGGGCTAATGATCAAAACACACGGCTTAGGGAATTCTGTATACAAATGTATGTGCTTATTGAATAATAAGCCTGTTGCGCAATTTGGAATGTTAAGAGTTAGACTCATGACAGCTCTCATGGACACATTATAGCATTAAAAAATTAAATATGTATTTTATGTACGATGTGCTGTTTTATTATAATCAGTAAATATAAATAGTATAGATAACATGGATTAGAGATACTTATGGCCCTTATGGGATTTAAATATAAGTTTACAATTCAAGCTTAACATACCGTTATGTTCTTAAAATGTTATGAAGTTAAAATTTGGGTATGAGAGCTAATCTAAAAGTCTAAAAGCCTCCACATGAGTGCAACGGTGCGTTTGTGATAGATAGTCCGCCGTCTGATTTACATTGTATTACAAGGGATTCCTATCACAGTGAAAATGTCGCTACTATTGTCTGGCCGCAGTATCTGGCTAAGTAATTCACTGGAGCATTGACGTCTTCATAGGCGCTATCGCGAGCATTAAATTGTGGTATCATGTCGGTACCGTCGTCGGTAAGGAACCGTTTATTGATTGGTATCGTAGTTTGTCCGCTGTTCACTTTGAATAAAATTCGAATTATAATTAATCACTAGCGCGCGTGGGAGAGCGTGGCGCACCGGCCGACCATCTATCATATTTTGTGATAACGCCACTAGGACGCATCTCGTAAACGTATTGGCCCAATTGAACCCGAGCCTCAGCTATGCGACAATAGTTACAGACAACCTAAACATTATGCAACTCTAATCGCATGACGTTAAGGGGATCAAAATAGTTTCGATTATGAAACGGATCGTCAGACAGCATCGCGTGTGAAACAATTTAGACTTTAGACATTAAAAGCTGCGGCTTGTAAAATTGCACTGTCGATGACAACAATAAAATCGGATCATAAAGTCTCGAGCACACCCTTTGAAAGTTCCTATGCAATCTCACCACTCAATTCTATTTCGAATGGCAGCGTAAATAGCTAGGCGGTGGATGTAAACGATAGACGCCCTGCGGCTGCGTGGCGCGCAACCTCCTGGAGGCGCATTCAGATTTAAAATTCAAATATGTTACCACTGTCATGCCAATCCTGGTGCTCATACTCTTTTTATCAATAAATACATGAGTGTGAAAGGGATGCGTTGAGATCAGTATTATATTGGTATAGTATTCATAATATCTGAACATGCCTCCTGTCAATTGAATTTGTCTGCGAGCGCGCCGTGGCCTAATAGCGCACTAAACTATGCTTCCTACTATTATTGATATTTCCATAAACGCACGTATCTATTGTGCGGCGACGGCGATCAAAGCTTGTCTAGTTTTACTGCATTTTCGACGTACTATTTGATATTTTATACCGGCGCCTGTAAGCTATTGTAGTTTGTTTTTATTGATATTGTGTACTTGAAATGATAGTTGTAGTTAATTGTTCGGCTTCTGGCTTCTATTTCAGTCCACCGTTGCATAAGATAAGACGATAATATAGAAATGTGCATTGTTTTCCTCGGTGAAGAAGGCGAGGGAGCATAATATTTTCGTGTTTATTTTTATTTCTTTGTACTTTGCAGGTTTAGTGGATTCAAATCATTATATTTGCCCCAATTTTGGGAGTGACATAAGATAATATTAATTCATTATTTTTTCATTTCTTAAACATTATATTAGAACGTCCTGAAAGAATACCTAATATAGTTTCTAAAAGTGTTGACAAATATGGAGCATTCTTTAAACAGCTGCTTATTTTTGTGAATCGCAAATCTGAATAGCAAACAAAATCGTGCGTCTGAGTCGCATACATTAGTTAATTAGGAATTAGCTTTGTTGGCTGTTCGTTTCCCACGTTCTCGCCTCTTAATCACGGCTGCGCGCGCGCCTAACGCCGTAATGTGTTTATTAAACGTTGCCTTTAATGGCGCACCATTTAACATACAATGTGCACCGTTTCGCCAGACAGCATAGTATGGACATCTTTCGTGAAATAACTATTTTAGAGTGATGAATGTACAAGTTCAGTGCGCGAGTTATTTTTTCGTTATGGCGTTGAATCAATTGAGCTTTGTACAACAATCTGAACAAAAATTTTAGGACAGCTAGGTACCTACTTCAATTATTTCCTTTTATCATTTATGTAATACAGGGCATACTAATTTGGGGTAACTAAATCAGTGACTTTCATTGTTAAAAGGACGTAGTTAATTAATAATTAGTTATGTACAAACGTTCTTTGTCTTTACAATTTGTCATTCAATGGCAGATTGTGGGTTGGAACGTTTGTTCCTATCCACGTCCTCAGTCTTTAGTGCAGTGTATGTTAATGACTTACCTCAACCGAATTCTCTCAGAAACTCATGATATTGACAGACATTTCGGGTACTCTACAGATTGCAAGAATTGACATCACAGTACCGTTAATTTTAATAACAAGGTATAGGAGTAATATTGCTATTGTTTACCGTCATGAATAAATAACTCATGAAATAAAACAATTTACCAGATTGTATCGCGTAGCATATGAATATTTTTAGGCGGCACATCCACATGTTAATATCGTGGCCTAAACAGTTTGCAGCTTTCTTTCTCCGTTGCATCACGGCGACCAACATGAATAACTTCGTATTAATTACTGCTCTGCAGAGTTATATTACTCAGCGCAGGCGAACAGTCGTGGCAGCCAAATTTGATCTCCGAAAACGCATATTTATTAAGGATTTCGATGGCACAATTTCACTGGATACTCTGAGAGGAACGCTCGCCTGTACTTGTTATACAAGTGCTGGAATAAGAGACCTAAATTTGAGGACCGACTTTATTCATGAGTTGTCGCGAAGTCGCGGGAAAATTTCACGTGAATATTTTTTGTGTCGGAATCAGATTCTGGAGAATAAAGCGCTATACTATAAACAATATTATTAATGCCAAGCACGCTCTCACACTGTCCGTGTTTAAAATATGGGGATTATATCTATTGTACATACTTAAGTAACTGGAAAGAAATAAATAGTAACCTTCGCTCTATGACTTAACCAGTTAAATTATAAGTGGAAAATATTAATATTTCACTCCATTTGCTCGGTCATTATGCCAACACGGATGCCTTAAGCAGTGGCCACAAGTTATGGATCGGAGGTGTTTGATAAATCCCCACATGTCACCATTATTGGAGGTGATCTACGCTCCTCATTAACTCCCTCTAAATAAGCCATCATCGATGATTAACTGCCAACACGCGGTAATTATTTTATTACATTCCGATGATAATAAACTATCCGTCGATTAATAATACAAACGGTAAAATTCATAATACACGACCAATTAGACACAACTACATATTACCTTCCTGGTCGATTTGACAAAGAAAAATCTTGGACTTTGTAATCCAGTTCAATTCATTTCCTGATTGAAATTTAAAAATCAATATTCAAAACGCTTTTTTAATGATGTTGGTGACATGCAAATTGATCGGTCCGTTTAGTTGTTTCGTTGCATCGTTAGCCGCTGCCGCCGGGCGATGCAAATTAAGATGTTTCGTCGGAATTTTCTTTTTATTTACGATCTTATTTAGCGGCACTATGATATATAACTATTGCGTGATATTGTAAGGCGCAAATAGATTTATTTTTCTCGTCTATGCCACACCTTTTAGGAAAGTACTTAGTATTCATCATTGGCTGTCTTTGATAGTAGTATTTGTCTTCGAGTATAGCTTTGTTCCCGTCACGTTACAACCCAAGTAGTAAGAATTATGATTTTATATCCCGTCAGATGAAAGAGGAGTCAATCTTACCTTTATACGCAAGAATCAGTTTTACTTCTCAATCTCGAATTTAGTTAAATGTGGCCTTTGTAACATTTTTTGTGTGTCGTGTTATGGGGCGTCAATTGCATTCTTGGATAATTACTTGGATATACATAATTACATATAATATTAGGTACGAATAACAATAACCATTATTTTTTAAGTAACTATATGTATAGCCATTTTGGGAAATAAAGACAAAATTTACATTTTAATCCAAAGCCTCCTTGCGGATTTGATCTAGGTACTTATTCCCTTTTTTCTGTCCACACAAATCTTTTTTTACGGCGAGTATTTTTGATGCGGATGCTCAATGTTAATCTGATTTTACGACCCAAACAAGGTTATATTGTTTTGCGGATTGCTCAAATCAGTTTGTTCTTACAATTTTTTATTATGTTTATAATTTATAGACTACACATTTTTTTTATTGCCGCCACATCGTAAAACATACTATAGCGTATTTAGAATTATTTTCTGTCTAAATAACATTCCAAAATGCGGAACTTATAATGCATATTCATTATGATTTTGTCGGCTAATTTTTAACCTTCTCGTTGATTGAACATCATCGTCACGCAATTAATTAATTAAAGAATACTTAATTATGCCACCGTCTTGTAATTAATAGCTTTTTCATTTTATTGCTCTATTCAAGCGTATATTTAGTAAATTAGGAAACGATCATAGTTGTTTCGACGGCCACCACATTTGTCATAGATACCAGCGTAAGTTATGTCGCGAGGAAGTTGTTATTGCTTAATAATTTAAATAAGGTTAATGAAGTATTGCTCTCGGCTCTCCGATACATGTTAGAAATTTAATGTTTAATATGCGTGTTGTATTCGTTCTGAATAGTTTTAGTGATGTATGAAATAGTTTCGGATCAATAAGGTCGACGTTATTTATTAGGTCTTTTACAGTTAACACCTTGGTGCGTGAACGCAATCTTTACGACTTGCCCGGGTACTGACCGCTCTGGATACAGGGGTCAAACAGTCTTATTAATCGTTCCCGCAAAAGCCTCCGCTTCGGCACTTATCTTTTAATTCAATTTACACGCGTACCAAGCATGTTGTTTAGTTATTTATCGTCAATAATTCACCGTTTATCTCGTATTGATCTTAATTTCTTTATTATCAGTTATATGCCTCCAGACATGTGTTCAGAATGTCTGATAATTTATTCATAGTTAAGTTTTTCTCATAGCTTCTACTAATTGTTTGTACTTAGGCATCCTTTTGTGCTTGTATCATATTAATTACGCTCCCTCGATCGGTGCTCAGGTTGAATTTCCTGAGACAATTTGCTAGCGAAACGAGTTTAATGAAGTGTCTGGATCCCGTCGGTGCGCTGGCACCTGTACAAGTGTACAGGGGGCAGGCCGTGTATTCCGTTTGGTAGCGCGAGCTCGGGCATGTACAGCTCTCCTAGGAACCAGTGTAACGTGATCGTGACCTATGCGTAAACGGAGAGTGCACTAAGCCTTCCACTCGTCCGAGCTTAGCCTAGCAAGGGATTGAAATAACACCCCTGAGCAGTAATAGAGAGGTGTGCCGGCCCGCCCCACCGCTGATGTGCCGTCGACAGCCGCTCGCGTCGACCGCTCTGTCCCAACCCGCGCGTTAACTACTCACCTTGTAGGCTTTACGTCTCACAACTCGTTAGACGAAACTGCAACTACACGGATAGCTACAGGTTCATTAATTTAATGCGAGATGCAACCGAAGATATACCTGTTGGTGAAACGAATGTGTTCGTAAATTTTATAGATGCCTGTAAAATTTACAACGAGATACTTGCTACTTGTTTATTTTATTACGTAGCATTAACGCTCCGTGAATGGTTTTCACGGTATTTCGCGACTGTACTTGAGAGTTGTAGAGTTAATTACTCTATTCATTTTTTATGCGGGTTCTCAGCGCTTAAGCTCGAGTGTTTATTCGGCAACGGATTGACCTTTTCTATTTGCAATAAAAATTTGAATACATAATCAAATTATGAAGTCTCGTTTCTCTATATGGCGATTAGCTTATAGTATGGCTTTTCGTATATGGTGCGTCTGAGGCGAAATATGGTGCTGCTATTGTTCTTTATGGCTTTAGATTTTTCGATTGCGAATTCTTGGTATTGTGTTTTCAGTTAATAATTTTTATGGTTGAATCTGATGGCCCGGTTATGTGGGTATTTAAATATTGTTAATGCGTCGCAGTTGTCGTGCATGCAGTGGTAAATGACAATGTATGAGCCTGAGCGGGCGCCGGGCGGGCGCTATGACAAAGTAAAATATTGTTAATCCTGCGTTTCCAAGAACGCGAGGTTGGCCATGTCGCTTGATTCAGTATCGTAGGCCTCTGATTCAGACACGGCACGATTTTTTCTTTACAATACTCAAGATTTTACATATTCTTTGCTATAGAAAATTGTTTTAACTATGATTGTTAGTGATATGTAGCGTCACTAAGACCATGCTAGTCGATTTTAGAGCACTTCTTTCGGTTTAATGCTTTTAATTTCCGGTACAAAACGAAGTTAGCATTGATTTCTACTTGATATGCAAAAAGGCCTGAACAGATTAGGACGAATTGGGCACACAGACTATTGATATAGATAACGATTATAATTTTTTATCCGAACGACAATCATTCCACAAATATAATTCCTGCAAAATACGAGTATGAGGTAGATTTTTGGTCCTACGTGAGGGTCACTGCTATCAGGCAGCTATTGCACAGTTTCATTAGTTGTCTAAATTAAATTTCCTTTGTGAAGTTGAAGGTTGTCTGCATAAGCCCATCTGTCGGCTTCCTAGTGTGTGGAGAGCGGCGCCGGAGCACCTCTTCTCACGAATTTCGCGGCGCCTGCGCGTGGGCGGCCTATCGTACGCCGCCATCGCACGTCTCACTGCGCATCTACCACCCTCATTATCCCCAATGCGTTCCTTATTCCAAAGCCCTTAAGGTAAATTTTAAAGAAAATTTACGGCATGTGGACGGTGGTAGTCCCTTTGTTGCATAGTGCGTCTAATTAGTCAGACTGTTTAGTGCTAGACCCGCCGCGGGCCAATATTAACTACGACCTAGTGTGAAATTATGTGAGTTGTTGAGATGCGTGCTTTGTATGGATGATTCAAATGGAAATTACCATTAGAGTTTTATTTCTTATATTTCTAACGTGTTTCTTATTGATCTTGTTTAACCATCTACCTTTTATCCTTTGCTGGGTTATATGGCTCTAGCCTCTAAACAGCTATTCGTGTTGGGTTCGGCCTTCAGTTTGGGTAAAAACTCACTTTTTACCTAACAAGAGAATAGATGTCTCTTAAAGTTCCAGACTCCATGATATCGTCGTATAAGCTAAAGCGATATATTTAAGTTGAAGCGTCTGGCTTGTAGAAAGGCCGTCATATTTCACGAGTCGTGGTCAGATCTATCTGTCTGAGCAATTCATATGGACATTCGCGTATTCTCAAGTGACATTAAACCTCTTCACATAGTATTTTTTGTCCATTATGTCATTGTGTAGTTTATCAGAGCTGGTTTTCATGCTTATTATGTGGGGGTGTATCTTCTATGTTGAATGACTTCTATCTTATGACGTATTTTCTTTGTACCATATACAGTTTGTTAATAACCGCACTCAAGAGCAATGACAAAAGGTAACTCTCAAAGCATATTTTCACGAAAAGTTACCTACTTGCACTTCAGTGAAGGAACTAATAAACTGTGTTTGATGTTGTTTCCTTAGATAAATAAAGTAGTTTTAAGAGTTCGTATCGTTTTCTTTATTTTCGAGGAAATTTATTTCGTAATTTTGATACGAACAAAAACGAATAAAAATTCCACTGGCTTGTTTACAGGGCACAAATTAACATGTTTGAAAACCGTGTCACCATATACATAAGGGTCAGTTGTGTTCGAAACGATTGAAATTCTGATTCAGAATCTGTGACCTGAAATACATTGGCGCCGCGGCGCCATCATTCTCGATCTCTCATTGGTCGTATACATTTCTTTATAATCCATACTTTGTACTGTAATTTAAGTTTATTGGTAGACTATGATTGTGATTGATTTTGATTACTGACCTGACCTTTGATCGCTATCTATTGTGCATTTTTGTGAAGGGTTGTTTTGTCGTTTGTCGCGTTCCGGTGATTTATCTCTGGGGAATTTATCGCTCAATCAACGTCGCGGCTCGGCTGGCCTGCTGATTGGATTTCTTCATAATTACATCTTTTGACACGTACGCGCCAGGTTTCGTACTTCACGAGACGGCAGGGCACGAGATCGTGGGAGCACCGTGTAATCAGCTTTCTTGGTCGTTGTGTTTTGACTCCTCGCCACGCAGATGTAAGGTGATTCAGAAACCCTCAAAGTAACGCTTTAATTAAACAGCTTAAAAACACTAAATTAGAAAAAAATGGTACAAATAAGGTACATTGTTAATTGTTTTTTTTTGTGGCAACTCTGTTTGAATATATGTAGGTAATTCGGTTGTCTCATCATCATCAGCCTACTCTCGTCCACTGCTGTACATAGGCCTCTCCTATTACTCGCCATTGAGCACGATTTGCGACAACTCTGATCCAGCTCTTGCCAGCCGCCTTGCGAAGGCAATTCGAATTAGAATTTCGAATCGAAATTCGGTTGTCTAGATCTTCAAAATTATTATACGACAGTGTTATGCTAATCTTAAACTTCTATAACGTGTATTTTAAGCGGCTCTTCCAGAATTTAGCTTTACTGTCGCTACATATGGCGCTCCACAAAGGATGTCGGAGGAGTGTTGAAGGGTGGTGTTTTCACATTCCGTTCAACACGTCCAGTTGTCAAGTGCAATAATTTGGGCCATTATTAACCATAAAAGATCCGAGCGTTTATAAATTTCACGAAGGCTATTGGACAATGATTGAACTCGCAAATTATGGTGTTCCGTGTGACTTACTGGTAAATTATACTCTTCAGTATCGTTCTCTTTTGTTTTAGTCTTGTTGTATTATACAGGTATGGATTAAAAGTGAATATCATAGTGTAGTGTTGGAGGCGTAGGTAATATTTACGCGGCACGCATTCGAGTTTTAAAATAATCACAGATTTTTTGCATATTTTCTATTCTCTTAGTAGGTAGGATGTAGACTAACTCCTCAAAATACTTTCTTCAGTCGCTGCAACTATCATCTGCTGATGCTGTGGCCAATGATGATGATGATGAGTAGGTATAAAATTATTCTGTCCAAAAAAGTTCATATTTCCTTATTAACACGTACTAGAAAAACAATAATGTAAGGTGTCCATTAAGCAAGTTATCTTGAGGTATTGTAACGGCTTTGAGCCAATTTTTTTGGTGATTGTGTTCACAAAATCCATATAAATGATCGGGATTCACCGTTGTGACTTTATGCGTCTGGCTTACAAGATAAGCCCATATAAGTGTCACTTTATGTTTAATTTAACACGTGAGTTTTGAACGAGGAAAATAAACTTAAATATTTAACAGAAACCGAAGATTTTGCGTTTTTTTTTAATTTTTGGTCCCTAAGTAGGTTTTGAGTTTTGAATCATAATCATTAATTTGAATATGTTATTGAAATTTCTTTATGGTGTTAGCAACTACGAAGAAAAAGATTGCCGTCACATTGTTGTTATGCTTAATAAGGTATATGCAACCTTAAATGACCTTGACAACGGACGACGGTATACATAGAGCCCAAATCTCGAAATTTGCTAATATACGAAAATTAAACATTAGGCTCTCAAAAACGATAGCTCGCCTCTTATGAGCCTAACTATTAATAACTCTTAGTAGTTTGGTTTAGCTATGAGAAAAATAAGTAGTTTGTTGAAACCTGCACTCGCTGGTATCAGTGATCGCGCCACCCAACTCGTTGGGACACAATTTCGGCGCACAGGCCACAATTAGGCGCGATAAATGCTTCTGACATTCGATACAGCGGCTTTTCATTCTATTAATCGCTCCAATCGAAAACGAGATCCGACTTTAACGAGGCTTTTTTTCCATGTTTATATAACACTTCTTATGAAACCAAGTTCTCTAATTCTGGCTTTTTTACGCTACTTAAACAAAACACTTTTTTATGACAAATTAAAATAACTATATTGACACCCGTATGAGTGAGTAAAACAATCCTCTATAAATTAGTAAAACATTAGCTTGGATTGTTGACAATGCCCGCATACATGAAAAACTGGCCACATATCAATTATAGTGACAATGAACGACTTTTAGTGGCTAGGCAATTGTGGGCCCTTAAATTTTATGTCTTACTTTGGATTGATTTTGACATTTACACACATTTACACACTTTATAGCTGTCGCAAAGTTACCTGTTAAAATGTAAGGTTGTGTTAAAAAGACGAGCGGGAATTATTCTTGCGATTATGCATTCAAATAAGAAGAACAGGATAAACTAGAATAAAAACAAACAAGTTCTTATACTTCTAAAAAACAGCTCCTCCCCTTTACAGTCTACTGCAGCAGTCGCATTCCTATCAAAAGAGACAGATTCAGTAACGACCACAAAAACAACGCCTCTAACTCCACCATTACAAGGCGACAAAACTAATATCAATAGAACACAATACGAACAATAGTTGCCCTCTGTCAATTATGCCATCATTACCATTCGAATAAATGGCGTAACGGATCAGATGATTGTCGAAAAACAACATGACGACACGAGCAACGCCGACCCGGCTGCATATCGGCTATAAAACAATGGAAACTCAATCGTACATCACAACAAATAAAATAGACTTTGAAATCGTCAAACAGATGATGATCATGCATTTTTGAGAAGTCAGAACAGTTACTCTATAAATCATTTATAGACCGCGGCGCCTTAAAATTTTGTCACTTAACAATGTACAATGAATCTGAATAATAATTAAAATAGTGCAGGCATGTTAATGGATGTTTTAAATCTTTGAATATTTACAAAGGTGACTCAAACAAGTTGTTTAGTTATTTAGAGCTGTTTTTATTCAGGTCCAAATAAATAATGATTCTCAAATGTCGGTTTGTTGTTGTTTCTCCTAGTTTTACTATTGGAGAGCATGTGGTGAAAGTCACCAAAGTTATTCGGTGTTTGGATCTCGATAAGCTTCGACAAGCTCTTTCTTGTAACCTCGTAAATTCTGTTTGATCGCGACTAGATTTGTCTTCTCGACACCGCTCAATTTGAAATCTAATACTCGAACATAATGTTGACTCACCGTTACATTTCAATTTTGCAATGACTCCCGGTTGTTATTAAGTAATCATAAATATTTGGCTATAACTAGCATAATAAAGATTATTATCGGTGCTTATATCTACATATTATAAATACTAAAGTATTTTAAATATATTGAAAACGGGTCACTCACGTATTTTAAGCTGAAAAACGCTCGGGTCACTCACGTATTTTAAGCTGAAAAACGCTCGACATGTTTCACTCCGTACCGAGGAGTGTCATCAGGAACATGTCAATCGTTTTTCGACTTAAAATACGTGAGTGGCCCGTTTTCAATATATTTAATATGTCTGTGTCTCATGGAAGTTATGTTACTAAAGTATTTTGTCTGTCTGTGTGTCTTTATCTGTTAACTGTACACAGTAAACCTCTATCGATTCGATTTAGATTAAATTTGGTATGGAGATAGTTTGAGCACTGGGAAAGGAAATAAGTAGGATAGGTTTTGTAACATTACAGACACACGACGGAGCCGCACGCATGAGGCATGTAGTTGGTTATATGGATTTTAGCGTTGCTATTATAATAACCTTGGCATGTTAGGATGGGTTAAATCTTGTAATTGAATTATGAAACTAGTTCCTTCTCCACTGAGCTGAACTTTTGTATGCCAACGTAACTTTGGTGACAATGTAATTAATTACACCTTCAAGTTGGTCTGATCATGTAGAGTGAATGTGACACTAGGAACTCAATAATAAATCTAGTTAATGAGTTTCTTGCCTTTGGAATCGCCTAAATAAGAAGTATACACATATGTAATTACATATAAATATTGCGACAATATTTCGTCTTTAGACAGTCCTGCATTAAATGTTTGAATCTAAAATTAAATGGCCTTAAAATATTTTTTTACGTTTTAGTTATATTTCTCTTCTAAATAGTCAATATCTGTTTTCTCTGTTAGGTTGAAAATCGCTTAGTTTACACAACATGAGGTTGAAAGCATTGGCGATTATTTGATCCCCGCATTTGTCAAATATGATCGAGGTGCGCGAGGTGTTGTTCGTTTTGTCGACACGCGATGGGGCGATAAGCCAGAGCTTGCCACTTGTTATTTGATGGGAGGTCTGCGGCCTTTTTCATTTTAATTTTCGCGCTGCGTTTTACATTCGCACATTACATGCGTCTTTACAGTAAGTATACTATATTTATTTTCCTCGCACCTTTTCAATTTTTGCAATATTAGAAAGAATGCGAATGGATTCCAAACTTATATAAGTATATGTTTTATAATAACTCAATACACGGACATCTCTACATGTGGTACCCTTCTTCATTCCATGTTTGCAAATATGTATTATAAGTGGCATGTCGTAAAAATGACAAAGTTACATTTATCGCTGGCACGACACAGACCCGTAAGTAATGTGTTGTCGCATCGTATGGGTTTGTCAGCGGGCAATCGGCGATTTATTCAACTGCCGCGTTGATTATTTTATTAAACACATTTTTCCAGTCGCATTAAGGTTTATGGGTGGGGATATATCCTAATTATCATTGTCAAAGGCCGAGCGTACCATGCATGATAGTATTTTTAACGTGTGTTAACTTATGACTTACATGTTGTTTGAGTTAAAAAAAATAATTAATTATAAATTGCTTTTTCGTTGAGTTTACAAATGTAAATTTCAGTTTCTGCTGCAATTAGCATTCAAAACGTCAGTCATCATCATCAATAAGGTGCGTCCAAATGATACCAGCGCACCATTATTTATTTCACCTACTGTATCGTTCGACACGAAACATGAATGTGCAGCGACAACAAAAACATTTAGCTTAAACTAACAGTAGTCCGCAAAAAATATCATTTTAGGAATAATACTTGCATACTTAACGTGATTTTTTATTCGTGTAAGTAGGCAACGCAAAGAGATATTTCTACTATGCAGTCGTTCGCTTTAGGTACTGTAATATTTTTCTATACTTACATTACTTGCGCATAAGTTTTATGAACTTACAGATTATTTTCTTTGTTGTGGTAACTTGTGATGGATTAGACATAGTTGGCGATGCTCCAGAGGGAACTGAAATGACCTTACTTAGAGAACTTTCGTTTACATGGATAATTTATTACTGTTACGATTTTCCTAAATATAACCGACAATAAATAAAAACATTCATTGAATCATTCATTGAATTGAATTGATTAGCTTTTCGGTGAAGGAAAATATCGTGAGGAAACCTGCATACATCTGAGAAGAAATTCAAAAGGAGGTGTAGGTATGTGAAGTCCCCAATCCACATACGGTTAGCGTGGGGACTATAGCCTATGCGCTCTCACGCATGAGAGGCCTGTGCAGTGTGCCCAGCAGTGGGACGTATATAGGCTGAAATTATTATTATTATTCATTCAATCTAGGCATTCAAAATCATTTCAAAAAAAAATGTGGGCCCTCAGGTGTAATGTTTTTGCTCTCAGTACGATTATGTAGGTGTACCGGTACCGGTGCGTGCAAATTCAACTCTTGCGATCGAGAATTACGATTGTCATTTATATCGTAATGGATTCTATTTAAGATCAAGGATCATCTCTTCGATTTTATTGCTTTACTAGTGCTATATATTTAATTCTCAATACGTTTTGAGGGCTTCGTATTACAAAGCGTCAATTTGTGATATTGTTACCTGTCAACGATTTTTTATTCTCATAAACAATATACAAGTCGTTGATTTTGTGCTACTTTTTTCTTCATAAATGATTTATGGCATGCTTCATAGAGGTAAATTATTTATACGACTCGTTTGTTATTTTATGTCGTCTTATATCTTCCCTTCTTTATCCCGTATAATGTGAGGGAGGTAGAGTAGGTAAATTCAGTTGTGCTTAAATCGCGTAGTAAAATACGTACCAAAATGTGTCACTAAGATGTTTTCGTTTTGAAAAGGAAGCTCAAACATGATCATATTGATGGCGTGATACGTGCGTCGAGCTGCAGTCGTGAAAATCCGCGACTCCGATAAATTCCTTTGTTCGCTTTGCCTTTTATTTGTTCCGGCTCTTCGTTAATTGGAAACGGCACTAAGATGCCGGAGGTTGTGAGTGTTTGACGTCATCCTTTTGGACTTTGTCGTTCACAATTCACAATATAACACCTCGGCTAAATCAAATAAATTATATTCTTGATAAAGAATTTTCACGGCTCCCTTCATCAATTGTCAAAACAAACCATTTAATTCACTGAGTAATTGCGGTCATAATTCCATATTTAACTACAAGCCAAGCGATACATTGCTTACAACTCTTACAAGTCACTCTTTCGCGGTCGGCATAAGTAATACATTTTTGACTTATTCCATTTCTCAGGTAATTTACAGTACCACGTTACAATTGTACGCTCGACAGTTTGTTCAGCAATTAAGTCGTCTTTCTCGGAATCGGCAGAAGAAGATGTTGGTGTTTCGCAACTTTCTCGTGTCATCGTTTAATTTTGTTTTAATCGCTCTCATAAAATGCCAAGCCTTGATCAAGTAGTGATGATCAATATTTATTCGCAGTTCCCAGTATCAACAATTTATTGAAATTAACCCACTGTTAATTTATAAAGGCCACCGGCGAAACCAAATTGAAAATTAACCCCATTTAGACACACCTCCTGGCGTTCCCATTTTATTCTTAATCTTTTTACATCATGTCAACACCCGTCGATAAATTATGGCCACTCTAAACAACCTATTATTATGGGGCCTGACATTTTATTTAAGATAATTTTAGGCAAAATTGAAAATTTTACACAAAATTCCTGGCCCGCGGTGCAACAGAAATGGGTTTTCGAAATTTATGATCGTCGATTTTGGGGACCACTTATTCCAAATTCTCTTTTTTTATCAATTAGTTTGTTGAATTATGTAAAATGATGCGAAGACTATTAGAATTATTTTCACCGGGATATGTATGTAGTATTACCCTGCGTATATTTTCGAAACAAATTGCTTGGTTTGAAATGCCTTATCTAACTCTAACAGGGATGTCCAAACTCGAAGTTTGGTCTCATAGAGCCGTCAGCGCCTGAAGTTCGTTGACACCAGTCAGGTAGGGCTGGGCAGTGATTGATCTGCGCCCTTATCAGCGCCCGTCGCCTACATGCGGCTCTCTCAAAGACGCATTGTCCGGAGTACCGAGTTCGGACTTACGGTGCCTTGCCTTGCGCTAATGACTCTTACCTCGCTTGTGTTTACTATGTTAATTTCTCTTCCTTGTTTCAGGGTGTCCAGGAACACAATAAGGCTATAAAAGAAATGTAAGTATACCTCTATGAGTTATAGTGTTACGGTGAAAGGACATTGGTAAAATAAGCCCATAAGCAAAAGAGTCGAAACGTAGCGCAAGCGAAGACAACTAATTATTTATATTCGAAGTTTGGGCGATTACTCAGACTTAAATATCTCAGTTTTGCGATGAAAAACTGAGTGCTTACAATAAAAAACCCACTATTATGTCATATCAGTCAGTCCTGCTATTTTTGGGCCCAAATTTAGAGTTGCTCAGTCTTGCCATAAAATTCGTAAATCGATTGCCGCTTTATATCATTCTTTTCAGACACATGTTTTATAAGACATTGCAATTATTAAAATTGGACCTATCAGAACGTCAGGGAAGCAGGTCGTGACACCTGACCCTTGAGTCGTGTTAAGTGGGAAGTAAATTGAATACTGATGTAAATTGGGTGTGATTTACACTTCAACTCACGAAGGAGTTATTCCAGTCTCATCATTGAAAGAATCTGATTTCTTTTAAATTATTTTATTTAGTTATGGATCCTCTGTATAAGGGCGCAATAGAGCTATACTTATATTTTTAAAAGCATCAAAAAATGCACTCCGTTGGGTGAGTCAAGTTCTGAGCAAACCTGTTTTATTTGATCCGAAAATTTATTAAATAAAAGGATCGTTAAGAAACATATACGCAAAACATTTAGTTCATAAGTGTAAAATGTTTAGTTGCCTTAATGCGGCGTTATAATTTTCCAAATAATTTAAAATTTTGAATATTGTTTCAGATGGGACATCAAAACGCTCCTGAATAAATTGCCAAATTTGGGAGCTGTAGTGGACCTAACCAACACGGCGCGCTATTATAACCCAGGGGTAAGTATGATTACCTTTATATTTATTTATATACCCATACTGAAATTGCCTTGAAGTTTATTCCTGTCTACTGGTGCAGTATAATCATTATTTGAATTGCCGTATACTTGGGCGACTTATAGGATTATATATGTTGGCGGCCAATCGTAAGATCAGGCAGATCGTAATGTTCCTGTGTAATGTTTTGACGATAGTCACATTAAACCAATAGGTAGGATAGGTTCGTTAGGTTGCTTCATATGCCCGAAGGGCAACCTGCCCTGTCGACTCAGAGAACGGGTCAAAGATTTTCACGTTTCACGATATGCCTAGGAATTTCACGATATGCCTGATCTTACGATCGGCCGCCGACATCATATACACGTAGGAGCCAAAAAATAAGGATCATGATTAATTAACCTAAACGGTGGTACCAAACCTAACATACGAAAAACTGATTGATTGTCTACTTACTATAATAGTGTCCTAAAGTCATAGGGGCTAGACTATAGTACACATACCCAACATTTCATGGTACCATTTTGCGTCATTATTTTTGCAGCAATTTATCAAGGATACATTGCAAAATAGAAGTACCATATAGACATGACGTCTTCATAAACACTACCTTTAGTGCGTTACTCATAATGAAAAGTAACAGCCATATACCAAATGAGACGACATGCTTACACCAGAATTACGACTCGTAGTTACAGGTTAGCCTGTAGTACAGACTACATAATACTGTTGCAGATATGTAGTCTCGTCGAACAATACTCTACGCTGTCCGCATTGATCGCAGCGCAGCTTCCATGAACACATATCATTTATTCTTTGCGCAAAGAGAAAAAATATTCATGCTTTCGATATTTGAAAGTTATGTTATGCACATTTTTATTAACAAGAGCTGTTCAACAAATAGGTCATAAAATAGATGATGAAAACGATGCTGTATTATTATACAGGTATCTGACAAAATACAAATTGGACTAAGAAATTGGACAAGTGGAATACCCTCGCCGGGATATTTATTTGTTGGTGTCATATCTGCTGTTATGCACATAATCTGCGTCTGCAGGGCGCCCCGTGCGTGCCAGCATACCGGGAAGCCGTTAAATAATGCTCAGTTTTACGATTCAAAGTCACAGTTTCCACGACGAACTACGCTTTGTTCGTACTTAGGTATGGCTGATTGCTTTGCATACATCCTTCAGTATAATCCTATCGTAAAGTGGCGTTTTCACGGCGCGGCAGTGCGAGTGGTAACTGACCAGACCTGGAGCATTAATTATCAAGTCCTTTGTCTTTGGGTAATCAACTACCTCTGCTGGTGATGGTTGAGTGCTATTCTCAGTTACGTTCTAAGCAAATGCTTGTACATGGTAGAGCGTAAATCTTTTTAGCCGTTGTGCATAACTGTAAAATATGACAGGTAAACTATTCAGTTTATGGCATTAGCCGTACAATTAAAACAGCAAAACATATTTTTTACCTACTAAAACTACGTTTTGAATTATGAATTCATGATAATAGTATTTGAAAATATCACTAATTTTGTTTTGTTTATAATTGAAGGAAACCTAACCAATGCAACTCAGTTCCAAACGACTATAAGCTTTGTAGTGACCATAATATCGTCGGGTGACAAGCACTCACTGAAGTACTATCAAAAAATTTAAGTAACAATGCACTTTATTACACTAGTAACACACGCTTTATTGTCCAATAATTTCAATGATGTTAGTTAGTGACTTTAGCTTGTCACCCGACGATATTATGATTGAAAATATTGAAATGTATGGTTACAAGCGTAACAATTAAATAATAAATAAGTGTTACACGCTTCGGTCTGCGTAATCACTTAAAAGCTGTAAAGTAAATCTCCGCTAGTCTTTACAATTTAACCACGTTTTATGCAAAAACATTATGAAAAAAGTATGCTCTCTTAATCGCGCATTGCATACTTTCCGATATGATCGTCGACGACAGGTCGGTGTCAAGACTGTCGAGTGTCGAGCACTTGCTCCGCCGCCGTGTCATCGCCTGTCACCTCGGATTACTTGTACGGTTCCTCATAGACACGTGAGACCTTCAGTAGAAAGTTCGATTTGCGCTGTTAAAAACAAAACATAATTATTAAATTACCGTAAACAATTCCTTATGTTGATTAGTTCGCTTGGCCCATATTATCGTTCTAGAGTAGTCTAGAATCTAGACAGTTTAGTATTAAGATTGCCAAGCAATTATTCATTGCCTTTGATTACTCGACTATCGCTGTGTTGTACTGGTGCTACCGATCCATAGAAAATGCTTATAAAAACAAGTGAAGTTGATTTTCCTATGGTTAGATTATGGTGCGGAATGGAAAACTCCAGTTCGGTAAAAAGTATGCTCTCCTAATCGCGCATTGCACACTTTCCGATATGATCGTCGACGACAGGTCGGTGTCAAGACTGTCGAGTGTCGAGCAATTGCTCCGCCGCCGTGTCATCGCCTGTCACCTCGGATTACTTGTACGGTTCCTCATAGACACGTGAGCCCTTCAGTAGAAAGTTCGATTTGCGCTGTAAAAACAGAACAAAATTATTAAATTACCGTAAACAATTATTCCTTATGTTGATTAGTTTGCTTGGTTAATCTGGCCGATGTTATCGTTGTAGACAGTTTAGTGTTAAGATTGCCCAGCAATTATTCATTGCCTTTGATTACTTGACTATCGCTGTAATGTACTGGTGCTACCGATCCATAAAAAATGGTAGTAAAACAAGTGAAGTGGCTTTACCTTTGGTGAAATGGTGCGGAAATGAAAAACTCCAGTTCGGTACATACCTACCTGTTCTAAATAAGTACCTGTAGGTACCTACTCATAAACGCAAACCTACATTCTTTATTTTTCATTTCTAAGTATAAGCGCAATAAAGTTCGTCTTTCAATTAATACGACATATCATACGAGAACATGGTAAATAATTGAATGATGTTTCAAAACGGGTTATTGTATTTTTTATGGTTAGGGCGGCAGCATTTAGCTAAGTGTTTTATATAACTGTTTTTTGATGTTATTATGTCTACCTGCTCTACAAAAATAGAGATAATCTAAGTTAAATATACATATCAATCAAGCAAAAATTCTAAATTGACATCAGCACCAGCGTATGGATTTATTTAAATTGAACGATTCAATTCCGTTGCGTCACATATAATCTGACGAGTTGTCATCGGCTGACAGCGATTACTCGCGTTTACCATTCGATTATTACGTCGTCGGACACATTTATGCTTCACTTGTTACGTGTAATCTCTATGCGTTACAATTTTAATTGACTCAGTTACAATTATTAAAACTCGATCGTTTCAAACTTGTTTTTGTAGCTGTCATATGCAGCTGTTTCGTTATTTTTATTTTACTGTATGATTCTACGTAGTCGTAGTCTCTTAATAAAAGTTAAGAGTGCCATTGTGATCGCTTGACTCTTTTACACTGTAGCTGAGGGGCTACCGCCAAAACCGAAATTCGCAAATTGCGGGAATCTTTCTCTTTTACTCCAATGAAGGCGTAATTAGAGTGACAGAGAAAAATGCCCGCAATTTGCGAACTTCGATTTTCGCGGTTATAGCCCTGAATCAAGCACGACTTTTACTCAATACTTGTAAGATTTGCGTTTTTGTATATTTACGATAATACATAAGTATCTCAGTTTAAAAGATGTGGATTTTATTATGCAACATGTGGTTTTACTGAAATTCGACCTCAAGGTCCTGAAAACTACTAAAGCCGACCACTGACTAACAGTCCGCCGGACGATATCGGCCGGTCAGTTGTTCGGAACTGTTGAATTTTTGTTCTAACTGACAGGCCGATATCGTCCGGCGGCCTGTTAGTCAGTGGTCGGCTTAACTCTGCTTTGTAATCACCATACTGAATTTCGTCTATATTATCATTGTCATTATTATAAACACAATTTTGTCCAAAGCTGCAATTTACGAATGTATTTTTATTTTCTTTACGAAGTGTTAATCGCGATCTTCAAAGTATGAAATGATGAGCAGTGGATGTATCTCTATTACATCCGATTCATTACTTAGTCGGTCGGTTGTAAACGAGCATTGTGATTATTACACGCGGCATTGTCTCTATTCGCACCGCCATGATAGATGAGCATCTGTGAGGAGCAGGCGCATCTCTCGGGGTAATTCCCAGTGCTCCTCGCCGTAATTTCTTCGTACAGTCTAGCACTAGTCAATCATCTGTACAAACCCAGGATGCTATTCGGTAGGTATCGCATCATTCGAACTGTGCGAGTAAATTAAGAATGCGTACACAATTTAACACCAGCGACGGTATCATGGTCGCATTTTTATCACTCGTCATGTCATGCGTCACTTTCGCACTTACATACTTGTTAGAACGTGACAGGCATGATGACAGATGAAAACCGGGCAAGTGCGAGTCGGACTCGCGCACGAAGGCCAAGGGTTCCGTACCAAAAAGCAAAAAAACGGTCACCCATCCAAGTACTGACCACTCCCGACGTTGCTTAACTTTGGTCAAAAATCACGTTTGTTGTATGGGAGCCCCATTTAAATCTTTATTTTATTCTGTTTTTAGTATTTGTTGTTATAGCGGCAACAGAAATACATCATCTGTGAAAATTTCAACTGTCTAGCTATCACGGTTCGTGAGATACAGCCTGGTGACAGACGGACGGACGGACGGACGGACAGCGAAGTCTTAGTAATAGGGTCCCGTTTTACCCTTTGGGTACGGAACCCTAATAAAAAGCCTACCATGTTAGCCCTACAGGTGAGATGATTTTGTCAGAGCAGTTATGAAATAGGTACATAATTATGTTCAGTGTGTATTTATTACATTCCCCTCAAATTTTTACGATTAACCTAAAAACCATGAGGAAACCTGATAATGCAATGCAATCACAACAAGGACTAAATATCCCATAGGTATGGTTAGGTCAGATGGCATTTGCTTTCGTAAGTATAATTTCTATGCCAATTTCACTCTTCGAATAAGGTAACTAAATGTACCCAGGGCTCCTTTCGAAAAGCCAAGCCACCAGGAAAGCGTCTTTAGATACGAAAGATGATGGCAGTCGTCAAGGAACTTTAACATATATGCCATTGATATAAAATGTAAGTGAGACCGGGGGTGGTAACTACTGGGAATAACCCAGCTCTCGACTTTCTAGCGCCTCGTATTCCGCGGTATTTCTCAAGTACCTGCTTAATTCTTTAACAACTTGCATGCTAACCTACATAATATAGAGTGATACATTGTTTGTTATCCACCTATGAACAATTAAATCTTATAGATAAATTACACGGTGCTGGCCCACCGCGCAGTGTGAATTATACAAATGTATTTCATTGGAATTCTATTTATTTATTTATGGTAAATAGGCGCTCACTTTTTTGTCTGACGCAATAATGTCATTTAATTGATACAGAAAACCTTTGGTCGTAGCTGCGTATATTTTTATAGATCGATAACAAAAACTTCATATTCCTTCGTTTATGAGCACGAGCCTATTTAAATCACAATCCCTCTCTGTTCACGTGCCTTTTCATTTGTTTTAGGAGCTACGAGAAGCCGGCGTTATGCACAAGAAAATTTTAATGCCTGGCAGAGTAATACCGCCCGAGAACAAAGTGACACAGTAAGTACCCGCGTTTGACGTATCCAACGCCAACTTTTCTGGTAGCCTGGCTATTCAAAAATAAACCTTTTTCCCTCGCGGTAAAGCAACATAGATATCAGAGATAACTTGGTAGTTTACAGGTTCACATTCGATTAATTGCCCTTTCATGCGAGTATCTTCGTTTGAGGTTTAAACCCGACCGAGTAGAAAGGCTCTCAGATGTTTGTTTTGAGTGAGCTTTGATTAATACGCGAAAATATTTTAATAGGAATATTTCAGAAGTATGTAGAAGTAGAAAATTTTCCATTTTCATATATCTCTATATTTAGTTAAAATATTTTTAGAAGAGAATTCTATACTTTTACAAATTGTTCATTCAAAATACTGATTGCAATTAAATTGTGTCCATATAGTATTTCTCATGTATATTTATGTTCGATTGTCGTGATCCCGACGTCGTGCCCGCGGCACTAGTCACTGAGGATGCGCTTACGCCCCGATACGGCGCGCGTAAATCAGTTCTCGCGAGCCATCGATCAAAGCACCAAGCTCATGTTATCGTTTTGTGTTCTTCGCGGATTTTAATTTGAACCGTCGAATTGGCGCCATTCGTAGACCGAATATGGTTAATGTTATAAATCTTGGCGTGGGCCGGCGGCCCGCCTGAGGCCGCACCGCGTCTATAGAACCACTAAAGTGGTACTACGGTGGTACTCGGATTCAATTGGAGCCGGTCACATCTAGCGCCGCTGTTCGACGTCGTCTGCCGCCCACGCGAGCTCTCGGAATTTGAAAGGCATTTGTCGCTGCCCGCGCCGTCACGTACAACGGCTGCCCTGTAAACAAATATTTTATTAAGTTATTAATTTCCCGATACTCTATTACATATTGAATAATCGAGTATGATAATGGTCTTTGGCTCATTTGGTTTTGAAACGTTAATTAAATGAGCATTAATATCATCAGGTTAAATTTGGACTGTATAAATAAACCAAAAAAATCTTACGACTCCAATCAGTTAAAATATGCTTGTCTTGAATACTTGGACGATAATTACAATTCATTTTACCAAATATACACGGATGGGTCAAAAGATAAAGAATGCGCTGGTGCGGCATTATATGATCCTCAAACTCATTCATCAATGAAATTCAAAATATGTAGCGATATTTCAAACATGCAAATAGAACTTATTGCTATTGCAGAGGCATTATCTTTAATTCAATCGATTCAGGGAGATAATTTTGTAATATTGACCGATTCAAGAAGCTCGCTCCAACATTTGGCTCGATGCACCTCGAAGTCTCGAGGAGCACCGATAGCCTATTCAATTTTGAAAACAATATTGATGTTAGGAATGCAGTCTAAGACCGTCAAGCTACAGTGGATTCCATCCCATATTGGCATTACGGAAAACGAAACGGTAGATATACTGGCAAAAGAAGCATATAGCGACGGGATAGATTTTCATTATATACCTACCTTTTCTGACCGTCTCAGACTGTCAAAAGTACACTGTCGTGAACTATGGTGCGAGTTTTTTGACCAGAGATCGCGCGAAAAGGGGATATGGTACAAAATGGTTCAGCCACAACTTCCACGCGCACCTTGGTTTGAAGACTGTAATCTGAATCGTATGGAAACAGCACTTGCTATGAGACTCCGAAGTGGACACATACCATTAAACAAATTTGCTTACATGATGCGTAAAGTTCCATCACCAAATTGTTCTGAGTGTGATGTAGAGGAAGACGTATATCACATCCTAATGGAATGTGTTCGCAACGAATCAGTTCGCCGAGAGATTGAAGATGATAACTTTTTTAAGATTGGTGGATGTAATTATATATTATCCCAGCCGTTGTCAGAGGCTGCAAACTTAATTTATAAGCTGGTAAATGTAGGTTTAAGTAGACGATAAGATTTATGTAGTATAAACAGAGCGACATCGTCACTCAGTGACAAAGCTCTTTCAATAAAGAATAAAAAAAAAAAGTTATTAATTTCCCGATACTCTATTACATATTGAATAATCGAGTATGATAATGGTCTTTGGCTCATTTGGTTTTGAAACGTTAATTAAATGAGCATTAATATCCATCGATGTTTACGGTGATAGCTCTACATAGAAATATTGTAGTATAAGTTGATGATTAACACAAGGATAAGTGTTTCTCTAATGGGACTTAATTGATAGCGATAAAACTACAAAGGACAACCAACATAGCCATAGCAGATTTCATTTCCAATAAAGCAGAGTAAAACTGTAAGTTAACGAAAAGATTATCACCGTCATTTGTCTAGTCTTTTGTCCGTCCAAGGGTCCTTTGGCCGGGCGACTTCGCCATAAATAACCATTGGCATTTCTAAGATAGTTCGTCTGTTATCGGGCGAGAGGACCTCGGATCTGTTTGTTAACGATAGACAAATGCGCCACCCGTACGGTAACGCTACTCGCCTCTCGGGATACCTCTAATGACACCACTATGTTTAGAGGACTAATTTGATGACACGGGAATTGCTTACGTGTATTTGTAAGCGATGTATAAGAATTCGATGGTGAAGAATGATAAAGAAACGACTTGCATTCCGCTTACTCGTAATTTACGGAATTTAAGCAAAGTTGTTTAACTTATGTATCCGGATATAGCCTCTCTTTTCTTTTTTCACGTTTTCATAGAATCTGCGTCCGGTTATGGAAGTGTACCTACGGTTCCCGTAGCTTTGGCGTAATTTTATGGTCACAGTTCTACTCTAACCTAATCCACTTTTCTGGCAACAGTTCGTTTTCGTGGGGGTCGCAGTTCTAACCTAATATTACCAAATCGCATAAAGGTATTAACATTCGTCGAAAAACAGTTCTACCATCGTAGGTAGTTTATGCCAGATGCGTTTCGTCTCATGGAAGTTATGCAACATAGGCGGAATTTCGTTGATAATATACAATGTGTATAAAATATAATAATCAAATAAATCCATTAAAATATAATGATTGTTCTAACACAGGCTAATAATACCAGCAAGAAGTTACGCATGGAAGCAACAATATCATAGCCTAGGCCTTCACCCTGACCTCTGGGATCGGCGGCGATCATCAGCTCGTAATGATGCTCGCGGCTCGCGTGCCTTCGCCGGTCCATTTATCACCGCCATATTTTTACTTGTTTCCATGTCGTCTGTCGACAATCATGTCGTCATTACAAGCCCGTGTACCCATCACCCCGTCAATAAATTGTTACCGACGCCGGTGGTACGGTTTGTACGATTAATACGTTTTTATGGTTCGACTCCCAATAATTTATTCCTAACACGAATTTATTTACGCTTGCTGGTAAGTACGTGTTACATCGCTCGTCCTTTGATCTAGGATTAAGCTTGTACTCGTCTGGCGATACAACCGTCAGGATTTATAATATCAATTCAAGTTCTTTTGATAATATTATGGTCAGTAGAATAGCTAAGCAGTTAATCTTTTTGTAGAAAATCAAAACTACTGGCCATGCAGCTGTGGAGTATGAGATATAGTGTATTGCATTTTTGTAGCGTTACCTAATATTTATACATCGGAGACCGTACCAATGTACATTATCTAGTCATGCTAAATCCGCTTTTAAACATTTTTTCGCTAATATTTTTTGTTGAAGTTTCGATTAGCGCATGATTGAGAGTTATCACGAGACAATTTGACATAGTGTTAAGTCATTTCTTATTTTTGGTGGTTCTCTCAGTGTCGAGACTTGCTACTAAAAAACCTTGTTGTGACTTTGTGAAGACGGACTAATTGTTTGCTAAAACAGCCGTGTGACGTCAAGCCGTGGCTTGGAATTTCCAAATTTAAGCACAATACATATAAATTGGTGTTTACGCGATCATTAAATTTAACGGAAGGTGTTAGAATTGTACATGTTAAGTGGCTATTATGCCGTTAGTAGGTAGCAGGTTGATAATGTTCTCGAAGCATTGTGAAAATCTTCCTAAAACTATCGCTGTAAACTAAATTGCGTAAATGACTTTTCTTTAACTTGTTTATGGGTAATGTATGTTATAATATCGATTAAAAATTTACAAAAAGTTTAGAATTTTTCAATCCGTACTTTCCAAATATCACAAATGATCAAAATATTTGTCGAACTCTCGGCACAAATACGGGATCCATAGATCTACAGGATTTCTAAGCCAGGATTTACGAGCACAAGTCCTTTAAAATACTTTATCGCGCTAAGGTGTTGAAACTAAACTCTCGTTGTGATTGTTTGTCGAGTAAAAGTCCAGTGTAAATCAATGTAAGATAGGAGACTTCCTAGCGTGATAACAAACACATAAATACGGCGACCGCCAGCCATTGTCCAAATTTACTGCCACTAAGCCTTCCACCAACATTGTCGGTTATTTTTCTACGCGACTGTACAGAGAATATTAGAATAATAGAAACTGTTTATGCGATGTATAATTCAACATTCTGTGAAAAGATTTTTCGTGTTTTTTTACCCATTCTGCCAAATATGCTACATTGTTATTTATCTCTTTCTTTGGGTAAATTATGTTTCTTTATCACTATGATAATTTACTTATTTTATCACATCACTGAAAATATTAAGTAAAACACTATTTCTTGTACAACTCCATTATGTACCTCCAAAGTGTAGATACGTCGTAATCGCTTGTAATACGGTCGATAAGGAAATAATTATCGATATCCTACTATAATGCCCCTAATAATACTGCTAAAGTGGCTATTACCAGTGGTTACACCGTTTTATTCGGAGTAATCATCGGGCCGACCTATTCTTTTATTATGTTAGAGGTATGTAATGTATGTAATCAGTTGTTTAGACCACACATGCGCATGATTGAGCGTATTGAGACATTCGACAAGTACGTATTAATACTCATGGACTTATCAGGGATACTGGAGCTTTCGAAATTTCTACCTGCGCCGTACATAACTTAATTAAGCGGTTACGAAACGCTTTTAATACACTTACGGTCATAAACATGTTTACTCTTCTTTAGCTTATGTCAATGGAATAAGGTTAAAATGTGTATACATGTTTTTGACCGCGACTGTAAATAATTTGATTAGACCGCGCTCTTGTTTTAGACGTGATTATTTTCTTGCGTCGACCGATAACTTGTTTTTGGTTCGGTTACAAACTGTACTTAATAATATTCAATTATGTTGATACTGCTTGATAATTATTGCATGCACGTACTTTGTGTCTTTTGATTGACACGCTTGTTGATCTTATATGAATCAGCGCCTATCGTTTCCTTAAATATGTATCTACATAATTTTATGGCAAATGTAGCATCATCGATTACCGATCATTGAAAAACCGTTTAGAGTGGCGCGTGTGTGAAAATGTCTCAATTACATACGATTTGAGAGCGGATGTCGCACGGGCAGCAGAATATCGAGCGTGTGAAAATACCTCCGCGCGAGTTGGTCGATATAATTATCGAGTAGCCGCGATTCTGATGGATACTAAGTAATAGTCAATATTTTCAAGCGTTATATCCTATTTATATAAATAAGGACGTACAACATCTTTGTTAGGTACTCACTCAATTTTTCAATTTAGTTTTTGGCGCCAGTATCTACTTATTTTTTTGTAAGTGTTGTGACACGATAACCAATTTCAAGTCTTGGTCTCAACAATAATATGAAATCTGTCAGGACTGATATTATCGCATTGAGGCATTGAGCCGCCCAGACTTCTTATTTGTTGACCAGCATACTCTTTACTTATTGTAATGGACCATATTTAATGTACCGTAGAAGAATTATTTTATGTGATCGCAATAGTAATATTTAGTTGTCAATTTAGTATGACATTATCCATGACTAGACTAGCAAATTGGATTAATTGCTTAGCAAATCACATTTAGCTGGCACTTGAAACATTTACTAAATTACTCATACAATTTAAATACTTTAAGCGGAATGTTCGAAATACAACACCGATGTGTCATTGGGGTTTTAATTAATCCAGGAAACAAATTGAAAAATATGATGTTCCTTAATTGTTTCATAAATTTAATGCGAGATGACTAATGCTGTTTTGAATGATAAAATTACTCATTCTTTTCATAATAAAATTTCGAGTATTTAGTATTTGGTGCCTGACACCGTGGATCTTACGATCGGCCGCCGACATATGCAAGATCAAATGTAGTATGCGGTATCGTAGTAAATATTCATATGCCGTTTTGTTATGCGATGTCGACCAGCGCCTGATTAATTTGCACATCCCACATATGTTTATTAGCTGATGAATACGCATTGTTGTGATTAATGATTCCTACCGAATATATTCCATATCCGAACTAATTGGTCTTATGTCTTAACTTGACATATAAAACGTTATTCACGTTATACTTATGGAATATGGAGGCATATTCTAATTCAACTTGATGTAATTTGGCTGACAGTTTAGGTCAGGTTCTGAAATTCTTCTTATTCTTGATAGGTGTAAATTATGTTTAGTTTGTTTTAATTAACATTATAGTGAGATTTAAGAATGTTGAATTAAATGTTACTTCAGTAGTTCTAGTAAATTTATATAAATTAAACTGGTCTCGACGTCAAAGTAACACAGTTTTATAGTATCTCATATATCGTGAACGTCTTTTTAAATATTGTTATATGGAATTGGTGATCAAAAGTATTCAGGAACACGAATACGATGTCATCAATGTAGCCAGTAATCGTTAAGTACTTTAACATTCAAATCGCCTCCAAGCCTTACATAAAGGACTATTTCATTTCAAATTACAATAAAACTTTATTAGATAATACAATTGTAGCAACCACAGCCTCCTCTATTTGTCAGGCGCCGCAAACAATGTAAATGTTACTCATGTACTATTTTAATGTATAGTTATAATAGGCATAACCACAAAGGACACGTTCCGGGAACCCAGCATAATCGAGACGTAACAGTTGTGTTCAAAACATTAATGCCTGTGATTCAGAATGTAATTGAGACAGTTTTTAGTGGGTAGTTGATGCAGCGAACAGTTTATGAACAGTAGTTACCCAACATGTTTTAAACTGTTGAATCGCTATTACTGTAAAACGACACTAGTATTTTAGTTGGTGTCAGAGTTGTCAGACTAAACCTGACTTGATAGAGACTCATACAAGACTCATTGCTAGAGAAAATTTTGTACCTAAAGGCTGGATTACGAATAAAGTTTTAGATATTTGTATCCCTACAGCTTCCGGAGAGTAAACCTATCCGATTCCCAACATTTGCTTAGGTTTGTTTGTGAATTTGTGTAATTTTATTACTGTAAGGTTGGTACGTTACGTTTGGCAAATCGGGTTTTCCTTTTTAACAAAAATCAATATCTTTAGCAAGAGAAGAAAAAAAAAAGACAATTCATTCAAAAGTCATTTCATTCATTAATATTGATTGTGGAAACTAATATTGCTAAAATAGTTTGCGGCAAGTTAATATTTTTGATGTTTGACGCTTACTAATTAGAAATAATTTGTCACGTTGGGCTGATTAAGTAACATTTCTGTATATACAGTCGTGTTCCGAGGGTCGTTTTGCAGCCGTTGGTGATCCCCCAAGACAACGATGACTATGATTACTGTTCCGTCTCGGTACACTGTAGTTGCGGTTTGATACCGGCGCCGCAGTACGTTTGATGTGCCCCGCATGATTCACCCGTTCATGGCCTATGGCCTCATGGCAGATCTGGTTAGCATACGTTTCGGTATGCTGTGCAGTCCGTTTCCGGCCTATCTCCCAGACGCTAGAACACTATTGCAAAATTCATTTATTTTAATGCTAGCGTTTAATAGCGGCTTAACACCCACTTTCAAATGTCAACTCCGCTATTGTATCATTGTTTTTTGTTTTTAGAATAATAAATTTACTTAAATGTTGATTTGGTTTGTTATCCTTCGGTTATCGATCCAATTGGTATTATCCAGCTTAAAATTTGTTTATTTTAAACCCTAAAATTTGTGTAGTTTGTAGTTTTGTATATCGATTTATGTGGTTTATTTTGCCGTCTCGTCCATTGTAAAAAAATTATATAGTTCCTGTACACACATCAAACACAAGCTTTCATATCTTGTATTTCTAAATAGGGGTTCTTAATATGGAATACATATTTTGAAAGCATATAAGAACTTTGATTACGCTACAGTAGATATATCAGCTGACAATAAACCTAAAAACTTCGTATTTTGTTCCATCTTTATTTTTAGTATAAAATGTCATAAGTACATTCTAAACATGGAAAACTTCTCAGACAATTCCCTCGGTAATAGGATTATTTTTTACTTTATTCACTTTCTTTACATTTCCGACTTTTTCGTCCACATACTTTTATAGTTAGCAGCTACTTAAAGCTGTTTTCATACCGACGACTCAAGGGAAAAAAACTTGAATCGGGAAAGTAACAAGGTGATGTGGCATCCAATCCCTACCTTCGTTATAGTGAGGGTTTAATGACGATGTAATTTTTGCAGGCTGGATCTATAACATACATACAATACAATATAATGTATAACAATGTATAACATACAGATCGGTTCATAAGAGTTAGGACGAGGTTTTGACTAATCTGTCAATATTTCGTGACTGACAAGTTCATGTAGGTATGGATATGTATCCATACAAACTATCAATTAACGGGTCTGCTACACAACAAGTCGCTAAGTATATAACTGAGTGTGAAAAACTTAGCCGACTAAAATTGATTACCTACGAATAAATTGGCACCTTACTAATAAATCCGCATATTGTGTCACCTGAACTTTAGACTCTAACGTCAATAAACAGTAGGTACCTATATAGTTAAAACTGAACTGTACTAAACAGTTAGTTTCAAGTAAGGTACCTATACAGTTAGTATGAAAATTGTCAAATGTGTATTAGGGACGGATGGGTATTGCCGATAAGATGACCTTCTACATATACTAGCAGAACCATAAGCTTTGTCCTTCTAATTAATTAAATGATGATATTTGATGGTAATAGATTTTATCTAAAAGGAATCATACCTATAATTCCTATAAGAATTATACATTAGAATAGACGCATTTACTATTCGTTATATACGACTTTATAATTAATAAAACGGCTTATTTCACGAATATTAAAAGCCTATTTGAACTAAGCCATGCCGATGCCTCAAAAATAAATACATACAAATGGAAACAATTGTTTACAAGTCTACTAGCATTTTAGGAATAGGCCAATAGTATAGCAATATAAAACGTTAAAATACAATTACAAACATTAACAACGAGACTGAAATATTATATTCCTTTTCATACACGTGCCCTAAGCTTGGCTCGGGACTCGGTTCTTCCAATCCGGCCATTGACGTGGTTTCAATGCCTAAAGTTTCCCGACGTAAACATTCCGCTGAAACCCATCGCCGATCGGGCCCGTTTCCGAACACTTCCAATGTCTATACCTACTATACTTACTGGAATGACCATCTTCCTTCTTATGATGGTAAAGTAGGGGATTCATTGACAACTCATCACGATATTGACGAACTACGCCAGTTAAGGTGAAGGCGCCAGAGTACATTGTTATTTATGACTGAGATTCCCTTGGTATTTTTGTCTTCGCATAGTGTATAACTTACACGTAACGGTTTTGTTTGCATATTTTTCTTATAAAAACACTATTTGTAAAACAATTTTTAAGTACTGATTATACAATTGAAGTACATACACACAGAATATAGGAAATCGAGTCATTATTGTAAGTTACAATAATCGTTACAATTTATAACGTACATTAATGGCCCAAGGCTTAAGTTCACTTTATGATTTCGGCGATTTCGGTGCACAATAAATAATTTAGTGCTATTCGTTTTTGCATTGTCTGTCTATGTCGAAATTTGTTTTCAACTGATATGAACCGAAGTCATAGAGTGAACTAAGTTTTATCTTGCAGATAGGTTTCCGGCGAAAAAATAATTATAATTTATTTATTAAAAGGTTGTTTTACATTTGCATCGCTTTGGCCTTGTACACAAGCGCAGTTCTCGTGTGTTGGTTTTATTCCAATGCTGTTTGCATAGTCTTTATGATCATTAAAATCGGTGTTGAAAAGCTCTTGAACATAAAATAAACCAACTCGATGGTAATGAAATACGCCATGTTATGTATTAACAAGTGCATACCAATTTATTTCATATTTATGAACATTATTACTGATTATTTCGCATGTAAACAACTAAATATAAGTTATTAATTTTATTCTGAATAGTCGTATTTGCTTATATTTTGTAAATATCTGTATTATTGTGATGGGATTTACGATATGAAACAGACATTTAAAGGTATTATCCTCCGAGGATTCAGAGTAAACAACTTGCTCTATTTACTTTTTAATCGTTTTCTAGATTCGCAATTTCCGTTTAGTACCTACTACTTTAGCCGCTTGATCTTTATTTCTATTTTTTACAGACCGACGCAATGGAATTAATCATCTTGTTAACATGATCGTTTTTGTCAAACGCCTAGTAACCTAATAGAGAAATTAGGCTCCATCAAAGTTCATAAAGCACTACTAAGAGGCTATAACAGTCCTGCAAATGCCTCTCCAATCTTGTAACTCACATGGCGACTCGCTGAAGGCGCCACTGCTTTTGTAATAACTTTACATCATCGAGCGTCACGACTTAAGGAGGACCATTCAGATTTTAAACATATGGTATTGATTGAATATTCAT
Organism: Cydia fagiglandana; assembly: GCF_963556715.1. Lineage (NCBI taxonomy): Eukaryota > Metazoa > Arthropoda > Insecta > Lepidoptera > Tortricidae > Cydia > Cydia fagiglandana. The sequence goes on from NC_085941.1 coordinate 10,015,860, forward strand.
ATCTGTGCGCCTCTGTCGCAACAATATACGATTGGTAGCTAGATTCATATGTGTTAATATCGAATCAATATATTATTTTAAAATCTGAATGCGCCATACGGCTTAATAGTCGATCTAGCCCGTGGCTATGAAGAGTTTTATAACTTGATTAAGAGTAGCATAAGGACACTGTTGTGAATAAGTTAAGATGTGGCCGTAAACATTTTCGCCGTGCCGACAATCGGTTATCGCCCTTTAAAGTCTAGCTTGTAGTCATGAAGTGTCGCAACTTAATGAAAATAGAATACCATTTGAGTAGGTACATACATGCATTGACTTTTGAGATATTTTACACTAATATCGAACGTCTACGATCGAAGTACGTCTACGTTGGTAATCGGTTACTTTCGACAATGGCGGTAATGGCCGACTACGCGTCCCCTTGGAATTAATTTGTTTAAAGTCAAAAATACCAGTTTCTTCTGCCTTACGCATCATAGTTATACCGACAGTGACTGACTTTTATGAGAAAGAAGATATTACAAGTTCAGCGGGCCCGCTCTCCGTGGGATTGCCAAGTAAATATTCTCATAGACCAGGTACTGTTCTTTAAATTCCCTTTTATTCGTCGAGCCCACTTTGTCTTTTAATTATTCTGTTACTAACTAACATATCTTTGTATGTATGTACCTACTCATATGGTATTCTATTTTCATATGTTTTAGGTACAGGGTTTTACGGCTAGTAAAATTTGCCTTTATATTTACTCATGCTTTTAATCCAACTAACTAATATCATCATCAAACATATAGTAGTATGTTTGTATCGCAATGTTTTTGTTATATTGTTTATACATATTTAAATATACTTGTAGTTCCGCAGTGACTTGGTGTATACTGTCATGCTGTGTAACTTTTTTGAATAATAAAATAAAAATAATAAAATCTATTCTCGAGTACCAGATATAGTGGAATGCACATATTCATTGGAGAAATGACGGTAATGCATCAAAAGCTAATTGCTTTCCGACGGCACTCCGCCACCGTCCGCCGCGCAGTTCGCACGTAATAAACACGACCTCAAGCCGGTCTGGCTAAAAGTTCTGGGTACTAAAATTTCATCGCCTATGCAATAAGCCATAACTACATAATAAACCGTTTGTTTTCGATATTTACACCGACCTTGTTCTTTATTTTAACTTTGTTGGTCTTTAATTAGGTACGACGATCAGGCCTATACTCACATTCGACTCCTTTTAAATTCTTTTTTATTGTTTGAAACGGTATTTGGTCCTTAATTTGTATTTTGTCCGCGTTTGACCCCTGATCTTGTAAGAACCTCTGTGTGTTAGGGCGGCCTGGATCTCATGGGAACCTCCTTTGTCCTTATCTCGCGTTGTATCAGAATGTCGCCTATTATCTCTGTTCCGGGCATTTTCGGCGCTTGTACTCTAGTACCGACGTAGCGACATGTACGCTCCTACCATGATGGATGCGTTTGAGCCGCATATGTGAGGTCCGGTGCGTTAGGTGCCGAGAAAGTTGCTCTTGGATACGCAGCTCCGTGTAAGAAAAGCGTCCAAATATGCAAATGATATCGGTAAATCTATAAAATCATTCGTCGTGCCGCTTGGAATTGAATCGAAGTCAAGACGAAATGTATAAGAAAATTCGTCATATTTTTTCTTCAATTTGCAGCAATGTTATCGAACAATCTGTATGCGTAGTTTATGATCGCACGTCATGTAACTTGTGTTATGGTCCTGTAAATCTGTCATTTTATGGACGCCAAGCTTTAAAGCGTACTCAATTGTTCATTAACCTCGGCATTTATCGATTAATTTGGGGATTTAGTTATTTTCTGTAGGTGGGTCGTATGTTACGTCACATAGTGTAAGGGCTATAATAATTGCAGCGAAGCCTCCTGGTAGTTACATAAATTTTCCAGTGTAGCGTAGTGGGGTCGGCGCAGTCGCAGTCGGTGCCACTTGAAAAATACTCGGATTATAACTTGGGAGCGATCTCCCGACTAGATAACGCCGCTAGATATAAATTATCCTACAAACGGTGGATGCGGCTGATATTAAATAAGAAAGCATGTAATTCACGCAGCTCCAATCTGCCTGCTGTGTAATAAAATACACAATTTTGACAGATTTTAAATAATGACATCCGTGCAACAGGAAACACTTGGAAAGTTTGATTCGAAGTCGCCGAGTCAAATATAATCTGGCAAGGGCAAGCATGTGTTGATTGCGTTTCGACAATTATAATTTTATTGTGTATAACAAACTTGAAACGATGATGTTTTTAATTCTCATTTCGTGACAAAACACGATTACGCACTTTTACAAATATATTATTATAGAAAGTGGTATTATCCTTAACTAAACATAATAAAACATAGAAATTGATCTGTCATAAGCAATCAAATCTATAAATCTTATTAGCCAGTTATCATTATATTTGTAATGTGTAATGTACGTTGAATGTTAGGTAGATTCAGAGGTGCAACTAAATTAACCTCAGAGTTATAAAAATATTTTACAGTTTGAAATAGGTTCGTAAGGAGTCGGCTCGGCATCTGTTTCAAACGATGATTATCGATTAAGTATTGATTCATTTATGAGCAGCGTTATTTTGGAAAGTGGCCGCTGTCACGCCAGGCTCGCGAGGGGCGCGCCACGTAATAAAATGACCAATTATCATTTAACTGTATAGAAGCAAACCAAAGTCTCCGATAGAAATAATTCACTTCGACCTATAATTAGTTCTTATTGTTTTATTTTCTTCATGCGTGAATCATCAATTATCATATTTGGTTTTTCTGTACGTAAGTATCAGTTTCTTCTATTGGTGCAAGTGCAAATTTTTCCGCTCGGCATGTACGTCACAGTTTCACACGCAAGTAGAGGCCGTGATGAGATTTTCTTTGAATTTTTGTTGAATCGTGACTTTATGCATAATTAAACTATGTATTTGCTCGCTGGCGCCACATATCGCCGACTAGTTTCGGTCAGCAAATTTGCATTACAAAGTTCTTCTTTTAGGGTTTTGTTAAATTTAATTTAGATGACTCAGCTGTCTCATTGATTACCATTTTAACACTAACACAGACCATGTAAGCGGAGGTCCTGGTCTTGATTTTAAGTTCAGTAACTTTAATGGACATAAAATACAGAATTAAAATATTAAGTGTGATATTATTTATGATTATTTGTTCATAATATTTATAATATTGCGGTGTTTTAACGGCAATCAAATTTAATATTAAACAAGGAGGTGGCGATCTCATATACAATGAATAATTTATGATGTGGCCTTAAAGAGCTCATTTGCACCGTTTTAGATGGTAATGTCGATGATGGACTGAATTGTAAATTCTGTTTGGATGCAACTTGCCTTCTTCGCTGTCGCTGGAGGGGGCTTTTGATCGGAAATTGAGAGCTTAATGAAGTACCTATTGCAGACGTTACAATTTTACATGACAAGACATAGCTGCAATCACCCATAAACAAGTCACGCCTTTTAAATATTATGTAGACATAATATTTAAAAGGCGTGACTTCTTCTTGTAACTGCTTTTTGTATAAAGAGGAAATCCTGTCACAAAACATTACAACAATTCGAATCATTAGACCACCCTAGCAAGTTATTTAAGGAAACATCTCAAAAATGTCCGAGCAGGGGTTTGAGGGTTTGAGGCCGCTCTCCGACCCTCGCGGCAAATATGAATTATTTGTTTCGATGAAAACAAACATATTTCACAAAATTGGCAGGAATGCAGCCGATCGGCAGAAACGCCTTGTAATTCCGAGACGCCCACTGATCTGATCATGCGGTTTGAGGTGTAAAAAAATCGATAAACGCGTGGCGACACGCTGCGATCAATATAATGATAATATTTCATTTCGAACATGACGGTTGCCATAGATTTTATGTTTTTTTAGAAAATTCAATTAAAAGTTTAATGGCGAAAAAACCGTTAGGATGCTTTATATTTAGTGTAGTAGTAGTAATTTTGTGACACACGTTATCGAGTTCCCATACGGCTTTTACATATTCATCTTACATACTTTTATGTAAGCCGACTTTAAATATTGTAAACCTCTCTTAACATGTCTTATGGCAATATACAGTCATTGATTTTGCTTTATTTGTTTCCAGATTTATGGATACCATTGACGAGTTCTTGGGAAAAGACTGCGGTGAGTCAAAATTTGTGCGCTTACTGAATGTGTTAACGCTTTTGGTTACCTAATTCTGATCTCTTGTAGCACTTAATGCGGACTTATTGCTTTGCGGTTTTTGTCGTTGGCCGTACAAGTCAATAAAGCAAAACTTGGTGTGTCGAGCGCAGGTATGAATATATTACAAAATCGATACACTACGCATTCGATATAAAGTTTATTGGCCATTATTAAGAAATGCAGGTTTAGGTTATACTATTTCAATTAATCAATTCTATCTATTTCAATTAATATGTTAATCATTAATGTAGAGTTCTAATATATATGTATATCGATGTATAAAAGTAGTTTCTTAGAAATATCTTAATTACCTACCTACATGAAAAATTAGTAACTGAATGTAGTATATGTTGAAATAGAAGAAACGTCAAATTGTTATAAAAGACATGCTTTCGGTGATATGGTAATTTTAACACATCTTTGTATGTTATGTGAATCGCAATTTCCTTGATATAGGTATAAATGCTAGACGGTCTGTTCTTTAGTGCTAAAAGTATTCTCGTAGAGTACAATGTTAAAGTGATAGATTGTTATTGAAATGCACCCTCGCCGTTACCTCTCTCTGTGCACGTGTTAGAAATGTTAGAACCGCGACGGAGCTGGCGTCCCGTTCCGCGTGGGAGTCGCTCGCGATGAGGTGTTAATGCACGCCCATTGCCTAATTGTATTGCTTTACGAGACCACCATAAAGAGCATCGTTCAGCGAAGTCTTTATAGACACTAATCGTTATTCCATTGTGCTTCTTCTCGAACAACTATGGCCTAGTGTCGCGCCGGCGTGAACACGGCCATATAATTTTGTTGGATTGTACATTAAAGTGTTGTGCAATACGATTGTCATGCGTTTAAACTTACACTGAGTTACGAGATTCCGTGGACCTTGTTGCTTTTATTATTTATATTTTTGTAATTTAACCTCCACAAGGTTAATTTCGAAGAATCATGCTCGAAACTTATTCAATTTAAGTTTTGAAGGGTAAAAGCAAAACCATGTTGACCTTTAGTATTTTCGGCTGAATTATTTTATTAGTTCTTCAGAGTTTACTATTACATTGTTGTATGACGCGTTCACATATCTGACGCATAGAATAAACCACTCCCCACAGTGGTTCAATTTACCGCAATCGGTCTGTCACATCAAAACATTTCAACGCATTGTACAGCAATAGAATCTTATCACTGGCGCTGGACAAAACACACGATTTCAATTAAACTCAGCTTCGTTTTAATGAGGAATTTATAACGCATCCAGTCATTCAAGACTTATTAAATTTTAGAGTTGCATCTCATTCGCCGCGTCAGCGATGGGCTTGAAATAACAGGGGGCTCATTTTATACCGGTCTAGGGTACCAGCTCGGGCACTGCCAGCCGCCGCGCTGGGCCCTCGCATCCGGGGTTATCGGCAGCCACGCTTTTAATTACAGTGACACAAATCGTACTTATCGCTGAACTTCTCACGGTGCCCGGCTCAATATTCGGAACGTTCATTAAGTTCTAATTACGAATGGGCGCCCTTGTTTGTCTTGATCACCAAACGTAACTTTTATTAGATTACGTGGGCAGTTTCAATTAATTGTGAGCATACGATAATCTGTCGGCATTTTCGTTAGTAATGGCCGGTTATCGGCGTCGCTAAGTAGATTGAGTGAGACGTATAATATGCGACTGGTTTGCTACGGTTGACTCTGGATGCTTTGGGGAAATAGGTCGCTTCGAGTGGTTTAAACTGTTCTACATCAGACTGATGGCTTTGAGTGTGAATAAATAATTACCAGTTAATAGTTTAATGGGTAATAAGCTGGTTTCCCCTTGACTTTATTCATGATAGTCATGGTAACTTCGAAGTTGATTACCATGGTGTCATAATATTAGCCCTTCGTCATTAATCAGGCCGTTAACTCCATTGCTTTTCACGAATTTCAGTATCGCCATGAATACATCTTTCCGGTGAACGACCTCTGCGTAGAGACCACTTAGCTACGAGTACATTGAACTGTTATAAATGAAAAACTTATACTTAATATCTGCAAAACATTAAATTATCGGGTTCTTATGAGTTAGCTTCATGTAAAACATTTGTAACACACCGCCGCGTGGCAAAGCGACGATATTCATATTTTACGCTTTATCTGCGGGGGAATCGCGCGACTCCTGATTTACACGATATCGCATGGCCGGGAACGCCGCTGCAAATGCTACCGTTTACATCATCGGGGTGGTCTATATGTACGAGTGTTCGCTGTGTAGCTTATTCAATCATGAAATTGTATTACTACAATTTTCTTAAGCGGAATATTGCTTGTTAAAATTTTAATAGCATTTGTTTTGAATATTGCTTTGTTTACTTTTGTAGTAAAATGCAATTTTTAAGTTATGACAAATGTGTTCTGCGAGGCATCTGGCGTGTGTCACAACACTGACGTCTGGCGGTGATAGATGAACCACTCTGCCGTTACAGACAGATGACTTGCCACTTATTGATGTCTCACCGATAGCCGATACAGCTTCTTAAGCAGTATCTATTAGATTCCTCTATTAGATTCGTGATCGCAGTTAATGCTTCCTCTACTGTTTTAACGGCCGGAAACATAATACAAAAAGATATCATTATTTTTGAATAATAACAATTTATGTGGAAGTGTTTTATTTCACTAGTTTTAGAACAACAAAGTTTTATAGTCGCAATGAAAACAGATACGTGGAACTGAAATGACGTTCCTTTCTATAAAATTATTGTGATGACGTCACGCGAAATTGAGTCGGTCGAACCAGAGTTGGGCAGTTTGTTGACATGGAAACTAGATAATATATCGCAGTGCTCGAACAGTTCTGCTGCACCGAGCAGTTTGTACACAAAGTTGCACTTTTGTACTAGAAGCAGTCCCGAAGACAAATGTTTCGGAGATTTGTTTGCCTGTCTATTTCTGAAGTGATAGGGGAGTTTAAGCGTTGTTTGTAATATATGTTATTACTATTGCACAAATTATTAGGTTTCTTTAAAGTTTTACAAAATATCTCATATAATGTGGAGTTATTTTCTTATGTGTTTTCGTCCTTGAGTTACATTGTCATGGAATTGATGTTTGCTGACATAATTTGTAAATTCGATTTCATTTTCATCTTGTGATTTTATCCGTCTTTGTTATTTACCTATGGTACTTTTCTTTGGTAATACCTACTTCAACAGCCCTCTACGGGTATTAAGTTTTTTATTCGATTTTGTGTCGTATGTTGGCATACATATGTTGATTATACTCTGACCACTTTTAAGATTTCCTCCAAACCATAATCATAACTCTCGTATCGATTACTCAAACCTAATCGCTTGCGGTTGCGGTGTCAAGTAAGTACAGTCATCACTGATAATATGTGTGCAGATAGCTGACTGCTAACGAGTACTTGCGATACAACACCTAGAGGCATTCCACCGTCTTCACACTTTGAGCGCCATAACGGCTAGGTTATTATTATTGGTGACTGTCCATTGCATAGACTTTTGTTATTCAACGACTAGTTTATTTATCCTCAAAGCTGTCATTCTGCTGGATCCTAACGCGTGGCGACACAGTTGCTTTGTTAGAAATCTAGGAGTTACTCATAAACGATGAGAGTTGCGTTTCAACATAAACAATATTTGCATTATAATAACTAAGTTTTCTGAAAATGTGTTCACCACACCCCCAACTACTATTGCTTTTAAATATTTATTTATTTATTTATTTAAATATGAAACAAACGGTCATACAAAAAATATTGTTACATTTTCTTCTCTTAATCTAGACCTATAGTTTCCATTTTTATTAAACATTTATTTATATACAAGCACGAAAAAGTACCTATCTTGGCTTAAGTTCAGCTGATTAGTAAGAGGTTACACTGAGTTTGCGAAGTTAAAAGTTAAGTATACATAAAACTCAATGAGATACTTGTTCTACGTTTTCAACAACTATTGAATAAGTATCGACATACATGACATGACATATATTAATACTTACTAAAAATTTTGACAACTTTCGTTAATTAACATATTACTAGTTCTGAATTTTTTTTTAATTGAGTTTATGGTACAGTAAAATATGTCTAAATTTTTTACAATATTATTATCATTATAAAGTGCACATGCTCGCTTAATAAACATATTTTTAGAATAGTTAGTTCTACTACGTGGGGTGGAGAATAAATGTTTGAATCTGTGACGACCTCGGCGTTCTTTATTACCTGGGACTCTTATACATATGTCTTTTAACAGGCTAGGGGCATCAATATGACTATTTATTATTTTATATAATAGAACAGAATCAACGCAGTCTCTTCGACACTCAAGCGACTGCATTTTATGACGGTTTAAGGATTCCACATAATCTTTGTATTCAATACCGCATTTAAAATCAAGTGCTTTTAGGAACTTTTTTTGCAATCTCTCTATCCTGTCAATATGAATGCTGTAATGGGGTTTCCAAACCGCACATGCAAACTCAAGCCGACTTCGTACATAACTGTTATAAAGAATTTTAAGTGTTAAAGTATTCCTGAAAGGTTTACCAATTCGCAGAATCATACCCAATTGTTTAAAAGACTTAGCTAAGATGGAATCGATATGAGGTATAAATGATAATTTGTTGTCCATGACTACTCCAAGGTCACGAATCTCATTTACTCTTACCAGGTCCTGGTTACATAATTTGTAATTAAAGTAAGACAAAGTTTTTTTTCTAGAAAAACTAATAGTATTACATTTGTCTATGTTTAGAAAGAGATTATTTTCTCTACAAAAGCTCTCAAAATTACACAAATCATTTTGTAACAGTTCGCAATCAGAAGAGTTACGAATAACTTTATAAATTTTTGCATCATCTGCATAAAGAAGAACGCAAGAGTGGGAGATACATTTTACGATATCGTTTATATATAATGAAAACAACAGAGGCCCCAAATGGGAGCCTTGGGGAACGCCTGAGCTGATATATTTACTTTGAGAGATAAACCCTGATAGTACCACTGACTGTGTGCGATTTTCTATATACGACTTAATCCAGCGAAACAAATCACCGTGTATACCGAGTTCCCAAAGCTTGCATAATAACGTATAGTGACATATTTTGTCAAATGCTTTGGAAAAATCGGTATACACGGCGTCCACAGAGAATCCGTCATCCATAGCTAGTAATATATCATTGGTGAAAGTTAACAAATTTTTTTAAGTTAAGGCGGTTAAAAAATTTAAGGCGGTTAAGCAAATGAAATATACTACAAAATTATTTACAAGTAAATTATACTACATTCCTATGGTATTTTAATGATATTTAATTGAAACTTAAGTAATGCTCATTCGGTAATCTCAAGAATTTCCAAGGCTTCAAAGACACCAGCGGCCAAGAGAACGATTAACGACAATATATTTTGTTAAATATGTAATCAGTCATGTGATCATCTCGCCGCGCCCACGCCTGCGCCGGCGGCTTGCAATACAATCTTCGAGTACTTGATTTACATGATCAGTCTACTAGCAAATTGTAGGGCGATTTCTTCGATTCTAGAAGTGTCTCTGAATGATGCCCTGTTGACAAGAAGTCTATGTTTTTACCCCTAGAGCTTTCTTAAAAAGCGTACACTGCCATTCAAAATTCACGGACAAATGAATGATCAACGATAAAACCACTATTAGATTATAGGTCTACTCTAATAGTGGTTCCATATTTTCTAAAAATGTGATGCAGTACATCCAGTATCTGCACATACCATAACGGAAGATGCTATTTTAAAACGAATAACGCATGTGATATGTATATTTTCCTTTCAATCGTACAATACAAGCGAATTTGAACAATCACAGTGTAAGATCGTCGTTGAGCCATCGCGGTCGCACGAATGCGTGCGGTAAAATCCTAATAAGCCGATTACGATGTAAGAGGGTCGCGCGTAGGCGAACACTCGTATCGATGTCGGCCACAATGCATCGATTGTCGACAATCGATCTGCGACGCGATGCGTCGAGTGGAGTCTTGTTGCCGCGGCAATGCGACCGCGTAGAACTGCATCTGAACGCAATATGGCTACAATATAAACTAAACGAAAAAAAATACCAATCTTATATTAATAAAATGGATCATAACATTAATAACACGATGTGACGACACAGCGTGCGTATTTCTTACCAACATTACACTAGTAGGTACTAGGTATATACCTAAATCGCTAAAAGGGTTACAAGAGTACCAGATTTTTGGACACTTGGATCCTTGTTACAATGATACCTCCGACATTGCAACTTGAACTCTCGTATCTAGTCACTATATGCGCCATTTGCAGAAATGGGTACGTCAGCAGTAGGTGTACACGATGGCTTCATTTAACTTTGACAATAGTATTACTTATCCTTTAGTTCAGAATGCTATGACCTAGTTGTTCTTCGGAATCTTGAATGTAGTTGATGTAGCTGCATTATTCTAGCTCTCAACGACAACTTCGCAAATTGGTTCCTTGAACTTTGCTGCGAACCGCGAAGTTCGCTTTTGTTATTTATACATAGGACCATTGACGTCACTAAAACCTTTTAAGCCAAATCCGACTATCAAACTGCTTTTGTATACAAAAACGTTTTAGTATTCGTTTGCGCTTCTTTGACACATATTGTGAAACGTTATTATCATAGTTTATAGGCGCCTGTCTGTCCGTTGCCAAGTCTATAGCTGGTCCTTCTATTACGCAATGAGATGCATCACAAATATCGTTATTATAATTACGTAACGCCCTCTTTTGATACCTTTTGTCTGTTTGTCTGCCCGTGCGCACTGTTACCGGTGTTGTGTTTATTGACTATCGAATTTATTACATTTTAAATGTTACAACGCTTTCTATGCTAAGTGCCTTACAAGTAGTTGCATTGTGGCTTATTGTATATCTTCGGTTGCTTCGGTACGATTTACATGTGAATCAGTAACTAATATTAAATGGATTTGATTACCTGTGTGCGGGCCGGTAACTAAAATCGATGTTTCCAAGCATATACTTATTTATATATGTTTAAGTATTTAAAAAATTATATTATGGATGCTGATTTTATAGTTTATACATTATTATGCTATAACGATGTCAAATATGTATGTCTGTCTGTTAATTGCTTGCTTTATTGCCTCGGTCTTGCAGAACTACTAACTATTATTAATACCTACTTATCTTGAGCCATATCACACTAGGGTCCGTGGTATTAGGTATTATCCACAACGAATCTTACCAAAATAGCGATAATATAAGTAGGAAATACCTATGGCTAAATAGTAACGGGTAAGGATCCATCTGTCTTATTTTATTGTCCAATGCCATTGCATCTCACTCTCTCATTAATACAAAATGTGAGACAAAATACACATTGTACAAAAAAATTGGACAGGTGGAATACCACCCTAAGACATCTCACTGAACACATGATGCGACTAGTTCCGATGAGGTCCTTCCTTTAATGTAATTTATGGCACTGTATAAAGCACTGCACAATTGCACATCTGCTACGGCGGTCGCATCAGTAATCACCGCGTTGTTTGTTTCTTTAATTGAAAACGGACCCGCTCGTTAATTAAGTTGCTGGCGAAAGCCTTGATGGATTGTTGTAAATGGAAATCCTTTTTTCTTTTAGCGTGCATTTGCATGTGTAATGCATCAAACGTACCTCTTGGCCGCGGCGTGGGAATTCTGCGTCGACATTGAAGGTTTTGTTCGCTTTTTGTCTCGTGCTAAGACGGGTGACGTGCGTGTTGTGAGATATGCGCGCGCGTTGCCTAGCGCAGGGATTTACGGCTCGTCTCTCTTATTGCCATTAATTCCTCTTGTCACACATGTCATTTGTCTCACGACTTGTTTCTTTAGACGCTTTCAAGGGCCGCGGCGCAGCTGTAAGTTTACTATACAGTTACAGCTTGAAAGCCGAAGCATAAATGTGATTGTGATGACAGTTCTTTACATGACATTGATCAATAATATAACATGAGTCATGTCAAAGAAATTAATAAATAATTATTATAGGACATTTTTACACAAATTGCCCTAAGCCCCACGGTAAGCTCAAGAAGGCTTGTGTTGTGGGTACTCAGACAACGATATATATAATATATAAATACTTACATATGTATATAGAAAACAACCACGACTCAAAAACTACGAGTATGTCAAAAACTACAGTTTAAATGGGATCGCATAAAATTTCATAATAAAGCTAACTCCGTCCTGTATGTCCCTTTTGGTACCTACAATTATATTTCTTACATACTTTGAAAAGTTCTGTCTTAGATGTTGACGGTACTGCGTTGTTAAGGTGCTATAAATTAGTTAACAAACCCGTGGCATGGGCTGATAGTGGCCACGTGAAGCGTAAACGCCTCGTGGCACGCGATGTGGCGCCAACCCTGTAATCTTTACTTTTTACATGATTATTTAGCCACGCGATTTTAGCCGATAAGACATCGACATAAGGTCCACTCGATAAATCCACGAATTACATCAAATCTTAATCCAAAGTGTGACGAATTCTTAATTCTGTGTGAAATCAATGCATACATGTTAATTTGTATAGTTTAAGTATTTGTATTTTTTTGTTTTGTTTATGATCCGGATGCGTTTTATAAACGCTTAAAACCGGATTTACTTGTGGTAGATATAATGATTAATAATTGAAACACGTTTTATTTTAAACGAACTTGAAGCAGATCTGAATTTAATAATCTTAAAATTCGTAAATATTGGAATTTATAAGCTTTATAAGCTAAGTCCGTCGGATAATGAAGTGATGTGTCTATCTATCCGATAAACTTCACTATGTCTGGAATCTGCAAGGATAGTTTAAGGATTTTCAGACACATCTTTTACTTATCGAAGATGTTTTCTCTTATCAGTCCACGCTATAAATATAAATCAATGTCAAGTATGTAATTTATTATACCTATGTGTTTTCCTTATTTGTGCACAACTCTTCGGATTCCCGAAAAAACATGCCTTTTAAAATTACTTGTATTCCACGTATTAAGATGAGAATTGCTTAATGGCTATCTAATTTTTTTTAGAAACGAGTGATGTATATAAAATAAGTATTATTGACTGTCTATGCTATGAAGTCTTTACGCGGGGACGAGGCATGCACGCAAGAAATGATACAATTCCAAACCGCCAACCATCCAGCAATTACCCGCAAGTGTCGCCAAAGTTACCTTCCCGCAGTCTTCCTGAGGAAGTGTCAAACCGCGAGCGCGCTTCCTCCCACCCCACGGGGGTGCGTAGGGGCGCGAGCGCGAGTCAACGACCCCCGCCGATATTTGCGGTGCGATTTTGAAGACGCAAACATGAGGTTTTCGTTTATTTTTCCGCTGAAAGCCAGGGATCGATCGTGGTTCGCTTTGTCTCGGTGTTTTTAAAACGTTTTCGATATGTGATTCTATTTCTTACCAGATTTATGCATGGAAAGTTTTTAAGAATGATTCAAGGCTGTCTTGGCGTTTCTGCGGAAATGAGAAATGTGTCTGTAAATGGATGTTTTCATTTTCGGGTCTGGAATATGGATGTACCTACCTATACAAGCAGGAGAAGAGAGCTTTGCCAAGTTCCGTCAGTACTAATGTCTTCCGTTCAGGCCTAGTTTTAAGTTTTTAAGATGCACTGCAAAGTATAGGATTAACACATGACTATTGTCCACAGACATCCTGATCGGCGTACACTGCACGCATGGGCTCAATAGGACAGGCTACATGGTGTGTCGGTATATGCGCGATCGTCTCGGGATACAGGCCGACGATGCCATCAGCAGTAAGTCTGTTCTTAACAACCTTCATTTGAAATTTTGAAAGTCCTGGGCACATGACAGCCTAGGTTTTCATTCTAGGTTAGCATTCTTGCAACAGAATATGAATCACTACTTAAATACTACTTTATGAACTTTGAATTGCTTCTTTATATGCTGAACTTTTTGTTATCTATCAAGTAACCGGCCAATTTAAGCAGAAGCAAGCAAATTCGAACATAAAATTTTGAACATCACAACAAGACTCCCAGTTTATGTTACTTTAATTAACAATGAACATTTATTGTTACAGGGTTTGAAAAAGCCAGAGGTTACAAAATCGAACGTGAAAACTACGTAGCAGATCTTATGGGAAAGAAGGCGCCTCCTCCCGATGTCGGCAAGCAAGATACTATGATAAAACCGATCAACGGCCATGACCAAGAGGATGGCGTTTCCAAACCCAGACATAACAAACGATGGGGATTTAATAATCGGTCTGATTATAACAATCAGTCCGGGCGTAGTAATTGGCGGACACGTGACAATCGGTCGGGTAATGACAATGATTCGGGATATGGCAATCGATGGGGTAATAACAACCAGTCGAGGTATGACAATCGGTCAGGACATGATAATGAATCGGGATATACTAATTGGTCGGGATCTGGTAATCGGTATGGCAAACGATCTGTACAATACAGATCGCCTCTAGATCAATGTGACGATAGTCAGCATCAAGACGAAGAACAGTATAATAGTTTCAGAAAACGATTTAAATATAACCCTTTCAATCGTAATCGAAATGGAAACAACAGTAATGATAATACCTCCGGTAGGAGTAGTAGCAAATGGGATATGTCGGGGGCGTCTCATAGACCTCGTTAGATTAAGATATGTTCCATTTTTAACCAAAAAGGTACTTATTGTCGGTTGTCAACAAGGCGGTATTTCCATATCGCTTCTATATGATATCAACCTTATCGACAATCGATGATGTGGTACCTTTCGGTTGAAAACGTCACATATGTACATTTAAGCAATATAAAAGTTTGACGGTTAGATGACATCTTCGGTGTACATATTTTAACGCACGGTTCCTATGACCAGTCGTAAACATAAAATAATGTCAAACAAACTGGCAATATAATTTGTTCAAATTTAAAATTGCCAATTTACGTAAGTAAGGTATACGGTCCAAACTAAAAGCATAATAAATTTCCATGTTTGCATAATTAGTTTAATAATCGGGTCTCTATTGTTTCCCAAATAGTTTTAAGTCATAATGTATTGTTTGTCCGAATTTTCTTTAGTCATAATTGGTTTTTCTCAGGAACGCGTAACTTTTTCAGGATTGCCATAAAACAAACCTAACCTAACCTAATCTATCCATAGAATACCCTTAACCCACCCATACCTATAGAATAACCTTACGAAAATCCTGAAAAGTTGACGGTTTCAGTTTTATGACTAACGATAATATGATTTTTAGGGTTCCGTACCCAAAGGGTAAAACGGGACCCTATTACTCAGACTTCGCTGTCCATCCGTCCGTCAGTCTGTCACCAGGCTGTATCTCACGAACCGTGATAGCTAGACAGTTGAAATTTTCACAGATGATGTATTTCTGTTGCCGCTATAACAACAAATACTAAAAACAGAATAAAATAATGATTTAAGTGGGGCACCCATACAGCAAACGTGATTTTTGACCAAAGTTAAGCAACGTCGGGCGTGCTCAGTACTTGGATGGGTGACCGTTTTCTTTTTGCATTTTTTTCCGTTTTTTTTGCTTTATGGTACGGAACCCTTCGTGCGCGAGTCCGAATCGCACTTGCCCAGTTTTTTTAACATGAGAGCGCATAGCTTATCAAATCTGTAGGTGCCCACAATATGACAAGGAGCGAAGTGCGCCTTTTTTACTGAATTTAAATTGGCTGTTTATATGCACAATTGCACATGTAAATTTTCATCTGTTCGATGATGCTAGTATGAATTCTAATGTTATGATTTTATTTTATATCACCAAGCAGTCAATTCTGATCAGTTTGTTAGCTTGAATGTGAGACCTTTGGCCTGTTTAGTGTTTATCGAAATCTGATCATAAAAATGAGTTTGTCTTTGTTTATTACCCGAAGAAAAAAAACACGAATTTGAAGAATAAAACCCAATAACAATTTTACTGTTTTATTTTTTACCCTTCCATAACGAATTTAAATACAAAATTCATAAACTGTGTAGGATTTAAATTGAAACCATTAATACCAACAGGTGAAACTCGACACGACACGACTGGATGAAACAAGGCGCCAAATATCTGCCGCCGTGGAATACTTTTTCAAATAGGGATATATCTATGTACAGTTCACGTTCAAATGTATCTGCCTTTTTGGTAAGTTTTTATAGACGCCTAGTTTGATCCGTCATGTTTGATGCTGAATGTACCTGATTGAGCTAGCCAATGAATGTTTTCAATTCCTCTATACATCGACCATATATTACATAGGTACACATGTAACCAGTAGCGGATTTACAGTCTTTGCCGCCCTAGGCCCGAGGCTCTGTAGCCTCCTTTCTCAGCACTCATCATCATCATATTGACTACATTTTGAGTTATTTCTTGTTATCATCAGCGAAATTTTTGCCATAATTTGCCGCCCCTAAATATTTTGCCGCCCTAAGCCCGGGCCTGCTGGGCCTTAGGGCAAATCCGCCACTGCATATAACATTCAATTGAATCAAGTAACATATGAGGGTAGGACAGAACTCATTATAATAACGGATCAACCATTACCAAACTTTAGTAGTAGAAACTACCTCAAAACGAGACTTAAATTCAAAATGCAACTACTTACCTAATTTAAAAGAATTATTTTCATAAGGCATTCGAAGGTGCTCTCTATTTCATTATCAGCATCGTCTGCATGAGAACAAGTCTTATTAGGGTGAAATTGGTGGCCACGTAACAGAGCGCCGCGCGTGCTCGATGGTATCGGTGGCCAGATTGGTGCCACCGCGATGAATGACAGATGCCAGTTGAGGCTTGTATTTTACTGTCAAAACTTTGAAATAATTGTATTATATTGAAGTCACTCCTATACCACAGAATATAGTAGAAGAGCCGGCCGCAAATTTTCTAACCGACTTGATACCACGATGAAATGCACAATGGTTTCCCATAAAAGTGATGCTAAGTCCGAATTCGATAGTCTGCCACGGCGGAACTTGCCGAAAGTACAAAAAGAAGGCCACTTCCGGTGCGAAAAAAGGGGGCTGATTTAACCCATCTGATACCGAAATAATAGTTATGGCAGCAGTTAGAAATTTACATGTAGACACATAAAAGCGAAGTCTGCCAGTATTTTTTTTGCCGGAAGTGCTTGGCAGACGCTCTCAAAGGTGGCCAACGGGACCCCTAATTTAACCCATCTGATACCACCATGAAACCAATTCCAGTCGGTAGGTATGAACCCTCATGTCAGGAATATATAAGTCTGCCAAGGCTTTTCCTGCCGAAACACCTTGGCAGACGAGATTATGTAAGCAAGGTCGGCATCGGTTACCCTACACTAACCCATCTGATACCACCATGAAACCAATTCCAGTCGGTAGGTACGAACCCCCATTTTAGGAATATATAAGTCTGCCAAGGTTTTTCCTGCCGAAACACCTTGGCAGACGAGATTATAAACAAGATGACCATCGGTTACCGTACACTAACCCATCTGATACCGCCATGAAACCAATTTCATTCGGTAGGTATGAACCCTCATTTCAGGAATATATAAGTCTGCCAAGGCTTTTCCTGCCGTAACACCACGGCAGACGAGATTATGTAAGCAAGGTCGGCATCGGTTACCCTACACTAACCCATCTGATACCACCATGAAACCAATTCCAGTCGGTAGGTATGAACCCCCATTTTAGAAATAAATAAGTCTGCCAAGGTTTTTCCTGCCGAAACACCTTGACAGACGAGATGATGTAAGCAGCATCCACATACGAGGGATCCGTATTTTGGGATTATACAGATTACGGACATTATTAATAGCTGTAGGCTTATTTATTACTTTATGCTTATACATATTTGTATATTATTATGTTATTAATAAAATATATTTATAATTTATTAAACCTAAACTCAATACATTGGGAATTCATTACCTGCTTACGGCAGTAGTAGGGATAAGTGGGTGAGTTCTGGCTCACTGAGCCAGGCCAACAGTCCCTCCCCCTTTTTTCCCTTGTTGAGGCCCTGCAACCTTGCCTTGAACCCAAACTAATGTCATTGTAGCTCGAATCTAACCTAATTTATTTTTATTGCTTTTAGAATATTTTGCAAAGTTAAATGTTGAAATCTCTATTTCGAAAAATGGAATTTTAATGTGACTTTAACACGTTCACTGCGTTACGGGGGCTTTAAGCCCCGTACGATGTCATCATTCAGTGCGAAGTTAAATTTATATTAGAAGTTAAAGGGGGAGGGGAGGGTGCACACATTTTACCACTTTGGAAGTGTTCCTCGCGCAAACTATTCAGTTTAGAAATAAATGATATTAGAAACCTCAATATCATAAGCGATAAGACCGCCTGTTGTTACCTCTATTGTCTTTGTTTATGTTATTGTCCATTTATTGTAAACTAAGTGTATGTGAGGCGTGCAATAAAGAGTATTGTATTGTATTGTATCAGGGGAGTTGCGTCGCAAGTTGTACAGAGAGCGGACGCGTTATCGGTGTTTTAAAGATTCGTGTGCTTATCCTTTACGCAAATATACTAATTATTCACTAGGACAGAAGTACTATAATACAGTGCAGTGAATTTTAAATTTCGCGAGCAAACTTTAACGGCAGTGCCCCCCCCGCAACCCGCGAGGGAACGAGAGGTCCCTCATAATTTCCCTCTTGCTTGCGCAAGCGCTTCGGAGGCTCTAAAGAGGAAGAAGGACGCACTGATCACGCATCATGTTTTTCTTTGCCTACACCAACGCCCAGCTACTTCTACCTACAACAGCAAAAAAAAAATGGCCACAAAATGTGCGGGATGCCTGGAGCCACTAAATCCCAGCAAAATGCTCGAATGCGCCAGCTGCGCAGACAAATATGATGAACAATGCACAGGTCTAGACCTTAAAGACTTAAATGCGGCCCAAATATCAGCGTGGACATGCCCTAAATGCTGCAACAAACGACCCAAAGGTGACAACAGTAATACACCGGTTCGCAGAGATTGTGAGCCCATAAACAACATAACTATGCGAAAACGGCCCGCTGGGCCCGCTGGCGAGCAATCCGCCTTACCATTGTCTCGCGACGAGATTACGGAAATAGTGCGGCAAGAAATTCGCAGTGCTATAAAAGACTGCATGAAAGACACTATTAGGACCTGCATAGCGGAACAATATAAGGATATAAAAGAACAAGTGGACGAGCTCGAAGCTTCAGTGAAATTTATGGACCAGAAGTATGAGGACTTTAAGAGTGATATAGCAAATGTTAAATCCCTATCCAAGGAAAACGCCCAACTTAAATCCACCGTATCAGAGTTAAGTAACCGCTTAAACCAAATGGAACAACTCACCCGCGCCAGTAATATGGAAATACATTGTGTCCCAGAACACAACAGAGAAAATCTTCTACTTCTCGTGCAGCAACTTGGAACGGTCGTCAACCACCCAGTCCAGCAACATGAAATAATTCAGTGCAGCCGCATCGCAAAAGTGAACCCCAACAACCCGCGGCCTCGATCCATCTTAGTAAAATTTTCATCACCCCGAATCAGAGACAATTTCTTGGCTGCTAGTCGCAAATATAACAAAGAACACTCCCGTGAAAAATTAAATACGAGTCACCTCGGAATAGCCGAACAAAACGTACAAAACATATACGTCGCGGAGCACCTGTCGAAGGAGACGAAGGTCCTGCACACGGCGGCCAGGCTGCGGGCCAGAGAAGTCGGCTACGAAATAGTCTGGGTCAAGCACGGACGAGTGTATGTACGCAAATCAGAAGGAACACAACATATTTGGGTGAAGGACACGGAAGCGCTGAAAAACATTAAATAGTTTAGGTAGCCTAAGTATTCCAAACACTATCCCTTTAGCCGTTAAGTATGTAATTTGGTAACTAACTATTCCTATTCATTCGTAATACATTATACTTAAAAATATTTTCATATAAAAATATGTTTTGTTCTAAAATGTGCATGAGCTGTGTTTACAACTGTAAGATGTACTTTATAACAAACAAACTCATACTTATACATATATACACCTACTATTTACAAATGCATAATATTTATGTTACTAGTTTGGATTCACTACAACTGATCTATTCTTTTTACTTATTTACTGATAACGCGCGGCTGTGGCGGCGGCCACACAAACAATTTCTTTGTCTCTGTTATAATGTGGTCACTTACTATGGTTGCCTATGTATCCATATACTTAGTTTTTTACGTACTTTTTCAAATACACTATACAACTTACAACACACTCATCACAAACAAAATAATGAAAACTTGCATGGTATTAATACTTACAAAAATAATAAGTCATGTCCAACAAACAATAAATATTATTTTATAATTCTCGAATTTTTATTTTATCTTTCAAGAATCTATTCACATCTATATGTCTATTTAAACTACATTCGGCGTGGGTTTTATTTAACTAACGTAATACTATATCTATTAGTTGGTACCAACATTAACTTTACAGTTCATTTTTATTCTAAAGCACTAATGAAACGTGTCTGTTCTAATACAGTTGGCTATTATTCGATATATAGTGTAAAAGTTTGTATTAATCATTTGTCACGGGCGGTTTAAATACTGTGGCTGACGATATTGACGCGACCCAGCTGTGCGATAACAGACATGTTTCATGCCTAGAAGATTGTACTGCGATTAAAAATACATTTAAAAAGCCTTTTATGCTGATCACTCAAAACATACGTAGCCATCAGCGCAACTTTGATTATTTTAAGTGTGTGCTAAAACGAGCTAATTTCGCGCCTGATGCTATAGTACTGACGGAGTGTTGGCTACAGGTATGCCCCCAGCTACCGACCCTCCAGGGTTATAACTGCTTTGCGTCAGACCAGCAATACTTGCAAAATGACGGAGTAATTATTTTTGTCAAAGAAAATTTAAGTGTAAAAGTTCTAAAAAATAACCTTAAAGAGGCAAATGCCTTATTTCTAAGAATTAACAATGAATTTGACTTAATAGGAATATACAGATCACCTAGTTATTGTAACCCTGCGACCTTCTTGGATTCGTTAGATACGTTTTTATCACATGGCACCGACTGTAAACATGTTATCATAACGGGCGATATTAACTTAAACATCGCGCCAAACGCGTGCAGCAGCGGTGCTGACGACTACCTAAATGTTTGTTCAGAGCACGGCTTCTACTCGGGTAATTTTTTGCCCACTAGAGGGAACAATTGCTTAGATCACGTCATGATAAGATCCAAACTAAAAGTGGCAGTCATCACTTGTAACGAAGACATCACAGATCATCTCCTCATTATGACACTCTTTGACCATGCGATATCGAACGAAAAACGTAAACATATCACTAAACTTGATTTAAAAGCTATTGAATCTGAAATTAAGAGTATAGATTGGTCACCTTTATACCAGATAAATGACGTAAATGTAGCGTGTGATTTTTTGTGTACCTCACTTACAAACATAATTAAAAAGCACAAACAATGTGTCCGAGTAAGTAACTCTAAACGTACAATTAAACAATGGATTACTCCCGGGCTCCTAAAATGTATACGAAAAAGAAGCAGATTGCATCAACAAGCAAATAAAAACCCTAACGATGAGAGCATCCAAAACCAATATAAAAAATATAGGAACACTTGCGCTGATATTTTAAAAGAAGTTAAAGCTAAGCATCATCAGCGAGAGCTTTTAGAAGCACGCCTAGATGCAAAAAAGACATGGAAGACGGTGAAATCGGCATGCAATATTGCGTCTACCCGCTCCCAAGCTTCTGAACTCCTTGAACTTGATACGAACCCTAAAATTTCGCTAAATACGGTAAATACTTTTTTTAGTTCCGTCGGTAAGAATTTAGCGGAGGTGACGCTCAATAGAATGGGAGTAAGTGAGACGTACTTGGCCAAAATGCACCAGGGTGAATGTTCTCCGGTTTCGTCATTCTTCCTCCGACCTACAGACACTCACGAGGTAGCCTCTTTTATTGGTCAATTAAAGGTTGGTAGTTCCCCGGGATTAGAGGGTATCACACCAGATTTATTAAAAATGACTGTGACTAGCGTTACCAATCAATCAATCAATCAATATATATTTATTTCAGACCAAAACCGTTACCGAGCCGATCACTTATTTGTGTAATCTGAGCATAACTTCCGCTACTTTCCCAAATCTTCTTAAACTAGCTTCAGTAACACCAATTTACAAGGCGGGTAGTAGAGAACAAGTCACTAACTATAGGCCAATTTCCTTGCTTAGTATAATTGGTAAACTCATTGAGAAAATTATCAATTCGCAGTTGTTGTCGTTTCTTGAGCGCAATAACAGCCTGTCGCCTAATCAATTTGGCTTCAGACAAAAGAGATCCACCGAACAAGCGATTGACCTACTTGTTGGTAAAATAGTAGATTCCTTAGATAAAGGCGAAAAGTGCGTAGGCTTATTTTTAGATCTTGCCAAGGCCTTCGATACAGTTTCTATTCCGATCCTTTTGGCCAAACTCGAGAGCCTTGGCATCAGGGGACTCGCACTTAAGTGGTTTGAATCTTATTTACGAGATCGTAAACAA
This sequence comes from Cydia fagiglandana, assembly GCF_963556715.1. Lineage (NCBI taxonomy): Eukaryota > Metazoa > Arthropoda > Insecta > Lepidoptera > Tortricidae > Cydia > Cydia fagiglandana. The sequence goes on from NC_085941.1 coordinate 10,038,654, forward strand.
TGTGTTCGGGTGGGAGACAATGCCAGCGACTTTGCTAACGTAGAATTTGGGGTTCCCCAGGGAAGTGTACTCGGCCCAACTCTGTTTTTGGCTTATATCAACGGCCTCTGTAACCTTAAACTAACAAATGCTATAACCATATCTTTTGCCGATGATACAGCTATTCTGGTACGCAGAAAAAGCTGGCCAGAAGTCCAGAGCGCCGCGGAGCTTAACTTAAAACTAGTTGTAGAGTGGCTCGATTCCAACTTGCTGACATTAAACGTACAGAAGACCAAATATGTTTGTTTCTCAATCGACTCCAGAGGCCAACCTCATGACGGATTTTGTATTACGGTTAGACATCAGAATGACGTGTTATCAGGGTCCTCTAATTTAACTAGTGCTAGCTTCTTAGAGCGTTCAAACACCATGCGTTACCTTGGTGTACTGCTCGATACTCACCTCACGTGGCGGCAGCACATCGAGTCACTCAAAAACCGTCTTCGTAAGCTTATGTATGTCTTTCGAACTTTAAGAAATATTGCATATCCCGAACTGTTGAGGACAGTTTACTTCGCTCTTTGTGAATCCGTGCTATGCTACTGCAATTCAGTGTGGGGAGGGGCGGCAAAGACGCACCTCATTACTCTAGAAAGAGCTCAACGGTCTCTTCTCAAAGTTATTTACCGGAAACCATCACGATACAGTACTAAAGAACTATACACGCTTGCCAATGTTCTCTCAGTTCGCCAATTATATCTCAGAAAAATCATGTACAATTATGGAAAACTGCATGACAAGATTTTTGAAGCAGACACAAGACGCCGTCAGCGCTGGAAAACCACAAAAACGCGTACAAAATTTGCCCAAAGATTTCACCCCTTCATTTCAGCTCTAGTAATGAAATCATTCTGCAAGCTACATCCTATAAAGAGACCTCCTAGTAAACGGTATTTAACTAATTGGCTTACCCAACTACATTACCACGACACTGAACTCCTCCTAAACGTCTTAAAATTAAATAATTAATTAAATATTTACAATACTTACATATATATACATTTTATAATAATAACATTGAAATAATACTTCCTTATCATAAATATTATAGTATGCATTTTTACACACTAACACACACGCACACCCACACACACACACACACACACACACACACACACACACACACACACACACACACACAAACACACACACACACACAAATAAACAAACACTCGTACACACGCAGTTCACAAATAAAAACAATATACATGTTAAAAGAGGCATAGCTATCTGTAAGTTTCAGTGTAACTCTCTGTACAATTTGTACCTACCAATAGAATTCCTAGATCAGGACTCAGGGACGTGATTTACTGTATGTGTAATTTTATACAATAAACTTTTTTCATTTTCATTTTTGAAGACCTATCCATAGATACCCCACACGTATGGGTTTAATGAAAAAGACATTTTAAGTTTCAGTTCGTATGGGGGACCCCCAAAATTTATTGTTTTTTTTTTCTATTTTTGTGTTGAAATCTTAATGCGGTTCACAGAATACATCTACTTACCAAGTTTCAACAGTTCTTATAGTTTCGGAAAAAAGTGGCTGTGACATACGGACGGACAGACAGACAGACATGACGAATCTATAAGGGTTCCGTTATTTGCCATTTGGCTACGGAACCCTAAAAAGGAGGTATTAATTCGGTTTTTTAATGTTTGATATCTCCGTCATTTCGGGATCGATTTTGAAAATTATTTTTTTAGTTGAGTTGTAACTTGTAAGTATATACATACAGATTGGTTCCGTCTTTGTCAAAACCCAGTTCTGATGGTGAGATTTATGAGGAATCGAGGGCACTCTTCAAATCTTGTAAGGGTGGTTCACGTTTGTATGAGAAAAATTCAAACTCTAGCTAGAAGAAGCGGCACCCCCTCATTTTGTTACACTTATTATGCTGACAAAATACGCTAAGTTTGTAATCTTACAATCTTAACTACAAGGGGGTGCTCAAACACGTTGAAATTTTTCAAATTGTATGAAATAAAAAAAAAAATAAGTTACTATTTTTTTAATTTTTATGTAAGTAGTAGTTTTCACATTATTTGAAAGTGTGACTTAAAAGATATTATTTTGAAAGAAAATGTTTTTCTACTTCAAAACTTATACATCACATGTGCAAATAGTGTGAAACCAGATATTTAAATAAAATTCTGAATCATAAATACTCTTTTTGTTGGGTTTCAAACAACATAAAAAATTTCAACGTGGTTAAGCACCCCCTTGTATAGTTCGTTTTTTTAGCATTAGAAAGAACTTGCAAGAAGGTAAGCGATCTTAGCATGTCTTTTTATTGAAAAACGCTTTTCAAAATTCAAAAACTAGTACTTATGAAAGCAGACGAATATAAATGATCGTACTAGATTAATAATTGTTACATATTTGCCGTAACTTATTTTTAAAATGTGTTTTTCAATTAAAAGACACATCAAGATTGTTTACCTAATTTCTAATGCTAAAAAAAAACGAAGTATAGTTGAGATAAATTAAAAAAACTTGGTGTATTTTATCAACATAATAAGTGTAACAAAATAAGGGGGTGCCCCTTAGGAAAAAAATGTTTTTGAACCACCCTAACATATAGTGATACTGGTGTATTTTAAACAAACCAAGCATTTACATTCAGAATTGTGACATTTGATGAAGTGAAACTGCTGATGATGATCAGAATGGAACTCTTCAACGACGCATAGCTCATGTTTGGGGATTTGTCCTCTTCGTTATGTTTGTTAAGCACGTTAGATTTTTAAGTCATATTTTCGTGAAGCTCAAGTTCTGATGATGGGATCCATAAGGAATCGAGGGAACTCTACAAATCTTAATGGCATTGTATAGTATACTCTTGTATTTTCATCAGGCAAACAAGGATTTACATTAAGAACAGTGGCATTTGATGAAGTAGTATTGCTGATGGTGATCAGAACGGAACTCCTCGACGACTTGTCTTTTTCTAATTGATTGTTAAGCAAGTTACCCCACTGGCAAAACAAGCAAGATTTTGAATTCGACTTCTACCTGAACCTGGACCCGGACGCGGACCCGGACTCGAGATCGCGAATTCGGACACGGACCCGTTTTCTATTTGGTTGGTGTAAATGGAGTTGGTGAATTTTTTGATTAATTCGGGCGAAAACTGGAAGGTTAGGTATCATAAAATGTTCATGAAGAGAAATTGTAAGAGATGGTATCATTACCAACAACTGTGGAAAATACTGTTTAGTTACTCTTTATTTAAAAATAGCAAAATCAAATTGCATGATTTCATTCGTTTTCTCCACTGTACACAGAATAAGTAATGATATTTAGACTAGACAAAAAAAATCAAAATCGCTCTCCTTCTTGATGCGACTGGCAAATCATATTACTTTTTGGCAACCGGGTTTTTTAACCTAATTAGACCCCGCTGAATCCGAATTTGCCGGTTGCTCGATCGAAATCTTGACCGTAAGTGAGATATTTGACATTAAAGGTCCGTTTTTTTCGTTTTTCGTAAATAACTCTTAAACGGTGGTGCATAGCAAAAAATGTTCTATTACATAAGTAATATGCATAAAATTGCCTACAAGAAAGTTTCAGTACAATTTTTCGCTAGGATCAATATTCAAAGAGATTTTAACGCGGGAAATTTAATTATAATCACTTCTAAGGTCCCGTTTTTTAGGTTTTCGTAAATAACTCATAAACGGTGGCCAATATTAAAAAATGTTGTTAGACGTTAATAGTCTACACAAAATTATGAACAAAAAAGATTCAGTACACTTTTTGCAGGGATCAATATTTAAAAAGATAATAAAGAGGGAAAGTTAATTATACTAAATTCTAAGGTTCCTTGTTTTTATTTTTTCGTTAATAATTTGAAAAGTATGACTCATAGCAAAAAAAATCTTATACATAAATAATAAACGTAATATTTCCTACAAGAAACATGCAGTACACTTTTCGCTAGGATCAATATTTAATAAGACAAAGCAGCGGGTATGTTAATTATAAACAATTTTAAAGTCCCTTTTTAGTTTTTTTGTAAATAACTCGTAAACGGTGTCCCATAGCGAAATAGGTTTTTAAGAATAAATTATCTACATAAAATTTCCTCCAAAAAACATCTAGAACACTTTTCTCTAGGATCAATATTTCAAGCGATATTAAAGGAAGAAAGTTAATTACAATCAGTTCACAGGTCACTTTTTTTTAGTTTTTCGTAAATAACTCGTAAACGGTGGCCCGTTGCAAAACAATATTCTACATAAATATTAAACATAAAATTGTCCACAAAAAAGGTTCTGTACACTTTTTCGCTACGATCAATATTTAAAGAGGTATTAAAGGGGTAACGCTACGTCTTACGTAGGCGAACAACGCGCGAACGCGGCGCGGCGCGGCGCGGCGAAAGCGGCCGCCGCCGCGCCGCGCCGCGCCGCGCCGCCTGACATTCGCGTGCAAATCGCGCCGCACCGCGTTCGCAACGAGATCGCTTACGTAGGACACTTCTATGGGCATCAAAGGATTGATTTCGCCGCGCCGCGCCGCGCCGCGTTCGCGCGTTGTTCGCCTACGTAAGACGTAGCGTAAGTTAATTATAATCAATTTGCAGGTCCCTATTTTTAGGTTTACGTCTATATAGATAAAGAACTATTTTATTTTATTTTATTTTCAAAATTTAGACCCAGTAGTTTCGGAGATAAAGGGGGGGGGTATTTTTTGTATTTTAATGTTTTATTTTGGGGAAGGGGGTTTTATCTCCGAAACTACTGGGTCTAAAATTTTGAAAAGATATACAGAATAGAATCTATAGATGACAGGAAAACCTATTAGAATTATGCAGTCAAGCGCGAGTCGGACATTACTTAGTTTTTGAACCGATCCCTACAGGTTTTTTAAAGGCAATTCACTCGCGTTTCACATATATAAAATAAACTATTAAAAATTGGGTAGTGTACGGAACCCTTGCAACGCGAGTCCGACTCGCGCTTGGCCGGTTTTTATTCATTTTGAGGTACGGAACCCTAAAAAGAGAAAAGTGTTCCATATGTCTTTCGTAAAAAATTTTATATCGATTATTTATTTACAAGAACATTAAGAACTTATTTTGCTATGAGCCTTATTTTACGAGTCATTTGCGAAATCCTAAAAATAGGGACCTGGAAATTGATTATAATTAACTTACCCCCTTTAATATCTCTTTAAATATTGATCGTAGCGAAAAAGTGTACAGAACCTTTTTTGTGGACAATTTTATGTTTAATATTTATGTAGAATATTGTTTTGCAACGGGCCACCGTTTACGAGTTATTTACGAAAAACTAAAAAAAAGTGACCTGTGAACTGATTGTAATTAACTTTCTTCCTTTAATATCGCTTGAAATATTGATCCTAGAGAAAAGTGTTCTAGATGTTTTTTGGAGGAAATTTTATGTAGATAATTTATTCTTAAAAACCTATTTCGCTATGGGACACCGTTTACGAGTTATTTACAAAAAACTAAAAAGGGACTTAAAAATTGATTATAATTAACTAACCCGCTGCTTTGTCTTTTTAAATATTGATCCTAGCGAAAAGTGTTCTGCATGTTTCTTGTAGGAAATTTTACGTTTATTATTTATGTATAAGATTTTTTTTTTTGCTATGAGTCATACTTTTCAAATTATTAACGAAAAAATAAAAACAAGGAACCTTAGAATTTATTATAATTAACTTTCCCTCTTTATTATTTTTTAAATATTGAACCCTGCGAGAAGTATACTAAATCTTTTTTGTTCAAAATTTTGTGTAGATTATTAACGTCTAACAACATTTTTTGATATTGGCCACCGTTTATGAGTTATTTACGAAAACCTAAAAAACGGGACCTTAGAAGTGATTATAATTAAATTTCCCGCGTTAAAATCTCTTTGAATATTGATCCTAGCGAAAAATTGTACTGAAACTTTCTTGTAGGCAATTTTATGCAGAATACTTATGTAATAGAACATTTTTTGCTATGTGCCACCGTTTAAGAGTTATTTACGAAAAACGAAAAAAAGGGACCTTTCATGTCAAATATCTCACTTCCGGTCAAGATTTCGATCGAGCAAATTCGGATTCAGCGGGGTCTAATTAGGTTAAAAAACCCGGTTGCCAAAAAGTGATATGCTTTGCCAGACGAAATCGATTTTATGAAAAATATGACCAGTCTAATTACTATATATGTTCAGAATATTATTTGAATAAACTTAGGATACGATACTTAGGATAGGAAATAAAATGTGTGTTTTTATATCTTTAAACCCAATTACTAAGTAGACTGCACATACATTAAAGTCACATTAAAATTCCATTTTGCGAAATAGAGATTTCAAACGTTAACTTTGCAAAAGTAGATAATTGAAATATTCTAAAAGCAATAAAAATAGATTAGGTTAGATTCGAGCTACAATGACATTAGTTTGGGTTCAAGGCAAGGTTGCAGGGCCTCAACAAGGGAAAAAAGGGGGAGGGACTGTTGGCCTGGCTCAGTGAGCCAGAACTCACCCACTTATCCCTACTACTGCCGTAAGCAGGTAATGAATTCCCAATGTATTAAGTTTAGGTTTAATAAATTATAAATATATTTTATTAATAACATAATAATATACAAATATGTATAAGCATAAAGTAATAAATAAGCCTACAGCTATTAATAATGTCCGTAATCTGTATAATCCCAAAATACGGATCCCTCGTATGTGGATGCTGCTTACATAATCTCGTCTGTCAAGGTGTTTCGGCAGGAAAGGCCTTGGCAGACTTATAAATTCCTGAAATGAGGGTTCATACCTACCGACTAGAATTGGTTTCATGGTGGTATCAGATGGGTTACTGTACGGTAACCGATGGTCATCTTGCTTATAATCTCGTCTGCCAAGGTGTTACGGCAGGAAAAGCCTTGGCAGACTTATATATTCCTGAAATGAGGGTTCATACCTACCGACTGGAATTGGTTTCATGGCGGTATCAGATGGGTTAGTGTACGGTAACCGATGGTCATCTTGTTTATAATCTCGTCTGCCAAGGTGTTTCGGCAGGAAAAACCTTGGCAGACTTATATATTCCTAAAATGGGGGTTCGTACCTACCGACTGGAATTGGTTTCATGGTGGTATCAGATGGGTTAGTGTAGGGTAACCGATGCCGACCTTGCTTACATAATCTCGTCTGCCAAGGTGTTTCGGCAGGAAAAGCCTTGGCAGACTTATATATTCCTGACATGAGGGTTCATACCTAACGACTGGAATTGGTTTCATGGTGGTATCAGATGGGTTAAATTAGTGGTCCCGTTGGCCACCTTTGAGAGCGTCTGCCAAGCACTTCCGGCAAAAAAAATACTGGCAGACTTCGCTTTTATGTGCCTACATGTAAATTTCTAACTGCTGCCATAACTATTATTTCGGTATCAGATGGGTTAAATCAGCCCCCTTTTTTCGCACCGGAAGTGGCCTTCTTTTTCGTACTTTCGGCAAGTTCCGCCGTGGCAGACTATCGAATTCGGACTTAGCATCACTTTTATGGGAAACCATTGTGCATTTCATCGTGGTATCAAGTCGGTTAGAAAATTTGCGGCCGGCTCTTCTACATGCAAGATCGAAGTTTTTTATGACTTGCCAACTGGAAAAGTGCAAAGTCACATAGATCTTTTTCCTTCCAAAGAGAGACAAATCCTGTAGGTAGAGTTAGACCAAGAAAAGTCTGCAGAGATTATGATAGCCCACGTAGTGCAAGTGTTATTTTAAACGTCAAACTTCTATGAAATTATGACGTATAAATGCGTGGGATTCACTTTTCTTGGTCTAACTCTAAGTAAATTTGCCCTGCCTCCCTTACCCGTAGTGACGTTTTAAAACGTTTAATAAATCTTTATATATCTATTACACAGGTGTTTGGTTATCTGTCTTCGATTGAACAGAACAGGTGTAACTCGCTGCATTAGGCAACGTTATTGATACTCGAATGATGACTCAGAGTTTTTAAGAATTCCCAATTCTGAGGTAAAGTGCATTATAAATTCGGAGGTTTCTTCGAAGTTGTACTTAGGTAAGATTATGATATTCTCGATAAACCATGATTCATTGTTTATTCCTGAGTCACATCGTTGTAACAATGTTATAAACATTTAATGATGCAGTGCGTGTGTGATAAAAATGCTCTTAACTAATGTTCTGTGCAATAAAGGTTGCCCTCCACCTGCGGAGATGCCCTTCTGATTGCGTTTTCGAAACATCTCGTGCAAGCATCCGGCTACTAAAATACGAGCAGGTAAGTACAGTTTGTGCGATAGGTAGATGGCATAAATTATACAACTGAATGCCTTGTTTCGTTTTGGGTGGAGAATAAATAGGTACTTTACGATACGAGTGCGAAATATAGGAAATTCGCAACGAGTGGCGATAAATTGAAACATGACCGAAGGGCACTCCCTTAACACTTTAAATCGACACGAGTTGCGAATTACCTATTCGCACGTGTATCGTACAGTCGCCATCAGATATATCGGAGCGGCCAAGGTGCTCACAAATATCTGAGCACGCCTCTATTGTCAAGGAGTTAGAGCGCGTGCTTAGATATTGTGACCACCTTGGCCGCTCCGATATATCTGATGGCGACTGTACAACGTTTTACAGTACCTACATATGGCCCTTTAAATTTTCGACATAGGCACGTATTCACGTATTGTGCTAATTACCGCTCTAGGGCGATAAAGTAGCACCATATGTACTGTAAAATCTGTTTCATGATTACTACAGCGCGTGTGATATAATCAACGACCCCTATGTACGACGTATGAGTGGCTAATGCTGAACTGGCAAGAAAATCAAACACGTGGGTCCATGACAACGTCGCCGCCGGCAGCTTCGCGGTCAGTATCTTTACATATTACCCTTTATCTTGGCCATAGGGCGGGTGCCGTTAAGCTAAACATTTATATATGTTACGTTCCCGCATTTCAAAAATTGTCTGTTTGTGCGGAAACCTTTAAAAATAAACTGGAAATGTTTGAGGGCTCTTTTACTAAAACAGTACGTGCTGCATGTTTTCTTCGTCGGAAATGAAGCTTGTCTTTAGATTGTTGATATACCTAATTTAAAAGTACTGGTTTAAACAAAAGATAAATAGTTAAGCGTTTTTTGATTGCTTTTGTAAAGATTAAGCAGAAAATTAAGATTAATAATCAGAGAATTGTGCCAAAAGTTATTTTAGTCCTTAAATTCTACCAATAAGTAAATCAATGAGATTTATCGACATGTAGTTAAAAACATTATTCTGAAAACATATTTCTTAATATCGTGGGTATGTTTTTTAAATAAAATTAACACGTGTTGAGTTTGTACTGTTTAAGTGTTTACCAATATTTTATATGTAATAGATAAGTCTGTTCTGCAGCGACTAGTGGTAGTCAGGTGCACCATACCGCTGGAGGTTGTCCCTGATTTATTTGCTTTCGATACGTAGCAACTTTCTCAACTCGTATAGTTTGTATTATTGCTCTATTGTTTGCCTTCCAGCTGTACAGTCGGGTGCATTACAGTTGAAGCACGAAAACTTCATCGAAAATACACATAGACATTCAACTTGAACATAATACACACGTCTCGGTTAAACTAAGTCAAATTTTGATATCGATTATCGGACCGACTGTACTCGTAGATAGATGAAACACTGTGGTTGTAACTACGCCGCTGCAGCTTTTAGCTTTAGGTAATATCGCAAGACATTGAATTGGTTGTAATATTTGTTCAATGTTTAATAAATTTTGTGCAACTTAAATATAAACACGGGTCGTATCATTTGATCCAGTATTTTGTCAAGCGTGGCTCACTCCGCGATTTCGTCGCTTTGCTACAGGTAGCTAAAAGTACATCCGTTCCACCCCAATTTTGGGGAAAGCCATAAGCCGCGCGTGGCGCTGTCGCCACCTAGCGGCCATATCTGTGCTGATCGTAACAGACGCGTTTTGTTAGAGTGAGTCTTCTGTATACCTAGTACTATTATTTATTCTGTGATTTTGTCAAATTTAATGCGTCTTTATTGTTAGCTGTCCGAGTTTCCCCAGTCGATCTGTTAATAGTCAGCCAGTCGATCAGCAAATACCGGCACGTTATCTTATAACCCAAAAAGGACGTAAATTAGCTGCACTTTGTCAGCTTCTAATAAAAGTTAACATCTTAACTGGTGTTATCTCATATTTTTGTTCGGAATCTTAACTACCTGGCTTCCGTCAGGACGTATTTCTTGAGGTCCTGCGGCTTGAATGACGTGGACGACTATTTAATTTATGTCCATTACTCGAGGCGTTTCGTTTTAATGCGCTCGTTTAACTAGGTGACAGCTTGGTGACAGTCGGGCGCCATCTTGATTATTATCAGCGCATCGACGCGTTCAAAGAAATCGGTAGGTTGCTTCGGTTTTTATGACGGGCTTAAGTAGAAATCGAATAGTACGATTATTTTATCTGAAGGAAGATTTCACTCATTAAACGTATTTTTATGGCATCGATATTTAAGTTTCTAAAAATAGTTACGACTCTAGTTTATTCAGAAAACAAAACTGTTCAAAAGTGTGAAGTGAAGAAAAGGTTCTCTTCTCTTCTTCTTGGCGTTATCCTGGCATTTTGCCACGGCTCATGGGAGCCTGGGGTCCGCTTGACAACTAATCCCATGATTTGACGTAGGTACTAGTTTTTATGAAAGCGACTGCCATCTGACCTTCCAACCCAGAGGGAAAACTAGGCCTTATTGGGATTAGTCCGGTTTCCTCACGATGTTTTCCTTCGCCGAAAAGTGAAGAAAAGGTTACCATAGTTAAACGTTAAATTTTTTAATAAAATCTGCTGTCGCCGAATGCAGGCACCTCCTAATAGGTACCTACTTAGGCTAAGGCATCTGCTCGTAAAGCAAATGACGGCGGGGCGTCAGTAATCTTTAAAACTATTAGAAACAGTTGGAGAAAACACTTATGTGTCATTTTATTTTATTAGACCTTATACGCATCTAACTGCTTCTAATTTCCATTAAACCATCCACCATAATTTTCAACATTTATTGCACTCTTCTAATTTCCTATAATAAAGGTAGACATAGGAACAATGTACGGCTCTCGCGATAGTCGCGATCCTATTATCTGATCGATAATTCAATCGTGCCGATACGGCCCGCGGGTGACGCTACTACGGTAAGCCATCTCGGTTATTTATGCCGACAATAGTGCTAATGTTATTTTGCAGATTGAGTTGCCGAGTGTTTTTATGCAACAGCTAACTTGTTTTGAATTGTAAATATATAGATGCTTCTTAGACTTATTACTTTTTAGGCTTAGGAATGATATGATTTAGGTACTCTTAGCAGGGAACGCTTAGTAGAATACAGCAGTCACTTTTATTACTGTGCATCTTCTTGTTTCTAGCAGTTAAAATTATCAACATACAGGATTCTGAAATATAGTCTGGATAAAATATTTTCTAAAGCTTAAGTTTTCCATCGGTAGAAGCATTATAGGTAATTCAGAATGTTACCTGCGCACAACATAATATTAGGATATACGAGTAATGTTTCAAATTCATAATCTTCATAGCCAAAATTCTGTAATTGTATAAAAATAATCATGAGAACCAATTGATACTGAAAACAAGTTTATAGACAAGTGATAGGTACTACCTAAAATAACGAATAAATAGAATGGGATGTTCCGTCGCCGCATAAATAATATATGTTCATAGATATAATTCAGCCCCCGGATATAGGACAAAGCCCCCAATTTGTGGCACTGGGTCACCGGTTAATTACTGGCTCGATTCAATCGATTATTAAACAAGAATTGATATATATTAATCTTAATTGTAGGCTCAGATACGTAATGTTCTTTTTCATTCCTTATATTCGATAGGTCACGTTTATTTCTGTCCTGTAGGGCTAAGATGGTCGGTTTTTTATCATTTGTCACCATGCCTGTCACGTTATAACAAGTATGTGAGTGCGAAACTGACGCTGGCATGACAAGTGATAAAAATGCGACCATGATACCGCTTCTGCTTAGGCAAACTAGAGGGAGTAGTCGCTTCTAGTCCCCTTTTTCTGTCCTGCTTTAAGCTTAGGCAAACCAGAGGGAGTAGTCGCTTTCAGTCTTTACCATCTGCATTTGAGTCGCTTAACTTCAAACTCGGGTAAATCCATCTGTCAGATTATGCGATTTTGGTATTAAGAAAACGTAATAGGGTAGATATTTGCTGAGAGGGTCCAATGGATTTACCCGAGTTTGAAGTTAAGCGACACATTTGGGAATCAAAATTAAATTCAGTACCTACCTATGCATTTTGTCGTTTTTAGGGTTACCTACCCAAAGGGTAAAAACGGGACCTTATTAATGAGAGTCCTCTGTCCGTCTGTCCGTTTGTCCGTCCGTCCGACTGTCCGTCTGTCTATCCGTCTGTCTGTCCGTCTGTCCGCCTGTCCGTCTGTCCGTCCTTCTGTCTGTCACCAGGTTGTAACTCATGAACCGTGATAGCTAGACAGGTAAAATTTTCACAGATGATTTATTTCTGTTGCCGCTGTAACATCAAATAAGTACTAAAACACAATAAAATAAATATTTAAGTGGGCCTCCCATACAACAAACGTGATTTTTTTGCGTAATGGTACGGAACCCTTCGTTCGCGAGTCCGACTCGCACTTGGCCGGTTAATTTATACTTTTCATGTAGGTTACTTACCTATTAGTGGCTCTAGTTGAGTTGGCTGGAAGCTCTAGTTGAGCTTGGCTAATGGCTCCTCTACACGATGGGCCAACGCCGGCCACTCCAAGGGACACATTTATGCGTTAGAGGGAGCAAGTGATATTGCTATCTCATTCTACCCCATGGCTGCGTCCCTTGGAATGGCCGGCGTTGGCCCATCGTGTAGAGGAGCCATAACACTATCGAATCAAACTATCAATTTGAATTTCATCGATACCGTAGATGGTCACCCGATTGTTACATATTCCCAAGGGTGTTATCAGGCATCGATACTGGCCAGTGGGGCAGGAAGCGATTTATTAAAATTTGATCGCTTCATCATACGAACGGGTTAAAAAAGGCATTGTTAGCGTGTGCCGCGGTATGGTGCATGCGCCACAGTAGCCAGTGGGGAGACAGTAGTAGAGATACGTTAACGATAGCTCATAGATCACTTTTTGTTTTTGTGTTTTATTAGATATTTATTAGCAATTTGATATTACGCGACTATCACTTTTCGTAGATATTCGATTCGGTTATGCTTAATTTTGATATCTGTTCAAATCCATATTTTATTAGTTCTTGGAATACATCGTGTAAGTTTTTAGTTCATAAGGTAATAAAAAATACTGTTGTAGTTTTTAAGGTAAAACACTTAATTGAAGTAAATTTGGTACTTTTTAGAACGTTTCTGGTCGAATGTAATATTTATTATGATGAAATAACAATACTACCCTATTTCGTCATTATAAACATTATCGTCGTCCTCGTCATACTCGCATGTCCCAAGCGTTTTTTCGTCTATTCAATCGTACACAAGTAAAAGGTTTACTTCAAATATTTATGATATCACATGTCACTTCCTCTCTCACTCTATGTAATTGGCTAAGTTCCTACTAGTCAAAGCAGCTTCTTTTTTAGAACTGTCAAAACGATTTATTTTTATGGAATTTATGTGAAAACTTGTGTAGTGACGTCACAGTCAACTCACTTCCATATTTTATATTTCCATCCGATTTATTAAATATAAATTATGTTTAAAAATAACTGCTATCTATGTTTTTCTAATAATTATCTGGTGCTTTATTTCGTGCACGGTGTGAAATTATTTATTTTAAGTATAGGAAAGTACCCAATTATAAAACTAATGTAAGTTGGGTAATATCCCTGTTTTCTTACTGTTGCAGTACGTTTTCTGTGTACGAGTCTATTTGAATTTTACTTTTTACGAAACTTTTTGGAATGTAGTGAGAGTGTAAGTTATGGCAGGTGACACAAACATTGCTGTCTCGCGGTGTTCAGGTGGCTTTATTGAATGCTTCTGGCTTTACTATTACCTATTACCCAGTATTATTATGTTTCTTATTGTATAAATCTGGGTATAGCGTGATACCTTACTCATATTTCAAAGTACATTATTACAAACCGAGGAATATTAAACCTATAATTTATTTGTTTTACGAGGGATCAAAGTTGTTGTTTAACTTCTCGCACCCCCCGACACCTGAAGAAGGGAATTTGTTCCAAAACTCGCCAAGCTCGTGGTTCAAAAAGTGGAATCTTGAGCATTGTGAGGGTTTCAATTTCATGACTAACTTATGCACCGAGTGTAACACAGAAATCGTCACCACACCAACGCGAGGAAAATACTAAGTTTTATACTTAGTATTTTCATTACAAATTATTTAGCATTATAAATTAAATCTAACTGAACGCTATGAAATATTTATCATTAAAAATCATCGCTTAAAAATATAGGTTATAGGTTTTCGCGGGCTTGGTTTCCGCAACTCGACGTCATATTATTGCGCCTATTTTACGTGATGGGTTGGCGGCACTATTCTTGCCAACCCAACTCTACCAAGAAGCCTAGCAAACCCTTGACGTTGCCGACAACTTCTGGGAGAGATCCCGGTGAGCCGAGGTGTTGTGCCCGGTATTTTTTTTGTGTGGGTAAAATGCAACTTCCTCGTCAGTTTTTGAAGAATAAAAAGTAAGCCTTTGTGACCTAGTTAAGAAACCTAAGTTTTTGATTTCGTAGGTAACGTATCCTACCTACAAAAACAGCGCACGACCGGGATTTGAAACCGGGACCTCTCACACCCAAAGCGAGAATCATACCGCTAGATAGACCATCATGCATCATGGCATTTCATTAAAATTGATTGTACACTGTATTGTGGATAAATAACATAATATATATTTTCTCCAATATGCTCGGAAATGTTCAGCTTATTGTACGGAAGTTTTTTTTATATGTTCAACTTAAATTAATATAAAGTTTTTTTTGTAGCTAGTACAACTTTTAATAACCGAAAAGCCTTTTATAAATCACATTTAAAGTCCTTACAAAAGTCTTAAGTAAAAACATCAATTTTCGAGCCTTAACAAAAGTAGAAATTCATTAATCGAGCCTAATATCTCACAACATTACACGGTTGTAATAAATATGGGATAAATAAAACGACCAGGTCCACAATCTGGACAAAGTAAGAATAATGAGTCATTAATGAGGGAGAAAACATCCAAGCTCGATATATTACTACCTAATTACCTATACATTTTACTTATCACGCCGACACCGGCGACAGGCGGACGGAAAATGGTTTATTTGCCTTGTCGAAATGTATAAGATATTTACAAGTCTATTTAATGAGATTAAAGAGATTATGTTTACGTTACTGTAAACATGTAAAGGGATTATGTTTGGATCCAACCGACGACTTTGAAACATTTGACACGTACCCAGGCTGTTCAAAATCTGCTCCATTGGCTCTCTTCGTGCATTATTTAGCCAATATTAGATATGTATTATTATTTTTAAACGTAAAAGCATTTATTTACATGAAAGAAATATACAGTGGCAGTGGCGTAGCGTGAAGTAATCTAGACGTGGGCGAAGCCGCATCCGCGAGGCCCTTTTCTTTCACTGAGCTTGAAGGGGCCTCGCGCGAGGCCCCCCTTTGGGGCGCGAGGTCGTGGGCGACGGCCCACTTACGTTGTGCGAGGAAGCCGCCAACTCTTCGCCGGTTAATAAAGGTACTTATGTAGGGAGACGCCCCATCATGATCGGTTAACTGAAGGGTCTGGCGGTAGGGAATGTTCACTAGTTCATTTCCCTATTAGGATTTTGAATCGTGTGTTCAGGTCAGGATTTGATGATGAGTACCTGAAGCACTGAGCTTATTTTTATAGTAACTCGTGCTCGTCTCGCAGAAGTGGAACTGCTGATGAAGGGCAAAAAATGATAGCATACCTGCTGTTTTGTGAAGGTGATTTTTTTTTTGTAATTTTTTTATGATATGGGTAGGTACTTATTTAATTCATTCACTTGAAACACTTGAAATTAAAGATTGTTTACGCTGTTTCTTATATACAATCTCTAATTACACAGATGGTTTGGTATTACGTATAAATTACGTATTTAATTTGTGTGCATTACTTCAATTCCTTGATATTCAGAACTTGTTTAAGGCACAAGACAAAACAAAACAGGGCACGACCGGGATTTGAACCCGGGACCTCTCACACCCAAAGCGAGAATCATACCGCTAGACCATCATGCCTCTTATAATGTTTCTGAAATTCAGTCTCCAGACTTGTTAATCGCCTGAAAACAGTTGTTTAAATAAAACAAATATTTTATAGGCAAGATGGAGACGCTATAATATAGTTTTACTTAAAATCTTTACTTTTCTGTATAAATACGACATTATACTCTAGGTAATTGTATTATTTAATGTGTGTTACTACCTTACACTACATAATTACGTAAACTAGGGAGTAAAAACAGGGCACGACCGGGATTTGAACCCGGGACCTCTCACACCCAAAGCGAGAATCATACCGCTAGACCATCATGCCTCTTGTAACAATGCTGAAATGCACTCTTCAGATCTGTTACTTGCCTGAAGAACATCTGTTAAAATAAGGTCAATGAAATAAGTAAAGTTTTAATCACAATATGAAGTTTACCTGTCATAAGTACTTAAAAAAAAACATATGGCAAAAAATTTATTAAACTCAAAAAAAAAACATTAAACAAGTAATGCCCACGCCTGTTCACGAATAAGTAATGCACCTATATTGGTAAGTCTTCATTATTTATAATATAGGCAAATACAGTTTTATGTTAACAGAAGTTAAAATAACGATTCTATAACACCTAATAATTATAGCCTTACGGGGCCCTTAGGAGTGGCTACAGATAAAAATAATATTAAGCATATCAGATATGCCATTTTCTAACTTCTATGCCTTATCTTTTTCTAAGTTTTTCTTTTAGAGTCGAGATCCTCTCGTAATTTTTCGCAAGGTGTATTCTCTTTTGGGTAGCAGCGTTATATCATTAAGGTCAAAATTGATAACGGACACCCAGATTAGGTATGTTGTAACCTAAAGTACGGATTGGTCTTGGGCAATAATAATTTTGAACCCATTAGTGGTGCTGGTGTGGGTACACGACAACAGAGCAGAAGGCTGCTTCTGCATGTTAAGCTGTGCTGTGTGTGCTGTGTTGGGCGGTGTTAAAAATGCTGAACTACAAAGTTGGATACAGATTATTTTGGACACCTCGCCCATTTAGTTACTTCTGTTGTCGCCTGTACTTACAGCATAAACCAGGAGTGACGTATTTGCTACGTAATCTGTGTATCGGCAGGTGTGGCTCACTCCGCAATTTCGTCGCTTTCAGCTACAAGTAGGTATATCCATCCCACACCAATTTTGGTGGCTAGCCATAAGCCGCGCGTGGCGCTGTCGCTACCTAGCAGGCATATCTGGCCTAATCGTAACACACGCGTTTTGTTAGAGAGTGAATCTTCTGTACCTAGTACTATTATTTATTCTGTGGTATCGGCGCCGGTGGTCGCGTAAAGCGAGCATTGCGCAACCACCATTGTTCGCAGACGTGAAGCTGATGGAGGGCCTCTTAATACGTGCGTAAGTGTTCAGACAATTAACAGATTGTTGCTTGTTATGACCTTTTGTTAAGCTAATGGGCTTTTTAGGGCGGCACTTCATTTGCCCGAGTGAAGATGCGCTGAATATTAGCGTTGGATATCTATCCTCAAATGAACAGGGTGGTCTGTAAAAAAAGTATTATCTTTTTGCATGGCCCTACACTTACGTTTTATATAGAATTCACCTTCTTGTGATTTACTTAATTTATTGTTGGAATAAACTTTAAAATTTATGGACAAATATGGCTCTGTTTCGTTTCGTCACGTCGAAGAGAAATAGTATAACCGCATCGTGTAAAGTCGTGGACAACTATAGTTCTTACCTCAAATTTTCATTGATTTAACGTATTATTATCTGTCTATTACATTATGAGTGTTTCAAATTTGTCATACACAATCAAGAAATAACGCACACTGTCGACATTTGCCACCTAATTAAGTCACAGCTTTGTGAAATGACAATACGATAGAAATCCCATCGTAGATCGAACTCCCACGATACATTTCTGAAACACATCGTTTAACAGCTCCCGTTTTCCATAGCTATAGTCCGTATTTTAAAGTAACTAAAGTTTGAAATCGTTTGTTTGCGTGTTTATTGGTTGTGGTGGTAAAGTGGTGGTGTGTATAACGAGTTGCGGTGTTTTCAAATCAAAGTTGATCGGTTACGTGGCGCGCCACAGGTTTATGGCCTGCGCGAATTGGATGGCGGAACGACACAAATAGATCACCCCAAATGTAAAAGGATTGCAATTGCGCTTGCTTTTTGATGCGACCAGTGTACTGAAATGGTAATGCTGTCCGAGTGTCGCTGTATCAAAGCTTGTTGTTGCTCTAGGGCAGTGGTTAGGAACCCTCAATTTGAAATGATTTTAAGTGAACAATACAAGCAAGCGTAATTACAATTTAGGTACCAACTTTAAACCCCATACAATTATTGGTCTATCCCATAGGAATCTCAAAATTTCTGCTGTTCACTTAAGGTTACCAATGAGTTAGAGTGTAGGTTCCAAAAGGTACAATTACTTATTAAACAAATCAGATTTTATATTCAAGAATGTTCACAAGCAAGCGCCCTACGCCTGACTGGATAGTAAGCGGACACTGTAGCATTGAACGCTTGTAACTGTGTAGAATTTATCTTTCTACCTCTATTATGTGACATGAGGATTCAATTTTAGTGGTATAAAATAAACCTCAAGGTTTTATGTAAAAAGGTGATTTTAAGGCCAGATTTTAAACAGGTGATTTCCAAGAGGCATGATGGTCTAGCGGTATGAATCTCGCTTTGGGTGTGAGAGGTCCCGGGTTCAAATCCCGTTCGTGCCCTGTTTTTGAATGTGTACATTGCGTAATTAGCTAGTCGATTTGAACATGATAAGATTTTCGACATTCAATTACATATGTTTGTAAGTACCTACTTAATAGTGTAGGGAAATTATTTTACTATGTACAAATAGGAACGTATATAATACCATTAATACCTATGCGTTTTAACTAAACTTCATATTAATGTTGATGTAGTAGAGCAGTGTGTAGATAATTCTAGTATACCTAAATAATATCATCAATGAGAAAAATTTTATTTTTATTTCACAGGAATGCTTATTTAAAGTTAATTAATGTGGAGGATCTCCTTCTGGCGCACCTTCGCGGCCTCTAAAATCAAATTTAAGATAATTATTTTCCATGAGTAAACCTTAAAAGTTCCCGTATTCTTTTGAAAGTATCCTTTATTCAGCACTATGTAAGTTATTTTGTGTAAGAAAGTGTAGTAAAAATTAATTGGGTTGGTGCCATATCATTTCAGCTGAAACATTGGAAGCTTTCAATATGGAATAGAATATCGTACGGCAGTTTGTTTCAAATTGACCATTTGTATTGTTTAACACATTAAACAAGATGCCAAATTACCCTCTCATGTTACGTCACTTAATTGTAATGTCCTTAGGACGTATCGCCTTAATATGTAAGTTTTTAAATTAAATCGAATTCCAAAGGAAATAAGGTCGCTTTTGTAACTTTAAACTTGTCATAGAAACGAGGTTTTGAAGATTACAGTCTATTTGGATGTAAGCCATACTGACACGGTACTTGCATATGCCAATTGCACCTACTCCAGTGCAATAATTCTTCAAACTAAACTGAGCTCTAACGCGATGTTATAAGATAGAGTTTTATATTGAAATTGTATTGTGTGTGAAGCGTTTTTCAAATGTTTTTCATTGAGCCTATGCGGTCTGTGAACTTTGTCGAAGTCTATTTATATAGAGCTGGTGGCACAAGAGGTTCTAAACGCTGCTTAGTTAATAAATTAGAGTTAAGAATTCGTTCATTACGTATTTAAATACATATTTTTAAACATTATAAACTATCAGAAAAAAACATTGTGGTACCCAAATATGTACTTGATAAAATTAACTGAAAGAAGAAATCTCTGACACCTCAAACAAAATTTTTGATGTTTTTATTTTCAGTAGATTAAAAACATCTCCATATTCAAAAGATTAAGTACCGTAAAACGGGGTGAGTAGGTTTCGCGGGAGAGGTGGGTAATGAATATATGTGGGTGAGAAGGGATTTTAAGGCTACTGCTACAAAAATAATGAATCCCAATTTAAAATGGAGCTATGGATACGCATAATAAAAAAAAAATCGATCCAACAATCTTCCAAAATCACCTTTGTATGAAAACCCCTCTCAGCCCAAATACGAGGCACTACGGGATGAGGTGGGTTTTCCTCTTTATCGTCAAAGTTATGAAACTACCCAAAATAAAATAAAAACTAAAATACAAATACCCGGAACACTTATTATAGACACCATTCAGTTTTCATATGTAAAAATAAAATGTTATCGAGGTTTGAATTTCAGTTTTGACCCTACTCACCCCATTTTACGGTAGGTACTTGTCTACCTACTCGTATAAATATATTATTAAGACGAAACAGGAGTTGAGTTTTAAATATAGAGATAGAGATAGGAATAACCAAACCCTCAATTACCTGTCAAAGTGCTTATGGTTCTAAAAATCTTCATAATTATAGCTGGTGAACGACCTGAACTATTATAACATACTTAACCCTTTCACTGCCTTTAATCTCCAGCTTAACCCGAGATTAGCCCGTGCCGCCGGCCTTTCGTCAGCGAGCTGCAATTTTGGCAGGGTTCCTTATTGCACCGACGGAACCCCAAATTGCTCACCGAGACGCTTTATAATAATTCATACGATGTTTGCACATTGCGAGGAAATGTCATATGTGTTGCTGGTGGGTGGTGAATAGGGAATCGGTGAAATAGCTGAGTCACTATGGGTGCTTTAATGTCGGATCATAACAAAATTAAAGTAGCAACGGCATGATGATATTATAATTTATTTGTCATTTATACTATTTTAAAGGCTAAAATTAACAATTTGACGAGACGTACCGTTTGGCGATTCGTATTAGGTTAGTAAACCCCGCTTAGCCTTAAAAATAGCTTCTTTTACACCGGGTAAATGGTGAAATTAAAAATCCACGATTACATTTTTATAATTTTAATTTTATCTTATTTTATTTAGTATTAGTTTTTAGTTTTATTTTATAGATAAGTTAGTTTATTTTCATTTTTAATATTTGTATCTACCTTATCAATAAATATATTCCACATGTAACCTCTAGTTAGAGATTTGAGCATTTTTTTAACTTACGACAGATAATGAAATCCAACCAGATTAATTTAAATTAGGTTAATTAAGACAAAACAGGACACAGATTTGAACCCGGGACTTGTCACACGTCACACCCAAAGCGAGAATCATACCACAAGTTAGTGGCTTCAACTCAGCTTCTACAACTTTGGTAATTTTAAAATAAACAATAAGATTGTATAGGTACTTAAATAATGAAATTGTGTGGATAATGACTAATGATAATGAAGGCGTGGAGCAATGGAACCAAAATACCGGTCATGCTTTAAAGTAACTGGACATTTCTAAAAACGCCAAAATTTTCCAAATACCGCGACGAGGTATTTATTTCCTTTGTGTTTCCGTGTAATTGTCGTCGTCTACATTCGCGGACTTTATTGCCCATATCAAGCCGTGGATGCCATTTCGTCTGATAATGCGTTGTCTGCCATGTGACTCATTATTAGATAATAAGAATGAAATGAAATTAATAAGGACTCGTCACATGCCTAGATAATTAGCTAAATAACAAGAATTATATTTTCACCACACCATCTCGGAAAGGCTTACTTTGCACTTCAAAAACCGATAGCAAAGTTGCATTTTATTCACATGTGAGGCAAAGTAATCAAATGCAAATTTTGAGTTGTTTTCTTATGTTTACTGGTAGAATTGACTTTTAAATGATAATTTTGGATGATACATATTTAATAATTCATTTGAATTTGATTTGGTTTCATTTTGTTTGATATTTTACATTTAATATTTGCTTCAGGTTGGTTTGGTGAACAATTTTGTTTCACTCGGGGGCGAATTTTGTTTAACCCTCGTGCTTTGAAACCCTCGCAACGCTCAAGATTCCATTTCTCGAACCACTCGCTACGCTCGTGGTTCAATTTTGAAATCTTTCGCTTGCTCGGGTATCAATATTAGCACGAGCGGTTAAACAACAACTTTGCCCACTTGTAAAGCAAATAACTATTACAGCCGAGACAAATATAACGTCGCCTAACTATCCGTATTAGCCTAGGAGGGATTAGCGTATTAGTTTTAGGATATATGAATACCCTTCAAAACATTAACCTTTATCCTTCGTTACTCGGATAAAGGAAAAGGCATTTATGAACAGAAAACCACCCGATCTAAATTGTGTAACGCATATCGCATTTTCATTTTAAAAACAGGGCACGACCGGGATTTGAACCCGGGACCTCTCACACCCAAAGCGAGAATCATACCGCTAGACCATCATGCCTCTTGCGAGAAGACTTCAAAAAAAAACTCAAAATGAGAGATGGATTTCAGGCGATCCACCTGTTTAAACAAGAAGATTCAATATTTTGCGGACATAACTCGTATTTAGTAAGTAATTTAACTCGTATTTATGTTATGAAAAATGAAGAAAATAGACAGAACATTACCAGGAATTCCAATTCAGAATTAGCTAAACAGAAATATTTCTGTTTCAAGGCAAAACCTGAGACCTCACACCCAAAGCGAGAATCATACCGCTAAACCATCATACCTCATGTCAGTTGCTTCCAACAAAGTCCACATTTTCAGTTTGTTAATTATAAGATTATAACTATTATAAGACATTTGTGTAAATATTGAAATGAAATGCGTAAGCACGATGCGCCTACAAATTCGTAAATTATTTGTAAAACGTATCCTATCGGTACCAAAAATTGCCGATGGATTTTACAGAGATAGCCAGTGCAATCATCATCATCACCACCAGGCCTCCTCTCATTATTCAAAGAGGGTACGAGCAAAGCCCCCACGTTATCCAAATGGGAATTTAGATCCTTAGGCAAACCTTTGAATACCCATGCACCAGGTTTCAGATTCTTTAAGGATACCAACCATTCATTATTTACTAACGAACGAGAGATTTTACACTAACTACAATAAAACTAATGTTTAATCGATGTAGGTAAAGTGTTGTTACGGTGTATTATCAAGATGGGGTACTAAATGAATCGGCAGGTATGTACTGAGTTATGTATGTAAATGACTGGGACTTCTTGCGGATTCATTTGGTTGGTGTGTGGCCTTCCGGGAACTTGTTGGTTATGGCTTACTGAATAAAATGACGCTTTTTGTTTTAGGTATAAGTAAGATTGTTTTACTTGTTTTAACGTAATTATTAGTTTTGTGAAACGGGAGGGGTATCTATTGGCAGCATTACGATGCGTTCCACGCGTGTTAAATAGAAAGAAATGCCGCAACCTATTTTCAGAGTTAACACGATGTAAGTTCGCCATTAATATAGCTCTGAGAATGATTCCCAAGCTGTTCCGTGATTGTTTAACGTCGAGAAGAATTTCCTATATTGTATCTGTAGCAAGGTTGCCGAAGATAATACCCCCGTAGTAATGTGTAGTAATTTATCGTCTATTCTGTGGTGCGGCATCTTACCGCTCACTGCGCGTGCGCGCGCATACAGCACACGATTAGCAACATGCCCCTCGATGCTATACTCTACGGAACGCAAGCCACATTGTTTCCGATATTTCAACAATTTAACCCTCGCCGACAACGCAACTGAAGCTGTTGAAACTGTCCTGGAAAAGAATCGGTAATGAAGAATTTAAAGGTATGCGAGACTGCAAAAGTGCCGCTAGAATAGCTCGGGAAGGAACAAATGATTTCTAACATGTTTACTGCTAACCATAAAATTATATAAATGGCGAGCATACAGCTACACTTCATTTCTGGACATTCATTTTTGTTTCTATACCTCTAATAAATAGGTGTCGTGGAGGTGGAAAGCGGCGTACTAATAAATGTTTAGCGTATGAGATTCCAGCAACTTCTTTATCTACGGCCATAATAATATTATTCTTAAAAATTTCCGGCATTGGTTCATTGTTTATAAAAAGTAAATAAGTTAAAAACATTACAGGCTTGATTTATACGACTAATGTTCCATTTTATTACAAGTGTCACCTCTGGATTTCTGTAAAAATATTGTAGAAAAATGAAACGGAAAATAATAGATGACGTAACATCTAACTGGTGTTTGGTACAGTAGGGGTACGGTCCGTTTCATTAGAAAATAAATGCAATAGGTAATGATATCGTAACGTAATACGTATACCGCAATACTCAGAAGGTATGTGAACAATTTAGTAAACAAAGTAAAAACCTCGTCCATTAGACGAACATTCTACCTAATTCTGTTTGTGTATCAAACGTATTTCTATGGCAATTCAACGGTGATGGAAGTGCGTACTTATCCTGAATAACGCTGAAACATTTATGGCACGTTTGTCTGGGTTTCGTATGGTAGTGTTTGGGCGATGGGGGCATTTATTTTTATGAACACATACATATTGTCATTTGTTTCTGCTGTGATCTGTTAATACAATGGCTCTAGATACTCTTGAATGACCTTTTAATAGTTATGACTTTTCCAAGGTTATGTCGGCCTTGTAAGAAACCGCAATTTTGAAAGATTTCTTAATTTCTAACAATATTTGAAGCATTGTCATTTAAAATGGTACAACAAGCACCTAGTGCCACAAAGACTCAATTCAAATGAACCTATCAATAATCGATAATCCTGAAAACGATCAATAAATCCATTTATTTTAATTGCAATTTTATAGTGAACCTCAGAACCTCATGTGATTTCAATTCTTTATAGTGATACCTAATCTATATATATAAATGCAAGTGTCCTGACTGACTGATTCATCAACGCAGAGCCGAAACTACAAAAGCCAGAAAGTTGAAATTTGCACACCAGATTGCATTTATAAAGTGTACAAGAGATAAGAAGCGATTTTGAGAAATTCAACCCCTAAGGGGGTTAAAAAGGGGATGAAAGTTTGTATGGGGTTAAAGTTTTCTTTTAAGTTAGGAATTTGAAACTTCGTAAAAATATATATTATTAAAATACAAGAAAACTAATTTCAGCGTTTTTGAAAATTCATCCTCTAAGGTGGTGAAAAAGGGGTTGAAAGTTTGTATGGATATCAAAAAAAATTTCAAGTGGTGGACTTGAATCTTTGTATTTAGGGATATTATCAGAAGACAGGAAAAGTAATTTCAGCGTTTTGTAAAATTCATCCCCTAACAGGGTTAAAAAGGGGTTGAAAAATTTAATCCATTACAAATGCTTTGAAACTTCGTAGAAGGGCATAATAGCCGATTGCAAAAAAAGTGATTGCAACATTTTTGGAAATTTAACCCCTAAGGGGGTTAAAAAGGGGATGAAAGTTCGTCTTCGGGTGCAAATTTTATTTTAAGTTAGGAACTTGAAACTTTGTAAAAAAGTATCAAATTCAAATACCAAAAAACTAATTTCAGCTTTTTAGAAAATTCATCCCCCAAGGTGGTGAAAAAGGGGTTGAAAGTTTGTATGGATATCAAAAAATTTTTCGAGCGCGGGACTTGAATCTTTGTATTTGGGGATATTATTAGAAGACAATAAAAGTAATTTCAGCGTTTTGTAAAATTCATCCCCTAACAGGGTTAAAAAGGGGATGAAAGTTTGTATGGGGTTAAAATTTTCTTTTGAGCTACGAATTTGAAACTTAGTTAAAAGATATATTATTAAAATACAAGAAAACTAATTTCAGCGTTTCTGAAAATTCAACCCCTAAGGTGGTGAAAAAGGGGTTAAAAGTTTGTATGGATATCAAACATTTTTTTGAGTGTGGGACTTGAATCTTTGTATTTAGGGATATTATTAGAAGACAGGAAAAGTAATTTCAGCGTTTTGTAAAATTCATCCCCTAACAGGGTTAAAAAGGGGTTGAAAGTTTGAATCCATTACAAATGGTTTTGAAAATTCTTAGAAAGGCATAATAGCCGATTACAAAAAAAAAGTATTTGCAACGTTCTTGGAAATTCAACCCCTAAGGGGGTTAAAAAGGGGATGAAAGTTCGTCTTCAGGTGCAAATTTTATTTGAAGCTAGGAACTTGAAACTTTGTAAAAAGGTATTATATTAAAATAAAAGAAAACTAAATTCAGCGTTTTTGAAAATTCATCCCTATGGTGGTGAAAACGGGGTTGAAAGTTTGTATGGATATCATGCATTTTTTCGAGCGCGGGATTTGAATCTTTGTATTTGGGGATATTATTAGAAGACAATAAAAATGATTTCAGCGGTTTGTAAAATTCATCCCCTAACAGGGTTAAAATGGGGTTCAAAGTTTGAATCCATTACAAATGCTTTGAAACTTCTTAGAAAGACATAATTCCAATTTCCTACAAGCCGCCGATATAGCCGATTACAAAAAAAAGTAATTGCAACGTTTTTGGAAATTCAATCCCTAAGGGGGCTAAAAAGGGGATGAAAATTCGTCTTGGGGTGTAAATTTAATTTTAAGCTAGGAACTTTAAATTTTTGGAAAAAAAAGGTAACAAATTAAAAAACATGAAAACTAATTCAAGCATTTTTGAAAATCATCCCCCAAGGTGGTGAGAAAGGGGTTTAAAGTTTGTATGGAGATCAGATATTTAGTGAGTGCGGAATGCGGAACTTGAATCTTTGTATAAGGGCATAGGTACCTATTATGAGAATACAAGAAAAGTAATTTCAGCAACCAACATCAAAATCCACTTGACTTAAAACTTCATTCAACTTGCTAAAAAAGAAAAGTACTTAATTTCAACATTGCTTGGATATGAAAATTATAGGTACTAAAGATGTAAAATGTTGAAGATAAGATTCCACGCGGACGAAGTCGCGGGCAACAGCTAGTGATAAATAATGATAATTCAGCTTCTGTACGTCCAGAGCACATTTTCCTTCACCGGAAAGCTAGTGGTAAGTATAATTTCCGATGTAAGAGACATAAACTCATTGGTAGCCAGAATTTAAACACGCGACCTTCGGATTGAAACTCGGTCGTTAGATCCTGTAGGCCACCATCGCTTGCTTTTCAGGAAATTCTTCATATGTAAGTATTTATACAATTATATATCAAACACACTTGTTTGTTTCCCGTTTAGTCTTGGTTTGAATTTCAAACCGAAATCTAAATTAAAAAAATAATGAAAATAAAAATATTGTATTTCCTTTTATATAGAAAGAAAATCTTGATTTACTATCATGCGATGTCATCGTAAAACATCGGTTTTTATGAGTTTTCACTTTATGAGTATAAATGTTATTTGATATGTGTTTTCTAACCGAGATCTTCAATTGAGCAATGTGTGACGTAACGTAATACTGCGAATCTATACTCATTTGAGAGCTACGGTTTATTGTTCAAAGGTTTCTTGGGAGACTAGACCCGTATCTTCAACATATTTAACATTTACTCTGCATTTGTGGCATATTTCTCTGCACAGTTCATGGGTATCAATTCTATTCACTTCACAACTGAGGTCGGCTTGAAGCACATAGCAAGTACTTAGTAGATTTCATTCACACATTCACAGTGCAGTTTGTTTGAATAGCAAGATTTATCATATCCGTACCATTGCTTTGATTTATCTCTAGATAGAGGCTATTTATAAAATTTTTCCAACTGGAACGAAATTAATATGCCCCTACTGTAAAAACTTATTGGAATTACTTTCAGCAGAAATCCAGCCTTTGGTAAACGTTTCTGAATTTCAGCTTAACCCTTTGTTTTTGTAATTACTTATTTGTGCATTTTTAGGGTTCCGTAGCCAAATGGCAAAAAACGGAACCCTTATAGATTCGTCATGTCTGTCTGTCTGTCTGTCTGTCCGTCCGTATGTCACAGCCACTTTTTTCCGAAACTATAAGCACTATACTGTTAAAACTTGGAAAGTAGATGTATTCTGTGAACCGCATTAAGATTTTCATACAAAAATAGAAAAAAACAATAAATTTTTAGGCTTCCCCATACATAGAACTGAAACTCAAAAATTTTTTTTTCATCAAACCCATATGTGTGGGGTATCTATGAATAGGTCTTCAAAAATGATATTGAGGTTTCTAATATCATTTTCTTCTAAACTGTATAGTTTGCGCGAGAGATACTTCCAAAGTGGTAAAATGTGTGCCCCCCCCCTGTAACTTCTAAAATAAGAGAATGTTAAAACTAAAAAAAATATATGATGTAGATTACCATGCAAACTTCCACCGAAAATTGGTTTGAACAAGATTTGGTAAGTAGTTTTTTTTTAATACGTCATAAACCGCAATTTTATTATGTTACTTGCTGTTACGGAACCCTTCATGGGCGAGTCCGACTCGCACTTGGCCGCTTTTTAACTTTGACTGTGATACATTGCCGTCGATTTAGGTACCTCTGTTTCCGTCATTGGGCAACAAATACCAAAAATATTTTGTTTAAATAGTTACAGATATATTAGGATTCTAACGTAACGTTTAAAGCCAGATTTAAAGTCAGTGTTGAATGAAAATGCTAATGGGTTCCAAAGTGAGGTAAAAAACTCTACCTGCACCTGCAGCCTGCCTTCTCAGAACGAGGAATTGTTAGATCAAACAAGCGGCGTTTGTTTTTGGTACGCGGCTACTACTTCAACTTGCTGAAGGCATAGAGTACTATTAATTTT
Source organism: Cydia fagiglandana (assembly GCF_963556715.1). Lineage (NCBI taxonomy): Eukaryota > Metazoa > Arthropoda > Insecta > Lepidoptera > Tortricidae > Cydia > Cydia fagiglandana. The sequence continues at coordinate 10,067,555 of NC_085941.1, forward strand.
TACTCGACTACGGCAAAGTAAAAGGAGCGTTATGATTTTGAGCGCTATGTATTTATTAATGGAGTTTTAGTACGTCTATTATCATTTGTATCGAGCCTTTAATGTTTATCTTGACTATTGTTATTGGTATTTAGTATTTTAAATTGTAGAGGACCTACTCGTATTTGATTTTATACTATCTGTCACTCTGACTCACCTTATCCATTTGTGCATTACAGACAGCCGCTTACAAAATAAACACGTTATTTCGTAGCAAACAGAAACGTAACTACTTAAATTGATTTACTGTAACCATTTTTAATTCTTTTCAAATAAAGGAAGTCACTCAAAATGCCGTCGCAAAAGTTACCTTTGAAATTCGCGCCGGCCAATTGAATGTTTTTTCGCCTTCCGGTCCTATTCTTGTGGCCATTTTGGTCGCCCTGTGACGTCACTAATCCCGCACAAGAGGACCTGTTTGTTAAAGTACTTACCCGAAATATTATTTGGCTTTTGAGTTCATTCGATTTTGTGCCTTATGGAAATCAAGTTACATGTGTTTTCTATACATGTTTTAATTGGAAGCCTATGAATTTGTAAACTAAAAAAAGCACCAGGGGCCAAAGGGATTACCGATGTGCGAATTAATTCCATAACGGGAAAGAGCCGTATGCTATTGAAAGAGAATCGATATAAGTATTACATTTTAATCTGTTCGAAGTTCTAATAATTAGATATTATAATTATTGTTTTGCCTCATTTTTGAGCCACATTTGGATCATTGCACGACGACCAAACTTTTGACCTTTAAATCAATAATTGAATCAATCAATTATCGATTGAGTCGTGCAATAATCCAACTGTGGCTCAAAAATGAGGCAAAACAATATAATATTGTTAGTGCACTTTAATAACAATTTAATGTTGAGATATGATATGTGACAAATGCGGAGTGTTTCTATAGGTACATCATCAACTCTACATCCACATAGTTTCCTAATATTTAAGAAATAGGTATGTAGGTACATCCCTAACTCAGTCAGTCACTCGGTCAGATCAGTTTCGTAGCAATTATCTAGGTACATGATTGCGTTACTCTAAAATTCAGCCACTTTTTATTCAACCCGTAAAGAAATTCTGAAATATCATACAAATACAAAAATACAAATACAAATGTTTATTTCTTAGAATATGGTAGTACAATGATGGTCAAATTACAATAAGTGCATCATATTCTGCCCCTGTCGGCGTAGAAATATTATAATTAAGTTGATTATTGCTAACATGCATATATATATTATAGTATTTACATGTTCAATTTTTATAAATCTTATAATTACCTAAGAACATATTGGCACAATAGCAGTTAAGTCAGGTTTCATTTACAATACATTTAATTTATAACTAGTACAATAAAATAATTAGTTTATTAATAATTAAGGAACTCATTAATTGAATGAATGATGAATCTAGAACACATGTCAAGTAACCAGTCAAATATTTTTTTCTGAAATTTATTTATATCTAGTGATTTTATGTCATTTGGAATCTTATTATACAATTTAATTGCCATGATATATACATTTTTACTAAATATAAAAATATATATGTTTGTGGTACTTATTTGCGGATGTTTTGATATCCGCAAATAAGTACCACAAACTTAAAGAAGAGCCAACAATCTTTGCCCTATGCCTTATTATAGTTATTATTATACCTATGTAGGTATTACCTATTTAATTTAATTAAGAACTTAAAAATACTGTTCGTTTTGGGTCATAAGTTCTCATAAATTACACGGAGTAGGGTTGACAGAGAACATGCTATACTTGTGTTCAGTCCTAAATCCAAATTGTGATATCAGCGAGCCATCCGTGCGTGACTAATGAACCACTTTATTGTTTAGTCGCGATTTGAATAAGCGGCCCGTTTGATACAACCACCCTCACCCGCGGCCGGCAAATTGAGGACCACACGCGATATCAAGGCTTGGTACTCTTTAGAACCTAATTTGAATTAGCTATAAAATGAATCCATAGAATGGAGGCGTCAAATTCATCTATCTATCTTCTATACATATAATAAAGCTGTAGAGGGTCGAAAGTCTGTACATGGAAGATATTTGAAAAAAAGTTGGCTGGGGATACTTAGAATCGATAACAGAACACGTTCCAACAGTTTTTAGAATTTTTGTCTGTTTGTCTGTTTATCTGTTTATCTGTTTGTCTGTTTATTTGAACGCGCATCACGTGAAAACGGCTGAACGGATTTTGATGCAAACTTTACTAATATGTCGAAAAAATCTCCGGCCAGGTTATAGGCTATAAAAATTCAACCCTTAAAAGGGGGGGTAGCCACAACACTCGCTTGATTTAAGTTTGCCCCTGAATCTTATGGCGCTACATAGGAAGGAGGGGCAAATTTTTTCAAATATGTGCTACCACTATTGAGTACCCTGGTAAACTAACAGATGGCGCTGAATTGGCTTGAATGAGGGGGTACGGACATCAACAAATTTAACTGAATAATTATGTCCATTTAATAATATACAACAAAATTAAACGACAGTAAATTAATTACCCCTCATTGCACAGTGCCATCTTTTTCACGACTACCCGAAAAAAAGAGAGAGAGAGTGTATTGTGTTTTCAGCGTTCGTGTTTGTATGTAGGTATAATATATTTATTTATCTGAGTTTCTTTATTACACCTTAACTTCTGAATGCCTTAACCTTAGCCCGACGTACGTGACACGCTGTACCCTTACCAAAGCCGTAGCCATAGTCAAACCTTCGGACCCGTGCCGGATTAACCAATAAGCAAAACAAGCACGTGCTTAGGGCACCATCGTTCAGGGGGGGCACCAAAATGCCAGGTTGAAAAAGTAGAACAAATTTTATAATTAGGGACAGACACATCGTTTTTACCACACGATTTTTTTAGCTGACCAAAAGCTATATTGCAAAAATAATGGCGCGTAATTCTTTGGGAAACAATCGGTAGCAGAAGAGTCGTGATTACATGCATAGATTCGATTTCAACCCACTCTTTTGCGGTTCGGCGTTAGTTCTTATGCGAGGCCTTCTGCCTTACGGCAAAGTTGATCTTCTGCCTTAATTACACTTGGGCGTGGATCCAAATCCAAGCTTTCCTCTTTCGCAGCTGGGCCTACTGCCTCGCTCACACTTCGCCAATTCAATTCACTTGGTCAATTCCAAGCTCTGCTTTCTTGCATGAAAACAACCTCGCTGAGACCCTTAAATATCGAGCCCTATGCGAAGCTAGGCTGATAGAAAACTGTCCTTCTTTGTATGAAATCCTGGATTCGCGCCTGGTTGGGACTAAAAGTGAAATTGCGTTTTTTATATCGAATAATTTTCGCGCTCGCTTCGCTCGCGTTTTTGATAACTTTCTAAGGTATGATAAAGGTGACATTCGGGTGGCGACTGCAGCAGCATTACTCTGTTGCAACGTTACTGCTGCGGTACTGTCAATTTTCGTCTTAAAAGGATGTGACTGATTTCCATACTAAAAGTAAAAATGTACAACTGTCTATCATATTGCGTTTTTATATCGAAAAATTTTCGCGCTCGCTTCGCTCGCGTTTTCAATCACTTTCTAAGATATGATAAAGGTGACATTCGGTTGGCGACTGCAGCAGCATTACTCTGTTGCAACGTTACTGCTGCAGCACTGTCAATTTTCGAGATAAAATGATGTGACTGATTTCCATACTAAAAGTAAAAATGTACAGCTGTCTATCAAATTGCGTTTTTATATCGAAAAATTTTCCCGCTTGCTTCGCTCGCGTTTTCAATTACATTCTCACCTAAGATGTGATAAAGGTGACATTCAGGTGGCGAATGCAGCAGCATTAGGTACTCTGTTGCAACATTACTGCTGCGGCACTGTCAATTTTCGTGATAAAATGACTGATTTCCATTCTCAGCTGTAATGTTGCAATGAACTTCACTCAATTTACCAAAAAATATAATGTAATCTGAATGACCCTAGGGAGAGGAGGCACCATGGTCTAGAAATGCTTAGGGCATCAAAATATCTTAATCCGGCACTGCTTTGGACTTAACCTGACGTACGAGTCGCGCTGTACGCGTTCCAAAGCCGGGCGCCTTCGGCGCCCTCATACTCAAAGCGTCGGGAGTAGCCCGACGTAAGTACGTGGCGCGCTGTACGCGTTCCAAAGCCGGGCGCCTACGGCACCCTCATACTAAAAGTGTCGCGCGTAGACCAACGTACGTGACACGCTGTACGCATTCCAAAGCCGGGCGCCTCCGGCGCCCTCATACTCAGAGCGTCGGGCGTAATGTACGCGTTTCAAAGCTGAGCGTCTTCGGAGCCCTCATACTAAAAGACTCGGGCGTAGACCGACGTACGTGACACGCTGTACGCTTGCCAAAGTTGGGAGCCGAAGGCACCCTCATACTCAAAGCGTCGGGCTAAGCCTGACGCACGTGGCGCGCTGAATGCGTTCCAAAGCCGGGCTCCTTCGGCGCCCTCATACTAAGAGTCGGGAATTGCCCGACGTATGTGGCGCACTGCACGCGGTCCAAAGCTAGGCGACTTCGACTTTCTCATACTAAAAGAGTCGGACGTAGTCGGACTACTACAAATTGCGCTCTAAAAAATATGAAACAATAAGATTATCATGCAGGAAATTATAAATGTTATAATTTTTTGAATAAAAAAATACAGCGTAATGTAATTTACTATTTTTTATATATTTAGCAGCTTACTGACACAAACTGAATTCCACGCGGGCGGAGCCGCGGGCACAGCTAGTGGATCATACGGATGACTCGGATGAGTTAAAGGTAGGTACTAGAACGTTTTTATTAGCATTCGAAAGAAATCCACAGAAGCAAGCGTGCAGTTTTTATCAGGCTCTTTAGTTGTTAATAATTATTGAATTATCTAATGTAGCATGGTCAATACATATTATATTTAATTTACTTCAAATTATTACCGCCAAAAGTGCCGGATTTGGGACGTACTTCTGCGAAGTTCTTTCTAATGCTAAAAAAAAACGAACATAGAACTTCTGGTTGATTTGATGATGATGATATGATCTGGTGATATATGTATGTGTCAAAAACCGTTCCAGGTTGTTATAAAATATGACCTTGTCGAAAATTGCACTCATGGAATAAACAAGGTAATTCAGTCTTCATTCAGTAGAAAAGGATTTATCTCATTTGTTCTTTTGTTTGTGTATTTTCCGCTCCCAGTTTATAGTAACAATACAATTTTGAGAAAGATCTATTGACGACCGCAACAAAGTTTCATAACCATCTTCATCCGACGTCATCATATAATCTAGATACAGCCGATTTACATACGGAAGTACTCGGAAAAGGAAAATATAATACCAATTTGATGTCAATACTAGTGCGTAGAAAGCATCTAGCGATCTGTTAAAAGTGTGTACAGCCGTTATCAGATATCGGAGCGGTCAAGTTGCTCACAAATACCTGAACACATCTCTACTGATGAGAATCTAGAGTGCGTGTTCAGATATTTTTGAGCACCTCGGGCCTAGCACCTTAATATCAAATTGATTAGATTTTACATAATATTGTCTTCGGTTACCGCGACTGTTACTCATGAAATAAAACTATTGAAACGGATTATATCGCGTATAATCCGTTTCATATCGCGTATAAAGGATGACTCAGACCGGGCCGTGTCCGGGCCGGAGCTTCCGGCGCATCGTTTTCTATGGAAAGCATCACGTGATCACCTGTCATGTCATAGAAAAGTAAGTTCCGGAAGCTCCGGCCCGGACACGGCATGGTTTAACGTGAGTCATCCTTTAAGGAATCCATCCATCCAATCCATCCATTCATTCATTCCGACATAGCCCACCGGATTAGCAAGCTGAAGTGGCAATGGGCAGGCCACATTGCGCGCAGAGAAGATGGCCGATGGGGTCGAACAGTGTTCGAGTGGAGACCACGGAATAGCAAGCGCAGCGTAGGACGTCCACCCACCCACAACGGATGGGAACAAGATGGACGGACGACCTTGTTAAGGCCGCCAGAAGACGCTGGATGCGGGTCGCTTCCAACCGGTACGAATGGAGGTCCAAGGGGGAGGCCTATGTTCAGCAGTGCCTTCCACCTTTACAGCGTTCGTGGTCAACGGCGCGATGTAGTATGAATTCAATATACGAAATATAATCCGTTTCAATAGTTTTATTTCTTGTGTCCGAATAGATCCCGTGATTAACATAGCTCAGTTCCAAAAATAAGCTAGGGTGGCGTCGGGCACGGGTGGCACGGGATGCCCCGTGGGATGGGACACGTCCCGTCAATGGAAAGTGTGCCGGCGTCGCCCGGCGTCGCCGGCGTGGCGGCAGCATAAAGGTCCTTCCCCGAACCACGTTCGACGTGTTGCTTCTCTGTCTCACTTGTAAACTCGTACCTAAGTGTGACAGGAAGACAACACGTCGAACGTGGTTCGCATTAGGTCTCCGTTGATCTAGAAACACTACAGGACACTTACGTAACATTTATTTTCAGCGAGTGGGCAGCAACGGGTGCAGTTGTGTAAGTTTTGCCGTGCGTGGGCAAAACAACGGAAGATAAATGTCCGAATGTGACACCGTTTAATTCGTTGGAACTATTTTATTTTCTTCCTTATATACTTTCCCCATCCAGTTACTGCAAGCAGTCATGTTTGACCGGAAACGATGAAAAAAATATGTGCCAGTACAGCTAGAAGGATAGTAGGCAGTCATAGTTAAGCTAGTAACTCGTAATCACCATAGGTGCCAATCAAATCAATCACAACTTCGTGATATTTATAACCAAATTAGGTTGGGGCGCTAATTTTCCAATGAATTGCAAAATTGTACGAAATTAAGGACCTATAATAAGTCAGTTATGCGTAATGTAATTGGTCATATTGTGTTACGAAAACTAACAATGTAAATTGTATTGTATTTATTGTACTTAATTCACACACACATAAAATAGCATACGCTAACACACTTACATATTTCTCTATGCTTAAACTGAAAATACTTATTTGTCGTAACACAATGGGATCAATTAACTTAAGACAGGACTAATTAATTACAGGTCCTTAATTATGTACATTTTTGCAATTCACCCTAATATGTTTCTGAAAAGTTAAAGATGCTCCTAAAAAAAGAAATGTCATAATTCTCTAGTAACCAATACAATTTATATTTATACGTAGCACTTAAAGTTATACTTAGCCCTAAATACCTTATATGTTATTATGAACCTAGTATGTACGAATAAGGGTCGCTTGACTTGCTTGTGTAAGAGCTCTTGAGCTTTGTGGGGACCGATATTTAGTGACTAAATAAATCTATGCGAAATAAGAAGACATATAAGACAGCCTGTAAAGATAAACCATAATGCGCACTCCTACGCGACGTGGGCGTCCCTATTTTCCTTAGATTCATAATATTTAATCCACCAAATTATGCATGTAGCTAATCAGGCCGATATAGCCTTTATTAACGGTAGGGTAAAAGATAAGTGCTGTCCCAGTTAAGTTGGTGCGAGTGTTGTTCAGCGCGTGGACACGGCCTTGGGCAGCCTTTCAGCCATTGACCAATCGGTAAACTTAGGGATGCCCAGAGTAAAGGCAGTTGCACACATGCGTTAAGATAGGAAACCGTAGTATATTGCATGGAAGCAGAGAAGATGGCCGATGGGGTCGAAAAGTGCTCGAGTGAAGACCACGGACTAGCAAGCGCAGCGTAGGACGTCCACCCACAAGATGGACAGACGACCTGGTTAAGGTCGCCGGAAGACGCTGGATGCGGGTCGCTTCCAACCGGCACGTATGGAGGTCCAAGGGGGAGGCCTATGTTCAGCAGTGGACGTCTTAGGGCCCCCCCACATCTGGCGTCTTTCGAGCGTCGGCGTCTACAATTCTATGGCCGACGTCGACGCAACGTCGACGCAGCGTCGACGCAACTGCGCAGCGACGTCATTTTCCATAGCGCTGGACCGACGCCGACAGACGCCGACGCTCGAAAGGCGCCAGATGTGGGGGGGCCCTTATGGCTGAGATGATGATGATGATGAAGATGTGCACGTCCACCACAAAAGTTGGATAGGTACCTAATTACAGTATCCAGGTAATTGTTACCTTAGTTAAAAACAGTAGACAGGCATTTCATTTTCGTAAGATTATCGCTTATTTACAAAGGCAAAAAGCATGTCCATAGCGAGCCGATTTCCTTAATGTGCTGATAATAAAATCGATTCGCGTGGACGCCCAGTGTACACATTAACTCTATTTAAAGGGAAACCTCACAGTTATCAATAAAATAACCGCAAGAATTAGCATGTGTGGAATATATGTACGAACGGCGCCATCAAATGTCGGCAGCCGTACTTTTGAATTTGAAGATTTCTTCTCACTGATATTTAATGATACAATAAATATTTTACTGTTGTGAATTATTCAGCGCGGATTAGTAAATTTTACGAGTATACATATTGATTGCACTATTAGTATTATTATGTCTATAAATGCTTACTATATCCGGCCAGAAAGGCGCTCCACAGTATCATTAGCAGCCATATTATGCTAGAAAGTAGGTACTTAACCAGGTGGTACCCAAAAAATTGTCTGAGTAGGTATAATGTGGTGCTACTAAGATTTTCTCTTAGCAGTTATTTTTTGGCAGGTGAAAATTAAACCGAAAGGTCACATAAGCAACACCGTTTGGAGTTATCCCCTTCGGAAACATTTCAAATAAATTCGAAACCCGCTCATTTCCTAAACTTCTTCCTAATTTCGAAGTCTTCCTACACCCTGACGCACTGTTCGCCCACAATATTTCCACGTACCTACACGAGAATGCTTGTAGTATAATTGACCAGCAAGATGTCGACACCTTTGCACCCTTTTGGATTGTAATAAGGCCAATATTGTGTACATGTTTTTGGCGCCCTACTTAGTAGTTTTCACAGTAAATGTATGTTGGCTTCTTCGCCATGTCTTGACGTCACCGCTCACCCTTAACCTTAGCTCCCAGACAAGCCCACGCGTTGGCTGTCCGCCAGCGTCTTCATTCATGGTTTTTGCTGTAGTAAGTTTATTGGGTTCCCCATCGATTTTGTTTACGCGTAAGCGTAAATGTCAAATATAGATGTCCTTTGTCAAGGTGAAATATGGAGCCGTGGCTGTGAGTACAATGAGAGAGTCGCTTAACTAGTCTCCTTAATAAATCTAGGGATAAATACGTCTTCAGGATCAAATTTTCCTGCAGAAACACTTCATAAATTTAATATACTTATGTGTTACCTATTTTAAAAACAGTATTGACGAGTAATGGTAACATTCCATTTCTGACTGCAGCTGCGCTACTAGTACTGAACGCGTCGCTGTTATTGTCAATTTCCATAGTATAATGAACAGTATTGCAGCTGTCGTTGGAAATGGACTGTCACCTTAATCATTATTACGTCGGGTGACAAGCAAAAGTCACTAAGTACTATCAAAAAATTAAAGTAACAATGCACTTTATTACACTTGTAAACACGGTTTATAATATTGTCCAATAATATCAATGGTGTTAGTTAGTGACTTTTGCTTGTCACCCGACGATAATGCACAAATTCAACTTTTTTTACAGGTTGAAGGGGTTGTTAGAAGAAGAGTGTGCAAAGGTGGTGTTATCGTGATTCCACGCGGTAATGTGGCGAGTGTGTTGGGCTTAGCGCATGGGATGTCGCTGTTTGTTTCTTTTTTTAAATGTCATTTTAGTTTTATAGTTTGCTGATTTCAGTTTACCTTTGAAGTAGTGTAATGAGCTTTTAGGATATGTTGTAAAATTTTACTGTCACGTTTGTGGTAAATCTGGGAGTGTGTTATTGCGGCTGTGGACGTTTTCGGAAATCGTATTAATATTGTATCGCATTTCACATTTATATCACATTTGTTTTAATTAATAATGGTTGTGCTGTGAGTGACACTTGCTTGACTATCGTTTGTAGTTATTTTATGAGAAGAACTAGAAATTTTGTGAAGTGGAGATCAAAATACAGTCGTATATAGTTTTTGTAACTACGATGTTTTAGCGTATAAAAATAAAATACTTCATAGTATTGTTACGAATTACACCAAATAAATAGAGCAGAAAATGCAGCATTATCTTATGGCAAGCATTCAAAGATTTAATATCGGTCTGACCTTTACCATTTTGGAGGGAAATTATTTTTTCGCCCACGCCTGTAGACTTGGCGCGGCGCCACGCGCAAGGCCCGCTTTCATAATTAAGTTTCGTGTCAAGCAGTTAAGTAAGTAAACATGTTTATTAACAAAATATACTATTGTGTTGCTAGAAGCTAATCATAGTGTCGAGAAAATGAGAGTTTAAAAATATAATACATTTTGCGCTCAGGTATGGATTTGCTCTCATGATGATTTTAAACCTAAAAGTCTATTCGCGTCATCGATCCTGGCCGGACCACGAGTCGACAAATTTTATAAAAAATGCGCCTAAAAACGTTTTACCCAACGAACTATAATAACTAAAATAGAAGTCTGACTAGAGCTCTAAAATGACCCTAAAGAAATTCGGCCGCGAGCGACTCAAATGCCGCGCATATAAATTTTTATTTTAGCTTTTATTTAATAATTCATTGTAGTGAGTTTATTAAAAGTATACGAAAATAAAAGTATTAACAAAATAATTAAACTTAAAATTAAAATTAAAACTTGACATTTTAGCTTATCAAAAGTTTTGTTTAAATACTAATTACAATTTTTCTAATAGCAGGAATTTGTGTATTGGGTGATATTCAAGCTGCGGCCACGCGGGCATTTATGGAGAAAAGATAACTTTCAGTGATATGTGTCATAAAAGTGTCAATCATAACTTCATAAGCACCATTTTTCGAAGTCAAAAATGTATTGAGAGCTTCGCCTATATTTATTGCGTCGCTGGATGTACCTAAAACTAGTAAAACATCTTTCATTTTCATTTGTTCGACATCTTACTCAATAAAACAGCATCATTAGCAAAAGAAAATGTCAGTACTGAAAATAGAGCAGCGTAATGAACGAGCTGAGAAAGCAACGTCACCGGGGAACAATGCCGAAACAGCAACAATGCCATATTTCATTTATCAGCGGTCCGGCTTCATTTGCCTAAATGAATTACACAACTGCGGCATGCTGCCGTATTCGAACTTCAAGATATTCACAAGAGACGACACGTACTAGATCCATTCTAGATACGTTATAGTTTAGATATCAACTAGTTCTCTTTTGCAGCGCAATTCGGGCAACCAATGTCACTTTTACGTTAGATAGAGTAAGATATCTATTAGATGCGAATTGGATCTCTAAGTCATATCCTGTGGATATCGTTCAAGAGTATCTCCAGAATCGCGCAAATGTCAAATTTGACAGGTTAGATCTTAAACATATCGTTATCGTATCTTAGTGATGTCTAAAAGATATCTAACAGATGTCTATATCAAAATCCGAATCGGGCCCATGGAAAAGATTGCTTGTGAAATATTACAGGCTTATTGGGGCCATGAAAATGATCTAGTTTCTCTAATAAAGCATTGATTGACAAACATTGCTATTATTGGTGGTTTAGCTGACTCGCAGGAAGGTATTTTGCCATGAACGATAATCGTAAATAGCGTTGTTTGTAACGGTTATTACGGAACCATAAATACTTTCATAGTAACTTCCTTTAATGAAGCTGGAGGCAGAATAAGTTATTCCATATACCTATGTAGTCCCAAAACAAGTACTAAATCGACTGTAACGATTATGATGCAGTCCAATGAGGTTAACGGATTAACGACTTATCGATTCAAAATTTTATCGAAACTTATTAGGTATTCATTGTTATTCGAATCATTATCTCCACATTATTATTAGATTAATGATTATTTTATTAAGAAAGTAAAACCGTGTATATCGATGTTTCTTTTACGCAGTATAAGAAATTTATGACGGGAATTTAGATAGTATGACCATAATCGGTGTGTTCCGGATAATTATTTATTTATTATACAAATATTTATTTTCGTTATCGACTATTGTGTCTACGAAATCGATGTTCGTGATTTGTCACCGTTAGGTTCGATATGTGAATTATGTGCATACCTAACTGTATTTATAATTATGTATGCATTATATTTTGCGAGAAGATTAAGTTATGTCCACCTACTTTAAATCGTTTTTATTTATGGTTTACATTGTATAATTATATTAACTACTACGCAAAATACAATATGTAGAAATAGCACTAAAGATATTCTACTCTTTCGTAACTTACATATATCCTTAATTGAGAGATCTAATGTGTGAAGGAAATAGTACTCGTAAAAAACAAAAATACATCTTATTTAAGACCTTACTGTTTAAATTGTAGTACCTACCTAGTTAGTGCTACTGGGCATTTTCCGCAAATCGACAACCATTGTAGTACCTGCCTAATGTTTCTTTATGATACATTAGGTAATATTATTTGAGCTTTAAGTTTTAGTTTCTGTTAAAAGGGTTTTATTTTCGGTAGGTACGATAGGTACTACAATTAAGTAGGTACTAAAACATGCTAAGGACCTTAGTAAAACTGTCTCAAATTTGTAACTTTAAATACGCCGGCGGGTACTCATCATCGTATGAGTTCGGTTCCAAATACTAGTTAAACCAGAATTAACAAATTAGCCAAGTATTTTTACCGCCATTAATACGTCTGTTACGATATTAACTCGTAAGACTGGGACATAGCGTTGTTTTCTATAAGAGTTTACGTTTATAAGCGCAAATAGGTAGTATTTTATCATCTTTGATTTATTTATTACTTTTAAAGACCCCCGCGTTAAATTTTTATGTTACGAATCAATCAGTTTTAATTTAGAATTTGGGAGCGATGAAATGTTTGATTGGTGATGGTCCATACTATGGTTACTGCCTCCTTAGACATTTATCTATTATATTAATTGTTCCCTCCTTATGGGGTTTGTAGGAATTGAAAAAAATAACTAATTGAGCAGTAACTATTTCTCATTACATTACCTACTCGCAGATTTGACGGTTTTGATACTTACCTAAAGAATAAGAATAAGAATAAGAATAAATTTTATTATCAATAAAAACACATAACAGAATGTTGCAGGGGTCTCCGCACTAGGCTACGCCTGTATCGCGGGGAACCAGTTACAATTAAAATTAGTTACATAATAAAGTTACATTTACAAGTAACAAATTTAAAGAAAGACACTTAAATACAAGTGAGAGAAAAAAAAATACAGTCTTATTGCAAGGCATGGAAACTAACCTTAAAGTATTTTAACTATAATATCTTCTGTTTCGGCATAAGTAAGTGAATGTAAAAATTTAAATAAGAGTATTTTAGCTTCTACAATGGTACAATTAGGGATTGCAATCCAGCAGCGTTTTCAATCCAGCTGGATTTTTGCTGGATCGGTATCAATCCAGCTGGATCCAGCGCGGATCCAGCAGTTTACCGATTTTGCAAAAAAATACACATGGTGCAATTCTACATGTTTTTTTTTTTTATAAAAATGAAATAAACCAAACAAAGGGAGGATAGTAGGGCGTAATTTAAACTTAAAAAAACATTTTGATTTCTTTTGAGATCTCTGAAAGTGAGTACTAGTTTATTTGTAACTGTTGCTGGTGCTGCCGGACGTAAAATTGACACAGTGAATCTTCTGTAAATAACCTTTTAAGCCTGTGGTTGAACGGTTACATGTTCAACATTAGAATTAGAATTAGAATAAAATAAAATAAAATAAAATCATTAGAATCTTTGAGCATAGCAGACAGCACTCCGGCCCTCATATTTTTTGTAAAGTAATCCCATAGTTTTTTTATCACATCCTCGTCCATTTTAACGCTCATATTAAATGATTTTTGTATAGGTACCTACACAAAACTTAAATTTGAAACGAAAGTTCACACGCGGTTAAATAATCTAGCAACACTAACGATAGGAGCTAGAAAGTCGTGGAGTAACTTACTGCAAAATAAAACGGTCAAGCAGATGGCATCGCATTCTCACGCCGATAAGGACCCGACAAAATATATAAATATATATTATACAAAACAAAAAAAACCAAGATTAGGTAATAAATAGTTACATTAAAAAATGTTGGCTAACGGCATATTGCATAATAATACGACGGTATTGTCAATAATGCAAACGTGCAGATGGCGCGCAACAGTAAACTTTAAGAAATCATCTATATTCGGGCGAGTATAGCCTATAAGCCCAAATCTACTAGTGTAGGTAAATTTGCTTATAAATTTACCTACACTAGTAGATTTGGGATGGGCTAAGCGCAGGAACGCTTAAACCAACGGTTTTTATAAGTTTTTGCAAAGTTCCGTGTGTAGTTTTTTCATGATTTTTTTATTGCGGATCCGCAGCGCTGGATCCAGCGCTTCCTGCTGGATCCAGCAGACCGAAAAAAGCGCTGGATCCAGCTGGATTGCTGGAAGCTGGATCCAGCAATTGCAATCCCTAGGTACAATCTTTAAGGGTTGCAGTGTTTAAGCAAAGCGTTGTAAGTAGTTACTCTGACTCTTTCCCCAAAACGTTTCCCAAAGGCGGAACGGACTTCTGGAATTGGTAAGTTAAAGACGCGTTTATTGATTAAAGAACTATAGCAAGGCAACAATTTTGAGAATTTGTGTGTGTGTGATGAAAGAGATTTTCATTAAAAATAGCTGACGTACAGTTAAGACCTTGGCTTGGGCATAAAGATCTATGGTTGGATATCGAAAGGGTTTTTTAAGCATCACTTTTAAAACGGAGCGTTGAGCCCTTTCAATTTCCAGCATAGAGGTCTTTGCCGCACTTCCCCAAACTGTGATGCAGTAGCTAATCACAGACTGACAGAGCGCGGTGTAAACTAATTTAAGCACAGAATCATCGGCAGTGTTACGAAGCTTTTTGAATATAAATATGGATTTTCTTATTCTAGCAGAGAGTTTATGAATGTGGTTTTTGAAGTTCAGTTTTTCATCTACTAATAGACCAAGATATTTTATTACATCAGTATTCTGTATTGAATCACAGTTACAGGAGTTAGAAGTAGGATAGTCTGTGCATTAATGGATTTTTATAATGGGAGGAAAGGATGGTTTTGACAAGGTGGTTTTATAGAAACAAAGAAATTTCGTTTTGTTACTGTTCAGGGTTAGAAGGTTGGAGCGGAACCAGTCCGATGCAATTTTCATATTGGATAACATTTATAATATTTTAAGTTATTTTGACACACTAAATATAACACTGATTTAAAATATACTTTTGACCGAAATACCTGTACTTAGCAAGAATTTTCATAATTTCTTTTTTTATTCAACTGAATGATGATTTTGAATGTATAACATCACGAGGGACCCGCCCCGGCTTGGCATGGTTATAACAAATTATACGCTTAACCTTAACCCTTTCATAAGAATAACTCCATTGATAGGTGAAAATCGCATGAAAATCAACAACAGGATACAACAAGTCCTTCGCAGTGCGTCCAGTGAAGCTGAATGAGCTGCCTGTGTCGCTCAGGCAGGCACAATCGGTTGCGTCGTTCAAGGAGAGGTTAAAGAAGCTATGGTTATCTGATTTGACTGATTAATTTGTCTATATTTCTATTGTATAGTTGCTTTATATCGTTCTAATTCTTTCCAATTTTTAGTGTATTTTCCCCAATCCTTTTCGTGTAATATATGTATGTTTATCCTATAAATTTTGTATGTATTTATATCCTTTATCTTTCTGGTACCTTGTTGTATATTTTGCTGCATTTGTCACCCTCTTTTCACTCTCTCCTCTCATCTACTCAAAGGTTAACTGGAAGAGATCCCTCAAAGGGATAAGTTCGCCTTTGTACTTCTTGCTAATTGTATGTTATTTTTAATATGTCTTTTTGTACAGTAAAGAGTTTACTACTACTACTACTACTACTACTAAAATCTATTCAGTAGTTTTTGAGTTTATCGCGAACATACAAACACAAACTAACAGACGCGGCGAGGGATTTTGTTTTATAAGGTGTAGTGATGTCTTCATTGTATGTACGTGTACTAATTAACAGTATTTAAACGCCGCCATAGAAAGTTGTCAATGATTTATTCCATAGTAAATAAAGAGACGTATTTGATGACATGATGAGTTAAGTTTTATTAATAGCGATCCAATTATGATTGCTAATTACTTACTTCTTCTAAATAAAATTAGTAAAAAACATCTTTATCGTATTTTGTGACCTGCATACAGCGGTATCATGGCCGCATTTTTATCACTTGTCATGTCATGCGTCACTTTCGCACTTACATACTTGTTAAAACGTGACAGACATGATGATAAATGATAAAAAACCGACTTAGCCTTACTGCGTATATCAGCTGAATAAAAAAAATAGCAATATTACGAGCAAGAATTAAAACATATTGAATACTGCCAATGAAATCCTCTAAACAAAGCAATTGATTACTCCATACATAAAGGACAATAGCTGACAAATATGTTTATTTGGGGATTTTACGTGCTTTAATTCATGTGTAATGTATCTAAATCAAACATGCTCTTGCTACCTTGTTAACATTTGAATTGTTTTCGATAAACAATAGAGTATTGAATGTAATCGAAACGTGTCATTTTTATGAAAGCGTCTAATATAAACGGTTGCTTTATTGGCTGTCATGTTTGATTTGCACTAAGTGTAGGATCGCTGGTAGTGGTATGTAGTTAAAGTAAACAAAGAACATAACAATTAAAGTAACAGTACATTATGTTTAGAAAGGACACTTTGAAGGTGTGTTTATTACTGGTGCCGTGTTGTCTGCTTGTGTAGACCGGGTGGCAGCTTCTATTTGTTTAATGACAGCTCTCTCTTAATACCTATGTTTTTGTAAAATCTCGCAATATAAATCGAAATACGTTATTTAAAATGCATTGAAATTCACTTTTTTTCTTTAATTTTAATACTTACTGTGTAGCATTGTACATACACATTTATAATTATGATTCGTTACACACAGGAAAACAATAAATAACTTATTCAGCTTTTAATATGGCAACGTCTAAAACACTGAAACTTTTCAAGGGCTTTAACTACTGAGTATAAAGTGGGTATGCACTTATGTAGCTCGCTGTACATGTAAATTTATAATTTCTTGCAACAATTTATTTTCATTAGTAGTGCTTTCCACTACGAGTTTTGTCAAATCAATATAAAATTAAACTTGATGCTATTTAATGTTTAAATAGGCGTTTGGGTAATTTTTCCCGATAATTTTTTTATATCATTATTAAAATATTGCAGGTATCTCACAAGTGTAAGAAACCTACGATTTAATTCAACTACATACATTTTTTACGCCTGGTCATATAAACTCGTTGCGAAGAATTGTCTTATCGGAAACATGGCCGGTTTGCATTTACAACACCAATCAAATCATTTTGTGACCTTGTTCCGATTGGGCCTAATTATGAACCAGTATCGTGATTCAGTCCAACTTTAGGGTTCCGTAACCTGCTACACCAAACACATGAAGTACCTATAGCGTAGCACTTAGTTAAGTTTTCATCTATTACTCATAATGAAATGAAAAAACAGACAATCCATTGATATGACCACATTTTTTTATTTCAAGTAAACCAAATAATTAAGAAAAGTCCTAGACTCAGGTCAGCATTTATTTACAATGATATTCCTATAACATACAAAAAAAATGCTGCATGTAATGAAATATGAATATTATGGCAACTAAAACTATATTCTGGCAAAAAAGAAGTAGGTATACATTTTAAATTGGAACCACAAATACTCCGTCTGGTTATCCCATTTATTAGTGTAGTTTTGTCTGATTTAGTTTAATCTGCTTGCGTAAAAAACACTGCCTAAATTATGAATTTTGAGCTTAAATTCGATTACTGCCTAAATTCTCCAAAAAAATAACACCTTCAGGACCAGCCATATAAATCATATAATAGTCCGGTCTCTTCAAGAGTCATCGATAATAATTGTACCCACCTACTACTAGACCGCAGATCTAGTTCGCTCATTACTTTTTGCGGGCAGTTTTTGCGATATTAACAAACATAACATTTGTTTGTATTTCACGACGATCTTTAATTATATTGAAACAAATCGTTTATTTGTTTTTTTGTGTGTCTGAGCTTTGATTTCCTCAATTCCCAGACCTTGGTTGTCCAGATGTGCTATGGTGACGTGAAGTTACTATAGCCTAATTGGACTAGAATAATTTTAAATTTAAATCAGCGAGGAAATGTGTACGGAGCGAGGTTACCTTTTTAACATTTATGATTCAAGGATTCTAATCGTGACGGATTACTTAGGCTTTGAAAATTGAATTACATTATAGGTATTGTTCTTTATGATTACATGTGCTAAGCCGAACAAGTTTTGTCAATAAGTTACTAAAGACAAGGGGTAGTACAAATGCAATAAATATTTGTTACCACTTTCATGTAGAAAACAATACGTCGTCTAACTTTATCTTTCAGAAGACATGTTTGTAGAGGTATTAAGCCTAAGCAATGTTTATGTTATCTATGTGGAATTCACTTGTAAATGCTTGTAAAAATGTCAAGAAATGTTTATTGAATTTTCAGATTTAGATAAATTGTTTGTTGTGTGCGAACTGGAGAAAAATCTGCAGGTACTTTGTCTAAGGTTTGTCGAACTATGTAGGTAGGTACCTAGGTAATACCTTAAAACGAGCAATTCTTGTTTATTTATTTTTATATATACATATATCGGGGATTACGGAAACGGCGCTAACGATTTCGAAGAAATTTTCTATATGGGATAGGGGTTGTCAGTGGCAATAAATCGATCTTATCTCTGGGAAAACGCGCATGTTTTTGTTTTTATATGTTTTCCTAGCAAAGCTCGGTCCCTCCCAGATATTGTAAATAATACGACTATACCTAGCTATGTGCGAGTATAAATCTTTTTCTTTGTTTCACTTATGTTTTTCTTCATTTTTCTAATTTAGAGTTCGTCTGCTTTATCGATCACGTAACAAGAGAGAAAATGTTCCAATGTTCCGGACGTCAGATTTCCCAATATTCGAAACAATTTTTTCTTCAAAAATGTTCCAAAACCAAACTTTGGATCATTAATATGCTCGTGCGTCGTTTCGTAGCTCCTCGTGGAGCTCGGCTAATAACGCGAGCGGCACGCTGTCTGCAGAACAGTTTTTTGTCGCCACAATACGCCGTATTTTCTTGCCGCGCAACAAAGACGATCTAATGGACCACGTCTTAGTCACTGAAACTTATCATTGCCGTAATTACGCTAATTTATTAAACACGTGACACTTTTTATTTCACATTGTTTGATAATTTGAGTAATTATAATGCAGACAGGTGTTAAAATGCTGTCACGTTCGTCAAGGTCGGTATAATGATTATTTTGTCTATGTTACTATATTTTTTTGTTGTATTTATCAACTGTAACGATAAAATAGTCTCTGACACCGGGTCTTTGTACAATTCGTAGAGAAATAAATTCGAAGAAGAGTACGCCTACAAATGTAGACGATTAATAAAGTTCATAGTTTTGACACAACTAAATCTTTACATCTACCATAAATTTAAACTATTTAGAGCATTGTACAATTATTTAGAACTACAAAGTTATATGTACCTATAGCTCAGTATCGTTAGAAACTCGGTTGACTGAGTTAAATCACCCTAAGTTTCATGACTAAAGTTAATAGAAAAATTCAATAGAAAGGTCAAAAGAACTCAATGACCAGTGATTGCTAATTAAGCAATCAGTAATTGTATAGCGTGGGCAGAGTCAATTGCTTTAATCAATAACGCGAAAAATAGAACTATTGGTGACTGAATTTGATTTTTGAACTTAGTTATTATTGTGTTTGGTTGGGATTGTATAATTTTAATTAGGTAGGTACCTGATAATAATTGTACCTACCCTACCTGAACCTCTACTAATTAAAAAATTAAAATTAATTTCTCTAACTTTTATGTTTTCCTTTTTTTATGCTTTATTTATATGTTAAATTAATTTTCTATCAAGCGGAAACGTCTGCGAACGATGGTTTTAAGCTTAGACTAAATTTAAAAGCGGAAAAATTTACTGCCCTGCGTGAGACGTGAACTCACGACATTGGATCGCTAGCGTATCGCTCTTAGGACAGCAAATATTTCTAACCCTAAGATTGAAAAATACCAGTTAAAGAACAGAACAGTGAAAAATTCCATCAAGTAGTTTCGGTAAACTAGGCTTAGGTAACTAGTGAAAACACGTTTTCACCAAGACGTTTCAGAAAACCAGTTTTAACTAGGGAAACGGGTTTTCATTCAAAACGGGTTTTCGCGGTAACAATTATATAGGTTTTACATAATTGTGTTTCATTAAAAATAGTAAGTATTAAACCGTAACACGTGTGTCCATGTGTATCAATTCCAAACTAAGTCATCGAGGTGTACCAATATTTTTTGCAAAAGATGAGTGTACAATTAAGTAAATCTTTTTAGAGTACCTAACAACTTTAACTAGGAATTATCCGACCGCAAATCGAAAATAATAAAATGTCCAAAAGTTAAATCCAACGAAACGTATAATTTGCTCGTTTTCCGCCGGAGTCGCTTGACCGCAAGCCGCGGATTTATTGTCCGTTTGACACGCATTGTGCATATTCGAGACTAATACGATGCATCGCCATTGTCCTCGACTCGTGGCAAAATCACCACCATTAAGGGCTTCGGCAGATGGCGATAACCGAATTATTTGCTATTATGATCTTAAATTGTATTACAGAGCTGTCGTGTTAAGAAAAAATGGCTTTTATTTTGGTATTTAGTTCGACTATAATGGTTAACAACTGTCAGATTATTCCGATGATCTATTCACACCCTTAACGGTGCTGCAACAAGCTAGTTTCAATCTTGCTGTTTTGATTGAAAGCTCAATTTCGGTTGGGGCCGTTGGAATTGATTTATATAATTCAGGGACAATTGTCCATTCCGGGACGAATTGAGTCGTCGATTATAAACGGAAATCGAGCAATTTGCTTAGAAATTTATTCGTTTCCTATTTATTTAGGGTGTTATGGATGGTCATTTGGCAAACGGGAGTGATGGATATGGACCACCGTGCAGATAATTCGATTTAGCAATGAGGTTTAAATTGTTATTAATTGTAGGTATTAGAAGTTTTATAGCATGGAGCACTATTACATGATGTGTGTAATATCACCACACTATGATCTCAGTTACTGTATGAGCAATCGTACTCCGTAATATTTTTGATTTATATAACAAAGTGATGTACCTACTTACATATATTTTCAAGACTATTGTCTTAACTATATATTGTGTAATGCAAATTCGCTTACATAATATTAAATGGTTATAGCAAATAACTTATGAGTACAGTTCTTACCTTGGGTACCGTCCCTTATTATCTTTATTCGCATACAAAAATGGGAAATATGTTGTAGCAAGAAATTAATATACGATATAATAGGTAATAGGTAAGGTTCAGAATAAATTTACGTAGTTTGTGAATTGAACTATATAATTTATGTACCTACTTGTAATGCCTATGAATTGGATACCTAAGCATTTCATACCTACTCAATATAAGTAATTTAAAAAATCATCAAGCTATTTTAACACACTACTACTACCAACTACACTACTAACTACATATGTGTATTATGGGTATAAGTTTACCATAGTTAAATACTTTGGGCTATATTACGAGGTAGAGTAGGGTTACGACTATTTGGCTATTTTCAAAAGTTGGTACGAAAAAATAACTAAACAATCCTGGCTAGGATGAGTCTGTCCATCGGTCGAGCAAGCATTAGGTACAAGGAAAATACGAGTATGTACGCCGATAACTAATAGATAATAGAAATAATTTGCGTAGTTAAATCAGATATAATCTCAATTGTTTGTTAATCTCGGTATGTATTTTAATCAGCAACATAATAATAAAAGGGGATTACCGTGGAATATTTAGGTCAGTAGAGTATAAACACTTGTGAATACTTTACTCCGTTTAATTCCATAAAGGAATGTCAAGTGTAGGCAATTCCTAGTATCGACATTTAATTGCAGTTAGGTATAGGTACTTAGATATAGGGTTTAGATAAGTTCAATTATTATAAAAGTTATGTACATTTTCTCATATTACGAATCGTAACTTACCAATATTTGAAGTAAACACATGAACCCATGATTCTAGACTTTCTAGAGTCAAGACGGTATTGTTCATATATTTTAAGCGCCCTGTATTGGTCATGTTTTATATTAAATAATTGGTTATTGACATCCTGTGCATCTTGCCAGCACAATGGTAAAAAAGCTACACAGTGATATTCTAGTAGACGCGGAAGATGAATTTTGGGACTAAAACCAGTGTATTATGTAGTGTAGTGTGTGTGTGTGTGTGTATACTTAACAATGTTCAGTTAACATTATACAAATCAGCTTCATGCAGCCAAGCCTTCGTCCAGTCCAACTGATCATAATAAACCTAAGTATTATCACAGAATAAATAATAGTACTAGGTACAGAAGACTCACTCTCTAACAAAACGCGTCTGTCACGATCAGCACAGATATGGCCGCTAGGTGGCGACAGCGCCACGCGCGGCTTATGGCAAACCCCAAAATTGGGGCCGAACGGATGGACTTTTAGCTACCTGTAGCAAAGCGACGAAATCGCGGAGTGAGCCACGCCTGGTATTATCAACCGCCAACCGCCTCAAACGGTAAACCTAAATATACCTTGGTGCGAGCGAGATGCATCTTAATCTATTACTGATAGACTTAGCTGAATATTTGAAGTTCGGCTTTAAAATATCATTATCATATAAAAATCAATAGACGATTTCGAATTTACCCCCCTACAATTGTTAGAGGGATTGTAATAAGTGCTATGCTGGCGGTAGTTCGCCTGTCCACTTGACTTTCGTCCTCGAGTTCGTGACTTGCACATCGTAAGTGCATGCGCGCAATTTGTTTCAAAATACAATTACTAGCTGAGGGCTGGTTTGATAAGAAAACTGTGGACTTTAACAAACAAAAAAATTTTAAACAACAAAGTTATCATTATCAATTCAGAAAGGCGGGGAGAATCTGCAAAAGTCGATGAAGAACATTGTAGTCAATGCGATTTCTTAAATTCGAGACCGTTCTCTTACGACTCTTACCGGGACCTTTAAAGAACTAATCAATTAAAGGACATGTTACTATCGTGGCATTCGGTCAACAATGTTAAATTTTTCCAATTGAACTAACTGTCGTAGCGAAAGTGTTAAAATGTTATGACTTTTGAAAATGTAAAAATATTAACTTTGTCAACATGCGCTGGACTTACATCAAATGTGCCTTCAGAGGACCTATGTTAATATATATATTAAAATCAAAGAACAAGTCGGTATATTCTGTAGCCTTCCACATAACACGGACGACTCGACATTCTTCTAGATAAGAGTACCTACTGAAACAACTTCACTGGGACGCTCATTTCCGATAACAATTTGTAAGGAAATGTAAGGACTTGGTAAACACGATTTACCGACGCCAATGTTAAATCAGATAAGAAAATTGTGCACTAACTTTGTTGTTGCAATCCAACAAAATTTATATGGTTGCTTTTATATTTCTTTACTTCATTTTAAATACATTAATGGGGATGTACCTATACGTACTTATTTACCGTTAATGTTATTTCTTCTGAATTTCAATTCTGTAACAAGTAAGTTGTGATTATTTTGACTACACCTCAAAATTTGTCAACTGTTGTTAGTTATTTTGGGCAGTGTTTATCCGGAACCTTTGTTTTTTTAGGAAATGCGTTTAGGTATACATGTTACCTGGTCCTGGGGGAACCAGGGGGGAGGACAGACTGATCAGTGGAGGACTACCATCTAAAACCACCAACGACTGCCGACTCCGCCTTAGATGGGGTGCAAGAAACGGTGTACCCTTGTTTTGCCGACAAACTTTTCATCGAATATTATTTCATCGACAACGATTCATCGAAAGGTTAGTACTAGTGATATTGTTTCGCGTTATTTTGTTTCATATACTATTTATTTCAATTTTTCTTACTGCGTAGAAATACTATTCAACGAATATTACTTGATCGCTGATTCGTTTCAAATTATTTTAATTGGCACAACTACTAAACATTGCAATTCATTTGTTCGACGTATTGCTTTAATACATTTTTATATGTCGTACTACTCATTTATACATTTTTCTGGTGTAACAATTTTAGGTTTAGGTTAGGTTAGAAATGCGACCCCACACAGAAACGAACGGCTATCTAAGTCGGTTTAGGTTAGGTTAGAACTGCAACCCCACACAGAAACGAACGGCTTTAAAAGTAGGTTTAGGTTAGGTTAGAACTGCGACCCCACACAGAAACGAACGGCTTTCAAAGTGGGTTTAGGTTAGGTTAGAACTGCGACCCCACACAGAAACGAACGGCTTCAAAGTGGGTTTAGGTTAGGTTAGAACTGAGCCCACACAGAAACGAACGGCTTTCAAAGTAGGTTTATGTTAGGTTAGAACTGCGACCCCACACAGAAACGAACGGCTTTAAAAGTAGGTTTAGGTTAGGTTAGAACTGCGACCCCACACAGAAACGAACGGCTTTCAAAGTGGGTTTAGGTTAGGTTAGAACTGCGACCCCACACAGAAACGAACGGCTTCAAAGTGGGTTTAGGTTAGGTTAGGACTGCGAGCCCACACAGAAACGAACGGCTTTCAAAGTAGGTTTATGTTAGGTTAGAACTGCGACCACACACAAAAACGAACGGCTTTCAAAGTAGGTTTATGTTAGGTTAGAACTGCGACCCCACACAAAAACGAACGGCTTTTAAAGTAGGTTTAGGTTAGGTTAAAACTGCGACTCCACACAGACACGAACGGCTATCAAAGTAGGTTTAGGTTAGGTTAGAACTGCGACCCCACACAGAAACGAACGTCTTTCAAAGTAGGTTTAGGTTAGGTTAGAACTGCGACCCCACACACAAACGCACGGCTATCAAAGTCAAATATTACATTTTGAAATAATTTTATGCGTAATAAATTGTATTAAATGCAATCCAAAATGAAATAAGAAAACCCGTAAAGAAATACCACGATATAAACTATATACGAAATAACTCGAGTGCCAATTAAAAGTCCCAGATTTAAATTTACTAGTATCAATTCTTCGACGCAATGACTTGTCGATGAAATGAAAATACTTGAAACGTTGTCTTCGAAATAACATTCGATGAAATGTCTGTCGGCAATTCAAGGGTAAACCGCAAGAAACATCTTGGGCACATTTATAACCAATAGATAGCTTTTGAATTTTCCTACCTGTACAGATATGATGGTCGTTCTTTTCTACGTGACAGCGTGATAAATCGGTGTCCGTCACTTTCTATCCCTCGGTTTTAAAAAGTGACAGTTATTTTATCACGTGGATAAAGATGGATAAAGCCATCTATAATACGCTGACTGTTTTAGTTAACTCAGTCTGACTAACATACTTTCTTATTATCTTGACTAGCTTAGTACTTACTGAAGTAATATGCTACTAAATATCATAATTCGTTGCAAAATAAGGAAGTTCAATCACAGATAAGGTATCGTCGGCACAAAAATGCTTCGATTCCTATCACTTTACCTGTACCGCATGTTGTAATCGGAAACGCTTGAGACACACTACGATTATTTTCTATGTTAATTATTTATCAGCTTATTATCAAAGTGATATGGAATAAGTACTTCCTTTCTATACTGAGTGATAAATCGAGTATTACGGCTCCGTGTTGATTGTTTGTTTGTGAGAACTTAATTAATTAAAACAGAATCAGCGCCATCAAAGTAGTTGTTATTTTTAAAGGTACCCAGGTATGATTGTTAACTAAACTGCAAAACGTAATTCAAGACCAAAAAAATAAGAAATGTTGCCACTATTTTACTGCTGTATTTCTGTAAAAATAAGTACTTTTTAAAATCGAAGGAGTAAAATTACTAATAAATAAATTATCTTAGCGTGATTATTTATCAAAAGGAATTTACTATTTTACAAACAAATTATTGCAGAGGCAACATTGTCTTACTTTTTTTGGTCTTGAATTACGTTTTTCAGTATAGACAGGTAGACAAAATGAGTTGTGAATAAACGTGTGTGAAATGTGTAAACGTCCCAATAGATTGCCACTACATACTATTACCAATGACTTCTAAGTCATTAAAAGACTGACTGACGTAAATTTACAAATTCTACCCATTTATTAACATGTAAACTCATTATATACTTTGTTACTTAACCAATAAAACTTTAAAGAATACTCATACATTTTACATATTACAACATACATTGCAAATAACCTTCAGAAATGTCGTTCAGAGTGAAACTTTTAATATAAATCTAGCTGTAACGGAAGTTTTTAACTAAGCAATCCTTTCGTGGTCGTATATTTTGCTGATATGACTTTCGTCTTCGGTCGGATTTAAAGGGCCCTGTGCTACATTAGTAGGTACTTATACTTATATTTTACACGTAAAATTTTCACTATTATAGTTTACAAACCAATGGCGTCGGGGAAATCCTGGGATCAAAAATGTTCCCCATACCACATTGTATATTTTTATAGCATAACATTACGTTGTGCCAAGGTGCATTACGTGAATAAGTTTGAATATAGCTGTCGCAAACTTGGGATAGCAGATGGTTCCGTACACAGTACTTAGGTCATTAAATTGTTATACTTTCTTGGTAAATCACGTGAACAACATAATAGATTTATTATATTAGCGGATAGGGAATATGTATTGCGAATTTTGTTGTATTTAAGGCTTGACAAGCGGGCCAGACGGCATACCAGCTCTTGTGCTAAAGCAGTGTGCTCCTGAGTTATGTCCCGTGTTAGCGCGTCTTTTCTCACTCTCTAGCGACAAACGGCATGTTCCATCTTCGTGGAAGACGGCCCTTGTACACCCTGTGCCTAAAAAGGGCGATAGATCGGACCCATCGAATTACAGGCCTATCGCTATTACCTCCCTTCTCTCTAAGGTCATGGAGCGTATAATCAACGCAAAGCTCCTGAGATACCTAGAAGAACACGATCTGATCAGCGACCGCCAATATGGTTTTCGCCACGGTCGCTCGTCTGGTGATCTTCTAGTGTATCTCACACACCGCTGGGCTTCGGCCATTGAGAGTCAAGGTGAGGCATTGGCAGTAAGCCTAGATATAGCGAAGGCGTTCGATCGGGTCTGGCATCGGGGTCTCTTGTCGAAGTTACCATCTTATGGATTGCCGGAGGGACTATGCAAATGGATCGCTAGCTTTTTGTCCGGCAGACGCATACGAGCCGTAGTAGACGGAAGCTGCTCCGATAGCATGGACATTAACGCTGGCGTTCCGCAAGGTTCTGTGCTATCCCCTACGCTGTTTTTGCTGCACATCAATGACATGTTGTCTATCGATGACATTCATTGCTATGCAGACGACAGTACTGGGGATGCCTTTTACACAGGCCGTGCCAATATCCCTCGCTCTGTGGTGCTGGAGAGTCGTGAAAAGCTTGTGTCAGACATTGAGAGCACTCTATCCAGAGTTTCGGTGTGGGGCCGGGACAATTTAGTGCGATTCAACCCCACCAAGACACAAGTTTGCGCGTTCACTGCTAAGAAAACCCCATTCACTGTGGTCCCACAGTTCCAAGGCACAGCCCTTACCATGTCAGGGAGTATTGGGATCCTCGGTGTTGACATCTCCAGTGACGTCCAATTCGGCAGCCACCTGGAAGGTAAGGCTGCGCTGGCATCCAAAAAACTCGGTGTGCTCAATAAAGCGAGGCGATACTTTACTCCGGGGCAAAGACTGCTGCTTTATAAATCGCAAGTCAGACCCCATATGGAGTACTGCTGTCACCTTTGGGCAGGAGCACCTGGATGCCAGCTTGGACCCTTCGACTCAGTCCAAAGGCGCGCTGTGCGAATCGTCGATGATCCCAAACTCACAAGCGGTATTGAACCTTTAAGTCTAAGGAGAGACTTTGCCTCCTTGTGTGTGTTCTACCGCTTGTACAATGGGTTGTGCTCTGAGGAACTATTTGACATGATGCCAACGGCCGCTTTCTATCACCGCACCGCTCGCCGTCGGCAGGGTGTTCATCCTCACACCCTAGAACCTAAATGGTCGCGTACTATGCGATTTAAGAGGAATTTCCTCCCGCGGACGCTCCGGCTGTGGAATGAGCTCCCTCCCGAGGTTTTCCCGAGGGTCTACAGTATGGGGTTCTTCAAAAAAGGAGTGTACAGGTTTTTAAAAGGTCGGCAACGCGCATGTAACACCTCTGGAGTTGCAGGCGTTCATAGGCTACGGTGACTGCTTACCATCAGGCGGGCCGTATGCTTGTTTGCCACCGATGTGGTATAAAAAAAAAAAAAACATCAATCACAATGATATGGCGTGGCGATGGCGTCCATTGAAGATAATATATATTTTGTATGAAAAATAGCGAGTCTAAATACTTCATAATTTTTAAAAGTTGTTGAACAAATGTGTCACCGTTTGAGGAGTATAATCTATGTTTTAATTTTTTGCTCATGTTACAGACCACACCCGGAATACGAGAACACACCTTAATAGTCAATTTTAGAGTAACATTTGTATATTTTAGTTCCTTCTGTGACATTTTATGTTTTGTCTGTGTGATCCATTTGGTTTAAGTATATTGAATCAAGTCGTACGCTACCCTAAAAACCGGTCTTATGATATATTACTTGTATAGCCTCTGCAACTATGATGTGACTGTCGTAGTCAAACAATCGAGAGTCAACACTCCACGGAGCGATGACTCGCGGTGCGCGAGCGCCGGCATTCCGGCGTACTTTGCGCGGAGAAGCCTGCTTCAATCACAGTACAGACAAAGCACGTAAAAAATGTAGTTTTTTATAGTCTACAAATTGTCTTCATAAGAATGCTTTTTACGAATAGCTTATTGAGTGTGCTTGTTGATACTTCAATGCTGAAACTATGACGCTGACGATACCTACAAATTTTGATTAATTAATATCTGCAATGATCACTGTCTACTTTTCATATTCCATCAGCTCTTTTCTCGTAATGACGAGACGAGAGGTAATGACATGACATGGAAAAGGGAGAGATCCCTTGGTCTTATTCTTCGCTATTTCTTGTATGTACATATTAAGAAATGATATTTTTTTCACAAAATACTAAGACCGGACGGTCCTCGCAACATAAATATATACTGTTTAAGATTATTTTGGTAACTACAGAGATTTTTTGTTTCGAAATGTCGTTATCTAGAAATTAAATAAAACTACACTCCTAATTACAATTATCTTTAT
This sequence comes from Cydia fagiglandana, assembly GCF_963556715.1. Taxonomy (NCBI): domain Eukaryota; kingdom Metazoa; phylum Arthropoda; class Insecta; order Lepidoptera; family Tortricidae; genus Cydia; species Cydia fagiglandana. The sequence goes on from NC_085941.1 coordinate 10,096,939, forward strand.
CGGTAGTCGATTTCACTTGGTTTTGACACAATTTTCCTCATACAAACGTAACATTAAATTTAATAATCATAAAATCTACATCTAATTACATTTAACTGATAAACATCGTACACATTCCTCGCATACCGCGGCGCGTATATAGATATTTCACGCTATAAACATTGTATAAACAAATATATGAATAGTTTTAAGCAAATTACGTATTTACGGAGGAGTTATGGTCCTCGGGTATGATAATTCCGTGTAATCAGTAGATTACCGGCGCGGCGCCCACCGGCTTCCCATCTACCACGATTAGCATATCTACTATATGTGCTTTCGAAAAATGTTTAAACTTGTAGTTGATACCTTAAGAACAAGATATATTGTTGAATGATTTTTGAATTGGACTTATGGTGCATATGTATATGATTTAGGGGCAACATGAATGTATAAAACGTATGCTTGATTTTATGTGCTTAATGGTACCTAAAGGCTGATTTAGACGGCGCGGCGTGCGAACTCGCATGCGATTTTAGTTACATTGCGGACTGTTGGCTACGTGCAATTCAACCGACCGATCAAAACCCGCAGTGTAATGAAACTCGCATGCGAGTTCTCGCATCCTCTAAATGAGCCCTAAGAGTTCAGTTTGTACTGCAAGTAGGTAAGTTATATCTCGCGATTTCTTGCCATAGATTAGATTTATCATTTGCTAACCATTAAAGTCAGGGAAATATTAGTGTCAAACCAGTTTTGTTAGCAAATTTTGGCAATAAAAAACAATTTCATCAGTCGATATGTTTTGTTCAAAATTAAGGGATATACCGCTGGGCGAGTAACTATAAATATCGCCGTGTCTCTTTTATTTACACGGGAGTGCTTATCTTTTGTTCGTGTTTATAGCCGATAGCTCATAGCTTACTAGCTCGCGGTGGGACCAGTGCCTACAGTAATATCGGGTTTAAATACAATCTTTACATCTAAAAATACAATTTATCAAAAAAGTACCTTACTACCTCGGAGCTTACTAGGTACTAATACTTCTATTTGTTTAAGTATGTATATTTCAAAACAGTAGAGTAGAGGCCTTCGTAAGTTTTATTATAGATCAATGTCTCACGCAGCTTTAAAGTGAATAAATTATTGTCAATGTGAGTTTATATTGTTTTATTGGTATGAAAGTTGGTAAGTTTTCGGTATTATCAGAATAAAGGCGTTCGGTGCATGATGAAACTTTATGTTGCTTGATAGATCTTACAACCGGGCGATAAAGTGAGTTATGCGTTAACGAATTATCGGTAACCGATGAATAAAACAATGGAAACATGGTGTAACATTTGGTAAATAATCTAATAAAGTAAGTCATTGCTATGAATTATTATTTGTAATATTTCATGTTATTGATATCATTGTAATTTTTAAGGTGATCTATTTGGTCTCATACAAACCGTTAATTTTATGGAGTTGTTAGGTACTATAAAAGAAAAACAAACGTAAACTAATTTTATGCTTTCTTTTTTATAATGATTTAAGTAATAAAATCTGAAAAATTTAGAATTTGATAACATTTTTTTAACACAATCAAAATTCTATATAGTCTAAATTCTATATTTTTGGTGTTAGTAAATAATATTAGTAAAACTGGTTTATAACCTTAAGTATAATCTCCTTGTCCTGGGATTCACTAAAATTTTACTAATGATTAATATTTTTTACTAGTCTCTACTAAATTCTCTCCGTGCAAGAATAAGGCATTATAAAAGTTTTGTTAGAGAAAGTACTGATAGCGGCTTCAGAAACAGTGTAATAATTCTTGTTTAGTTTCGGTCATTACCAGGCTAAAGTGGGACTGGGCTGGACATGACAGATGGGCAAAAATGGCCACTAGCTAGCATCCCCAGGGTAGTCGAGGCCAAGACAGACCAAGAAAAAGATGGCGGGACGACCTGGATGCATTCCAGCGGGATTGGCGGGATCTTGCTCAGCACAGGGAGGACTGGAAAGGGAGAAGGGAGGCCTTTGCCCAGCAGTGGGACACACACATAGGCTAATAAAAAAAAAGTTTTGGTATCTTATTTATGAAAGTATCTACATAAACCGCATATATTTGACACTAATAATAAAAATAAAACATATTAAAACTAGGTATATAACAAACCGTTTCCCAATACTCACAGACCTTCTTTAACTTTATTGATCTTTAATATCGCTATAAATGTTTAATTTATTACACACTCACTAATACGCCATTTCATTGACTTTATAGCGTTTGTCACAAAATGTATCTCCATAAATCCGTCTAATAGTAATTCGAATTAGTGGTATATGAATATGGTGTCATACTACCTACGTCAGTGATATAATGAAATAGATAATAGGTACATTTTCTTTTCATAAACAAGTAGAAACTTAGCTTAGCCACCAAATATATGCCGGTAGAGGGACGTGGACGCGGCAGGCCCAAACGGAGATGGCGAGATGACCTGGACAGCTTCCTGAACAACTGGCCGGAGGAAATAGCAAATAGTTAGTCGTGGAAATTAAGGGGAGAGGCCTTTGCCCAGCAGTAGGACACTCAAATAGGCTAGAAAAAAAAAACGAGGACTTTTTTAAATTTCTAATACACACAGATTTTTAATATACTTAGTATTTATTAAGTTCAGAGGTTTTTTTTAATTGACTTGTATCAATACGAAATATTGTAATCTACCGTTATGTCTATTTCTAGTGCCTAGTACCTAATGATGGGCCATAAAGTATGATCATAATGTTCGGCATCTAAGTCTAGGATGAGAAACTAGTTATTCGCAGGACGGCTTTTACCTTGTTATGCTAACGCGATTTCGTCTTCATTTAAACGTTATACACATCGCGAGTTACGTAGGTATAGATACATATAACTACATGATGGTAAATAGGGCAGTGAAGATAAATTAGAAACTATGTAACTTGTACTCTTTAATTTATATTTTTTTATTAGCGGAAGGGGGAGGCCTGTGTTCAGCAGTGGACGTCTTATGGCTGAGATGATGATGAAACCTAAGCGGAGCATTTAGATAAAAACAATTAAATAACATAACGACCTAATTGACGACCTCTCTGGCTAGTTTACAGTGACCTTGCCTATGAAGCCGATAGTCGAGGGTTCAAATCCTGGTAAGGGCATTTATTTTTGTGATGAGCATAAATATTTGTTAGACTTATATCGACCGAGATATAAACCGTGATTACCTTTTGTATTGTTTTCGAGCTCCCGATATTTTGACGCAGTTACATGCATCTAATCTTGGTCGACATAAGTCTAGTGAAACTAACCGTGAATCATTCAAATTTGTTATAGATATTTGTTCCCAGTTTGTTCCTGAGTAATCGGTGTTTTCTATGTATTTAAGTATTTATATATTTAAGTAAGTAGGTACCCACACCACAAGCCTTAATCGAGCTTACTGCGGGACTTAGTCAATTTATGTAATAATGTGTTACAATAATAATAATTATTTTTAGCGCGACATCCTAATCCAGGATGCAACTCTATTCACTGCCCTAGCCCTTCCGTGAGTTAATCTCTGCATGCTAATTAAATATTAACAAAAGCTAGAGAACCCACTATACAAATAGGACCGGTTTGGTGGCACATGTGCTTGGGTTTGACTACTCTATTAAATCCTAGGATCCTATCCAATTATTTGCACATATTTTTAGGGGTCTGTATTTAGAACTGTGTGGAATTATGGCATGTAAATTTATTGAAAAATATACATTAGCTATAACGGAGCCTAAGAGATGTACACATATCTGTCTGCCTATTACCTACTGATATTTGTACCTAGCTAAATATCTAAATCCGTGCCAAAATTCGTTAGAGTCAAGCAAGTTTGTCAAAAGGCAAATATCATATTAGTTAAATCTGATTATTTTATGAGCACCTCGCGAGAGTAATCGCAAATATTTATTTTATTAAATTTAAATTTATTAATACGGCGAATATTTATGTATCATTCGTATTAGCGGAACCCTAATCAAAAACTAGCGGTTGATCATAAGTCAAGACATACATAGTTAGTTAGTAGTTAGGTGACAAAGTTGAATAACAAATAAATCTAATTTGAATAATTTAGTCAGAATGTCATGCAAAAAATTGGCAGCATTTTTTGCTTGAATTACTGATTGCAATCATGATAAAGCGTGTTTTCGCGCTTGCTATGCGTATTATTCTATTATTTTTATGTATATATTATGCAAGCTGCGAAAAGGTTTCTACAAAGAAAAAATATACCTGTAAGAAAAATTACGAATTTGAATTGGCTACAGTTTCAGTTATGTAATACAAATTTAGTTTGTGTGTAGCAGTATTAACTTAGATATTATTTCTCAAAGAATATTTTTAAAATTAAAAATTACGGGGCTTCTTCTCAGAAAAAGTCTAATTTTTACAAAGTCTTTCTAAACCGGTGCGACTGCGGACAAGAAGGAAAACATATATCCGTGTTTCCTGAACTAATTTGGCTTACCTACTCTTATATAGGTTAAACTTTTTTTCTAAAATAGGCAAGCCGGTGTGGATGCGGTTCGCCATTGCTAATTTGATGCCGCACTTTGCCATTATTATATCTACATATTTACCTGGTAAGTTCTGAAACCATCAATCCTTGAGGGTAATCGGCCGTGGTACACTGGAAACGTGATAACGACCCGGAAGGACGTCAGGTTCGGTGACTAGATAGCGTCTTCCGGATCTTAGTTACTGGTTCTCAGTGTAGTGCGTTAATAAGGGAACCATACAGGGGTTTCAGAAAATACCTTGCCTGTACAAATATGTACGTACTCTATTGAAGGTCTAGATATTAATGTAAAGAAGGTTAAGGTGTGCCTAACAATTATTTAGGTGTATTCAGAAAAGGTTTTTAAACAAGTAATCGTAATCATACTTATTAAAATGTATGATTATGATTACACTCGTATTAATTCGCGGTGAGCTGAACCTCTGTAATTTTTATAATAAGTAGTTTACACAAATATTTTCCACAGCTTGGTAAACAATTTTATATAAAATTAATTTTGATTAGCAGTGCTGATAATAAATCAATAATAATTCTAAAGCTATTTCACCAATAATAGCACCAAACATCATCCCAACCGAAAAAATAAACGCTACCAATAAAATTGTTTTCATACAAATTGATAACTTCAAAAGCACACAACGGTGTGACATCAATCAAAATATGTTTGAAAGGGGAACGTATGTGGTGACAATGGCGAATCGATACACTATGATACGACTGCTGAAAAGTAAAACGACGTATCTGATTATTGTCTCTATTCATTTCTGTGACGTTTTTATTCTATGGTTACAGGGAGGAAATAAAACCAGTATCGCTTCCTGCACCCTCCGACCGCAGCTTTTTAGACATTTGTAGGGTGGTTTCGCTGACGTTTCGCGGGGGCTTTCGTCAAAAGAGCGTCGGCAATTTGCTTGAGGATTATTAACAGAGGTTGGAAATTCTGACTAGATGCTGTTTGCCCACACTTTTTTCGTTTTATACGAATGTATTTAAATACCTTGAAATATACAGCAATAAATGGAACTCAATCTATTTATAAGGAAGTAAAAATAGGGTTATAATAACTTGTACGCGAATGAATCACATTATTTATATAAAAACTTTAAGAATATAATTTAAATGCGAAGAGTACCGATACCTCTCATTAATCAAAGTCATAAAAATCTATAAAGTAGAACCAAACATGTTAATTTTTAATTGTAGTTTGCGTTCTATTAAAATACAATAATTTACACCCATCCCAAAAAATGCTATATTCTCTACAATCCTTTATTCAAAATTCCGCACAATAATCGGGCGCGCTTAGAAATCGATTTGTTTTGCATTGGCGGATGATGGATGTAGCACGGGCCCCCATTATCACCGGATTTAGGGCGTGAAGGGTGCATGAATATATTAATAGGGTTAGGTTTTTAAAAAGGCCTTACATCAGTTTAAAAATATGTCACTTACACCATTCTCGTTTAGACAAGTAGTATAGAATCGCGCTCGCGCAGCTGTTGGTGCGCTTGCGACGGTGTCTGATGATTTTTTTCTTCTCTCTCTTACCCGTGGATTAGACAAAGGATGATGCTTTAATCTATTGGTAGACACTTACTTATTTGCATGATAATTTTGCCAATATTTGCTTATATTATTACAATTGCTATATTAAATTTGTAAATGTCATTCTCTTTTGTTAAAAGGAAAACCAATTTTGTTTAATAACGATGTTAATGTACCAGGGAAGCTCTGTGACTCATTTTAATTATTAGAGCGATTCATATAATTTAATCCATAATTCCTGGATTTAGCTAAACAGTGACACATATTCAAAGTACAAACTAATTAACTTCTATGATAGGATACTAAATGCGGTGGCTTGCTAATTTCAGTGGATGAATCAACAGTACTATTATGGTATTAGCAAACAGTAGGCCATCAGTAGCGATTTCATTTTAGACGTTTGCTCTGACCACAAGATGATATAATGGTGCAGAAATAGTCGCATTTTTGTATTCCAAATAAGGTGACCAAAGTTGCCGATGTAATTATTAATTGAACTCTACATTATACTGGTATGCAAATAAAGGTCTTATCTTATCTTATAGTCCGAGTTACCACTGCTTCATCGAAAAGCAAAAATTAAGTATCAGTTCATTGAGTCCAAAACTAACAAAAGACTTTTCTGCTACCTGATCAAATACAATCGTTATTTCTAATGATCATTTTACCGACTAGGTTAAATTTTATAGAGTCTGTGCGGAAAAAGTCGTTGAATGTATGGGGCCCAATATATTCCACGACTCTTCTTTTTCCGAACTGACTCTACTGATTGATAAATAAAGCCTGACTCAGGCTTTATTTATCAATAAGTAGAGTCAGTTCGGAAAAAGAAGAGTCGTGGAATATAGTCAGGCTGACTAACAGGCCGCCGGACGATATCGGCCTGTCAGTTAGAACAAAAATTTGACAGTTCTGAACAACTGACCGGCCGATATCGTCCGGCGGACTGTTAGTCAGTGGTCGGCTTAAGGATTGACAGTGCGGGATAAGTAAGTTTTTCGGGCGGGGTCAGTAAATCAGTAGCCGTCCGTAGTGACTTAAATTATTTAAAAAAGTTCGATTAAAATTGCAACTTGCAATTTAAAAATTTTGGTTAATATTTGGTAACGGTTTGGGTGTTTGGTCTGGTATATCTTGCCTCAGTAAGTATGAATGATTAATTATTTATTGTTGTAAGTTGACTACTTTAAATCTGATCATCAAAAGAACGAATCAAGGTAACATAACAATCATCCATGCATGCCAGGACCCACATTCTGATTTTAGAAACAAGATATTAATTTGATATTTATCTCAGTGCTCGGTCTCGCATCAATATTTAAGTGCAAGTGAAATATATTCCCCCCCCCCTTCTTCTACCTAGCGTTTTCCCGGCCTTTGCCAGGATCCGCTTTCCTCCTTGCTTTCCTTCACTTTGCGCGATCCTGGACCCTGGATTGTGGATACTGGGCTTTCCAAGTGAAATATATGCACAATTGCACATTGATAAATAATTAATATCACATTTTTAAAATCTGAATGTGTCTCCGGCTAAATTACAAGGTAGTCGATCGGGAGTCAAGCACAAGTTGTAAATGATAAGACGATCGTCGCTTATCTGCGATCTCGTGGTTAAATGGCAGCCGCATCGGATTTCAGTTTATTGCAACTGACGTGTCTAATGGACACAGATATACAATAGGCTAACGAGATGTTGGTTCGAACTCTGCCCTGGGCACTGAATGCATTGGTCAGATTGGTCTTTATTTCTTATAAACATGATATATATTTCAGATCATAGAGGCTTTCTAGCTGATTATAATAACATCATTTATAATCTAAACAACGATTTTTTGATACAAATAGAGTTCCCTTAAATAGTTAAAATTTAGCTTGCTCAGGAAATTTGCTTAGAAATATGATAAACATTGTCCAAATCCTTTCAGAGCCCGAAGCCACAATACTATAAGTAATTGTACCATACTTTGCTGTATGCTTAGTTTTTACTTTTAGGTGCACATTCTCAAGAGTAATATCATAAGATATTACTCACGATTGCTTGTAGGTTGTAGCCGACGGTTTTATGACGTTTTCTGTTGAAGGTGGCCTACTGTACTGTAGCCCTGTGTCCGCACAGTGGTTGTATACAGTGGCTCGCCGAGTAAGATGTCCGCGGATCGCGATAACATACTGTTTACAACTAGTAGCCATTAATATGACTTCAAGACCATCTGGTTGCCGGATTGATTGTAAAAGGGGTTAGTAATCTGTGAGAATTATTTCCATTGGGTTATTTTTTAATTTGACGGACTAATTATGCATATTCATATACTCGTATGTAATAATATTTATGTTAAAGTCAAGTTTGAATATTTAATAATTTTACGGTTTAGACTCACTTGTTATTCAATGTTAGTATGTCCCACAACAGTTTAAATTCAAGTTTGAATAGCCCGGGCACGTAAAGCCTGCGCGAAAAAAATGGTAAATAAAATAGGTACTTATAATTTTTTCAGAAACAATTTGTATAATATATTAGCTTTTGTAAAAACGACTCCGCATGCGTCAAACTAAGTATATGGCATATGTATAAGCTCTTGCTTATTAACTTTCACCCATATTCATTCTTTCATGTATGTAATATGTGCAAGCTAATAGGAAATGAATACCGGATTCCAATTTATTTTCGTTCATTCATAACTACATGAACATTTTATGACGAACAGATTCTTAAATAAACATAACTATTTACTTATTAAACAATAAACACTCATTCGAGACTATTTCCAGAATTAAATAAATTTGTCTTAATCTCTACCTCAGAACTCAAATTCTGTATATCTATATCAAATTTCATTCTATTTAGCAATATCGATTCAGCAATTCAAGCGTGGAAAGACAGATAATATATTGTGCCGTGCCGTTTAGACCGCTTACCTTAATAAAAGGCATTATTTTACCCTAAAGCATTGTTGCAGAAAGTAGGCAATAATATGGAGAGTATGAATGAATACAATGTTAATGTAGTACAAATGGTACTCTGAACAACGGGCAGTTCCAGCGAAGTTGGTACAGTTCCCGGCGTTATCCTGCTCCTGCCGCTTCCTGTCGCGGCGCGCTCCACTTGTGACCGCGCGCTTTGTACAGCTTCTACTAAAAATACGAAGTTCATACATACATACACATGATTCGGTTCTACGTAAAGAGCATAAAATAATTAAAAATATTGGGATATTTCGAGGTTTTGAAAAAAAACCGGTTCGGATTTATTTAGAAGACAAACCGTCATATTAAACATGTTACATATGTTGTACATAATGTACAAAACTGAGAAGTGATACTAATGGATCTGAGAGGTTCATATAACACATTAGTGATAAAAAAAAAATTATGTATTGTTGTCGATATGAGCTATCCTTAACGATAAAAGATAAAAACTTAATTATTAGGCCCGTTAAGGCATGTTTTTTATCATTATTGTGGGCAGTCTCAGTTCGGTCTAGTTTATTCTTACCATTATAACATTTATAACTACTAGATACGATAGTATTGATAATATTTTAGCAGAAGTTGTCATAATATTTAATGGTAATATTGATAGAAAATAATTTGTCTTATTATGATATTGAGAATATTAAGCTAAGACAATGCTTGGTTATTATACTTACATGAATTACGATACCAACTATCACAGTCAGTAAGACACAGTTGTAAGAAATATTTTACGTTTTTAATATATAATATTTATGGCAAGGATTAGAACTATGAAAATAAAAGTAAGTAATAATAAACATACAAACAATACAATATTTAATATATCTGAATAACATCTTTTGTCATTTAGATAAAAAGACAAAAAAGCCAGTACCAAGAGGAGTCAACTCACGCGCAGCGTTCGATGAAACAGTCCTTGTTCAGCCTAACCGTAACTGGGTTAGCGACAACTAGCGATAATACCATACAAACATAGTATATATACGTTCATTTATTTGTACTTATTTACTTATCATCCCCTTTTATTTACTACATACTTGAATAAAAATACTTTATCCCCTTTTATTTACTATACATGTAAGTACTTTACGGCTACCATCAGTACGGTTACCATCAGTTTGTCACTGACATAAACGCCGTCGAGAACGTAATTTACTTTCTATACATCTCGCTCGCACTCGCATATTAGTGCAAACGGGATGTATAGAAAGTAAATTACGTTCTCGACGGCGTTTATGTCAGTGACAAACTGATGGTAACCGTACTGTATGGCATTGACATAAACGCTATCGTGAACGTAATTTACTTTCTATATATCTCTTTCGCACTAATATGTCAGTACAAGCGAGATGCATAGAAAGTAAATTACGTTCACGATAGCGTATATGTCAATGCCAAACTGATGGTAGCCGTTGAATAAAATTATTGGTAAGACCGACTATGGTATAGTAAGTTCAGTTCAGAAGCGGTATGTCAAATATTTATCTGACTTTTTTTCATGAGTTGTAGGAAAACTGTTTAATCCACTCAAATCTAAGGAAGCCGGTGCCTTTTGTACGGTCAGCATCAGCTGCCCGATTCGAACTTTAAGATACGTCAAATATTACGTCTAGATACGATATGGATTATATATTGCCTTTTTTGTTTAAAAAAAACGTCACTTTTGACACTGACATATACAGGGTGAAATTTAAATCACTGGCCAAATTGAAACACCCGAAAGAACTCGAAAAAATATTAAACACGTGTTTTTTCTTTTAATACCGCTCAGTACATTTTTTTCGAAATAACTCATCATCAAGTTGTCCTAAAACCTCGTACGTTATGGTGAACCGACAACTACCCACTACACCCGCTTCTCTCTTATCAGTTGACACCCCGCCCCTCCCGCTGTTTGCAATCGCGTCACCAATTATGAACCCTATTGCAGCGAGATAAGACGCTTACTATGAACCCTATTGCAGCGAGATAAGACGCTTACCTACATAAGTTGCTAATTTTTCCTTCATACTTTAACGGGCTGTATAATCCATAACATAACTATACGTAACATTTTACGTACCTTAAAGTTCGAATGGGGCCGAAATAGATAGTTATGGCCAAAGCGACCTGATCTACGTGAACTTATTTCAATAGTAACAAAGGTGTATTACAATATATTTGGGGTCACCTATATCTATTTGATGCTGTACAGTCATGGATGTCAACTTGCGGAAAATCACCCAAGATATTAATAACTTAATAAATTATTGTACGGAAAATGGTCCCTTGTATTTGAACCATTCTTAGAAAGTACTTTTGCGGTTGGTAAGTGCGAAGTCAAATGAATGTAAAGAGTAGTGGTAATTAGATGCAACCGCGGACAATTTCGGAGAACGACGATAACCTTACTATTAGAAGTATTAGAATAAATTAAATTATTTTCCGAAAATATTTTAATTTGGTTTTATTTCAAGTAGACACACTACTGAATAAATTATTAACTGAAATAAATGTCATACGAGTATACTAAGAAAAAGTGACCAAAGAGAAGTGAAGTAGTGATGAATTGGAATTTATTATAGTTAGTAATTAAATGTTTTTTAATTGATGAATAAAAAGACGACGTTTTTTATTGGTTGAAAATAATCATCGCTTTTCGCCTAAGAATCTTGAAAATTGAGATTGATATATAATTTAAAATTGATTTAGTTAAATTTAAATGACCTAATTAATTAAAGAGCACCTCGTCAATAACAATGCAATGGTGCAAAAATTTCTGTGTCAACAACATCCATTCACAACCCCTAATCTAAGGGCGCTCACATAAAAGCAGTTCCGACTAGTCGTACGACTGATCCACCGCGGATATACAACACGCCGTATTAATCCAGTGGAATACCGTTAATTTACTGGGAAAATTATTTGAAAATATTAGTCACGGTACTAAATATTGGGAATAAAATGTGGTCCTGGATGCGTCATTGGTCGCTGGAGCTGTCGGGCGACGGGTCGGGGCGAAAGTCGGCTGGTCACACACAGCGGCCGCGCGGTTCTACGCCACAGTCTCATCTAAGCCACAGCTATGCGCACATCTTACCCATCATAGCCGAAAATTCCACATTCGAATTCCAGAGTTACGCGTGCCGGCCGACGCGAAAGTTCCAAATACGAATTTTAAATTCGCGAAACTTTTTTCCGTTATTTGATAAACGAACTTTTTTTACACTTGACTGTTATACAATACAGGAGGAGGCAAACGGTAAAGTTTTTAGTTGGTGTATGTAAAAGTGCATTTTGCATTAATAGAGCGTTGAACATTTTTTTTTTTCATTTATGTGCTATATCGTATCGGTGTGCCGAAAGATTCTGTTTGTGAAGTGTTTTATTATTAAGTGCACTTTTCTATTTGGATTTTATTTGCTCCGGATTTGGGTTGGTTGTTTTTTGTTTTTTATTTTATTTTATATTAACGTTTTTATTTATGTTTTTCATTTTACTGGTATTTACTATTACAAATAGAATAGGTATTCTAGGCTTAATTTTTTTGGCATCATGCAATTAACCATTTATAATGCATTATTTTTTATTTAGATTATGCAAGTACAATAATTTATATGATTTTAAATTATAATACGGGTAGGCGTAATAGTGACAGATATAGTTTCAGAACAATATTTCGCTTTCATGTAGCGGAGCTGCTACGAGTTGAAAGCGGCTTGTAGCAATTCTAGTATTGGTAGTTGGTGCCTACATTACTAGCAGTGCTCGGAAAATAAACGATCCGGTACGCACCTAGGTAGTAAAATACCATTGTACGTGTAGTTAAAAACTTATTTCCGATTTCTTTAAATAATAATATTTTTGTTGCATTCACTTAATGTCTTGTAAGTCCTGTTATAGTTAAAAACTTATTTCCGATTTCTTTAAATAATAATATTTTTGTTGCATTCACTTAATGTCTTGTAAGGCCTGTTATAGTTTTGGGATAGCTCTCTCTTTGATTCAAAGTTTAAGCGAGCCTTTTTTGCGTTTTAATTTAGTTTAAACTTTCAGCGGAATAACGATGTGAATGATTTATTTGTATTTAATATTATTGCACATTTTTTTTACTAGCCAACTGGTGGTATTTAGGTGCAAAAAAAATCATTTCAGGCAATATTGCTTACAAATGGAAACAATGTTTCGGTTCATAATGCGGTTTTGAATGCTTTTTGCAATCGGTTACTCTTGGGGTTTTATGTTACATTTCGTGGTAGTGGCTGTAGAGCCCTATAAGAATATTTTTCGTAATTTAGTAATTTTCATAGTAGGTACATATGGCTACTTTACCTAGGTCGGGATTAAGGACAATACGTGCCTATGTCAAAAATTAAAAGCGCCATATGAACTGTGAAACGTACAATACCCGTGCGAAAAATTAATTCGCAACTCGTGTCGAGTTAAAACGTGCGAATTTCCTACTTTTCGCACTTGTATCGTATTATACTGATGCGTCGGAGGTTTCAGGGTAGGTAACTGCCACCTCAGACATTTAAAGTCTATTTTTTTATACCGAATAAAAAAATAGACTATGTGATATTTATTTAGTTTAACAGAACTGCATGAAGGTAAACCCTTTAGAAATTATAAAAATGAAAGTTAAAAAAGCCGCATTTTTAGAACCTTTGCCTTTTGCAGGTTGTACCTAACTATAAGTATTTATAACTAGTAACTATAGGTATTGGTATGAAGAAAGATGAAGACAAATTTTGTGCCCATGTCCGGATTTTATTTTTGGGAGTTTTTCGCAACAATTTATAATATTGTTAAACATTGTAAATAAAATAGGAAAATTATAAATAATAATAAGTGTGGTTAATAAGAATAGGAGGAGCCAGTTGGAAGGTTTTGATGTGTAGTATTTGTTTACAACAAGGAAACTAATTCGTATGAATCGAGGGATTTCAAAACGAGGGCAAACACCATAAAAAAATCTCACGGAAACTAAATAAAATTTCCAAAGGCAGACTCCAAGCAACCATAAGGGTAAAGTTAAATTAATATAAAAAAAACCGGCCAAGTGCGAGTCGGACTCGCGTTCCAAGGGTTCCATACACATTGCTAAATTTTTAACAATGTATTTTTTTAAATAAATATGTGAAACGCGAGTGAATTGCCTTTAAAAAACCCGTAGGGGCCGGATCAAAAACTAAGTAATTGGTCCGACTCACGCTTGACTACATATTTCTAATAGGTTTTCCTGTCATCTATAGGTAAAGACCTATTTTATGTATTTTTTTCAAAATTTTAGACCCAGTAGTTTCGGAGATAAAGGGGGGGGGGAATGGTCATTTTTTTCCTATTCTCTTGAATTACTTCTAAACTGTTTATTCTATAATGATAAAAAAAATATGTTTGAGATTCTCACATTGAGCTCTTTCATTTGATATATAACACGATATAGTTTGAAAAACTTTATTTTTTTATTTTCTCATTTACCCCCCAAAAGTGGCCCCCATGTTTAAAATTCATTTGTTTACATTACATGTCCGTCTTTGGGTCACAAACTTACATATGTGTACGAAATTTCAACTTAATTGGTCCAGTAGTTTCGGAGAAAATAGGCTGTGACAGACGGACAGACAGACAGACAGACGCACGAGTGATCCTATAAGGAATCCGTTTTTTTCCTTTTGAGGTACGGAACCCTAAAAAACACGTTAACATTTAATTTTCATTTAATTTGTGGTGTATATCGTTAGCCTGTGATATAGCTAGGCGACGTCATTAGTAGCATGTTAAATATAACATATTTTCGTATTAATTAGCGCAAAACATGAAAACCCTTTTTATTCCGCGCAATATAAATATGTAACTACCTCCCGTAGCTAGTTTCGCGCGGCGCACCATATCTTTTGTTTCATTCTAATTACAGTTTTATTTTATCGGTGGGGGTAACCCTTCTAGAACCAGTAACATGTTTTTATTACTCCAAAATGTTACCTATCTGGCGAAGTGCAAATATTCAGTAACATCATACATGATTATTAAACAATGTACGGCCAGTAAAACTATTGGTCATGCTGACTATACATACTAACATAAAAATAATACCGAGTTGTAATATTATAACTGCGGGAATAAGGTGATACGCACTATGTGAAATTTATAAAGATCTACCCATTACGGTAGGTAAGATGGATGGATACGGAAGCCAGCAAAATAATTCCGATGGCAGTCTTTTGGGGTACGAAAGCCTAGAATTTTTGGAATTTAGAATTGTCGAACATAAACATAAAACAGATTAAATACCTATATTTGGTTATGTCAAATTATTTAAGCTCAGATATAGAGCGCTGGTGGCCTAGCGGTAAGAGCGTGCGAATTGCAATCCGGAGGTCGCGGGTTCAAACCCCGGCTCGTACTTTTTCGAGTTCCGAGTTTTTCGGAACTTATGTAAGTACGAAATATCATTTGATATTTACCAGTCGCTTTTCGGTGAAGGAAAACATCGTGAGGAAACCTGCATACATCTGCGAAGAAATTCAAAGGTGTATGTGAAGTCCCCAATCCGCATTGGGCTAGCGTGGGGACTATAGCCCAAGCCCTCTCGCGCTCGAGAGGAGGCCTGTGCCCAGCAGTGGGACGTATATAGGCTGAGATGATGATGATGATGATGGGGCATTATATATGAAAAGGGACCTTATGTCGATGGCGCATACGCCGCACAGCGTCGCGCGGCATTGTATTTATATTATCGTTAATAATGACGTAAGCGCCATCGACAATAAGGTCCCTTTTCATAGATAACGTC
The DNA here is from genome assembly GCF_963556715.1 of Cydia fagiglandana. NCBI lineage: Eukaryota > Metazoa > Arthropoda > Insecta > Lepidoptera > Tortricidae > Cydia > Cydia fagiglandana. Next base: position 10,112,776 of record NC_085941.1, read on the forward strand.
ACATATAAATTAAATCCAATTAATAGTATGGTATAAGTATTCTGAATGGAAGAATTTGTGACTCAACATTCACATCGCAAACGTTTCATAAATTGCAATAAGTACTTGATACAAAATCTCTGACTTAAAGAGTGAACAGGCACCTTCTGGGCGAGCTCGCTCCATCGTAGGCCACGTCTACGCATCGGCTAGTCTGTGGCCATGAGTAAGCCCATTCATAATAAAAAAAATCATCGTAGTAAAGATCAAAACCAAAAGTAAAATAAGTTAAAATTCGATGTGTCAGTACAATTCAGGAATTGAAATAACTTAATTTAATCAAAGAGAATAAGAGTAGCTACAGAATTCAAATTCTCTTTACTTTTAATAAATATGTCGTCTCGCAATGAAGTTAACATACATCACTACCGAATAACAAACACTGCTCGTAGTTTCAAGTCAGATAGCATTGGTAGGAAAGACGTGCATCTAAAGATTCATTGCTATGGTGCTATTGAACTGAACTGCAATAACATATTTACCGTCGTAGTTTCAGCAAACTCACTTAAGGCCATTCAGCATCGTAAATTCTGCTATCGATTTGATATCAATATCATGTGTCGCTCTTTCTCTTGAGTCACAGTTACGCGCGTGCGACGCAACGCATTGATTTTTAAAATATCAAATCAGTTTCGTATTTTATGCTTCAGAATATGCCTTACACTGGGTAAGAGTTACCCTTTTATTCATAAACGTACTACAAAACTCAATTAGCTAATAATCGTTTGTCCTTATATCTCATATTCATATTGATTTATGTATTTGTAAGAAAGGGATAAAAAATAATTTAACTAAATCAGGCCCGCAAAGTTTTATTAATAAGGGGGTACCGGGTAAGACAATAAAATCTATGATCTGCATATGACTCTTACTACTTTTCAGTATAAGAAGGTGAGCTTTGTAAGATACGTCAAATATAAGGTCTAGATACAATATGGATTACATATGTCAGTGTCAAAAGCGACGTTTTTGTTTGAAACGTCACTTTTGACACTGACATATCTAGCCCATATTGTTTAAAAATCTATTAATTGACGTATTTTAAAGTTCGAATCGGGCCGTAACAATCTACGATCTGGATATGACTCTGGGCCCGATTCGGATTTTGAAATAGACATCTATTAGATATCTTTTAGACATCACCAAGATACGATAACGATATGTTTAAGATCTAACCTGTCAAATTTGACATTTGCGCGATTCTGGAGATACTCTTGAACGATTTCCTGAGGATATGACTTAGAGATCCAATTCACATCTAATAGATATCTTACGCTATCTAACGTAAAAGTGACATTGGTTGCCCGAATTTCGCTGCAAAAGAGAACTAGTTGATATCTAAACTATAACGTACCTAGAATGGATCTAGTGCGTGTCGTCTCTTGTGAATATCTTGAAGTTCGGATACGGCAGTCTTACTGCTTTTCAATATCAGAAGGTGCATTTTGTCACTTATAACGTTCTTTGTCTGCAACGTATGAGATTTTATATCGGGAAAGCTTCAAATTCGCAGTTATTAAAGTTATTCGGCGTATAAAGTTTGTGTAGCGGAGTAACGTCCTTTGAAATGGTTTTCTGATAGTGCTACGCCGCGTTGTAGCCGGCAATTACTACTGAAAGTTTCACATTTATTGAGATATCAACTCTCTCTAAAGATATCTATGTAGTATGTACTAGTACATACTTAGTGCGGTTATGTATTTCTGTTTGCTAATATAGATAATAAATATCTATGTCAAACGGTCTCTGAGAAAAACGTATTTAACTGATTTGCAAGACCGAAGTGATCCCATAAGTGTTCCGTAAACAAAGATTCCGTAAAGAAGATCCCTGCAATTACCGACCAATCGCCATTACCTCCATGCTCTGTAAAGTCATGGAAAGGGTACTTAACGGCAAGCTGCTGGCATACCTCGAAGCAAATGATCTGCTCAGTGACCGTCAATATGGCTTTCGCCGAGGTCGGTCTACTGGGGATCTTTTAGCGTATGTCACGCACTGCTGCGGCGAGGCCATCGAGAGGAACGGTGAAGCGCTTGCTGTTTCACTGGACATCTCGAAGGCCTTTGACAGGGTTTGGCACGCAAGTCTCCTTAGCAAGCTTCCTGCATACGGCATCCCTGCTGACTTTTGTAGCTGGCTATCTGATTTCTTGAGTGAACGGTCGATCAGAGTAGTTATTGATGGCTGCTCTTCAGACCTCATGGCCATTGACGCCGGTGTTCCTCAGGGGTCTGTTCTCTCCGCAACCCTTTTCCTGCTCCACATTAACGACATGCTGCAACCCAGCATTGTAGGTTATGCAGATGACAGTACGGTTGTTGAGAGATATTTGGCTAGTGCAGGGGACAGCAGGGAGGATATACGTTCACAGAGAGAGGCCATGGTTGAGCGAATGAACTTGACCCTTAGTCTCGTTTCCCAGTGGGGTGATGACAATCTGGTCACGTTCAATGCCTCCAAAACGCAGACGTGTCTATTTTCCGCAAAACGGAGTCCATTCGACCTGACTCCTTCTTTCCGGGGTGCATCTGTACCTATTGCCGACAGCCTGGAACTCCTCGGCATGGAGCTGAGTTCAGTCCTCAGCTTCGGCAGCTTCATTGAGTCTAAAGCACAAATTTAGGCCAGAAAGCTGGGCGTCCTAAATAAGGTGAAACGATACTTCACACCTGGACAGCTTCTAACACTTTACAAAGCTCAGTCCGGTCGTGTATGGAGTATTGCAGCCACCTGTGGGATGGCTCAGCTAAATACCAACTCGCCGCTTTGGACTCAGTGGAGCGCAGAGCCAGGAGGATGATTGGCGACAAGAAGCTAACGGCTAAGCTTCAGTCTTTGGCCCATCGGCGGAAAGTCGCCAGCCTGTCGGTATTCTACAGGTTGCACTTCGGGGAGTGTGCCCAAGAGCTACACGAGCTTATTCCACCGTCCCCATTCTACCATCGGACTTTTAGACGCACGGCCGGTTTCCATCCTTACTTGGTAAATATTCCACCAATTCGCACGAAGCGCTTTGCTTCTACTTTCCTTATGCGTACTGCCAAGGAATGGAATTCCTTGCCGGCGTCTATATTTCCGTGTTCTTATAACCCGGCAACCTTCAAATCAAGAGTGAACAGGCACCTTCTGGGCGAGCTCGCTCCATCGTAGGCCACGTCTACGCCTCGGCTAGTCTGTGGCCATGAGTAAGCCCATTCATAATAAAAAAAAAAAAAAAGTTTTGTACGGAACACTAAAAATATATAGGTCTGTTGCAATATAATGCGATCTCTTTTAGAGGTAAAATGTCTCTCTACCCGATTCTAACTTTAAGACACGTCAATTAATAAATCTATAAACGATATGGATTAGATATGTCAATGTCAAAAGTGACGTTTTTGTTTGGAAAAACGTCACATTCGATGGCTCCTCTATACGATGGCCCAGCGCCGGCCACTCCAAGGGACGCATTTATGCGTTAGAGCGAGCAAGTGATATTGTACATTGTACCGCATGCCTGCGTCCCTTGGAGTGGCCGGCGTTGGCCCATAGTGTAGAGGCGCCATGACACTGACATATCTAATCCATATCGTTTCTAGATCTATCAACTGACGTACCATAAAGTTCGAATCGGGCCGTCTCGCGTCTGAGGGGTTACCGCGAAAACCGAAATTCGCAAATTGCGGGGATCTTTCTCATTTACTCCAAAGAAGGCGTAGGTACAGTCAAGGAATTTAAATTCCGACCCATTTCGTACTGATATCCGGTTACTATCCGGTATCCGGCCATGATTTTACTATCCGGCCGGATACCGGATAGTGACTTACTATTCGGCCGGATACCGGATAGTAACATTGCTTGATTTCGGAGTAAATAAATTGGATTTAAGAACCAGACACGGTCATAATCGTACTTGTTTATTATTTTAAAACAATTTAATCATTCCACTGACTTGCACGCGCACTCATTTCGAACCTAGAAATTAGTCCGCGCGAACGTTTACTACGAAACAGGTCAAACCTGCAGAATGTGCACCTGAAAAACCGAAATGTAGGTATAGTTCCGCCGGCCGAATATCCGGCGGCCGGATACCGGATATTCGGCCAGTGTCCGGGCCGGATATCCGGTATCCGGTATCCGGCCAAACAACTATCCCTTGCATCTCTACTAGAGACCTCATACGGTTGTCACTGTGACAAAGTACGAAATGGGTCGGAATTTAAATTCCTTGACTGTACTTAGAGTGACAGAAAAAAATGCCCGCAATTTGCGAACTTCGATGTTCGCGGTTATAGGACTGTACCTATAGGATTGTTGTAGATGCTTTTGGCCTGTTGTTCTATCCAATACCATAGAGGTGAAATAAAGGTTGTTTGTTAAGTACGTGTTTTGTGACTAACGAGTTAAAAATTATACAATAAATGTAAATATTACAAATGTATACCTATTCTATATTTTTATAATATTTAAACGTAACTCTCACGGATTATAAGAGAATTTCTTATCTTCATACAAATACCTAGTTTCTCCAAATTATTATAGGCAACAATTCATATTATGTTAGTAATATAACTCACATGTGCTTGTTATTTTTAGTACTTTATGTGAATTATAATTATAGCATTAGATGATTTTACATTACATTACCTATTAAAGGCCGTTCAGTATGACCTGAGCATTAAAATACTCAATATCTAACTAATAACATATTTTTTGTTTAAAAAAATATGTGATCATGATCACCGTTTTTTTACCACGATAGAATTTACCTCAATCATATGTAACGTATAATTACATAGGTATATCCGATACTCATCTTAGATGCGAAATCACTGATAACAGGCAGTGGGTGCGTCTCATTGCATAGTTATGTAAAAGAAAATTTAATCAAAATTACAAATCCATGTTGCACCACCCAGTCAGGTAAAACCAGATTATTCCGAGGGGCAGTCAGCGTCATATAGTAGGTAGCATCCAAAGTATTCAAATAGTTCGGTACACCGTATAATTAGTATGGCGTACCGAACTATTTGAATACTTTGGATGCTACCTACTATACGATACGACGCTGACTGGACATTCCGACTGAAGTAGGTACGGGAAAAATCGAAGGGAGTACGAAAACAGCGAGAGGATAGTTTTCAATAACTTCAAGCTTCGAGTGCAATTTTGAAGCTACAATGTAGGTAAGGTTTACTCGGGTAATTCCGAATGTTGAAAACTGTCGGATAATTCCGAAAAGAGACTTTTATTATGATGGAATTAAGGGTGATTTTCATCTGAATTTCGGAATTATCCGACATTCGGTATTACCCGAATACACCTTACAACTTTTGTAAACACGAATTTTTGAAATAAGGCGACGGTTTTTTTTTATCAAACGATATTCCTGTTTAATAAACTTGTAAGATAATTATTTGTTTTACATGAGGCAAAGCTGGTGTTTTACTCCTTGTGCTGGTATTGATACCCGAGCAAGCGAAAGATTGCAAAATTGAACTACGAGCGTGGGGTTGTTCGAAAAGTGGAAACTTGAGCGATGCGGGGGTTTCGAGGCACGAGGGTTCAACAAACTTTGCTACGAGTGAGACACACAATTTAGCACCACACCAACGTGACGTATAATAGTAACTGTAAATACCTATTTATCATACAAAATCATTCTACCAGCCAAAAAATTACTTTGCCGTTCTTGTTAATAAAATGCAACTTTATCATAATTTTTTGAAGAACAGAGAGAGAGAGGATCTTTTACGAGCTGGTGTGGTGAAAAGAAAATTAATATCTGCAAGGCATTTTCACCATTGCAAAACGATTTACATTTACGGCGATTTGAAAGTCCGATCCTGTTAGATGGTGTAGCCTGGAATCTTTCCTTTAAGGCCGAGCCACACCGGCTTGCGTGTGCGTGACGTGCGCGTGTGCGTGCGCTAAAATGTTGGAGCCGCACACGCACACGTCACGCAAGCGGTGTGCCATTTCTCATAAGGATCTGTATACTACAACGCCGCACGCGCACGTGCAAACACATACGGCTGACACGTAAAACATGAACAATCGTAATTTGTAGGTACTATCCGTGTACTAACTAGATACAGAAATTCAAATACGACAGTTCAGCAGTTTACAAAGCTCCTTACTAACAGGTATATTTTCCTTGTAACCATTAAATGGACAATTTTCCTAAACCGAGGAGTAAACAATGATACAGGTTAAAGTTATTTTTATCGGTATTTGTTCGGATTCTCCAAAAAGTTCCCACTCACGTCAGACTCGGTGCACCATCTATTTTCGATACGTACGTTAGCTTAATTGTCCGAGAGAGCAAAATCCTTGTTCGCAGTGTTTTCGCGAACAGTTACGGAAAGAGTACGGAAACATCAAAATACTAGCGAACGTAGCTCACAAACATACATCTGCGGTTTTACACAGCGCCACTACCTTTTACCATTCGAAACTTAGTACGCGACGATGCTCGTTCAATATTTCACCATCGGCATAAACAACTTTGTGGTGGAATGCGCAGTAAACTTCCAAAGTTGTTCCTAGTTTTTGAAATAAAACGCCAAATGGAATGATATACGTATTTTGATATTTTTAGCTTGGGAGAACAGAATAGGAAACGATGGAATTATATTAGCGGTCCATTATCAGTTCAGGGGATCTTGAGCTGTGCCAGCCTTATGGCGGTGTTATCGTTTAAATATCTGTCCGCATCTGTCGCTTATAGGAAATGAGAATGCATAATCGAATTATAAATTTATAAAAACAGCCATGACAATTGTTTATGAGAATTATGAGACACGATACTGACGGGTTACCGTGTTTTTTTCTCAATTAGGCATAAAATATGTCAGACTCATTATTTCCTGCTGTTAATTTACAAAAATACGTCTAACCGCAAGTGGCAAGTAAACAGTATAATTGTAAGTTAGGTACTGAAGTACCTAGTCAACAACTTTATTTACTAATATGTAGATACTTGGGTGATTTTAGATGCTAAAAATATAACAGTCCTACAATACCGGGTGTGGCCTGTAACATGAGCAAATAATTAAAACATAGATTGTACTCCACAAACGGTGACACTTTTGTTCTACAGCTTTTAAAAATTATGAATTATTTAGACTCTCTATTTTTCATACAAAATAAATATTATCTTCAATGGACTACATCGCCACGCCATATCATTGTGATTGACGTTGCTTGTCACGCCTTAAACAAAACAAAATTCGCAATACATTGCGTCTTAGAATAAACTTTAAAGTGTATTAAAAATCAAACCACAAGTTATTTTTAAAAGTCGCTGAACAAATGTTAGTCAGTATGAGGAGTCCAGCCTACAGTTTAATTTTTTGCTCATATTACAGGCCACACCCGGTATTTTAAGGATTTAATTCGGTAGGTACAACTTCACAAAAACCATACGAGCACAGCAGTAAAATGAACCGGTCGTACCTTCAATGTCCAGAGCATGTACAAACACATATGTAGCAGGGGTGCTAACAATAAGAAAAGCTAATAAATGGTCAAGTAATTTGATAATTAGTTTTATGGCGCGTTTATTTATGTTGTGTAGGTCTACACTTTTTTTTTTTTTTTTAAGTGACAAGTTTACCAATATTATTTATTATGTTATTCATATATATGGTACACTTATATCAAAAATTCCTATAATTCAATAAATCTCATGAAATATGTGCCCATAATCGTCAGATTACCCTCTCTCATTCTCTGTACACGATAAGCCATATTTTATTTAGATTAATTATAAGAAAAAGTTTCTAATAAAATGATTCATCATTTCGTCATTGTTTACTATTACTACGTCATTTTACATCACTTCAACTCCGAATGGAATCGTAAGGCTTTCAAACCGGGTTCATTCACGAAAATCATAATGCTCTTTGTGTCTTATCTTAGCTTCGCAGAGCCTTTTAAGAGCATTAGTAAGAATGGCTGCAACGAGGGAGATGCTCGCAACTATTCCACACTTACCCTAAGATAACAATAAGATACTGAATACTTGAGATGAATAGACGAATTTGTATCTTGTCATTATAGAAACAATACCTACCTTTACCTACTTATATTATTGGTTTAGCAACTTTTTACCCGAACGATAGTAGGTATATGATAGGTATAGATATTATAGGTAAGTATGTCTATATCATTTGTAAGGCCTACAAATGGCTTGACGAAAATTATGATTTAGTAGGTATTTACGGTCAGTAGTAAATACTTTTGTTTAAAAGCTTTCTGTAAAACTGTTGTAGATAACGTTTAATTTTTCACGTATCTGTGTAGGTAAATATGTAGTTATTTTTAACGTTTAATAAAATCTAATTTGGGAAACCCATAATAGTACCCGGATTTACTGTATTACAAATAATTGTATACATATTTTATTTGCAAATACCACTTAAAAGGTGAATTATTTTAACTTACCGTGGCCAAGTGGTAGCTGAATTGAAGTGGTTTGTACCTACTTAAATTAAGATGTGGTTTTATTTGAAGCGGTTATGTAGCAAACAAGTTTTTAATACTAATCTTATATGATAAGTATTAGGCGTGTTCTTTTCATTAACCTAAAACATAGGTTTATGAAAAGAAGATGCTACGAGTAGTTATACTCGTAGTCGTAGCATGTTCATAAACACTTTATTTTGCGCAAGAGACGTTACGATAGAATGAACATAACAGCAATTTTACGTGTAGCAAATACCATGTTAAATACAAAACTAATTTACTTCAAAAGTAAAAAAAAAGTGATATCTAGGTTGTTTCGATATATGTATCGTTAATATTTATAACGTTAAGTAGAAAAATCAAATGCCCAATTTAAACAGTGACATGATCTACGCTAGCAGGTGACTCATGCAGTCGAATATAGGTTGTTCTCGCTGCATATTTAGCTCCAGCCTTAGCTGGCCGTAGGTTACCTAAGTACAGGAAAAAATATTTTATTTGGAAAAATCTCGAGTGCTCCTCGTCTAATTACATATTTGTTATGAAATGGAGATGCCAAATATTACGTGCGTAAATAACGTAGGTATGCTAAAAAGTATGTTTTGATTCATTTTGGTACATATTTTCCACTTTTCCTTATTAAAATTATTAGGTATTTTCTGTAATTAGTCTGATGGTTGAGACAGCGATCTGACACTAAGTCCGCCTTTTGCACGTTTATTTACAAAACTTTTTTTAAATAGATAAATCATTATAATATATATTCAAATATTTTTGATAATTAATTAATTGATGTGTAGTTTAGTTAGACTATAAACGATGCTCGCATTTAAACCGCAAACTTGGCGACTTCGGTTAGGAACTTAACATAAATACGGTTGCAAGAACATACAATGCTTAGGTACTAACAATAAATCTTAGCTACAATTTACTAAATTGGGGCTTAATTTCACAATTTCATTATTTGAAGGGAAAGTTGAGGCAACAAGACGGAGGGGGAGACCAAGGAGAACGTACATAGATCAAGTAAAGGAAAAGCTCAACGTCGTGTCGTATCAGGCTGTCAAGGAGAAGGCAGAGGACCGACATACATGGAAATCGCTCCACCGACAAGAGTCTAACTCTTAAATGAATGATGATGATTATTTCCACTGAGAAACAAGTTTTTGTATAATTTATACCGACTACCTTCTGATAAGAACCTATTTTCTCTAAATTAGGGCGCGATGCATAAGGATATCAAGCCGGTAATTTGTCCCACCGAGGTACATATTTAACTGAATAATATGTAAGTATAGTGCTTTCCTAAAAAACAATAGGTATTTATATTGAACCTTTGTTCAGCATACGGGCGCTGCTGAACTGGGGCTGCGGAGCAGGGGCTACCGCGAAAACCAAAAATCGCAACTTGCGGGGATCTTTCTCTTTTACTCCAACAAGGTAATAAGACTAACAGAGAAAAATGCCCGCTATTTTCGCGGTTAGAGTCCTAGTAACTAGGCACGTGACGTGCGGCTCGGACCCACTTTTAAGTACTGCCGGCGCGGTTCATTAGATCAAAATGATTTGCTTGACACTTCCGCGCATGTTTGCGAATATACCTTACATGCTTATCATCTGCTGTATTCGAACTTCAAGATATTCACAAGAGACGACACGTACAAGATCCATTCTAGATACGTTATAGTTTAGATATCAACTAGTTCTCTGTTGCAGCGCAATTCGGGCAACCAATGTCACTTTTACGTTAGATAGAGTAAGATATCTATTAGATGTGAATTGGATCTCTAAGTCATATCCTGTGGAAATCGTTCAAGAGTATCTCCAGAATCGCGCAAATGTCAAATTTGACAGGTTAAATCTTAAACATATCGTTATCGTATCTTGGTGATGTCTAAAAGATATCTAAAATATAACTATTTTAAAATCCGAATCGGACCCCATGTTTAATTGAACTCAGAAATGCGTGCAACGCCCGGAAGTGCCTTCTTACATATCTACATTACTGAGATATAATATCTCAAAAACCTACCATAACCTTAAAATTGCGAACAAAATGTCCCCAAAGAGTAAAAAAAGACCACCCACATGACAATATCACTTAAGCAATTGAATTGTTACCGTTTAAGACATTTAAATGGAAACTGCTTTAACCGTTGCTCATTATCTAAATGTTGAGGCTATAAAAGTAGCCATTAAAACATAAATATAGTTGGCATTTTAACAAAAAAAGGTAAATATTGGTGTAGTATGAAGTGGAGAATCTTGTATCTGTTCGTGTTATGTACCTACCTGCTAATGATATATTAGATGCGGTGTTTTAAATGCACTTAATAAGATTAAGGTTGCAATTTTAGATAGTCTATCACCTAATGCAGGCACTAAATCATAGTAGCTATACCTATGGGGATTTGGGGATGCCAGGAAAACGACATTCTGCCGTATTTGAACCTCAAGATATTCACAAGAGACGACACGTACAAGATCCATTCTAGATACGTTATAGTTTAGATATCAACTAGTTCTCTTTTGCAGCGCAATTCGGGCAACCAATGTCACTTTTACGTTAGATAGAGTAAGATATCTATTAGATATGAATTGGATCTCTAAGTCATATCCTGTGGAAATCGTTCAAGAGTATCTCCAGAATCGCGCAAATGTCAAATTTGACAGGTTAGATCTTAAACATATCGTTATCGTATCTTGGTGATGTCTAAAAGATATCTAATAAGTAGATGTCTATTTCAAAATCCGAATTGGGCCCATTGTTCGATGCGGCCGCGATGCATGCGACGAATGACCATCACAGATGCAATCATAAATTTACTTATGTGCAGCCAAAATCAATACCTACTAATTGTGTTGCTTGCCACTTTGTGACTAGTTCATGATTGCGTTCCATTTTAACCTTTTTGTGAATTTTATTACACTTGTCTTTCCCGCTAAACCAGTAACACACTGCAGCTCACGACCAATATGAAAACTGTTTTTAATTCTATAATTTACGTAAAATTCTGTCACGCTATTTAAGCAAATAACTATTCTAAGTAGCATGTGTTTCACTATTTTTACTAAACCATTACTAGTCGAGCGCCTATCGATATGTAAATGTGTAGGTAGGTAGTTTGTCATACATTTCAGTAGTTAATGTTCAAACATTAAGGACCAAACCTTCTAAAATCAAACGGTCCGTGTCCTGGCATAACCATTAACTTAACTAGTTCTCAAATTTTCACCTATTGTAACCCATCGGCAATTGCGGGCCAGAAAGCTAGTAAAATATAAATGAGTGGAGAGTTTTTCATTGCATATGAATATGCAGAGGCGTTATTGCTATCGTCCACCGAGCGTAAGCGAGGCAAACATTCAGTTGAACCAGAATAAGTGCACAATTCTTTGACGTAAGATTTTACGGACATTGAGGTACAATACCAGTGGGTTACCTAAGCGATCGACTCGGTAAGCTATCGGAATAAAAGGCCAGACCGCTACGCCGTCTAATCGTTCGGCAAACAGCCACGGTTGCATTCTACGTGTGGTCTTGTACCACAAGTGTGAATAATACAAGGAAGTAGAGAGCGTGGAAGTGAAGCAATGCTCACTGTACGTAACGTAGGGGGAGATTAATTAAATATATCAAAATGGGTCACGTTTATGGTTTAAGGATGACTCACGTTAGACCGGGCCGTGTCCGGGCCGGAGCTTCAGGCACATTGTTTTCTATGGAAAGCATCACGTGATCGCCTGTCATGTCATAGAAAAGTAAGCGCCGGAAGCTCCGCCCCGGACACGGCCCGGTCTATCGTGAGTCATCCTTTAGGGTAGATTGCAGAGTGGTTTAACGTTCAGGAATGTCTTCACCGTTTGAGCTAATATTTTAGCGAAGTAGTATTCTTTGAGTGTTATTTACGAGTATTAGAGTAAAAAGAGTGCCTTGTTGCAACAATGAAATTGGTCTGATATAACTGATATAGGTACGAATATAACGTATCTATAAGAGTTCCATTTTTGCCATTTCCATTCGTAAGTTGTCTCCACTTCCTACAAGATACAATAAAACCGCTACATACCTACCGTTATACAGTTATTTCGTTTTATTTGTTGTCGTTTTCTTTTTCAACAAGGAATGTTTGTATTGTACCTACTGTATCTATACTAAAAATTCGTAAGTAACTCAACATTGTCCTTACGCTCGCGACTTCCTTCCTGCCTTGCCGCATCCAGCCGCGCGCGCTCATTGTAAAAGTCAACTTTAAACCAAAAGTACCTGAGATCCGCACTCAGGACCTTCACCTTTATTTATGCACACTCCAACAGAATCACCCTTTGCGACGCCCGACTCATGGAAGCAAGAAAGCATTCAAAATGATTTATTGTAAATGGTTTCTACTTTGTTGGCTAAAATAATAAGAGCCACGTCTGCATTGCTGTTCTAAATTCGATATTTTATTGTTATTTTTTTCCTTTGCTTGAAGCCGATATGGTCAGGTTAAGATTTAATTTGCAACCCCATTATAATGTCGGCAGCGTTATGAGTCAGCGTTATATTATCTTGAATTCTCGCTACTCTATACGAATAACTCGGATATTCTGCTGTTTAGTTGTTAGACTACCTTTAAATTAAATAAGATAATATTCTGTTAAAGGTTATCTTGCTATTTTCTAAGTATGTGTATAGATAAATATTTGGAACATAGCCCGATACCAATATTCATTACAGTAATCTTTGTAGATTTTAAGACCTTTTTCAAAATTGCGTATCAGTTTACGTCATTGTCATTGCTATATCAAGTAGCGATGTCTATTTCACAATGTACCTACACTGTACATAAAAACTGGCCTTTAAACATATAAATCTTTCGATTTCTGTTAGCGGCGCACTAATGATGGAGTGTCTTCTTAATCGTCTGCCTGCATGAGTCTAAATAATATAATTAATTTGTGGTAGCTTCAATGACAATGGCTTGATAATTACGTACACCGCAGTCGTAAAAGTGGAAGGAGACCATCGCCCCTCTGAATGAGATATCTGAGGCCAAATAAAAACGGTGAAAGCACAGTAGGACTTGCGGGTCGCTTTGTCCAACACACAATGGCAAGTCTCTGATGCGATTGACGCTTCGACTTCGGAGGTGTTACCAGAATTAGTGGCCCATTATTGCTTTACAGGGCCCATAGTAAAGCAGAAAGCAGATAACAATAATTAGCTTGGACGCAGCAAAAAGTGACATAAATCCCGCATAATAAGTCCTCTGCTGCAAAAAAAATCTTGTCCGAGCTTACCTGGACTGCAGTTTTTTGCATGAAACAGAATGAACGTGGACCGACATAATAAACACCTCAATTCCTGGCAGAGGCATTGTTTAATGACTTCTCTGTTGTGATATTGCACAATCCTCGGCCGACTTTTGTTTTTTTTAATCCAGGTTGCGAGGGGAGTTAAAACTTTTTTTGTATGTCTTACTAGCGTATAAACAAAAGGGACACAGTTTTCTGTAGAGGTGTGATTTATTTACGACTACGTTTAGAGCCCCGTGTGCCCGAGTTTGGGTGGTTTCGTAGCGCGAACTCCCAGAACAAAATAAAAACATGAAATCGTCTTGCGTAATCGTGATTCTCTTTTGTTACAGGAACAATATGGACATCGACCACTCGACCAGCCCCGGATCGAGCGCTGTTAATTAGGCTCCTTTAAATAACCCGGTATTTTTTAAACCGTCATAAATACAAAGATGCTGGGGTGTGCTCTGAGAAGAGTTCCCTCCGTGTCTGCCGATTGCCCGAAGACCATCAACTTCAGCACGGCTGACGACAGCCGTTGCTTAGACAAGTAGATGACCGAACGAATAAACTTTAACAAGCAACAGTTTTGGCCTTAACAAATTAAATTCAATCGCAATCCGAAACAGAACTAGTCACAACAAAATAAAGATCAGTAGCAAATATTATAAGTTACCATAGTTATCTGGGGTAGTCGTGGGCACTTGGGCGGGCGCTGGGTAGGTACCACTGCGGTGGTATGCTTTATATTGCATCTTGTGTCGACTGTGCGCTCACTGGTCGCTACGTCACGTGGCTTCCCGGCGCGCGACTTCAGTGCTGGATGCTACTAACTGTATACACGTAAGTACTTCTAAATACCTAAGTAAACTAGATACAGTGGAATCCGTTTATTATGACATATGACTCCGCTTATACTGACAAACCGCTTACTATGACCTAATTACCGTGCAGAGTTTAGTTTTCATATAAAATTCTTTGCGACAAAGTCGGATATGATGACTTCGCTTTTAGTGACAAACCGCTTATTATGACCTGTAAATCCTATTTTCGTGAAATTATGTCCGGTTATACTGACACATTCGCTGGTTTTCGTGGCCGTCCCCACGTCTTTCTTTGCGTGGAAGTTTGGTGCGTGCGTGGCGTGTAAGTTGATTTAGTTTTGATTTTCAGTGACAAGTTGATAATTGGTACAACGTGATAAAATCCATCTCTCACAAAAGAATATGAGACTAATTTGGAAAAAATACCTTTAAAAACCTACCTACCTTTAATACCTGTAAAATGCCTTTGTACTGCCTATCCTGTGCCATAAATTTGTGTTTTGTGTTTTGTACAATAAAGAGTTTATACATACATACATAAAATAACAAAAATAAGAATCACCTATGTTTTATATAACATCCGCTTAGTATGACGTGTTTGTCACTTCCCTTCGATGTCATTATATGCGGATTGTACTGTAGTTATTTCATAATTATGTACAACGTATTTAGAATGTGTTTTTAGGTATTTAAGTATAATCTTCATTATTCAATACCAATTTCAGGAGTAGGTATTTATGTAAGATTATTTACCGTTAACGTATGAGGGATGCTTCATTTTAAATTGAATTGTTTAATGAGTAATTAAGTTTGAACAGATGTTTCCCAGTGCGAGGTTGGAAATCTAATTCCAATCAGAATTTTGGGGCCGCTAGAACTAATATGTATGCAAATAAATTCCCATCTAAATAACAAAAGCATATGTGACGGATTTCGTGTCTCGTGGCAAAGATTTGTTAGGCTCAGTATGTGAAAAGATTTTTTTGTAACAAAATACTGTTTATAAGTTCACGCTTGTTTGATGGATAAACCAAATCGGTCAGCGACACTTCGACAATTGTTCGGGATATAACTTTGAAGGAAACTTTAACGGCAAATTAACAACAATGTCCATAATACTATATGATATAGGATAGGCTGTTTTGTTAGTCCTCAACAAAAATATCACTAAGTAACACACAATCCAAACCGCCGTCAAATGTGTCTGTGTCACAAAGGGAGACTTCCAATGATGACCACGACCGCTCTGTCAAGAGTGTTCCGATCAAGAAGAAGAGAGAACACACAATATTTAGTAAAACTGACGTTACTGTCAAAATTTGCTAGCGAGGTTGTGGACTTACGGAAATTCTTATAAGATTTATTTTATGAGTACTTATACTGATTGGAAAATTCCTGTTAGTATAATTTTTGTACCAAGTGACTGTGACTGACAATCGGCTTGTTAATTTTCACGCGTAGCTAATATTACCAGTACTAAAATGTGAATTGAATAGTTAATGAACATTCTGCTAAGCCTTTTGTACTTAAACCTATTCTATTCAACTATTATACACATTGCCGCGAGCGTTTGTCAAACATTTGCAAATATTTCTAGCCATTACCAAATCACAATGGACGCTTATGAAATTAACCGGTTACGAGGCAATATGACAAAAAAATATGGAAAAGGTAAAGAACAAAAGTTTCTGATGTTATTATAGGCCTTGAGGTTCATAAGGTCACATGTGAAAAAACCTTTTTAGGAATATCAATTGTTTGTCAATATTTCGTAAGATGTGACTGCTAGATTGATCATATTTTTAAATTTTTAAGACGATTGTACCTTCTTATTGCGATGAAATACGAAGTTTTGCTAAAAAGTACTAGACATAAAGAGAACTTATTTTTGGGTCCATAAATATATAATGTCTGTAGGTAATTAAATATGTAAGTCATTGACCTTCAAAGTAGCGAAAAAATCAGTCCTAACCAAGTCGTCTAGGTCACGCAGAAGACAATAATGGCCGAGTGGGAGGCGCATTGTTTGGCCAGGCCACCACAAGTAGAGACGGCCAAAATATAACCTGACGAATAATTAATAAATTATATTTTTCGCAATGTAGATTTAAATGTCAAGATTATTTTTGTATAAAACTAATCATATGAATTAAATTATTCGCTAACTAAGTAATAATAAGTAATATTGGATACTATTTTGAGAAAATGTAAGAACATTAAATTGTTTACAGTTTTTGTGTTTAATGATTCGTCGTATAATTTTGGATATCTTTGGTTTTTAGAGTGACAGATTAAGTAGTTGCGCAACTTCGTCCACGGAGAGGTTGATTTCCTAATACTTATTTTAGTGATATATAAGGATCTATATTTTTATAATGTACTATTGGTCATTTATGAAATATTTTTTGATTTATTAGAATAAATACTTATTCAAATAATGCCTCTCTGATTACGGCTACAGCTCGCATTACATTGCTGTGGTTACAACAGAGGCGTCTAGACACCTTCGTAAGCTGTTTGTTTAGGGTCCCGTATACGTTTGGTTAATTATGTGTATTTATTATTTAAAGTAAAGAAATGCAATAAGTCGTAGTAGACGCGGTAAAATCAGCGCATACCCATTCTTTGTTTCCGCTCTATGTGGGTTTTAAAAAATTGCAAGCAGTTCGTGTTTCATCTAATGGGTAAACCCAAGAGACAAGGATTAATGTAACATGCTTTTTGAGTTAGAATTTATTAACCCGTTACCAAGCTGACATTTCAAAAATGACAATCGAATGTCAGTCTTACTCATCGAAAATAGAACACATGTTTGTAGTGAAGTGCCGTCTGTGGAAAATATATATCCCATAGCCTGGTAAAGGGTTAAGATAGCTTCTTCGCGTTAGTCCGAAAAACATCAATATCTTTAGTATTATAACAAAAACAAATATAACTATACTCTTCCATTGAACAATTTTTTATGTAACAAAATTCTCATGATATTTCAGACATAACGGCGATTGTTCGTATTGTAGGCTTGTAATGTGATAAAATATTCAATCAGAACCCTGCTCAAAAGACTGCTACTGTTTATTGCTTACAATAATTTCAACGGCGAATTTATCACGTTCGAATTTCTATTATTACGTGTCAGATCGACATAAGATACTTTACTAGTTTGGTAGTTCGGGTACCTATTGTCTTTTTATTTCTTGGTAGTTGTAATAAGTGTTAGCTAATATGGCTACACATCTTGTGACACGTATAAAAGACCGACTAGAGTCGGATCAAGTTCAAACTATCACGCGTATTCGGGAAACGAGATAATCACAAGATCTAGAAACAATATAGAGATCAACTAGATTTACATTAGATATCGACTAGATGTGACTTGGATATCTAAGTCATAACTTGTCGAAATCGTTCAAGAGGGCCTCCAGAATCGCGGAAATGTCAAATTTGACATATCTACATATCTTACAAATATCTTTAAATTATCCATATCGTAACTTGTTGAGGTCTAGTCTTCGAGCAACACCGGCTTCCGACACGTCGGAAGGGAGGGGCCCAAGCGATATCTCGCCGTACAAATCTTTCTGCCATTTTTCGCGGGGGGAAAGGTGCACACAGTCGCATTTCTCACACACTTACATACAAAATCCAATCTGTAATGACGACACAAATACATAGAAAATGACACCCGTCAAAGACAAATCTTGCAAACCTCGATCTCTTTTTGTGTACGGACGAGTGACTAGTGTCACAACACGCACACTAACACATTTTCGTTGAAGTATGTCATTGTCTTCTGAGAGATGTGAAGTCGGATTTGTCGCTCGACCGATCCGCAATTTGTACTGAGCAAGCAAAATCGATAAATCCAACAATTACTTGAGACTAAAATATAATAATTGTATTTAAATGTAATTTAACGTATGATATGTAAAAAAAATATTACATGTGAAATGTAACACTATCTTTTTGTAAATTTGATGTCCCCGACTTCTTTTTCTAACAAAAAACCGAGCAAACAGGCATTTTTGTGCAGCAGTGTTCACGCGCGCGTCTGGACTCGGTCTAGTGAAAAATCCAAGTGCAACTAGTTTTATTACCCGCGCTAGATTAGATTGACGCGCTAATCTTGTACCTCGGCAGAAGGGAAATAGTGCGAATGCCGCCTCCCTTCCGTGTTGCTCGAAGGGTCTAGTAGAGATCTAATACATTTTCAGAATCGAGCCGTATATGGCATCTGCAATGACAGTGTGTCAATGTCATTTATTGTCAAATTTCTATGAATATAAGACGTTTATATTTATAATGATACTTCCTCGCTTTATTTTGTTCAAGTCGGTAAACAGTTAGCTCAATACTGAACTACTTATTTTCAATCCGTAATTTTTAATTAATTTTGAAACATTATTTTGCAGACGTGATTCTGAAAAGGTTTTGAAAGTTATATATTTATGTATATCATATATATCATAATTAGAATAATATGTCTCACTTATACGTCAGTGCAGTAATTAAACAGACATTATTGAACTCTGATAATATCAATTAAAACTTACTGTGTCATTCATGAATAAAGTATGAAGTTTTTAATCTTTATATAGCATAATGTATACAGCCGCCCACTTATTCGCTATTAGTCAATAAAAAACAGTCGATTCAGAGTATGAATTGTTGTAAGCCAATAATAATAATATTATAAACAGCCTCTATTTGACACATATACTACTGCAGCTTGTGAGTAGCATTAGTTTTTGCGTCTTTTGATGACGCAGGCTAAAAAATCAAAGTGACCGAGTCACTCAAGTCATAGATTTAATAATATTTTACCCATAAATAGATACGTCAATCTAAAAACAAAAGAAATTGCCATTCGCATCTTACAACATTGGATAATTTCAATTTCCTTAACACAGTAATGTAAAAAAATATGTTAATTAATAATTATATAAAAACGTTTTGTTTAAGTAAAAATCTACCGCTTCTCTGGTTACGCGCACAGTACAAGGGCCCGAATAGTTAGGTACAATGAGCTGTAAAAGTGCATAGGTATGGTAAGTGTAAAGTAAATACACTCTATGAATCGATTCAATTCATAAAATGTGTGTACACCTAGCCGCAAAATTGCATATCCTCGTTATGAATGCTCGGTGATCTTCCTTACATTACACCGAAATCGCAACCGCAATTTGGAAACGTGACTTTTTGTGTGACATATCTCTATATATATTTTTCTAATCTGTCAGAGGTAAGTACGTTAGCGTGTCTAAAGTCTGTCCGCGCGTGTAAGAAGTTACTAGTTAATCTAATAATCTAATTATCGTCCGCCATTGACACCCAAACAATGTAATTCATGTGTCACTCATCGTGCTGCCAATGTAGGAGTCAATGAATTATTGAACCGGTAGAACCATGCTATTCTTTGCTTTTACAATGGAGTATCTTACTCTGGAATAATCTGTACTTTATTCTCTTTTGACATTTAACATCAAGATGTAGCTCATTAATGCTTGTATTTTATTCCACTAAAAAGGGAAAGCGTAATCGGAAGTCGTATGAATAACTGAATAACTTTATAATTAGTATAAGTAAGTAAGTATATTCGTATAAGTATGGTTGTGTCACAAGATGCTACAGCTGCACTCGTCCTTTTGTGATTACGGAAATAATGCTTGCTTCACAGAAACGCCTTACTGACGTTTTTGTTTGAAGTAACCTCACATTTGACACTGGCATATCTAATCCATATCGTTTCTAGATCTATTAATTGACGTATGTATCTTAAAGTTCGAATCGGGCCTAGTCCATTGCAGGATAAACGTAAACGTCTCCGCCAAGGATCTCCACGGTACTTCACCCGGTTATGTCTTTTGGTCCCAATGATTACCGTAAAATCACCCAATACCATATAAGTACATATAATTAATACATATAGTATTAAGCTATATAGAACTCGTACACGTACTCATAGTACATGTATCAAGCTATTTATCGTGAGAGCCGAGTTTTTTTAATATTAACACATTGGTACAAATAACAACTATTTTCATTAACTTCTTGCAATTTGTTAAACGAGAGAATCACCTAATGTTTTGTTAAAAGTCATTACTTACTTAAGGTGAGTGTACATAATTATAATAGTTATATTGAATACTGTTACCTATTCAATTGTAAAGCAAACCCGCCCAAACCGGCTATTATATATCTAAACCAAATACTAGTTGACACAGAACGGACTCGGAGTAGGGCACAGAAAGAACCTTTATGCTTGCTTTTTGTTGTGACAGCGGGTAAGTAAACTACTTGCATGTTGCGACTGGAAAGCTACTTTTACTTGCCCAGTGCGTAGGTGGCATTATTTGAGAATTGTTCAAAATTTGAACTCGAATTGTCCCCAATGATACATGGCTTGTACTTTTTTAATTTTTAAAGTGTATTTTACTGTTACAAACTTAATGGTTATGATAAATGTCGTGCTGGCAATTGTGTTCCCTTCATGTTGCTTTTTACCTTTCAAGATTTAAATATATGGGATATTTTTTAAGGAATTAAGTATCTATTTCCTAGAAAAAGAAGTATTAATATCTGTATATTATGATTAATAGTATCTGTTAGTTATAAATTATAAAATAAAGTTAGGTAGGTACTAAAAGTATTCTTAATGTGTTAAAATTATAATGCGGGGTGGTTTTCGCTACCTAATCGTTAATTGCTGTCGCTAATTATGCACTAATATTTTTCTAATTATGATTACAGTTAGTCTAACCCCCTTATTCATAAACGTTTAATAAAGTTATCAAGCCGCTAATAAACGTTTGTCCCTTTCCATCATACCATTACGTCGGAAAGGGACAAACGATTATTATCGGCTTGTCAACTTTAGTAAACGTTTATGAATAAGGGGGTAAGAGTTACAAAAAAACAGGTATGTAAGTACACCTTTGCAACACAAAGGCATTAAACAAATAAAGAGCTCATTAAAGATTAGTAGTATTGCTGTGATTTTAGAAGTTACTTCTTTAAACAGTTATAAAAGTTATCGCAATGAACTTTAGCTTATTTTATGCAAGTAGTAGTGTAATAGTTGACAAATCTCTTAACAAATGGGAACTAGCACAACTTCACAATAATAAGTCGTTGCCATTCCGCCCCACTGCCAATTCTAACCTAATTGACCGGCAAAAGCTGCACAACGCAAATTGAATCTGAAACTTTCAACTACTTAATCTGAATTGTTCCGTAGTGATTGCCGTCGGGGTGGAATATAGAATGAGAGGCAACGACCGAATGAACGGGCAAAGAAACAATTCATACATTTTGAATGGTATATTACTGTTAGCAGTACGAGTATATGTTTTATCGCTACTTGCTAGTCACTATTACGCTGCGTCATCGTCATATCCAAATGTGACTGGTCCATTCAGTAGTTGCCTACTGAAGAAGTACCGAATGTACCATTAAAGTAAATTAAATGGTCTTAGTAGATTCGTCTAGTAGAAACATGATGCTCTTTTTGTACAACTTCTAGACAGATAAGCTAGATAATGTAAGGCCAACCAAAACCAAGCAAATATCGTCTTGCACATTTTACAATGCAAGGCAAGTCGCGCGCAAGATAATTTAACCACCTCTTCTAATAAATTAGAATACTAACTTACAAATATTGCAAGTTACCTACTTACTTAAAAGGCGTGTACCTAGAACCTAGGTAGTAAAATAAGAATGCGACAAGATGAAAGCCATGCATTGAACAACATTCTGCCCTAATATATGTGCTCCATTTATCCGTTGCTCTCGAGTTCAATGCATCTCAGACAATACGGATTTATAATACGTTTTTTGAACCCTCGAAATACTTCCCTCTTGAGGCGAAAGGACCACCTGACCCGGGGAAGCGGACAAATCCGGGTCGCAGGGCTATGTTAATTAATTTATTGTCACGTACGGAACGATCCTTTCATTATTTGTCTTTTGTAATTGACGGATGTGTTAATGTAATGTTTTAAATGTCAGGATCAAGAGCTGAATGAATTAGAAACAAAGTTACCTTTAATTATTATAGGCCCGGAAGAATCTATTAAGGTGACAGTCCATTTCGAACGACAGCTGCACTACTGTTCATTTTACTATGGAAATTGACAATGACAGCGACGCGTTCAGTACCGGTAGTGCAGCTGCGGTTAGAAATGGAATGTTACCATTAGGGACTTGCAGTCTTGCACCAATCACCTATTCGCACGTGTATCGTACAACGTTTTACAGTATATATGACCCTTTAAATTTTTGACATACGCACAGAAACTGCTCTTTCCCTTGTTGCACCATTTAGGGTCCTGCTAAATTTGTTGTTCAATACTTACGCTATAGAATTGCCAATTTAGGAAGATCCCTAAATGGCATAACAATCCCGTGTGGTGACTGTAGACCGGGGTGACTTTGGAAAATTTGGGGTTACTTTGATAGATTTAAAACGGCCATAGAATTACCATTATTCATTATTTACTGAAAATGTTCCTGTAACTAGTTAGATTACTATATATTCATATTCACCTACTGTAAAAAATCTCGCATAAATATATATTATGACATCAAAACTAGAATTTTAAAGTCGCCCCTGCATTTGAAAGTCACCCCGTTCCACCGTACTGTAAAATAATGAATTGGTGACTGACGGCGCGATTCGAACTTTAAGATATCGCGCCGTTAGACATTCACTAGATATGAAATAGTAAAGATATGTGATGTTCCACGGCAAAAGGTACCTTATGGCAGCTGGCGCTTACGCTTATTATTAACGCCGCTCCAATATTCAGTCGGGGTAATGGTACCTTTCGCCGTGGAACGTCACATATCTTTACTATATCTTATCTAGTGCATCTCTAATTCATTTCCCGAATCGCGCCGTGACTTGTCAGTGTCTGCACAACTCTTTTGTTTTAATTTAAGTAATTTCAATTTATATTTCACATTACATGTAGTAACACGTAAACGTGAAGTGACTGGCAAGATGAAATTGTTTTTAATTCGGTGTGCGCGTAGACTCCCGCGCCGCTGCTTTGATCGCCTCGTCCAATATGCGTAATTGTGGGTTTAGTGTTAAAGGGTGCGGCGCAAGTTAAAGGTGAAACGCTCAAACGTGAACACTCTCTCAGTAGGCCATTTAATGTCTCTACTTGATGTTACCTTCATCTTAACATAGTACTTTATAAGGTATGTAAAGTTAATAGCTTATTTCTGATGTTATAACTTAGTGCTTATGCTATTTCTTCAAACCGGCTTCTTGAATTGAAGTAAGGTAAAAACTTAGCTCAGTCAGGTTATAGTCAGATTTTGTTGTCCGTCTTTACTTATTAAACGATTAGATACCTACTAGAGTTAGAACAAGATAAGTCTGCAACAATTTTGATAGCACACGCAGTGCAAGTGCCATAATTTCATAGAAGTATGACTTTTCAATAACACTTGCACTGTGTGTGCTATCAAAATCCTTGCAGACTTGTCTTGGTCTAACTCTACTACTTTTTTGTTTTATATGACATAGTCCTATTGTTAAACAAATTTTACTGATAAAATAAGATGGAGCGATAATCTTCAAATAATGGGTATTAGCTTAGGCCCTCACCTTGTTAATATCCGATAGATGTGAAGTGGATCAAAAAATACAGAAATATCTAAGGAAGCAAAGCAAGCATATGTAATTAATTAATTAATTTATTTGCTTTAAAATATTCATACTCATTAATCTAACCGAACCTATATTATTAAATAAGAGTGACATTCCATTTCCAACTGCAGTTGCAATACTGTTCATTTTACTATGGAAATTGATAGTGACAGCGACGCGTTTCCATAGTAAAATGAACAGTATTGCAGCTGCAGTCGGAAATGGAATGTCACTTTAAGTTTACACATGAGATTGAGACAATTGTAATACCAAAGATTAAAAGCAGATTGGCAATCGATTACAGATGCGTTAAAATATTTTTTGCTGTAGTAGTTGTACGTAGGTATAGCTTATTTTTCAATATAGAATAATGAGGGTAATGCTACATTAAGTGCCTGCGTGTACGTGTGCATAAACTAATCCTTCCGCTGTCTCTTTTCACATTCACCACACGACTAAACCTCTTTTAGCCTGCGCAAGTGTTTTTAATGAATAGGTATTACATTAAGTTGGGGGCCGGAGTTAACATAAACCGTTGATGTCTTATTACAGGTGACCGACGATGTACCTCGGTATTCATAAAATGTATGCAGTGTTAAAGTTTTTAATTACCTCCCTTTTTATGCTTTTTGCAGGATAACGCCGGCAAAGCCTGTCTACAAGATTGGCCTGTCGATTAAAACGTTTATTATCCCATCATTAAATTTTGCTTTAGTGCTTTTAAAGCTAATTGATTTTAAGAGCTTTTTAAAGGTTGCTAATTATGGTTAGGCGTATTTCCTCTTTGTGGTACGCATGTTATTCACACTTACGTACGATACAAAAATTGTGCAATATCCAGTAATAAAAAATCATTAAATTAAGAAATTGTCGGATACTACTGATTTATGTTTGGAAATTTTATTCCCTATTTTATGACTTAGGTTTGATTTGATTATGCGTATTTAATAAACATAGGCAACGCTTTAAACATTAAGATGTAATCGAATGCAATATGGCGGCACGGGTCGTAAACTTACCAAATTTGTTTAGATAAACAAGCATATCATTATCTGTTTAAGGCTCATTTATATGGTGCGAGTGCTCGCATACGATTTTCGATACATTAGCGACCAGAGAGGTGCAGCGAATTATCTACCTCTCTATCAAATGCCACAAATATTAGGGCTCATTAATACGGTGCGAGGCATCGCTTGCGAGTTTCTTTACATTATTTGATCGGTCGGCTGAGTTGGATGTAACCTAAATGAGTCCTTAAACTCGCATTAGTTCTTGCACGGTCTCAGTAGCCTTAATTAATACTATACCATGTTTTTTCGACACGTGAAACCAAATGTATGTAGTTAATATATGTTTCGCTAATGTTTGATGAAGAGATAAACTAATTTAGGCAGCACTTTAGAAATGTGTACCTTGTTTAAAAAAAGATACCACAAAAGTATCTTTATAATACTTAATTGTTACTTAAATATTTTAAATTAATTTCGAATAGCAAAAGTTGAGAGTTTGAAAAGCCAAAATACTTTTCATGATTACGGCCGGTATAGTCGTTGTCAAGGAGGCCTGTTACGATATTACGTAAATAATTTTTGATCGACAACATAACTTTAAAATATTCATATCCTAACTTCTAGCAATAAATTGATTCCGTGGTAATTATTACGGTGCCGTTAATTGTCTTTTATCAATTAGGCGTATTTTATGTTCGTCGCTGTAAGTGTTCAATGGCATACGTAACGAGTAGATGAAAAAAACATTTTACGGTTATTAAACCCCACGATTGACAACCGGGAAGGCATTCTTGTCGTTCCCATATTTTTATTGCGTGTAAACCCGTCGGCGCGTTTTTATATCATCTCTTTAAGTGACATAAATTCTAATACAAAGTCCATTTGTGTATCTCGGACGTCTTAAAAGGTATGGGGATAATCGTTTTTCTGACTTTTACAAGGAACTCATTTCAATTATCGAACAATTTGATGGGCATAAAACTCTATGGTATGTGTCGCGGCAGGCGCCCAGCGGCGGCCCGTAGGACGCCGCTCTTTTACATTTTTAATTTTAGAACACGCTAATTTAATTATGAAAACTATTGCTTTTTTGTAATGTCTCGCGCAGCTGTATCCTGTCGGTGACCATAATTTTCATACGTAACGGTGTTTTCGTTCTACTCTCTGGTTGTAATTCAATTAGATACTTTATTGTTTCGTTAGCTTTTTATATTTTTTTGCATCGTCGATACCGTTGGAGCTTAAAATCGATGCCAAGTTTAAATATGTCACGTTAATTTGTAACCAGATAATTTTATCTCATAGACTGATAGAAACAGTTATTATCTTGATATTCGATCTATGAATGGAGTTTAAATACGTGTATTATTTTAATCCGCGTGTAGGTGTATCGGTTGTGATACGGGACCCCGAGATTAATATTGGATGAGTGGGAAAGGACTTTGATGTCACAGGACAAATGGGCTGGCTTGAGTGACCGACACATTGTCCGGAAAACTATGGAATAGTCACGCACGATAACATTTATATATTGTGTCCATAAAAATAATTCATACTTTTCGAAATATATCCTGTCTGGGTATTTTTTGGTTTAAGAAATAATTACGAGTATAAAGCACAGTGTCTCAGTTTTTTAACCACTGCCTTCATCTACTACGTAGTTTTAACTGTTTAGTGTATAAGTTCTCTTTTAAGTTTATATGTGTGGTGCTGTATGTAGATGGTTTTTGCAATAAACGATTTTCTATTCTATTCTATCTTGTGTTTTATCGTAATCGACTTACATCGATTAGGTATAATGCTTGTGTTAGGTTAGGTTAGGTTAGGGTGCTATAATAATGAAATTATAAATAAGCAAATACAATACGAAAACTGTTATAACATGCTACTAACATGGTAGAATAATGCAATAGTTAAATTTCAATATGAAATTTAAAAAAAATGTATAAAACTGTATAAGACCATTTGAGTTTGAATCTTTGTTTGTATATTGTATGGACGTGTGTTGTATTTGTATTGTAGTTAGCGGAAAGTTTAAAGCTGTCGCATCCATGTATCCCGATGTTCCTCGCCTAAAGGCTTGGACGAGAAGAATAATGCCAAGCCTCTACTGTCACTGATACTCCAAGTATCTATACTCTTTTATTTACTCCCCCGTACCAAATACTAGGTATTGTACTCGATATATTTTGTTATAACGAGGTGGTACCGTTACGTGTCGTGTGTACGGATGATTTATACTAACGATTTATTACGAATATTGTCCGAGTTCTATATAATTTATGGGCTAAGCAGTCACGTTGCTAATTTAACTAAAAATTAAAGCAAAGGATACACAATCGATATTTCAATATAAGTTCCTGGCACAAATACTCATGACAAATAAATGAAACTAATGTAATCGCTACAAAAAAACAAATAAAAAAGTTTGATCCGACAAGTATCAATAAAAAATCAATAAAAAAGTAACACCCAATATATCACACATCCAAATGAAAATAGTTTTCTATTCACACAACTGTCATCAAGTGACAGATGGGGTTAGTGATTTTATAACAAGGTAACTGAAGCGATTCATCAAGACGTGTCAATTATTATTCTGGTAGCGAGGGCCATGGCCGGTTTAATTAGAATTTATTTGACAAAGCCAGAGTCGTCTCGTGTTAGAAACTGCGGCAGAAGTGGAGTAAAAGTGGCCTCTTGTGAATCGAAAGTTGCACGTGCGACCTGACGAAACATCTGACAAGATTTATTTTCATTAATCATTGTCATCTGCCTATATGCGTCCCACTGCTGGACACATCATTTTTTTTTTCAAGAAAAAACCACTTTGTATATCGTTAAAACCTAATGACCCAGTATTACCTATGGGTTTATATGAAAATCATAGTGAACGTAAAGCAAATATAAACATCACCTTTATAAACGCAATGCATATACCGGGTGTGGCCTGTAATACGAGCAAAAATCACTGTAGGCTGTACTCCTCATACTGATCAACATTTGTTCAGCAACTTTTAAAAATAACTTGTGGTTTGATTTTTAATACACTTTAAAGTTTATTCTAAGACACAATGTATTGCGAATTTTGTTATGTTTAAGGCATGACAAGCAACGTCAATCACAAATGATATGGCATGGCGATGGCGTCCATTGAAGATAATATTTATTTTGTATGAAAAATAGGAAGTCTAAATACTACATAATTTTTAAAAGTTGTTGAATAAAAGTGTCACCGTTTGAGGAGTACAATCTATGTTTAAATTATTTGCTCGTGTTACAGGCCACACCCGGTATAACCATGATCTGTTAATATCTAAAATAGATTTAAGTATCTTAGTTATATGTATTTGCTTTGCAAATGTAAATATAGGTATCAGAGCGAGTATCGTAACTGCACATCATAATTACGGAGCAATAAAGTATTGACGACCAATCACTTTGTAAATATTGCGGGTGTTTCGCTACTTACTTAAAGCATGTACCTACAGTAAAATAATCAGTAATCACCTCGTAAAATAGAATAGCCTTCATATTAAATCCAGATAGAAGATAAACAACAAATATAAGAAACGAATCGTACTATATATAGGTATGTATTTAATACTACTATCTACTTCTAGTTTATTTTTTGATACCTGCTATATCTATGTATTTAGTTTTAGGTAATTTATGTAGTATAAACTTCATTTCATATCAGGAATTCCAAATTGAAATTAAGTTTAATAATGTAGGTAGTACCTACTAGTAGGATGACCAAATCGAACGAACAATAAAAAATGTAGAACAATAATAAAGAATGTATAACAATATTTGAAAACTGTAAAATTTTATTACCCACCTACTTAAATTCCCGATTTAGTAGTAGAGTAGGGAGTCATAAGTCTATAGCAGCTAACTCATTGATATATTACTATTGCATTACATACAATTATTATTGTACTTGAGAAAGGGCCAGATATATATCCAGTAAGATTTGATACAGAGGTAGACAAGAAAAGAGATGGGTGACAAAGAAAAGCTGGTATAATAGGTACAGGCGCCTTCTAGCACTTTCAACACCGAGCCGAGTTTTTTTTTTAGCCGAGCCGCTTAGCACAACTACGTCTTGAATTTAAACGGTCGTTCCATACTTTGCAATCTTTATTGGCGTAAAATCTTCTTACGGGTTGTTAATCCTAATTAACAACCGT
Source organism: Cydia fagiglandana (assembly GCF_963556715.1). Classification (NCBI taxonomy): domain Eukaryota; kingdom Metazoa; phylum Arthropoda; class Insecta; order Lepidoptera; family Tortricidae; genus Cydia; species Cydia fagiglandana. Next base: position 10,142,228 of record NC_085941.1, read on the forward strand.
GTAATTATAACCTTCGGAGTTGAGAACGATTTTCTCGTCGAGAACTATGTGATTTAACCGTCATGCTAGGGAAATTTGCAGGACCTAAAAAACCTGCGATGGCGGAAGAGGTTACGGAGTTCTGACATTCAATTAATCTTTCGATATGAAATGAGTTATTTGAGAAATATGTAGTATGTTCCGTGGTTTCTTTACAAAATACCAAGGTCATAATCGATTTATGAATGGTACAATACCATTTACATTATACAGATTAGATTCACATTACATTACATAGATCCATGCAAATCAGGCTCAAATGTGAATCTATGGAATGTCGGTGTTTCCTGTTTGATATCTATATTTCTTAGTCGTAGTAGCGATTTAGAGCTACTCTTATTGTATTCACTGTCCAATAGTTAAATTAGTTATTTACGATACAAGTGCGGAAAAGAGGAAATTCGAAACAAGTGGTGATAAATCAAAACACGACCGAAGGGAGTGTTGTAAATCGACACGAGTTGCGAATTACCTATTCGCACGTGTATCGTATTTACAACGTTTTACAGTACATACATATGGCCCTTTAAATATTTGACATAGGAATTAGGCACGTATTGTCTTAATTCCCGCCCTATTAGGGCGGTAAAGCATATGTACTGTTAAAGTATTTTTCACCACACCAGCTCGGAAAGGCTTACTTTGCGCTTCAAAGAAATAGCAAAGTTGCATTTTATACACATGTGAGGCAAAGTAATCAAATGCAAATTTTGAGTTGTTTTCTTTTGTTTGCTTGTAGAATTGACTTTTGGATGATGAATATTTAATAACATTCATTTGGATTTGTTTTGGTTTGATTTTGTTTGATATTTTACATTTAATATTTGCTTCGGGTTGGTGTGGTGAAAAATTTTGTGTTTCACTCGGGGGCAAATTTTGTTTAACCCTCGTGCTTTGAAACCCTCCCAACGCTCAAGATTCCATTTTCGAATCACTCGCTACGCTCGTGGTTCAATTTTGGAATCTTTCGCTTGCTCGGGTATCAATATTAGCACGAGCAGTTAAACAACAACTTTGCCCCCATGTAAAACAAATAACTATTACGTCACAGTATTTTGGACCGTGATTGTAGGCTTACTATAAATATTATATATGCAATGCGACAGTAGCTGCGGCAAACCTTTGAAAGCGTTGAAGCATTTCTATTTCCAGAGTTCCACTAATTAACGTTCTCATGCGGAAACCTGACACCGACCGAATCGACAATTTGTATTTAAATTAATTAATTTCACTCGCTTTGGCTCTATTAACGTTTCCAGCTTTAACGGCCCTGACCCGTTCAGCTCAAGTTTCCATTTTATCTAGATTTTTGATCGCAGCCTAGGCTTCACGTGACCGCTCAAGTTCAGGCCGATCTTTATCGTGGAGACCGAAAGATCTTATCGTGTCGCTATAGGCTGTACTGACTTCAGTTTAATTCTTATTGCGGTATAATAAGAATGTTGCGGTATTTTTATGTACTACAATATAATTAGCTTTGGCAAAGATTCCACTCGTACGGCAAGATGAGGAATACGAGAATTATAATATTTAGAATTATTGAATAAGTATGTAGATATGTAAAATAAAATGTGCAGTAAATTAAATGTAGTCTGGCAAACCGTTTCCATAACTAAAAAGGCAAAAAAATATTTCGTGCATTTTTAGTTGATCAGATGATTAATGCTTTATTCACATTAAGAGTTCTACATATAGGTATTTTTATTAATGTAGCAAAATATATTTACAATATTAATAACAAACTTAGAATAAAAAGTAACCTAAAATTAAAACTACCTACAAAACTAAAACTAATACCTAAAAAAAATATAGAACCTATATAATTATTTAATAAATATAATTTAATTTTAGCATATTAAGAGTTTTTCTCTGCACTTTTATATTTTAATTTTACAAAATGGAGGAGAAGGTAAACAGTTTTGTCATTTCCTAAAAATATGGAATACATATACTTAACGAGAATTGAATAAAAAAATACACAGATTTTCCTTGAACTCTTCATATTATTATGTTACGGTATGACTGACATAGCACGCACGTACGTACGTAAACCTACATACAAAGGCTACATTAACTTCTACTTCTAACCTACATAACTTCTTAACTAAAGCAAATTCAATTAGATAATAACAATAAAAATAGCTCCGTCTATTAGCTAAGTACTAACTAGTACACGTAATGAATATGCGCAAATAAATTACCCAGCAAACGATGTGCCAATTTTGCTCACACGACCAAGTGCTCTCCCTCAAGCAATCAGGACACATCAATTGCCCAGTTTATTTAAATAATTATCAGTGAGCATGTTAACATTAAGCATGGTTAAGTGTTGCAAAACGAGGAGCGTAGAAAAATGTCTGTATCTCAATCGGAGCACTAGTAACCAATTACCGAGTAATTTAAATGAGACGTTGCCTAGTGGTGTGTAGTGGTTCGGCTCCAGCCAATGAGATAAAAGCATGAGGACTGAGGAGTCGCTGCAAAAATCAGCATACGGTTCAAGTTATTCGAAGTAGGGTATTTAATAATTAAGTCGTGAATAATTGTTGGTAGGCATGACAAAATAACGTAAATAGTTTTGAAGTAGGTACCTTATGAACCAGACAGGCTTAAAGTTTGAATAAACTGTACCTAAGTACCTACATACAGACTTCTTTTGAATAATTGCAGTTATTGTTCATATTTAGTGAATTTGAGGCAACATTAAGATAAAACATTCCTACCGGACATTTACAAATCTGAAATAAAAGTCAATTAGTTAATAAAAAAAAACTCCCAAGAACTAAAAAAGAAAGACGATTCGTAATCTTTACATGCAGGTAAGCTGATAAAGTTGACGAATACCATAATAGTAGAAGAGCCGGCCGCAAATTTTCTAACCGACTTGATACCACGATGAAATGCACAATGGTTTCCCATAAAAGTGATGCTAAGTCCGAATTCGATAGTCTGCCACGGCGGAACTTGCCGAAAGTACGAAAAAGAAGGCCACTTCCGGTGCGAAAAAAGGGGGCTGATTTAACCCATCTGATACCGAAATAATAGTTATGGCAGCAGTTAGAAATTTACATGTAGACACATAAAAGCGAAGTCTGCCAGTATTTTTTTTGCCGGAAGTGCTTGGCAGACGCTCTCAAAGGTGGCCAACGGGACCCCTAATTTAACCCATCTGATACCACCATGAAACCAATTCCAGTCGGTAGGTATGAACCCTCATGTCAGGAATATATAAGTCTGCCAAGGCTTTTCCTGCCGAAACACCTTGGCAGACGAGATTATGTAAGCAAGGTCGGCATCGGTTACCCTACACTAACCCATCTGATACCACCATGAAACCAATTCCAGTCGGTAGGTACGAACCCCCATTTTAGGAATATATAAGTCTGCCAAGGTTTTTCCTGCCGAAACACCTTGGCAGACGAGATTATAAACAAGATGACCATCGGTTACCGTACACTAACCCATCTGATACCGCCATGAAACCAATTCCAGTCGGTAGGTATGAACCCTCATTTCAGGAATATATAAGTCTGCCAAGGCTTTTCCTGCCGTAACACCACGGCAGACGAGATTATGTAAGCAAGGTCGGCATCGGTTACCCTACACTAACCCATCTGATACCACCATGAAACCAATTCCAGTCGGTAGGTATGAACCCCCATTTTAGAAATATATAAGTCTGCCAAGGTTTTTCCTGCCGAAACACCTTGGCAGACGAGATTATAAGCAAGATGACCATCGGTTACCGTACACTAACCCATCTGATACCACCATGAAACCAATTCTAGTCGGTAGGTATGAACCCTCATTTCAGGAATTTATAAGTCTGCCAAGGCCTTTCCTGCCGAAACACCTTGACAGACGAGATTATGTAAGCAGCATCCACATACGAGGGATCCGTATTTTGGGATTATACAGATTACGGACATTATTAATAGCTGTAGGCTTATTTATTGCTTTATGCTTATACATATTTGTATATAATTATGTTACTAATAAAATATATTTATAATTTATTAAACCTAAACTTAATACATTGGGAATTCATTACCTGCTTACGGCAGTAGTAGGGATAAGTGGGTGAGTTCTGGCTCACTGAGCCAGGCCAACAGTCCCTCCCCCTTTTTTCCCTTGTTGAGGCCCTGCAACCTTACCTTGAACCCAAACTAATGTCATTGTAGCTCGAATCTAACCTAATCTATTTTTATTGCTTTTAAAATATTTCAATTATCTACTTTTGCAAAGTTAAAGGTGGAAATCTCTATTTCGCAAAATGGAATTTTAATGTGACTTTAACACGTTCACTGCGTTACGGGGGCTTTAAGCCCCGTACGATGTCATCATTCAGTGCGAAGTTAAATTTATTTTAGAAGTTAAAGGGGGAGGGGAGGGTGCACACATTTTACCACTTTGGAAGTGTCTCTCGCGCAAACTATTCAGTTTAGAAATAAATAATATTAGAAACCTCAATATCATAAGCGATAAGACCGCCTGTTGTTACCTCTATTGTCTTTGTTTATGTTATTGTCCATTTATTGTAAACTAAGTGTATGTGAGGCGTGCAATAAAGAGTATTGTATTGTATTGTATCATTAGGGTTCCGTACCCAAAGGGTAAAACGGGACCCTATTACTAAGACTTCGCTGTCCGTCCGTCCGTCCGTCCGTCCGTCCGTCCGTCCGTCCGTCCGTCTGTCACCAGGCTGTATCTCACGAACCGTGATAGCTAGACAGTTGAAATTTTCACAGATGATGTATTTCTGTTGCCGCTATAACAACAAATACTAAAAACAGAATAAAATAAAGATTTAAATGGGGCTCCCATACAACAAACGTGATTTTTGACCAAAGTTAAGCAACGTCGGGAGGGGTCAGTACTTGGATGGGTGACCGTTTTTTTTTGCTTTTTTTTTGTTTTTGTTTTTTTTTCATTATGGTACGGAACCCTTCGTGCGCGAGTCCGACTCGCACTTGCCCGGTTTTTTTTGAAGACCTATCCATAGATACCCCACACGTATGGGTTTAATGAAAAAGACATTTTAAGTTTCAGTTCTAAGTATGGGGGACCCCCAAAATTTATTGTTTTTTGACGTGAAACGTAGGTAAACGTCTTTAAAAACCCGTAGAGGGGCTCGGATCAAAAACCGATGTAACGAAAAAGTGTTATGGCGCGGCGGCTTATATCTCCGAAACTATAATACCTATAAACATAGTTTTGATACAGATGTGTAGAAGAAAGTAGCCATTACTCGGAACAGCACGTGCCGCTGACATAGATGGCGCTGATTCTGCGCTAGACACGACGTATTCGGAGCAAAAATGACCCCTAATTTCAGTGTTCATTTAGTAATGACTCATCAGCCCATTAACCGATTTCGGTAAAATTCATGTCATTTGATAGATCTTACTTTATTTTAATGAAATATGAGTAAAATAAAGTACGTGGAATTATAATAAGCTGTTAAAAAATAAAAATGTGACAGTTTTTACACAATTTTTATCACTGCTCTTGTTTGAGGCCACCGTGTGCGAAAAAAAGGGCGCAAAACTGACAAAATATACCTGAAATAGTAAGATAAAGCAATAACGGTTCTTTTAATACCACATTCACCATAGTAATACATGCTCATCTCCTCAAATAATGCATTAGCATCTATGTCGGCGCGGCGGCGCGAGTTACTTTGATAGAACACATATAACGTATGACGGCTGCTTGACAATCCCGAGTTCCTAATGCTAGTAAGTATATAATGTAAGAGTAAAAACACCAGACACCACTTTATAACAACATTTATTAGGGAATCACAAATATGAGAATATAGTTCTGAAATAATATGCCAAGACGCTCTCGCGTAGAACCAATCTAAGATGGACGACCACCTCTAGTGATGTGACCTTGCCGGTTACCGTAGTGATGTCAAACACCGATGAAATGACGACCCCACCGTTTAGCTCGGCCATCTTCTGACCCGACCTACGTCCCGTCAGGTCACCGTTATCAAGGCCGCCACTGAAGACTGCCGCAGCCAACGCAGTCGCAGCAAGCTGGGCCTTCACCAGGTGGCGGTAGCCTCCACCAGTTCATTACTGGTTGGCTCCTCAACTGGTGGGAGGCTAATGTGGGACACGTCTCATGCATGTGCATAGGTGCCCTCCGATACAGCACATGTAAACAGTACAAACTCTTATTCACGAAACTCTATAACATACATGTGAAAAGCCTCAGTTCCTTAATATAACTAAGGCGTTATAATTCACCCTAGCGCCATCGATAGGCTTTGCATTAGCATACCACAATGTTGTTCAAAATAATCATGATAAGGTTTCGACGATATATTAATGCGCAAATGGCACAGTTAGACCCTTTGATCACAGGTCCGGCTTGATAGCCATAAAATTATACCGTAATAACCATCACAGTCAAAAGGTCTACTTCTGTAAATACATGAGAAAGATGCAGTTATGATTGGACAGAACTCATGAGCACTCTTTAGCAACATTGTTAATAAATTACATAATCACCCTTAATGGCGACGTAATCAAGTAGGTACTTCATGTCACCGCTTTCTAGCATCGTGACTAATGGCATATAACCACAGATTTGATTATTGGACAAAAAGAAAACATTACCGTGTTAAAATACCACATGCAGGCTAGAATATCACTGCCTTTGTAGGGGTAACAACCGTAGAAGTCAGCACTTCACGATAAGGCTGTCACGGAGCCCATTGCACGCACTCGTTCTACTGGGCATTTTGAACAGGCACTACCTCAACCTCTACTGGGTCCGGAACTGCGCCAGCGATCTCTAGAAGGTATTAGTGCAAGCAACTCTTTCAAGGTAACCTTGAGATCATCAGTCTTAAGGTCATTAAAATATCCTTTTGTAAACAAAGTCTCAAGCCAACCTCTCAAAGTCAACAACAAATAGTACGATATAGATAAAACAGTTATCGGTAGTAGAAATAATGGTCCTCTTAAGGATAATCTCATATCACATACAATGGACCGCCTCTTGAGGCCTACACTGCAGATACCAGGAACAAACTAGCCTCTTAAGGTTAGTATTATATCACATACAGTGGTCCGCCCCTTAAGGCCTGCACTGCAGATACCAGGAACAAACTAGCCTCTTAAGGTTAGTATTACATCACATACAGTGGTCCGCCCTTAAGGCCTGCACTGCAGATACCAGGAACAAACTAGCCTCTTAAGGTTAGTATTACATCACATACAGTGGTCCGCCCTTAAGGCCTGCACTGCAGATACCAGGAACAAACTAGCCTCTTAAGGATAGTATTATATCACATACAGCGGTCCGCCCCTTAAGGCCTACACTGCAGAAACCAAAAACAACTAGCCTATTAAGGATAGTGACAAGCAACAGACCGCTCCTTAAAGCCTTTGTTGCGATTATGGCGCCAGGAACTAGCCTCTTAAGGATAACATCCCTTGCCAAGACTAAAGTAACAGTCTTTCTTAAAGAGCACACAATAATTAAAGCTCTATAGCAGACATTGAAGCAACCGGTAGAATTATGAACCAGCCTTTAGAGTAAAATGGTTAACAGTGAGGTGGCATAAAATAACATATCGCAAGCATTACCATGGTTACTACAATATTTAATCAAGCACATTGTGTTTATTTTCTAGGTTTAGTCGGCAAACCCGTTAACAAAACACATTAGTATGACAACAGTAACCCAGTTCTAAATCTGGAATAAAACAAAATCACAATCCGAGTGTTCAATAAAAGTATAACTCAGTCTTAGTCTGAAAATATAGTCAGTTCTTAATCTGAAAACGGTACCTGAAATAACAGCACTTGCCTTCATTAGTCGGCAAACCCGTTAACAAAACACATTAGTATGACAACAGTAACCCAGTTCTAAAGCTGGAATAAAACAAAATCACAACTCGGTTCCTAATCCGAGTGAGTAATTTGTATAAAATCAAAACTCAGTTCTCAGTCCGAGTTTTTTAATAAAATTATAACTCAGTTGTTAGTCTGAGAATATAGTCAGTTCCTAATCTGAAAACGGTAGCATTGAAAACATAAAATAATAAGCAGTTGCTAATATGCAACCAATTGTAAAATGGTTTTGTGCAACTTGGCGGGCCTCTTCCGTGCCCCTAAATAAAGGCCACACTCTTACTATACCACGGTTGAACTACAGTAGACCCTGAACAGAAGTTCATGTTATCGAGGTTCCTCTGTTACCCAGGTTCGCCTTACCGAGGTTTCACAAATTGTATTTTTCAACCATCATGAAAGTGTGTATTGATAATGATCAATCAACCGAATCAATGGCACATATGCTTAAACCATAAAGCTTCCGATTCCAAGACACACATGGTTGATTTTCTTCAGCTGTATATGTGCATTTTATGTGTAGGTAACTCATCACATCATCTTATACCTGCACAAAACTAAATAATTTTGTTAAATGCCATGCAAGCACACATTTAAAAGTAAATGAGTTCATAACATAATAAACCACAATTTATGCAGTTTGCAAAACAATGAAATAGATACTTAGTGAACCCACAAAATTTGTGAAACATTATTATTATTATTATTTTTAACTTCTGATTTATGAAACCCAGAAGCAATAAAAGTGTACTGTTTTATAATGCAAACAGTACCATAACACACTTCAACGTTCACACACACACAAGTTCAGACGAAAACCATTAATAACTTCAAACAGTAGCTCATGATGACATGATATCCTTCGGTCAATGTTCAGTAGCAGTGAATGGGTTAAAATAGTTACTTAGAAAGCTTTAACCAAGCTATTTACCTTCGTTTAATATTCATCCATTTAATATTTAACTGACCGGTACGTTTAGAGACCAGTAGCAATTGTATGTAAAAGACATGTATATCATGTAGACCGTCAAAGTCTATATTGACTCCTGAAAGAATTCACCTTGCTTACCATTAGCAGCAACCTGCTTTACCAATCAGCGCAATTAATATCTAATATAATATGTCCATCTTTTTGACAAGATTTAAACATTGGAATCTCCTGTAATCATAATTCATCAGTGCAAGTATGTGATTACAACTTATGGTCAAAACTTCACCAGCAATCAAGTTTTGTTATAAGGAAATGCATCTGAAAAATACTGCTAGAACACAAATGATTATCATTGTCAATAACTCAAACACATGACAATGTCATAGCAATAACATTTTCTTTATTTGGTAAGTCTGTTTAAATATATGTCTTTGGTTCATTTTATAACATGACATTTTGTGAAAAATATTTGCAATGCCAACTTAAACCAACATCCCTGTGAACAAAACAACAATCACAACATACTATAAGTTGTATGGAATGGTTGGATAAACATTTTATTCATAATTAATAAAATAATATGTACAGACAGACAGAAATTATCCTTGTTACTTTCCTTGCCATTTTTACTGAGATACTGCCTTTTACTATAGCAGTATGTCTCCAACTTAATATGAATTGCAAGGATGTATGAGGTTATATGAGATATGGAACATCTTTTTTAAAATATTCAGCCCGAGGAGGCTCCGGAAACATGGAGTGACTAAACCTGTCACAGACAATACTAACCAGCTACAAATAGATGCCAATAATTCCTTTTGCTTATTCACAAAGCGCATTTTACCAACCCACAGTCCATGTAACACATACTAACCATTAGTACCCATGTAAAACATCAACAATCATTTTATTTCTAAATAAATACCTCATTTTCCATGGCATCAGAGATTTGTCACTTATCAACATATTTTCTGCATATAATGAATTACTTGAACATAATATACCTGGCATCCATAACCAACTAACTTTGAAATATTATCCATGTCGATTTGGGTTCATTATAGAGGTCTGAGCTGATAGGCGTCTAATGCCTTCAACGGTATGGTAATTCACTTCAAGAATCATTGCTGTCAAATTTCTGGAAATTACACAACTCAAAAACATACTAACAAAGCATTATTTCAGTTGCAATAAGCATGTTTTACACACACACATATGTGAAACAACAATTCACTTTCCTTACCGGTTTGAGTTTTTGAAAACTTGGAATCTATTTTAATTTGACTGTAAAGGGAAAGTATTAAGTAGCACTCATTGTTAATTGTGAGAGCATAATATCACCATACACATAGTATCAATCAAGGCTAAATTTATATTACCAAAATTGTTTTGTATGACTTTTACTTGAATATAATTCTCACACCGGAACACAAACCTTAGAAAATGATTATAGCATTGTGATAATATGTCATGTCACATTATGTTATGTATCTGAAAGCACATGAATCACAAAAATAACACAACATATAAGAGAAGCAGTGAATATTTACCACTATGGCCGGGGCCATTCCGGGGAACGTTCCAGGGAACATTCTTATCTGTTGGATCAACGACTTCTTACCTGAGTTAAATTTAATTCTTACTTTGTAATCCCAAGGATTTCTTTTATTCATACCATACTGTCAGCCTATGTCTTGTAATCTTCTGCTGTGAATATTGTAATACATATTCATCATCATCATGGAATCAGCTTTATTACACTGTCCATATGTATTTTTTTTTTTTAGCCAGACATGTTCATTTATGATGGACAGTAAACTGAAATAGATATCTGAAAGTAAACACAACAAAAGGCAAAGGTACAGTACGTCGGCAGCCGACAGTGGTTTAGTAGGTTAGTTAGGTTATCCTTGTAGGTCTTGGACGGTAAGACCTTGTATATTTTAATCCCTAACTGATGAGTGGTGTTGATGCGTTTACTCATTACAATCAGTTTCATTATTTTATATAACGATAACGTTCAATAACAATGAAACAAGAAAGGACTACGCCCGGTTAATTTTGTATTGCCAATTTCCGACAAATTATATCGCAGTAGGCGAAAAGTTCACATCGCACTTCTGAAGCTGTAAGAGTAAAAACACCAGACACCACTTTATAACAACATTTATTAGGGAATCACAAATATGAGAATATAGTTCTGAAATAATATGCCAAGACGCTCTCGCGTAGAACCAATCTAAGATGGACGACCACCTCTAGTGATGTGACCTTGCCGGTTACCGTAGTGATGTCAAACACCGATGAAATGACGACCCCACCGTTTAATAATAATCTTAGTTAGGTACTTTCTGATGTAATGGGTAAAACATAATTTAGAAAAGGTCACTTCTGTGGAAAATAGGTACTATAAAAGGTAACTGTGGTTCATATATATCCAGTTTTTCTCATTTGAGTCTCAAATATTGAATGAAATATTTTGCCTGTAAAGGTGCTGCGTAAAAAATTGCTTTTAGATTCCCTTAAATGCGATGGCTACAGGAAAAACACGAACGAGTTTGCTATAAAACGTGTATTACCCGTATAAAATATCTATTCTCGTAATTTTGGTGTGATATTTACAAAAAAATTGTACCTAATCGTTACATTCATTACTCCAAAATGAATTGATCATTTAATTATTTAAATAAGTGTGACGCTGTAATTAATTATTTTAAAATTACCCATCAAATGCTGTATTCAAGTTCATCTAGATACAGTGAATCATTATGACCCCAAATAATCTTTACAAATAAAATTTAGATATTACTCAAAATTATTATAATACATCACGCATTCGCGAGATGTGCGACTTCGGTATTCAAACACAAAGCAATAGTACAAGAGTCTAACTAAATGCGAAGGTCGAAGGCTGCGCTCTACGTAAGGCCGAAGGCAAGAAGCGTCCAGGATGTCAGTGCTTTAACACAGAACAATATTACAAGTGTCTAAATGCGAAGGCCGAAGGCCGAGCTCCGCGTAGGGCCGAAGGCCCGAAGCGTCCAGTCTGTCAGTTCTGTGTTTAACCACTGACATCCTGGACGCTTCGGCCTTTGCATTTAGACACTTGTACTATTGTTCTGTGTTATAGCATTTAAATCCTGGACGCTTCGGGCCTTCGGCCCTACGCGGAGCTCGGCCTTCGGCCTTCGCATTTAGACACTTGTACTATTTTTCTGTGCTAAAGCACTGATGTCCTGCACGCTTCGGGCCTTCAGTCCTACGCGGAGCTCGGCCTTCGCATTTAGACACTTGTACTATTGTTCTGTGTTATAGCATTTAAATCCTGGACGCTTCGGGCCTTCGGCCCTACGCGGAGCTCGGCCTTCGGCCTTCGCATTTAAACACTTGTACTATTGATCTGTGTTAAAGCACTAACATTCTGGATGCTTCGGGCCTTCGGCCCTACGCGGAGCTCGGCCTTCGGCCTTCGCATTTAGACACTTGTATTATTGTTTTGTGCTAAAACACTGATGTCCTGGACGCTTCGGGCCTTCGGCCCTACGCGGAGCTCGGCCTTCGGCCTTCGCATTTAGACACTTGTACTATTGTTCTGTGTTATAGTACTTAAATCCTGGACGCTTCGGGCCTTCGGCCCTACGCGGAGCGCGGCCTTCGGCCTTCGCATTTAGACACTTGTACTATTGTTCTATGTTAAAGCACTAACATTCTGAACGCTTCGGGCCTTCGGCCCTACGCGGAGCTCGGCCTTCGGCCTTCGCATTTAGACACTTGTATTATTGTTCTGTGCTAAAACACTGATGTCCTGGACGCTTCGGGCCTTCGGCCCTACGTGGAGCTCGGCCTTCGGCCTTCGCATTTAGACACTTGTACTATTGTTTTGTGTTATAGTACTTAAATCCTGGACGCTTCGGGCCTTCGACCCTACGCGGAGCTCGGCCTTCGGCCTTCGCATTTAGACACTTGTACTATTGTTCTGTGTTAAAGCACTAACATTCTGGACGCTTCGGGCCTTCGGCCCTACGCGGAGCTCGGCCTTCGGCCTTCGCATTTAGACACTTTTACTATTTTTCTGTGCTAAAGCACTGACATCTTGGACGCTTCGGGCCTTCGCATTTAGACACTTGTACTATTGTTCTGTGTTATAGCACTTAAATCCTGGACGCTTCGGGCCTTTGGCCCTACGCGGAGCTCGGCCTTCGGCCTTCGTATTTAAACACTTGTACTATTGTTTTGTGTTATAGTACTTAAATCCTGGACGCTTCGGGCCTTCGGCCCTACGCGGAGCTCGGCCTTCGGCCTTCGCATTTAGACACTTGTACTATTGTGCCATGTTAAAGCACTAACATTCTGGACGCTTCGGGCCTTCGGCCCTACGCGGAGCTCGGCCTTCGGCCTTCGCATTTAGACACTTTTACTATTTTTCTGTGCTAAAGCACTGACATCTTGGACGCTTCGGGCCTTCGGCCCTACGCGGAGCTCGGCCTTCGGCCTTCGCATTAAGACAATTGTACTATTGTTTTGTGTTATAGTACTTAAATCCTGGACGCTTCGGGCCTTCGGCCCTACGCGGAGCTCGGCCTTCGGCTTTCGCATTTAGACACTTTTACTATTTTTCTGTGCTAAAGCACTGACATCTTGGACGCTTCGGGCCTTCGGCCCTACGCGGAGCTCGGCCTTCGGCCTTTGCATTTAGACACTTGTACTATTGTTCTGTGTTATAGCACTTAAATCCTGGACGCTTCGGGCCTTCGGCCTTCGCATTTAGACACTTTTACTATTGTTCTATGGTAAAGCACTTAAATCCTGGACGCTTCGGGCCTTTGGCCCTACGCGGAGCTCGGCCTTCGGCCTTCGCATTGGCGGTCCACACCACGTTTCACGTCAGCCATAGCGGCTGTGTCCCTGATACAGCCTCTCTCATTTTTTTTTCTATTTTTGTGTTGAAATCTTAATGCGGTTCACAGAATACATCTACTTACCAAGTTTCAACAGTTCTTATAGTTTCGGAAAAAAGTGGCTGTGACATACGGACGGACAGACAGACAGACATGACGAATCTATAAGGGTTCCGTTTTTTGCCATTTGGCTACGGAACCCTAAAAAGGAGGTATTAAAGCACTGACATCTTGGACGCTTCGGGCCTTCGGCCCTACGCGGAGCTCGGCCTTCGGCCTTTGCATTTAGACACTTGTACTATTGTTCTGTGTTATAGCACTTAAATCCTGGACGCTTCGGGCCTTCGGCCTTCGCATTTAGACACTTTTACTATTGTTCTATGGTAAAGCACTTAAATCCTGGACGCTTCGGGCCTTTGGCCCTACGCGGAGCTCGGCCTTCGGCCTTCGCATTGGCGGTCCACACCACGTTTCACGTCAGCCATAGCGGCTGTGTCCCTGATACAGCCTCTCTCATTTTTTTTTCTATTTTTGTGTTGAAATCTTAATGCGGTTCACAGAATACATCTACTTACCAAGTTTCAACAGTTCTTATAGTTTCGGAAAAAAGTGGCTGTGACATACGGACGGACAGACAGACAGACATGACGAATCTATAAGGGTTCCGTTTTTTGCCATTTGGCTACGGAACCCTAAAAAGGAGGTATTAATTCGGTTTTTTAATGTTTGATATCTCCGTCATTTCGGGATCGATTTTGAAAATTATTTTTTTAGTTGAGTTATAACTTGTAAGTATATACATACAGATTGGTTCCGTCTTTGTCAAAACCCAGTTCTGATGGTGAGATTTATGAGGAATCGAGGGCACTCTTCAAATCTTGTAAGGGTTGTTCACGTTTGTATGGGAAAAATTCAAACTCTAGCTAGAAGAAGCGGCACCCCCTCATTTTGTTACACTTATTATGTTGTAAAAATACGCCAAGTTTGTAATCTTACAATCTTAACTACAAGGGGGTGCTCAAAACACTTTGAAATTTTTCAAATTGTATGAAATAAAAAAAATAAGTTACTATTTTTTTGATTTTTATGTAAGTAGTAGTTTTCACATTATTTGAAAGTGTGATTTAAAAGATATTATTTTGAAAGAAAATGTTTTTCTACTTCAAAACTTATATACATCACATGTGCAAATAGTGTGAAACCAGATATTTAAATAAAATTCTGAATCATAAATACTCTTTTTGTTGGGTTTCAAACAACATACAAAATTTCAACGTGGTTAAGCACCCCCTTGTATAGTTCGTTTTTTTAGCATTAGAAAGAACTTGCAAGAAGGTAAGCGATCTTAGCATGTCTTTTAATTGAAAAACGCTTTTCAAAATTCAAAAACTATTACTTATGAAAGCAGACGAATATAAATGATCGTACTAGATTAATAATTGTTACATACATATTTGCCGTAACTTATTTGTAAAATGTGTTTTTCAATTAAAAGACACATCAAGATTGTTTACCTAATTTCTAATGCTAAAAAAAACGAAGTATAGTTGAGATAAATTAAGAAACTTGGTGTATTTTATCAACATAATAAGTGTAACAAAATAAGGGGGTGCCCCTTAGGAAAAAACATGTTTTTTGAACCACCCTAACATATAGTGATACTGGTGTATTTTAAACAAACCAAGCATTTACATTCAGAATTGTGACATTTGATGAAGTGAAACTGCTGATGATGATCAGAATGGAACTCTTCAACGACGCATAGCTCATGTTTGGGGATTTGTCCTCTTCGTTATGTTTGTTAAGCACGTTAGATTTTTAAGTCATATTATCGTGAAGCTCAAGTTCTGATGATGGGATCCACAAGGAATCGAGGGAACTCTACAAATCTTAATGGCATTGTATAGTGACTCTTGTATTTTCATCAGGCAAACAAGGATTTACATTAAGAACAGTGGCATTTGATGAAGTGGTATTGCTATCGACGACTTGTCTTTTTCTAATTGATTGTTAAGCAAGTTACCCCACTGGCAAAGCAAGCAAGATTTTGAATTCGACTTCTACCTGAACCTGGACCCGGAGGCGGACCCGGACTCGAGATCGCGAATTCGGACACGGACCCGTTTTCTATTTGGTTGGTGTAAATGGAGTTGGTGAATTTTTTTTTTTAATTCGGGCGAAAACTGGAAGGTTAGGTATCATAAAATGTTCATGAAGAGAAATTGTAAGAGATGGTATCATTACCAACAACCTGTGGAAAATACTGTTTAGTTACAGCCGTATTCATAAAAAATCCTTAAATGAGGAATGATCAGCTTATTAGCTAATCCGCTGTTTAGGCTTAATAAGCCGTTGATAAGAACCATGATTTATAAACGTTTATTAGGGGCTTCTTAACTAATAAGCAGATTAGACGCGTTATGTTGGCATCTTGGCGCATCATAGACTAAAATATGGCTGAACATTAAATTAAAAAAAAAGTTTGACAGCAGCACTAGCGGCCAATCGTAATATCATAAAGAAGTTGATTTACTATTTTGACTAATTTTCGGAATTATCTCTTATTAAAATAGCTTCTGTGCCACAAAAATAATTAAAGATTGCTGCATGGCCGGAAATTTTATAAAACTTGGTGAGTAACTACGTTTACAGACAAGTATCTTATACAGCAACAAGTAATAATATGAGTTCACTGCAATGTTGATATACCTATATCTTATTGCTTTTAGTTTCAATATTATGTGGAATGGAGTCGAAAGAAGTGGGGTTCTTTCAAACTAACCGAGAAGTGCATAATTAGCGAAGAGAAGAAGTCGAAGCCAGATACCGTACCAGACCCCACTCGCCTCCGCAAGAAGAACCATTGAATAATGGTTCATGAGTTCACACTAATTTATTCTGGTTGCGGCAGAAATTCACAACGGGTCAACAAAACGAAGTCCATTCAGACTCACTAAATCAGGTATGAACAATGTCCTATACTTTCTTGTTTACCTTACATACCTGCAGTGTTTAGAGTTAGACAAAGAAAAGTCTGCAGCGATTTTGATGATAACTCTAGGTACAGTTCAAATTTTGGGCATGACCATCTATTTATAATATATTATAGACATAGGTATGTAACATAAAATGTAGTATCTGAACATGTTAAGATTGACACTTGCATTGACGGCTTTGACATTATTTAAAGGTTATAACACTTATAAATTTGGTAAATTTATCCGTGCTTTGTGGAGCTTGGTGTATTTGTTTAAAATTATGCATAGGTACCTACCTATTATAGGTATTATATTTCTTAACCATACAATGGAACCAAATGATAATTATATGTACAAGTGATGTTTTATTGTAACAAGCCGTTGTGTCGCGAGTTTACTTCTTGTCATCGTGTCATTAGTAATAATTTTGTAATGGTATTTATTTTATGCATGGAACAATGGGATGGTTATTATACTCGATCACCTAGCCAACCTACTTACTACGAGGAAGGATGGTTCACAAATTAGGCAGTATTTAAATACCAGTGTACAGGTGTGTGTATAGATACTGTGTACCTGCTGATTAAAAATAAGATGTTTTCTGCGTACAATTGGTTATAATTAAGTTGGCTAATCTATATCTCATCAGACAGTTTGGACATCTATTCCAGAGAGTTTGCAAGGTCAATGTACAATGATATCATATTATAGTACCTAATAGGTAATGAATAATAAATGAAGTCATATTGATCTCTGTCTATAGCTTAAAATGATACTTAGTTACCATAACTATATTGAATCATGTGACCCTAACTTAAGTACATCCATTATATCATAAGCTAAAAATTAAAGAAAATTGTTGAATACAAAAATACTTTTATTCAAATTATTGCATCTTTTCAGATCCTGAAAGTACCATCATTAGCCACTGTTATTGTTGAATAACTCCAGGCTTTGGAAGAAAAGCTGTGGCCTGTGAACAGCTGTGAATATTGGTCAGAGAAGTGTAACTGACTCCGTACACTGCAAGTCCCAGCAGGAAATCAGCAAGAAACCTAAAAGAAAAAAAACATCAAAATGAAAACCTAGCTTGATTTAGGTTGAAGTAATAAAATTGTTCTAATTTAATTGGTGTTTTATTTTACTAATTAAATATATTTTTTGACTTGTTAAGGTTTGTACAATTTTTATTATTGATGTACAGTCACCTGCAATAATATGTTACACAACAAAGGCCCATAAGAGCATTGCACATTTTTGCAGCCTTCGAAGAGTAACATATTATTGCAGGCGACTGTACCCATATTGAAATACTCAAAATTCCATTTTTCTAATTACAATGCAATAAAATCTTAAATGTATCTAGCAGTCTAATAGGGATATTTCCTGTACTTAAAATAAATTATGTCACACCATACCATGTATAAAATAAAGCACCAGATTATTATTAGAAAATAAATTTTCATATAAATACCATAATAGCAAATCATTTTGAGAGTTCTAAAAAGGAAAGTAGGACCCTATTTTGCACATATTTATGATATTCATGTGTTTGCAATATTGTTCTGATGAAAGTGTACAATTTATATAAAGTAAAGTAGATATTCATAGGTAAGTTCATGCTATGTACCTAGTTCAAAGAAGTTCAAAAATAATATTGGTAATTAATGGTTCTTATGTAGAATAAAATTAAAAGGTATTTTTGAATACCAGACAATGACAAGGATAAGTTTAGTGCTGCCCATCTGATATTAAGCACTGCAGCCTACAGGCAACTAGCGGAGTTACAAATAGCCGACAGTGCATTTTTGGGAGCACTGGAAACCTTAGCGTCAAGAACAGGTAGGTATAGAATCCAACCTGGATGACTATACTGAATAATTAGTTGACATAAATGAAACTTTCATTCTATAAAGTTCAGCTTGCAATATTTTTACCTGGAGGCCAAATTGTTATGCTCAAAGCCAATATTGAGCAAACTGCCTATGCAATGACTGCATATACCCGTGACTTTTTCAGATTTTTCATCACTTTACCAGACTGACAAGAGTGCACACTTCTTTTACCTGTAAATAAGTTGATACTTTTAAGTAGTGCCTACTTACCTGTGATATTTTTTATTAAACACAGTCGGTTAAATATGTCTATAAAACAAGTTAACTTATGGTAAATATTATAATCTCATTAGGTATAATGGTTAGTTATTCAATTGCAAACTATGAACGAGATTGATGTACTCTTACAGGGTCTATAATATTATATAGGTAGGTATAATGTGCGCAAGAAATGCAATTAAATTTAAGTTTGCGAAATGCGAACACCCTGATCTTAAATTAAAAACAACGTTTCTGGCAAGTGGTAATAATGAATAACTAAAGGGTTTACGCACAAATATAAGTAAGTCCTCGCCGTGTCCGACGATGGCGACTCCTCCAAATATTTTTAATTAGGAACATGGAACGCTCTAATATTACTTGCCAAGCCAAACTTGGTTTCGAAAATGCGATTGTATGGCGAGCAATGAAGCTGGCCCGCATAGATTTAAGTGAATCTGGCGGTTTACCTATTTCTCCAAACGCCTAATAGCTGTGAGGGAGGAACTCGCTCCGTTTATGATGCATTTTTCCGACTACGCGATCATAGAATTCTGTTGCCTTCTTCGATATTTTGGTTAAACGAAAATCACCATACACAAAATCACATAAACAACTTATAAAAAGCGGGATATTTAGGTTTCACGCCATTTTCGCACTATATCCAGGTATGTAATACGTAATTGCACATATTAAAGTTGTTTTCCATTCACATTTGGGATTTTAACCAAAACGTACTATTTGCTCTTGCTCTTGTCACTCTTGCCAAAATCAGCTGTTTCGTGACCGCCATCTTGTAAAATAGCAGATAATAAACAGATAAAGAAGGGTCCTCGGCTCCGTAACTTTCCGAGGATTTAATAAAGAGATGATCAACTGTTTAGCGCTAAAAAGTGTTTATGAATCACGTTTTGTGACATCCGGTTATCAGCAACTGATGATCAATGCTCTAACTGTTTATGAATACGGCTGTAACTCTTTATTTAAAAATAGCAAAATCAAATTGCATGATTTCATTCGTTTTCTCCACTGTACACAGAATAAATAATGATATTTAGACTAGACAAAAAAAATCAAAATCGCTCTCCTTCTTGATGCGACTGGCAAATCATATAACTTTTTGGCAACCGAATTTTTTAACCTAATTAGACCCCACTGAATCCGAATTTGCCGGTTGCTCGATCGAAATCTTGACCGGAAGTGAGATATTTGACATTAAAGGTCCGTTTTTTTCGTTTTTCGTAAAGAACTCTTAAACGGTGGTGCATAGCAAAAAATGTTCTATTACATAAGTAATATGCATAAAATTGCCTACAAGAAAGATTCTGTACAATTTTTCGCTAGGATCAATATTAAAAGAGATTTTAACGCGGGAAATTTAATTATAATCACTTCTAAGGTCCCGTTTTTTAGGTTTTCGTAAATAACTCATAAACGGTGGCCAATATCAAAAAATGTTATTAGACGTTAATAATCTACACAAGATTTTGAACAAAAAAGATTCAATATACTTTTTGCAGGGATCAATATTTAAAAAGATAATAAAGAGGGAAAGTTCTAGTATAATGAATTCTAAGTTTGCTTGTTTTTATTAATTCGTTAATAATTTGAAAAGTATGACTCATAGCAAAAAAAATCTTATACATAAATAATAAACGTAAAACTTCCTACAAGAAACATGCAGAACACTTTTCGCTAGGATCAATATTTAAAAAGACAAAGCAGCGGGTAAGTTAATTATAATCAATTTTAAAGTCCCTTTTTAGTTTTTTGTAAATAACTCGTAAACGTTGTCCCATAGCGAAATAAGTGTTTTAGAATAAATTATCTACATAAAATTTTCTCCAAAAAACATCTAGAACACTTTTCTCTAGGATCAATATTTCAAGCGATATTAAAGGAAGAAAGTTAATTACAATCAGTTCACAGGTCACTTTTTTTTAGTTTTTCGTAAATAACTCGTAAACGGTAGCCCGTTGTAAAACAATATTCTACATAAATATTAAACATAAAATTGTCCACAAAAAAGGTTCTGTACACTTTTTCGCTACGATCAATATTTAAAGAGGTATTAAAGGGGGTAAGTTAATTATAATCAATTTCCAGGTCCCTATTTTTAGGTTTACGTCTATATAGGTAAAGAACTATTTTATTTTATTTTATTTTCAAAATTTAGACCCAGTAGTTTCGGAGATAAAGGGGGGGGGGGGTATTTTTTTGTATTTTAATGTTTTATTTTGGGGAAGGGGGCTTTATCTCCGAAACTACTGGGTCTAAAATTTTGAAAAGATACACAGAATAGAATCTATAGATGACAGGAAAACCTATTAGAATTATGCAGTCAAGCGCGAGTCGGACATTACTTATAGTTTTTGAACCGATCCCTACAGGTTTTTTAAAGGCAATTCACTCGCGTTTCACATATATAAAATACACTGTTAAAAATTGGGTAATGTACGGAACCCTTGCAACGCGAGTCCGACTCGCGCTTGGCCGGTTTTTATTCATTTTGAGGTACGGAACCCTTAAAAGAGAAAAGTGTTCCATATGTCTTTCGTAGAAAATTTTATATCGATTATTTATTTACAAGAACATTAAGAACTTATTTTGCTATGAGCCTTATTTTACGAGTCATTTGCGAAATCCTAAAAATAGGGACCTGGAAATTGATTATAATTAACTTACCCCCTTTAATATCTGTTTAAATATTGATCGTAGCGAAAAAGTGTACAGAACCTTTTTTGTGGACAATTTTATGTTTAATATTTATGTAGAATATTGTTTTGCAACGGGCCACCGTTTACGAGTTATTTACGAAAAACTAAAAAAAAGTGACCTGTGAACTGATTGTAATTAACTTTCTTCCTTTAATATCGCTTGAAATATTGATCCTAGAGAAAAGTGTTCTAGATGTTTTTTGGAGGAAATTTTATGTAGATAATTTATTCTTAAAAACCTATTTCGCTATGGGACACCGTTTACGAGTTATTTACAAAAAACTAAAAAGGGACTTTAAAATTGATTATAATTAACTTACCCGCTGCTTTGTCTTTTTAAATATTGATCCTAGCGAAAAGTGTTCTGCATGTTTCTTGTAGGAAATTTTACGTTTATTATTTATGTATAAGATTTTTTTTGCTATGAGTCATACTTTTCAAATTATTAACGAAAAAATAAAAACAAGGAACCTTAGAATTTATTATAATTAACTTTCCCTCTTTATTATCTTTTTAAATATTGATCCCTGCAAAAAGTGTACTGAATCTTTTTTGTTCAAAATTTTGTGTAGATTATTAACGTCTAACAACATTTTTTGATATTGGCCACCGTTTATGAGTTATTTACGAAAACCTAAAAAACCGGACCTTAGAAGTGATTATAATTAAATTTCCCGCGTTAAAATCTCTTTGAATATTGATCCTAGCGAAAATTTGTACTGAATCTTTCTTGTAGGCAATTTTATGTAGAATACTTATGTAATAGAACATTTTTTGCTATGTGCCACCGTTTAAGAGTAATTTACGAAAAACGAAAAAAAGGGACCTTTAATGTCAAATATCTCACTTCCGGTCAAGATTTCGGGCAAATTCGGATTCAGCGGGGTCTGATTAGGTTAAAAAACCCGGTTGCCAAAAAGTAATATGCTTTGCCAGTCGAAATCGATTTTATGAAAAATATGACCAGTCTTATTACTATATATGTTCAGAATATTATTTGAATAAACTTAGGATAGGATACTTAGGATAGGAAATAAAATGTGTGTTTTTATATCTTTAAACCCAATTACTAAGTAGACTGCACATTCATTAAAGTCACATTAAAATTCC
This sequence comes from Cydia fagiglandana, assembly GCF_963556715.1. Lineage (NCBI taxonomy): Eukaryota > Metazoa > Arthropoda > Insecta > Lepidoptera > Tortricidae > Cydia > Cydia fagiglandana. The sequence continues at coordinate 10,164,865 of NC_085941.1, forward strand.
ATTTTGCGAAATAGAGATTTCAACCTTTAACTTTGCAAAAGTAGATAATTGAAATATTTTAAAAGCAATAAAAATAGATTAGGTTAGATTCGAGCTACAATGACATTAGTTTGGGTTCAAGGCAAGGTTGCAGGGCCTCAACAAGGGAAAAAAGGGGGAGGGACTGTTGGCCTGGCTCAGTGAGCCAGAACTCACCCACTTATCCCTACTACTGCCGTAAGCAGGTAATGAATTCCCAATGTATTAAGTTTAGGTTTAATAAATTATAAATATATTTTATTAGTAACATAATTATATACAAATATGTATAAGCATAAAGCAATAAATAAGCCTACAGCTATTAATAATGTCCGTAATCTGTATAATCCCAAAATACGGATCCCTCGTATGTGGATGCTGCTTACATAATCTCGTCTGTCAAGGTGTTTCGGCAGGAAAGGCCTTGGCAGACTTATAAATTCCTGAAATGAGGGTTCATACCTATCGACTAGAATTGGTTTCATGGTGATATCAGATGGGTTAGTGTACGGTAACCGATGGTCATCTTGCTTATAATCTCGTCTGCCAAGGTGTTTCGGCAGGAAAAACCTTGGCAGACTTATACATTTCTAAAATGGGGGTTCATACCTACCGACTGGAATTGGTTTCATGGTGGTATCAGATGGGTTAGTGTAGGGTAACCGATGCCGACCTTCCTTACATAATCTCGTCTGCCGTGGTGTTACGGCAGGAAAAGCCTTGGCAGACTTATATATTCCTGAAATGAGGGTTCATACCTACCGACTGGAATTGGTTTCATGGCGGTATCAGATGGGTTAGTGTACGGTAACCGATGGTCATCTTGTTTATAATCTCGTCTGCCAAGGTGTTTCGGCAGGAAAAACCTTGGCAGACTTATATATTCCTAAAATGGGGGTTCGTACCTACCGACTGGAATTGGTTTCATGGTGGTATCAGATGGGTTAGTGTGGGGTAACCGATGCCGACCTTGCTTACATAATCTCGTCTGCCAAGGTGTTTCGGCAGGAAAAGCCTTGGCAGACTTATATATTCCTGACATGAGGGTTCATACCTACCGACTGGAATTGGTTTCATGGTGGTATCAGATGGGTTAAATTAGGGGTCCCGTTGGCCACCTTTGAGAGCGTCTGCCAAGCACTTCCGGCAAAAAAAATACTGGCAGACTTCGCTTTTATGTGTCTACATGTAAATTTCTAACTGCTGCCATAACTATTATTTCGGTATCAGATGGGTTAAATCAGCCCCCTTTTTTCGCACCGGAAGTGGCCTTCTTTTTCGTACTTTCGGCAAGTTCCGCCGTGGCAGACTATCGAATTCGGACTTAGCATCACTTTTATGGGAAAACATTGTGCATTTCATCGTGGTATCAAGTCGGTTAGAAAATTTGCGGCCGGCTCTTCTACTATAACGTTTCCAACATCTTTGTGCTACTCTAGCTTATGGAAGCTACAAGCAATCGACATGACTACGATAAGCAAAAGTGTCGCTCGCGATGACACTAAACTCTCATATTTATGTCGCTGCCTACAATTAAAAGGCGTAGGTAACATTACCCACAACCTGCACGAAAGAATTCCGATGAGATTTTTATCAGATACCTTATCTGATCGCGATTACGAATACGTATGTACTTAGTACTCTTATCTGGTAATTTTAATTGCAGAAACAAATTAGCATGAGTTTTATAGGGTAGTAAAAAAATGTATTTTGAGCCGCGGTTTAACTGCCGGCCAATCCAGGAGCTTGATTCCTGCAATATTTTACGTTTAAAAAAATTAACACTTTTGTAAATATTTAAAATGTTAAATCTACAGGTAGTCTGATTTTGTGTCAAATATTTTATTATACTTCTGATTGTATTGTCACATACACTACATAAATAATATTGTTTCAATGTTCTAATATAAAAGGAGCCCTCTAATATATCAGAAGCTGAGTACGTGAGTAGCGTGCAAAGCTAGAATGCGCACAGTTCCCATATGCCCAGTTGCATATAATTCATCGCTACACCCACCGCGGAACATTCAATTAAGGATAGTATCACAGTCGCGAGCGCAGCCGAAACGAATCAGTGTTAAAGAGTCGGTGGCAAATTGGTACGCCCAACCTCTCAGTTACCACTTTCTGATTTACAAGCGTTTCGTAATACACTTTCAGTTTCATGTTTATTAACTAGAACCTATTATTTTTCCATTTAAAAGGTGATGATTTGTGCGTCTATTATGACAGTTATTGCTGCGGTTCAAAAGATTAGTAGTCGTGCTTTAGGTTATAGCTGTAACTATTAATACCATTTATTTAAGAATAGCTTTTTAAATGCCTCTGACTACTGGATTATTTTTGAATATCATATATCTAAATCTATGCAATATAAAAGAAGAGTACTCAAAAATGCGTACCATAACAAAGAGTAACATGCACGTAAAGCAACTAAGTTCAAGGCTTTTATGTGAGTTATGTAATTTTTCCTGCTTGTTAAGTCATAACTAGATAATGGAAGTAAGGGAAGTAATAAACGTTTGTCTACGATACAGTAAAATTATTATACAACCGTACAAGTACGAGTAAATAGATTTCATCGTTACAACTTATGAAGATGATATCCCTATCGATCAGAAAGCCAAGACGAGCGTTTCATATCAACAACTAACATTATTAAAAAGCATGTTACCATTAAAAGCATATTAGCAGCGCTCTGGGAGGCTGACGCGCCAACAAATGGGGAGTTTAATGAAGAAACATGAACCGCGATTGTGGTAGCATTAATAAAATAATTTATTATTTTAATCACTTCTATCACTGCGGTTTGCCTGTGGTGTACGTTGCCAGTATTATTAATTATGCTGTAAATCCAGCTAACACAGTTCCAGCCGCCGATGATTTCAATATTATTAACAAAGAATCAATAAGTTTAAAAGCAACTTTGATTGAAAGTAATTGTAATAGCATTCAACGTGATTTGTTAAAACGTCAAAACAAAGCGAAGAGCAAACGTGAACGGAATGATGCGGAAGTGAGCAATCGGTATCAAAATCAATCTGTGGTAATGATCGTGCGTCAAACAAATGATTATGAAACCGATATAAGCTTCCCGATGTATCGAAACATCGAACACAGACAGTCACGTTTTGACAGACAACACTCATTAGCATTGTTTAGTTTAATTTTAATGAACTTTTTTACGGAGATGCCAAATAAAAGGTTTCACAATCTTTGTTCGATGTATGTTTTATTTTTTCATCAATTGTATAATGTAAGGCGTCTAGCTTTTTTTTACATTAAGGTAGGTAACACATTAATATGAGGTATATACCTACTTCAAATAAATAAATCGATGGGGTTTTGAAATTTGAAACACATATTCTTTAAGGGTTGTCTTTAGCTCTCTAAAAAAATATGTATATCCAATCCCGGCACCCATTGTTCTATGCCAGGTTAGAAACTATTAGTCTTTACTTATGTGCCAAATTCGGATAAGTTACAAACGATTACGTTGTTATTACGATATAACTAAATAAGATGTTGCTTGTCGTGATGACTTGCACAATAAATCTTTTTTATTCGCTTCGCAAAATGACAGCATTTACGGCTTCCGAAGCCATTTAAAGAAATCGTTTGGAATATAATGAACATATCTTTCGGCTTACAATAAAACATTTTGAAAGGTTTCGAACGTATGTCGCGGAAGGTGTTATATTTCAATGTTTATTGCATAACGCTACTTCTTCATTATTACATGACGGATTTTATGGGTGGTCATTCCTGTTTTTTCACGTTTTCTACAAAAAATCCTACGTGAAGAATCCGTGGGAATCCTTCCCTCTAACTTAAGCGAAGCTTCAACAAAGTAAAACAATTTGACGCATGGACAGCCGAACAATAAAGGTTATTGAAATAGCCGAAGGGTCTCGGCACTTTCATTGGCGCTTAGACATTTACGTGACAATCGGCGAGCGGCCACGGCACCTGCATTAGCGAACTGTCCGTGGCACAAATAACCTCCACAATGGGGACTTGTCTTCCACCAGCCTCGGATGTTCTCAGTTACGATGGCCATGTTAATGGGGCAAGGAATTAGCGCCGCTGCAGCGAACCATTATTATCATTTATGTCTTCATTTCACCCGCTTAAACTCTGACGGCCCTTCGATCCCTTCGGTAGTTTATGGGTGCTCGTTTAATGCCAGCTTTCGTTTAATTTACATGCGCGTACGCATCGCATGTCTTACATTGTTTATCTAGCTCGTATGCCGCACTGTCATTTCGGTGTTTTATGATGAAGAGAAATTTAGTTTCCCTATTCATGTCCAAACTTGCGTCCGGACAAGTTTCTTTTGTCGAAGCGAGGAGTATATTCAAAAGTGTTGTGGGCGTGTGCGCCATCATAACCCCGTGGTCGTAAATCTATAGAGTTGAGGAGACGGTGGCGGCGCCGCTCATTCCTAGCATTAAATCTTCATTCGAATCGTTCTTATCGTTTGTAAAAACTTTAGTACCATTTCGACATTTCCGAATTGCAACTTCGATTCCAATGAAAGCCGTTATAAAAGTAACGGCGACAGTATTTCTAGCGCATTACTCATACCTACCCAATTCATTTAGAAGGCATTATTACGATAAATTAATCCGGTGGATGTTCTCACTGCCCCCATAACTCAAGAGGCTCGCACGACGTCGTCATGTTGTCTAATGATACAGTCGACAACAGTAGCATCCCTTATCAAAATTGAATCTTAATCGACGCGGCTATGAATTCATAAAACAATTTTAATTGTTCTCATTTTGCATAAAATGCATTGAGAATAAATTGTTGATAGTGGACAGTGGAATGACGTGGGTGGGGAGACGCGGGCGCAAGCGATGCGCCGCGGCACGCAACAAAATGTCACTTGGCAACTTGTCGAACAATATTTATTCAATAGCACACCGACTTGAAAAGACGGACACTCGAAACTCTTGTGCAGGAAATTGTTAATGACATTCAGTTGTTAGATACACAATGAACGCGAGTGTACAATCGACGAGTATGTTAATATTTCCTCAATGGCCTGCTTGGCTGCGACCGCTAGCTGCGGTGATTAATTAAGTAAAATAAAAACCTTGACAAATTATGACAGTGCCAGCGGCGGCAAAGTAAAAAGTGATGGAACAAGAGGCAGGGAAAAAACTTGATACAGTTAAAGTGTGATTGATGGAGTCGGGCTGTTCGCACACTTACCGCGGACCGGTGTAGTAATTGAATAATGATAATACAATGATTTTGTATTTGAGCGTTGATGAACATTTCTTTTTGGCTGGCATACGGTTGAGATTCATTATGTTTGCGGCAGGCATTCGTCTCGCGAGTAGGTTTCCGTCGAAGCGATGGAGAACCCATTTTATACATAAATTTGCCGCGCTTCGACAGCACGATATGCAAAACAATCGAGATTAGCAGAGAGCTTGTAAAGATCCCGCGAGTGCGGGGCACACAGGAGGCAAATTAGGCGATATTGTTTGAATCCAAATGACCAATAGTGTCACGAGGGGAACTTACTCAACACTATTGGCGAACTGTCAAACATGTAAATTAAATTGTTTTGACAGTTAGAAGTTTTTTTTATTATATTACGATGTCCAATGATTTCGCAAAATAAAAGATACAATTTGAGAGAACATATTTTCTGGCGATTAGTGTTGGTGGCAACTGCAAAAGCAGTAAAGTGGTTAAAAACTATCATTATGTTTTATTCCCATGCGTATAAAGACTCCAATTCTAGTTTTCGTATAAACTGCTTATTAACACATAACCTTGTAAACAAAGTACATTAACTTGTGATTTTTAAGTAAAGCGCCGACCGCAGGCTACATGCGATGTAAATCCGACTTGTTTGGCAATTACACAGCCGTGTTGTCCGTGTCTGTTTGTATACATGCCGCTACATGCTAATAATGAGCAAAGTCTGTGACATTGGTGTTTGATGAATATCACATAATTACCTAGAAATTAGTGGTGTGGTACTCGTACTGAGTAGTTTGACTCATTACAGACTAAAGCCATTAATGCAGGGACTGGATAAAAAAATTCTAACATAACTAACAAGTAATATGTAAGTCAATCGATGGCAGGTTTCCACGAACTTTAAAAAAAAAATATGTAACGGAGAATCGTCAACTTTTTCTATTAATTAAGTTAAGTAGAACACGTATGCACTCTTGCGTGCGTTATCAGAGCTGATTAAAAATAAATTTTCACCACACCAGCTCGGAAAGGCTTACTTTGCTCTACACAACCTGATAGCAAAGTTGCATTTTATTCACATGTGAGGCAAAGTAATCAAATGCAAATTTTGAGTTGTTTTCTTATGTTTGCTGGTAAAATTGACTTTAAATGATGATTTTGGATGATAAATATTATAGAGGGAGCAAGTGATATTGCTATCTCATTCTACCGCATGGCTGCAGCCCTTGGAGTGGCCGGCGCTGGCCCATCGTGTAGTGGAGCCATAAAATTAGATATTGGTGTATTGCAGGCCTAAGTACAGTCCGCGGCAACTCAAAGGCCCCCGCGGTATCGGGCGGCGGTGGCGCCACCGGGAGCTATTAACCTTCCCGTTACTCGGAGAATTTTCGATTACAGCCTATTATACAATTGCTACTTACAACATGTCAAGTACTAAATGTTGCGAAGTGAAGGAGAAAGAAAATCTTACATATTGGGAAAGTTTTTTTGGATATTCGAGTCTTTCATAGCTTATAATATATGCATATAATATATGCAAAGGTTATAATATGATGCTATATGATACTTTTAATCCCAGAATGCATTCCCTAATGATGCATTCCGATGAGGACTGTAATTTAGTAAAAAAGTATAATTGCGCAGGGGGTGTCGTTAAATTTTTATATTTCGAGAATATAGTGATAAAACTGATATAAAGTACATAATAATTGCTTAGATTCAAAATCGAACTCAGGACAGCAGCAGCAAAAAAATCTAAACAAGAATATTCTAAATACTAGCCACGCACACGGCTGTATATATTTAATCTACATTTTTACCAAACCTACATACCTACATTATCTACCCTAGATTTTAGTTATTCAAGTCCAAGTAGCCCACTAGTTATCGGCTCTAGATACCAATAGATAACTTCATTCAAAAGCAAATTCTCGAAAGCAAATAGCTTGTAGATATAAATCTACAGAGGCAATACAGGTGTCACGTCTACCAACGATTTAAGCGTTCAATATTAATTTAACCGAATTTGATCGACTTCATAGTCGCGGCACACACGCATGCTCGGCATTTGCTTAATCTTTCAAACCGCGGGTGTCATTTTAAAATTCCGATAGCGTTAACCACAAATTGATATCTGCACCAAATCGACAATATGATGGTGTAGGAATACCAAGTTGACGCCACGGAGGTAGCCCCGTGCATACCAAGTGGACGTTCAGGTATTTGGGAATAATTGAGGCCCCAATTTTTACACATCTTCATAGACTTCCGTACATAATTTACGATTTCTATATCATGTGGGCTAAGACAAACGTAATTTATTTTTTTTGGGCAAAAGAAGCGGTTTGAGAAATCCCTACAAATATTTCTCTTGCCTCAGTGTTAAGTACTCTTACTTGATCTAACCTTACATAACCTTACCCTTTTGGGATTTCTTCCTCTACAACCGTAGTGGAATATAATATGTACCTTATGCTTTATATAGAGGTATTGTAAAACATTTGTTCCAACTATTTCGTGAAGCTTTGAAAATACCTGGGTTTAACGAACGCATAAAAAAATACTAATGCCCTTTACCTATCCTTTGCCCGTCATAAATTATTATAAAGATGCAAAATACGTATATTTCCGTGCTCTTATAACCCGGCAACCTTCAAATCAAGAGTGAACAGGCACCTTCTGGGCGAGCTCGCTCCATCGTAGGCCACGTCTACGCCTCGGCTAGTCTGTGGCCATGAGTAAACCCATGCATAATAAAAAAAAAAAAAAAAAAAACGTAAAAACTGGTCGGAAGTTAAAATTTCTATTTAAATACATATTTATAAACTTGTAACATTGACCTACAGAATAATGAATACGAAATGGGCATGAAGATGTTATGGTCCTAAAGCAAATAACTTAAATCTATTGTATAAGCTTAATGGTTGTTACCAAGCCCACGGTAGCGGACACATATACCTACAGCACAGCGTCGCCTAACGTTATAAAGGAGCAATCACATAAAATATCCAAATAGATCCGAACGACTGACAATATTGATATCAAATATGCCAATTTACATGTAATTTTACGATATTTAGACGCGATTTTTATGGTCTGTTGTTTTTTGTCTGCCACCAATTTTCTATTATCTATGGCTCCATATTACCATTTTAAGCGTCATTGAATTGAATACCTACCTACGTCAGGCATTCTTCGTGGTAGGTACGGTACACATATATGGTCAAGTAAAAAATTAAGCACCTCTTCATGATGTTTGTCAAAAGAGTCAGTTGGAGTGCTTATGTTGCTACTAGTGTCTAGACAGGTCCTTGCGATACTAAACACTTGATGATTTAATCATTTTACTTTGCGGTAGTAGATACTTATGTAGCTTCCTCAATGGTTTCTACGTTCAGAGCCGCGCCCTTTTTGTCGATGTTTATAATTGAAACCGTTACATTTTAGCATTGTATTGCTAATATTGTATTGGTAAGTAAAGTCAAATTAAGTCCTTTTTGTATGCAGCTATATAAAAAATACATATGTAGGAATACTAAACACAGACGGGTATCGAACGAGAAGTTTTATTAATTTGTTAATATTTCACAGTCAAGGATATCATACCGTTGACAAGTTGAAATAAAACAATAAAAAAACCTAATGAAAATTCCATAAAACCTGCTTGTTGCCTACTAGTCTTAAAATTTACATAATAATACAATAAATTATCGTTTCGACAAATAGTTATTAGCTATGTGAAAAGATACGAATCTGTTGAATTTGCAATAATATGTCAAAAGTAATTAATTGTGTTCTACACCTTATAAGAAAAACAAAGTTCGATTTTGGTCGATAGAGATATTTCGAATGGAATATTTGGAAAACGCTGTTGAAATTGTCGTGATTTATGAAGGTTGATATGGAACTTTGGAAACTAAACTTGCAATTTTCACACGATTTTGTGTGAATGGTCTCGAAATGGAATTAAAGCTTTATTATTAACTAGCTGTGGCCGCGGCTCCGCCCGCGTGGAATTCGGTTTGTGTCAGTAAGCTGCTAAATATATAAAAAATAGTAAATTACATTACGCTGTATTTTGTTATTGAAAAAATTAAAACATTTATAATTTCCTGCATGATAATTTCTTAAAATAATTCTATCTTATTGTTTCATACTTTTTAGAGCGCGATTTGTAGTAGTCCGACTACGCCCAACTCTTTTAGTATGAGAAAGTCGAAGTCGCCTAGCTTTGGACCGCGTGCAGTGCGCCACATACGTCGGGCAATTCCCGACTCTTTTAGTATGAGGGCGCCGAAGGAGCCCGGCTTTGGAACGCATTCAGCGCGCCACGTGCGTTGGGCTACTCCTGACGCTTTGAGTATGAGGGAGGCGCCCGGCTTTGGAACGCGTACAGCGTATTACGTACGTCGGTCTACCCCCGACACTTTTAGTATGAGGGCGCCTAAGGCGCCCGGCTTTGGAACGCGCACAGAGTGCCACGTGCGTCGGACGTAGCCCGACGTTTTGAGTATGAGGGTGCCTTCGGCGCCCAACTTTGGCAAGCGTACAGCGTGTCACGTACGTCGGTCTACGCCCGACTCATTTGGTATGAGGGCGCCGAAGACGCCCAGCTTTGAAACGCGTACGTTACGCCCGACGCTCTGAGTATGAGGGCGCCGGAGGCGCCCGGCTGTGGAATGCGTACAGCGTGTCACGTACGTCGGTCTACGCCTGACTTTTAGTATGAGGGCGCCACGTACGTTGGGCTACTCCCGACGCTTTGAGTATAAGGGCGCCGAAGGCGCCCGGCTTTGGAACACGCACAGTGTGTCACGTACGTCGGTCTACGCCCGACTCTTTGAGTATGAGGGCGCCGAAGGCGCCCGGCTTTGGTAACCGTACAGCGTGTCACGTACGTCTCTTTTAGTATGAGAAAGTCGAAGTCGCCTGGCTTTGGACCGAGTGCAGCGCGCCACGTTGTTGGGCTACGCCAGACTCTTTTAGTATAAGGGCGCCGAAGGCGCCCGGCTTTGGAACGCGTACAGCGCGACACGTTACGTCGGGTTAAGTCCGAAGCAGTGCCGGATTAAGATATTTTGATGCCCTAAGCATTTCTAGACCATGGTGCCCCCTCTCCCTAGGGTCATTAAGATTACATTATTTTTTTTGGTACATTGAGTGAAGTTCATTGCCGCATTACAGCTGAGAATGGAAATCAGTCACATCATTTTATCTCGAAAATTGACAGTGCCGCAGCAGTAATGTTGCAACAGAGTACCTAATGCTGCTGCAGTCGCCACCCGAATGTCACCTTTATCATATCTTAGGTTGGAATGTAATTGAAAACGCGAGCGAAGCGAGCGCGAAAATTTTTCGATATAAAAACGCAATTTGTTAGACAGTTGTACATTTTTACTTTTAGTATGGAAATTAGTCACATCATTTTATCACGAAATTTGACAGTGCTGCAGCAGTAACGTTGTAACAGAGTAATGCTGCTGCAGTCGTCACCCGAATGTCACCTTTATCTTATCTTAGAAAGTGATTGACACGCGAGCGAAGCGAGCGCGAAAATTTTTCGATATAAAAACGCAATATAATAGACAGTACTACATTTTTACTTTTAGTATGGAAATCAGTCACATCATTTTATGACGAAAATTGACAGTAACGTTGCAACAGAGTAATGCTGCTGCAGTCGCCACCCGAATGTCACCTTTATCATACCTTAGAAAGTTATTAAAAACGCGAGCGAAGCGAGCGCGAAAATTTTTCGATATAAAAAATGCAATTTTACTTTTAGTCCCAACCAGGCGCGAATCCAGGATTTTATACAAAGAAGGGATGGGACAGTTTTCTATCAGCCTAGCTTCGCATAGGGCTCGATATTTAAGGGTTTCAGCGAGGTTGTTTTCATGCATAAAAGATGCAAGAAAGCAGAGCTTGGAATTGACCAACTGAATTGAATTGGCGAAGGGTGAGCAAGGCAGTAGGCCCAGCTGCGAAAGAGGAAAGCTTGGATTTGGATCCACGCCCAAGTGTATTTAAGGCAGAAGATCAACTTTGCCGTAAGGCAGAACCGCAAAAGAGTGGGTTGAAATCGAATCTATGCATGTAATCACGACTCTTCTACTGCTACCGATTGTTTCCCAAAGAATTACGCGCCATTATTTTTGCAAATTAGCTTTTGGGCAGCTAAAAAAAATCGTGTGGTAAAAACGATGTGTCTGTCCCTAATTTTAAAATTTCTTCTATTTTTTTAACCTGGCATTTTGGTGCCCCCCCCTGAACGTGGAGCTAAGCACGTGCTTGTTTTGCTTATTGGTTACTCCGGCACTGGTCCGAAGGTTTGACTATGAGGGCGCCTTCGGCGCCCGGCTTTGGTAAGCGTACAGCGTGGCACGTACGTCGGGCTAAGGTTAAGGCATTCAGAAGTTAAGGTGTAATAAAGAAACTCAGATAAATAAATATATACCTACGTACAAACACGAACGCTGAAAACACAATACACTCTCTCTCTTTTTTTTGGGTAGTCGTGAAAAAGATGTCACTGTGCAATGAGGGGTAATTTACTGTCGTTTAATTTTGTCAGCCGTTTTCACGTGATGCGCGTTCAAATAAACAGACAAACAGATAAACAGATAAACAGATAAACAGACAAACAGACAAAAATTCTAAAAACTGTTGGAACGTGTTCTGTTATCGATTCTAAGTATCCCCAGCCAACTTTTTTTCAAATATATTCCAAGTACAGACTTTCGATCCTCTACAGCTTTATTATATGTATAGAAGATGTATAGATTCAATTTCATGTAAATATTCACTCTGTTCATAGGTATCTTCATATCGGTCGTTTCGATCACAGTAAACTTTCTCTATCAATTAAAACAATAGCGTGGAGCTGGTAACGGTGTCAGTGGAGTGTTAGATATGATTCCCTAGCGTAAATTTGACACTTTAAATTTATCTTCAGACCTTAAACGAGTCCACTGACACATATTCCTTTGGTAGTGGGTTGAGGCCAAAGAAAGCGAAGGCCCTCTGTTATTTTATTTATCATCTTTGTCGCATTCTAAATTTTGAAAATGTTTTGTATTGAATTACGATAATACATTCCCGTGGTGTCTATGATCAATAACTTGGACTCGATTGCCAATTAAAGAATGTAGCTTATGCGGTGATTCCAATTTATTGATGTCCATAGGAATTTTGAATGCATATTTCGCAGCTGGAAGTGAACCTCGTTTGGAACGCGTCGTAATTATTTATTTTATCGCACTTTCACACCATTGTTGTATTTTTTTTTTGTTTATTTTATTAACAGAATTTAAATATTTTCTCCTTTTCTTTAGAATTATTAATGTTTTGTAGTTAATACCGACTCGACTAGTAAAGAGAAAAGATCGAAAGCTAAACTGAGCCGTTTACGATATTGAAGTAACTTTTTCTCAATACTATTTGCGATAAATATAAAGTTTGCTAACATGACCATAACATAGAAGAAATTAGTAATTTAATTTGCATTTCATTTACCTACAGTTAAGGCATGTCGGGTCGGGTCCGCATAGAGGAGTCTATTGGTCAAGGTCCCATAATTATGAATATGCAAAGAAACTACATTTAAGATATTCTTCTAATCAAAACTGCTCATTATACTGGTCACAAAACAGGTCGTACATCTATATAGTCATAGCTTATTTTACTAATCGGGCAAAGTTTATATCTTACTGTGAATTTTACGAGTTTCGAAATAATATATCATTGGCCATTGAACCAGTGTTTCAACAATAATTAAGTTGTCTCAAAATTACACATATGTTCTGAGTTAGCATTTTCATACAAATTAGTACCAAAGGTACTCATTTGCACAAAATTACTTATGTTAAATACTAATATACTGTAATGTACATGTGGAAGCCGATCGTAATTGCATAGCTACTGAACTATTAAGTACATACCTACCTCATACAAACTATGAACTTTATTAAACAGCGATGCTTGTAAAGAATTTCTTAAGTCAGATCAGTATGGTAGCCAGCCTGTGAAATCAAATATTGGCATTCCATTTATCAATTCCAGCCAATTATGATGAAAATTTATGATATTATTATATCATCCTTGATGTAGATGAGACAATTCGAATATGTTTTATTAGTACTTGACTTGTTTAATTTATACTGGGTGTCTGCTTAATAATTTGGCTCGTGTCCCGATAAAACTAAGAAGATTAATAAATAACTCGTTAAGAATTATTGGTTATTGGTGATTACAAAATCAATTTTGATATTGATGTGATTTCAAAACAGATTAACTAATAACTTGTATGAGACAGGTTTGTATTGTATCATATAATTCATATATTATGTATGTAAACACTTTATTGTATTGGCCACTTTATGCTGACTTTATGTCGATATACAAAGGCAAGGAGGTTGAAATTGGATCTTCAAAATATTTTAGTATGTGGAGTATTTCAGCTTTTTGTTTTCGTGCTTCATTTTTAAGGTTTTCATAGCCAAAATGGCAGTAACGGAACTCTTACAGTTTCGTCATGTCCGTCTGCACGTCCGTCCGTCTGTCTGTCCGTATGTCGCAGCCAGTTTATTTGCTGCCTGCCCCGTCTGCATCGCCTATCTTGTGCCTATGCCTAACACGTAAGTAGAAGAGACATGACCGACCCAGCCTCACTTCACTACAATTGCTATTGAAATCCAGCTACTTTACCTAATCGTCGTGAAATATTTAATAACTCGCTGGCAAATCTTTTTGTATTACATTGCTATTGAATATTCGTTTCCGAATAGGACCCTAGTTCGCGTGCCACCGAATGTAGGTGAGCGCGGTATCGGGTGGCGCTGAATCAATCCAATTTATTATGAAGCCTCTGTAACGTTTTATATCACGACTATGTATTCTAACTCTATAGTGTACGTGTCATGTCAAGGTTTATTTTTAATAGCAAATGTTTTGTTTGGCATCAGGCAAACCTGGATTAGGCTGCATCGAAATATTTTTTTTTAAGCTTGACTAATGTTGCGATATAGAGGTACATATTACGTACTATTTATTAAAGAAATTAAAGAAAAGTGCAATGTTTTGAACTGAGGTGAAATTCTACCAACAGCCAAAGTGTTGATAAATCACTATGGTATTCAATTCTATTTATAAAATTAAATAATGTTTGCGACATTGTTTGTGTATAGAGCAGAAACAAACTTGTTAATTTTTCTTAACAAAAGTGTATTCTTCAATAGAATCGGTTACATGGTCAACGTTTGCAAACAATGTCAAAGAACGGAAGATGACGCTACGCTACTACGCCGCAGCGACACTACCGTATTCGAACTTCAAGATATTCACAAGAGACGACACGTACTAGAACCATTCTAGATACGTTATAGTTTAGATTTCAACTAGTTCTCTTTTGCAGCTCAATTCGGGCAACCAGTGTCACTTTTACGTCAGATAGTGTTAGATATCTATTAGATGTGAATTAGATCTCTAAGTCATATCTTGTGGTAATCGTTCAAGCGAATCTGCAGAATCGCATAAATGTCAAATTTGACAGGTTAGATCTTAAACATATCGTTATAGATCTTTGTGACGTCTAAAAGATATCTAGTAGATATCTATTTCAAAATCCGAATCGGGCCCAGAGTCATTGAGACTTATTCAGAAACTAGCGATCCGCCCCGGCTTCGCACGGGTTAACAAGCCGTTAAGCTAGGAAACTGTCCGAGCTGTGTCGAAGAACTTGGATCATTGAAATCGCTATCACATTCAGCGTTTCTCAACAATCCTCTTAGTCAGGGGTCTCCAAACTTTTTTAGCTGAGAGCCATATTGCGTCTAAGAAACTTTCGAGTGGGCCACCACCACTTTGCGGCGGTTGTCTGGTTGCTGCTGTTAGGAACAGTTCCACTCTCATTGAATGCTGAACCCCGGGAGCCTGGCTCCTGCGGGCCGGGCAGTGAGGACTCGCTTTGGATGTCGGCGGGCCGGATTGGAAGCGTCGCGAGCCAGATTTGGCCCATGGGCCGGGGTTTGGAGACCTGCTTTTAGCCATTATCGCTTCATATTAAAAAAAAAAAAACATTGTAATATGTTTACAACTTCTACGAATCCCTTTATCGTGGCAAACTCATGGAGCCATCCGGGCGATGCAATCTATCGATAACACATCGGTTAATATGTTAAATTATTAATTGTTAACGCCAAGTTTAGTGTAAACAGATAAAAAATAAATAAAAGGGATAGCACCATAAATTCCCGAGTGCTTAGCATATTGTTATGTAACAAGACTTCTATTTTTGCACCGTTAAAACTGAATTTAAATTTAGCAAGAATAATATAAGTACCGATGTTTTATAAATCGAAAGTATGTCAGTCTTATGTGGTCTTCTCGCAGAAGAGAATATATAATGTTCACATATTGATAAAGATAATCAATAAATCTATGGCGAACTTGATCTTAGAAATCACGGACAGGCTTTACTAAAATATGTAAAAAAAAAACTTATTAACCAATACCTCGCTTTTCTGAAAATTTTAAAATCTTTTTCTTGAAACTCTTCGGGTAGGACATCCCGAAGAGTTGCAAGAAAAAGACTACTAAGTCAGATATGATGCCAACTGAAGCACAGAATATAATAGTACTAGCTGAAGGTACTGATACTGTTTAATAGTAATTAATAGTTTAACCGCCAGTTAGACTCTAAGTTTAACAGGTATATTCTGTGAACACATTACCAGTAACGGAGTAATTGAGATGAACAGTAGAGATATCAAAAAAGATTAATTAATACAATAAAAGATGCGCTACTATTAAAAAGAAACGGAGATATCCTTTGGCATCGTTGCTATGCTAACTAAACTTTTTTCCGTGTACTTACGTAAGTTTGCAATTTTCTCTTGGAAAACACTTTTCTATTTACTGCTCATTAAATTCACAGTAAAATAAGGGACATGTCAAAATAATTTCACAGAGCGACCGTGATCCGCATGGTCATAGTAAAGGATGACTCACGCTAGACCAAGCCGTGCCCGGGCCGAGGCGTCCGACATGTACTTTTCTATGACGGCGAATCGGTGATCACGTCGTGCTTTACATAGAAAACGAAGCGCGGGAAGCTCCAGCCCGGCCCCGGTCTAGCGTGAGTCATATTTAAATCGGGAGCGATTTCGAGAGTAGCATATCGTGTTGTATTTTGTAATCGGTGCCGGTGCCCATGCCTGCGTGTTTGCGTTTTATAATCGTAAAGGGGATGGTCGCATGTTAACCAATATTAAAGTCAGTTCAAACATTTGCTAGTGCAAGTATTACATGTATAACCGAAATTAAATGAAGATTGTTAAGGCCTGTGCACACCGGCTTGCGTCTGCGTGACGTGCGCGTGCGCGTGCGCTAAAATGTTGGAGCCGCTCACACATCACGCAAGCGGTGTGTCGTCTCTCATAAGGATCTGTCAACGCCGCACGCGCACGTCACGCACACGCAGCCGGTGTGCACAGGCCTTTAATGTCTAACTTGTTATAAACGTAGCTCGTTATGTGATTACTTAAATTCACCGGATGATTTTATAAAATAGTATTAAAGGAATGTGGTTAATCCGGAACCCAAGTGTCAAGTGTAATTGTAGAAAAGGCTTCAAGGAAAATTTCGTAATTGTTTCTCATAACATATATGTTAGTCACAGTCCGTTGGAAAAGAATGGAATTTCAAAAATCGGTTTATGTCTTGGTATAAGAATCAATAGATGTCAGGGAAACCCATACAAAATAACGATAGTACTACGCGGACCACAGTTATCGACAGTGTCGCAATAATTGTAATAAGGTATAAAGCGGTATTTGTAATGCTCATATTGCGAATTTGTTACAATGTTTATTGAATGTTTCGATGGACTTACTGGTATTGCTGATAAAATGTGAGTACAGATAACTAAAACTTTTAGACATCTTTTTCTCTATATTAAAAGTATTTTTTTACTTGCGAAGGTTTAAGTCAATTTATCTCTCGTTTAATCTATAGGTACTAAACATATTTACTTATTTAGGTGAATTTTGGAACGATGGAATCTCGAAAGCTTTGTGTAGACGGTAAGCCAGTTGTATGTTTTGTTGAAACCTGTTAATTAATTAGTCAATATACCTTATAATATAGGGACAAGCAGTACAATCACCTTAAACATAAGCCGATTGTAATTTTTATAAGATAGTAAATATTTGAGCGACGTCATCTAAGGAATGTTGTTGTTGTTAGTACGCATTTACCAAAGATGACGCCAAAGTGCGAGTGGATTTGAAATTTTCCATACATTTGTA
This sequence comes from Cydia fagiglandana, assembly GCF_963556715.1. NCBI lineage: Eukaryota > Metazoa > Arthropoda > Insecta > Lepidoptera > Tortricidae > Cydia > Cydia fagiglandana. Next base: position 10,182,411 of record NC_085941.1, read on the forward strand.
CATTACATATTGTGTGGGTGGACGGCCCTTTATTGAAGGCTAAAAACGTTTATTGCGCGCTATTCGTAGTACCTTAAAAAAGGGCTGGAAACATACGATCCACTCTAAAGTTAAGATCGCTTAGTAAGGTTACATTGTACTACGCAGTTTTATTTTAATTTGACCTTTGCGTCTATTCTATAATAAGGTAAAAAGGTAATAAAACGCTTGTTTGTATACCTACTAGCGCAAAATCGATCGAATATTAACAGTGCCATTTAATGTTTAAGTGATGTCTGAATAACAAACGCATGCCTCAATTAATGCATCGCCAATTTATTATATGTATATATTATCGATTTGCACTTAGTGCAAGACAATTTGAAAATTAAAAAGATAAAATAAATAAATAAAATAAAATATTAAATTAGGAGTAAATCACTGGTGTAAACGTATTGAAGAGCGTGGTGCACAGAAACGTCATTATATTATTGTTTCTCTATGTAGGCTCTTATAAATATGTATTTGTACTAAATCAAATTTAAATAGTTATTGATAACTTTAATATACAGGGTGTTTGGTCCATCGCTTGCCATGGATATACGATGGACCAAACACCCAGTATATATAAAATCTAACACAATATAAAAGATCATTTTTATTTTTTTAACGCAAAAAATAACAACGTTAAAAAGCTAAAATTTGGATACACAACACAATCATAAAAATACTTCTAAACCATACGGCCAGGATTGCGTGCAAAGTTTCAATCTGACAAAAAATGTTCATTATTTTATCGTTCACGGATTATTATTAATCCATATGTAGTTAGCAATATAATAAAATGTAAAATAGCGATTTAATTAGTGATCTCAAGCCTTGCATCCTTGTGGTTTCCATTGAGGATCGGCGCGTAATCGGCCTGGCGTGCGGTCGCGGTGCCATCCTAATATCAACGGCTTCAAGCCAGCCTCGCTGGCAGCTCAATGCCGTTCACATTACCCACTAGTTCATCACTTATCATGTGGGAAAATAACTAGAAACATATCTAAAGGTAGGTATAGTTATCTTTTAGTAATTTATAATTTCGTGGAAAGCTGACAGATTAGTTAACGTTCGGTGTGGTCGGCCCTTAAAGTACCTAGTAAATAACTATGTATTTATTTATGTAAGTATGTATATATTTATTGCAAAGGGAGTGCCCTAAACGTAACCGTGGCCCTGAAGGGCCATCATTAAAACAAATTCCCAGAGTTTTCCCTAAAGATGAAAGGCGCGTGTATTATTTGCCCATAATATTTGCATAATAATTAACAAATTCGACATGGCGCATATGAAAATGTAAGGTTCTAAGTGGCCAAACGGTTCGGCCGTGCGCGCGCATTAATCAAGCCACAACGAAACACGGAATGTTTGTAAACGACCGAGAAAAATCCAGATTGCATATGTTATGTGAAGTACTTGTGTGGTCGGCTTGTGCTATGCAGCATTTATTTGGCAGGCACAAACGGCGAACACTAATTATTTAACATAATGGCATTGACCATTTATTGCCTTCAAAGTCAGTCACTAAATTATTTTTATATTTTAAGAACGGCTTCTATGCGGACAAAGTCGCGGGGAGGCTAGTAATTTTTATAGAGTTGCATTTTGTTTTAAAATATGTAACAATCTTTTTTTGTAGCAATATTCCAATGTGCAATTCTATTCAGCTTGGAGATTGGACATCGTTGCAAATTTTGTAAGTGGCAATACATTAAACTGGTAAATCTATTACCGGCAGAAATAAGATCAAATTATTCACAAGTAAAATGCAGTTGAGTTGAATATTATGTAGCTTAATGTTTAATTAATGGGTAGCCATTAAAATAAACGATGAATTATTTACATAAATGAACAATATATGTACCTAATTAAAGTTACTTACATTTGACACCATGAATACGCAACTTTCAATTTTTATGTCATCTAATATTTATCTTGCTGCCAGTCATTCCTCAGAATGTGATTATTTTCCTCCAAAAAGATGTTTGTAGTCTTATTCATAAGCTGAGAGTATTATATTCTTTGGATCATATCCTCAAAATTTTATTCGTTCAAGTTATTTGTTTTAAAAATATTTTGAACGTTACGTAAAATTAAATCTCGTCCTTTCTCAGCCATCGAACTTTCGACCATTGTCTGCGAGTCTGTGCCGCTCTTGGATGAGTGTGGGTATGGAGCTCATCTTAGGAAGGCTAATGAAAAGACAAAGGCGAGGGAGTGCTAATGCAGTTTATGGACTTGGAGTGTCTGGAGGCTTGTTAATTTTCGTGTGTAGGGGCCTTGACCGACCCTGCGCCAAAAGGTTTCACGTCATGACATAGTCGGTAAGTAAGTGTAAAATTTAAATTACTTGGAGCTTTTCCTCTGCTGAAAGTGGAAATATGTATGACAAAATTAATAATTATTCTAATACACTCAAAACATGAAAATTAAATTAAAATTCTTGGCGGGTTTACTTAATCTCACAATTTTTAGAGGATATCATTTGTAAAATGTATATCTTCCTAATTCACAATGTTAAGCAAACTAGATAATAAGACGCTAACGTTAGCAGGTGAGTTTTCATCATAGTATTCATGTTTAGGTAACCTGCTATGTCACCGACCTTGCGCGGGGACTATGCGGCGCGAGCGCATGATCTCAACAATAACAGGGTTCTAGACCCTGATACAATGGGTACAGGCAACTATGAACTTTGAATGTTACTTACAAAAGTTACAAATGCAAAATTGCTGAGTATCATTGTGAAGATCAAATTCTCAGGACCATATTTACCTATTTTATTGTAACATTACATAGTAAGCACAATACAAATTTTAAACGGAATTCTGAAGTAGGTATATTTTGTCAATTTATAAAATATGTAGGTAGACATTCAATTAGTTAGTGTGTAGTACTTGGGTAGAGTTTGCGTTTTATAGGTAATCTAAAGAGCAATTCTTATGGTAACATTCCATTTCTAACCGCAGCTGCACTACCGGTATTGAACGCGTCGCTGTCATTGTCAATTTCCATAGTAAAATGAACAGTAGTGCAGCTGTCATTGGAAATGGACTGTCACCTTTAAAGTGACATTCCATTTCCAACTGCAGCTGCAATACTGTTCATTTTACTATGGAAACGCGTCGCTGTCACTGTCAATTTCCATAGTAAAATGAACAGTATTGCAGCTGCAGTTGGAAATGGAATGTCACTCTTAGATAGCTTCAGTGATGCTTATGAGAGAAATCATCAAACTGTCTTAAGTTTCAGATAATTAGAAAGGCTTCTTAAGAAATAAACATTTCGATACACAATAACAATAAATATAACTTACGAATATATCTACATAAAACTAATATTCAAATTACATTAAGAATGATGTATAGATAAGTCTAAAATTCTATAGAACATAAAATTGTCTACAAGGGAAACTGCATACCGAAGGCTCTAATGGCATGTCCCAGGCTCTCATCATAACCTACATCGAGCTTCATAGAAACGTTCGCCGCTGTACTAAGCTTTTCCTCATGACAAGAAGGCCGCAGTTATCGTCTATTCCTATTACTTGCTCATGCCGACCAGTGCAACAGTGACTTCGAGATCAGTAGCTAATTTGCGTAATCGGGTTGAACTTATACTGGTTCTCATTAGCGTTCGCTATGCAGTCGGAATCACACCGCTGGTCTGTTATTGCTGTTTACAAAGTGCAGTGGACTTGATAAACAATTGACAGTAGAGGACCCCGCTACAAGGGATTTGACTTAACGCAGTTGATCGCAGCTCTTAGCAGCGATGTGGTAATTCTCGACACTTTAGGAATTTCTGCGTGTTTTACGAGCATCTAAATAGTTGTGGAATTAATTATTTTATGCTGCTACTTGAATGTTTTACGTCTAAATGTTAAGGGTTCATCATCGTTAGGTAAAACATAATTACTTCCTTTCGCAAGCATGTAACGTTAAAATTAATTGAATTTCAGCTAAACGCCAGTTTTATTTTACGTGACGCGATAAACGCTAAAACAAGGGGTCTTTAAAGCAATAATAAATTAATAATAATTAATCATTTTCCTTCGGAAGTAAAAATAAAACATTCAGTGTTCCAGCATCACCGATGTCTGCACATGCAAAACATTATTTATTATCAAGTTTATGCAGGAAATGACGATTTGGACTATTAAACTCCGAAGAGATTACTGCATCGGTATGCGAGTGACGAAAAATACGCAATATCGTAAAACTTATCGCGTTGTAGGATTTCATTGGAATTTTGACGTCTGATGTCTGAACATTCGCGCGCTCGGATCAAGTGAGTACCTACTGGTTATATGTACATATTAAAGCTGTGTGGTAGTTTGGTGATACCCGTGGCCCGTGACTAGAACGATATCAGACGAATCAAATTTGTCAAGCAGTTACCATTTATAAATATAAACCCACACATGGTTTCCATAGCAGCCCATTAATATAGGTATTACGCTGATACCGTTTCATGGAATGGGCCCCGGACTAGTGATGTGCGGATTATGGGACATTCCCGAAAATATTGTCTCAGTGCAAACCTTGTGGGTTCTTAACGGTTTTTATATTTTTTATAACTGCAACATTATCAAATATAGCTATGGAACACCGGTGTTAATACATAAAAATCTGAATGTTTGAGTAAGTGTTCAATTTCTTATATTTTTATCAGGTTTCTACTGATTTCAGTTACTCATATGATTATTGTATAGGTAGTGATTTGCATCCGCGATTAGCGTTAGCGATTAGGTATTAGTAATTTATTTTATTGTATTGTCTTCAGGATTTGATCGATTTCTACCAACTTACCTTACTTAAAATGTCACCAGAACCGAAAAAAACTTTGGCTAGTTTAAAAACAACGCATGGTATGTAGGTAATTCTTAGTATGGTGATTTATAAATTTTATTATAATAAAATACTCCGTAATTTTGAAAATAAATAATTAAACATCAGCCTAATTGCACAAAAGAGAGACAGTGTTATGCACATTTTATATTTATATAGGAAAAGTAAGTTTATGGTTTAGATAATTGTTTGTAAACTGCATCGCATACTTGACCTCGTAGCAAGCTGCGAAACAATTCATCAGTATAAATCATTAACCCGTCTGCTAACACGATTAGCAGACTAGGGTTCTTCAAAACAATAGATAAATTCGAAGAACCTATAATATAATTATAAGAAACAACTGGATCCGTACACTGATATTGACGGCCTCCTAACCTAGTCGGTAGTGACCCTTCCTACGAAGCAGGACGCCCGAGTTCGAATCCCGGTAAGGGCATTTATTTGTGCGTTCATCACAAATATTTGTTCCTTACTTATGGATGTTTTCTATGTAAATATATAAGTATTCGTATATATATGTATATTATAAATATCGTCGTCTAGTACCCACAACACCAGCCTTATTGATTTTACTGTGGGACTAGGTCGATCTGTGTAAAATTGTCCTATAATATTTATTATATTTATATCTGGAGTAATTTAACGTTTTGTTGGTATATTCGTTCAGCTTATTTTATTACAATCAAGCACCATAAGTGATGTAGACAGTCTATATAGTTACTACTGTATTTGGGCTAAATATTTGTGAGTTAGATATTTATGTTCCTTGTCTCTTGCCTCACGTGCCGAAGGAAATTTTAATCTAAGTTTAAGGTCATTTATTCAGTATTTTATAACTGACTTGCCTTAACTTTCCTTTATATTTCAATTTCCTGCAAAATGGCTATATTTACAGCGGTAACTAGTTACGATTAAGTAACGTTTGTTTGCACTTTCAAGGGTTGTTAGTAGAGGTATTGTTTGTTACAGGCGTTAGGCAACCACTGTTGACACGAGGCCGCTGAACAAAGCAACGCAGGCTTGTTTAATGATTAACGTATTCGATTTGAAAATAATGGCAATCAAAATTTTCCAGCAACATAGTTCAGTAGAAGGTGGTGAACTGAATTATCGAAATCGCGAACCAAATCCGATTTTAATGCCTCAAGAGTGTTCTATAATTTCTAAACAGGTCAAGAATCGTTTCTCTGTTTATTAAAAAAAAAGATCTTTCATCATGTTCTCGTAATAAAAGTGTGCAAATCAAACCATTTTTCGTTCAGACGGGTAAATAAGTTTTATACCGAAACCTTTATTAGCGGTGTGACGAAAATATGTAAAACCAATGTAGCAATATGTCGTTTTCCGTTTGTCCAATTTCAGCACTTGAGCCTACGGCGAAATGGGAGTCGGGTCGTTGGCCGGACCCGCCATGTGACGGAGTGACAATCACAGTCAATGTCGTCACGTCTGCCCAATACGCATCGAACTCCGATGTCACAGACTACAAAAATGCATACACCCAGTTGTACAGATTGGGCAGTATCTATATATGATATTCGATAAATACTTTATTGACACCCGCTGTTTATTTTCATAGCCGATGTATGGACGTCCATAGGTTTGATTATGCAACTGCTATCTGGATGTAATTTAATTGATGCTTTAATATAAAGTGAGCTTGGAGTGGTTTGTTATTGGAAGCTCCATGGGAGCCACTAGATGTGTTTTTATTCTCTTTTTATTGGTAAATAAATTCCTTAAAGACATTTGTAACCAAGTGCATATTGAACTGATAAGCGTTGGCGCCGCATGTGAAAGATTGATAAAATTACAACAATGCCACGTGAATGATAATATTCTAGTTTTAAACCGGTACTCAACAAGATGTATAAAGAGCTATATTCAATACAATATGTATTTTATTTAATATTAAAAACTCTTCCTTATTTGTGCTATGAAATACGATTTGATTGTGTGTTTGTACCTAATCTTTAATTTCCACATTGTTTTATTTAATAAGAAAGATTAAAAAATTATAAAGATAATAAGATTTAAAGATAGAAGATTTAAAGGATAATATCGAACCCGTCGTGTTATTAAATAAACTAGCGATTATCCTTGCTAATTTACAAATAGCAGTAACAAGTTTGTCCGTTTTGTTTGGCGACTGGCGCCTCGCGTGTGTAATTGTACGTACAAACAGGCGAGGCGGGCGCCTGATTTACTAATGTATCTGGTTTTAGCACTTACACAATACGTGAGGATCATCCGTTGACGATTTTCGTCAAAACACTTGCTCAGAGAGCATACCGTGAAAAACCAATGCCGTGAAAAAGTAAAAAAAAACATCATGCTGTAATCATAATATAAGGTAGAAGTACTAGTGCTCGACGCTGCACTAGTATTCGACATGGGCACTTTATGTCAAAGTTATAAGGATTAAATTTGAATACAGTAAAATCTTCGCCGTTCATATTTAACCTATATTACTTTGACATAAAGTGCCTATGTCGAATACTAGTGCAGCGTCGAGCACTAGTACTTCTACGTTATACATACAAGGCACAGAATATTGGTATTTTTTTACACTAACACAAGATTTGCAAATGATTAAATAATGATGAGTGATATACTTTTACGGTACCTACAAGAAAAATATCACGAGGTTGTGTGATTCTCTCATGTCTTTTTTGTGCCATTGTGATATTTTCATGTGCCTAGAATCAATTGAGAATCGCGTTATACAAAATTCAGCAAGATGATAATTTGATTTAAGTGTAGGTCCCTAACGAAGCGATTGGATTAGGGACCATCCAAAATTTTTATTAAAATGGTGAGCTATGAAGTTAGTTGTAGCTGGTGTGCTTGCGATTAGTTGATGTACTAGTACGCCACAAAAACAAATAAGTGTGAACAAAATATTATGTGTGTATACCGGGTGTGGCCTGTAACACGAGCAAATAATTAAAACATAGATTGTACTCCTCAAAAGGTGTCACTTTTGTTCAACAACTTTAAAAAATTATGAAGTATTTAGTCTCACTATTTTTCATACAAAATAAATACTTATTATCTTCAATGGACGCCATCGCCACGCCATATGATTGTGATTGACGTTGCTTGTCACACCTTAAACATAACAAAATTCGCAATACATTGCGCCTTAAAATAAACTTTAAAGTGTATTAAAAATCAAACCACGAGTTATTTTTAAAAGTCGCTGAACAAATGTTGGTCAGTATGAGGAGAACAGCCTACAGATAAATTTTTTGCTCATATTACAGGCCACACCCAGTATTAGTCCTGACGTAACAGCATGTGTGATTGATTCATTTTATGAATAAATTTAATAACGTAATCATTCTTGAAATCGAAAGTTTTTCAGAAAGTTTACATCACTGTATGATACATTTTATACTTTAAATTGGTTATCTCTAAGTATGACACGAGTCATAATACATAGCAGACCTACACTAATGCATTATCACGGATTAGCTTCAATCGGGACTGTAATGAGATGGTATTAACAATAAAATTGATAAAAAGTTTTCAGCTTAAATCTTAAGCATAATGCCAGCTTCTTTATATAATCAGTAATATGTTATCAATCCATGCAAAGTTATATTTAGATATTGTGGTCGCAATTATATCTCCATTCATCCACACACATCCACATTCATATACAAGATGCTAAAAATAATAAAATATCATTATCCCGTGAAACATGCAAGAAAATAGATTTAATAATTTATCAGATAGTGGTAGTTATATTTAAAATGTCCAAACACCTGACAATCAAAAAGTTGAAGTGGAAATACCTAACCAACAGGATCAAAATCCAAAAATATCAAATTAAAAATGTTCATTGCGTTGCGTTCATAAATATTTATTTGGTACACAACGCAAAAAATATTTGTGATACTGATAAATATAAGAAATGATGCTTCTTGGTTCTAAATATGTTTTTACCCACATGCGTTCGAGTTAATGAAAATTTACGTTACATTATCGAAGCATGCGCGGGTTTGGGCCGGCATAAATTTTCAGAATCGCCGCCGCCCGAGTTGGTCGACGCGTCGTGTAGGCTGTAAAATAGGAATGAGACGTCAGGCAACTTTGTGGGCCTGTCTGTTTTGGTGGCCGGCAAACAGATAGATAAACCCGGTAAACTTAAGTAAATTATGTTATCAACGTCAAGTTACTAGGTAATATCCAATTACAATAAGCATTTACCTTATACATTAACTTTAGTTACTAACATAGGGATCAATTTCAACTAATTACTAATTGAAAAGGCATTTAGCTTAGGTACTAAAGTATAATTTTTAATAGATATATTTTTGTTTCCTTATTATTTTTCAACCATAAAAGTTAATATTGTTTTCATTTTCGGGTTGGTAAGCCAAGTTCAATTTATTGACTAAAATGTGCATTTCGCAAGCTAGCAAAAACTCGAGAGCATATTACCGTCATATAAAGTGAGATCAGCCATGACATCATCTAGATAGGGCACCTAATAGCCTTTTTATTGCCTTTTGACCACTCACCCATAAACCATAACACAAATAGGTATGTTACCTGATTACTCACGGAACCCAAACATATAGTCAGAGTCGCAATTTTTCCGAGTACATCATGCTATGTAAATGTAAAGGTTGGGCGGTCAAGTACTCCTCAAGTGTGTTCTCAAGGGAGTTTATTTACTCTGGCCTGGTCATTATGGCCGGCAAAGTTACATTATAGTGTTATGGATATATTGAGACGGTAAAATAAACAAACACGCGAAAGACTGCGGATAAAGACGCTACTCAGTGTCAAGAGTTGGCTGAATTCGAACGTTCCTTTATGCAAAATTTCGTAGCAGAGTTTATGTAATAAAGCGGGAAGTGTAAACAAAATATAGTCCTCGGTTATAGCGATAATAAAAAGTATAAAAAGTCCCCAATCCGCATTGGGCTAGCATGGGGACTATAGCCCAAGCCCTCTCGCGGATGAGAGGAGGCCTGTGCTCAGCAGTGGGACGTATAAAGGCTGAAATGATGATGATGATGATGATAGCGATAATTATTACTGGAATAGGTTTTAAATATTATATCCTTACGTTATGTGCCTTTTACTAGCACACGTGGTCACAGGATAACTAAAAAAACATTTAAGTAAAGAAGTTGTAAAAATTACATTGTGTAACTACCCAGAAATAAAAGTTGTTAAATGTGATGATTTTTTTCGGCAAATAATTTAATTTATAAATTATTTAATTTACTAAGTAAGTAAAGAAAGGTATCATTTTTTTGTCGGTTGCAGTGTTGACATGATTATTATGGTTGTGTTGTGTGTTGTGTAAGCTGTTGATATGATAGCTTCAAAAACGGTGTCATTCCACTCTGGTCGCGGCCTTCGTTTACTTCAGCACAGCAAAATGTTCAAGCTCAAAAACCAAGCTCATGAATATTGCCCTTTAAGCCCACACTGCGTAATGAGCGTGCGTTATTGATACCGTCTCTTTTAATAGTACACGAAATTGCACTTCACTGGTTTTCGCGGTCACGGTGACGTATCGTGACCATGTGTGTTCCACTCGCACATTTTATTGATCGAGGATTACTTAGAGCCTCCGTATTTGTACGCTAATTTGAATTTTATTACTTTTAATGCACCTTGCAAGGTGCAATTGTTAAGTCAATAGTGACTGCAGATGAGTGACTGCTGATGGTAATGCACTGGCGGTGAGTTATGTATACCTAAACACTTTAGACATAAGCAATGAAAGTCGAACTAGAGTCGGACCAAGCTAACTCTGCGTGCCATTTGCAATGACAAAGTGTGACAATGGCATTAAATATCTAATTTATATGAAAATATGACGTTTATAATCACTCCCTCACTCGGTTCTGTTCGATTCGGTGCAAAGTTAGGTTAGACGGACTTTATTTGACTTGCATTAAAGTTTAGTTCGTACCTACTTAACTAAAATGTCATAATTATCATAATTTTAAGAGCCTGGCTCATTCGGTTCTTCTTTCTGCTACTGATTTGCTCTACGCTCTCTTTAGCTTGGTCCTAAAACGTACGTCTCGGTCTTCCTCTGCCTCTCTTTTTTTACTATCCCTTCAATTATGTATACTTTTTAAACTCATAAACATATAACTTACCTATACTATGTATTTAACGTAACCTAGCAGACTAAACTGCATTGGCTCTTATAAATGTTATAATTAAACAAAAATCCTCATGCGTCTAGTAGGACTTCGCCCTACACTTCCTATTACAAAGTTTTCCGTCACTGCTAGTACAGTCGCCATCAGATATATCGGAGCGGCCAAGGCGCTAATAAATATCTGAGCACGCCTCTATTGTCAGGGCGTTAGAGTGTGTGTTCAGATATTGTGAACACCTTGGCCGCTCCAATATATCTGATGGCGACTGTACTAGTAGCTACACATTTAAGGCGTAAATGAAGGAAATGAAAATACTTACCAAAGGTCGTGCATTGGACACGTCGGACGGTCAAGGCGATTCTGTCAAAACAATCCTCTTTACACAGTAACCTTGTTGGGGTCCAGACTAAACAAGGAAGCGGTCGAATCTTGACACCGATGTGGTCAACGACTCCGGAACGAGGAAGTTTCCTGGATTTTCACTTCACTAGTCACATTGTTGGAATCAATTTGTTAGAAGCCGATAAGGTAAACGACTAGCTCGACATGCTAATGCCCAATAGATGACACCTTTCCGTCACTTCTATTGACAATGACTTAAGTTTCAAGATGATATGTACTGGGACTGCGTCGAGCACCAACTAGTACGTTTACCTTATATTTTGTAATCTGTGCACTTGGTACGGAAGGTGGATTTGTAACTAAAACGAATTAACCTCTTTTTACCCGACTACGGCAACGCAAAAGGAGGGTTATGATTTTGACCGGTATGTATGTTTAATAGGAAAATTCTTGGATGTTCGTACCACTACTTATAATTCATGTAAGTATTCATTGCTTATTGTGTATGTATTTAGGAACGGTTTTATCTCATTGTTTGCTTTGTAGGGTGTTACAAACGAGAAATTATCCCAGTTCTCAGCTCAAATCTATTGATTGTAAATCGATCAATTAATCTGTTATTTGATTACTCAGGAGAACATTTTACGTGACTGAATGTTTAGTTATTTAGTTGCTTCCGTTTTTACCGGTTTAAAAATTTTATAGGCCAAGGTTGCTGCGGTATAAATTTTAGCTTCAGTATTTCAGTATGCTAAGTCGAAAGCACTTGAAATAATTACGCCGCGACCCGTCGACCCAGGCAGTTTCTAGGAAGAGTCGATACTGCAAAATGCGGCACCACATGTACCTATTATTGTATTGTTATTATATTTTATGGTGATTTGAGTTCAACATTTATTTTCAAACTCATTCAGTAAATAATTTACTAAACATTTGTTGAAAATATCGCGATGTCATTATATATTCGGACTTACGTTCTCTGGACCCCATTCTTTAAAAACTAAAAGTTATTAACAAGAGCAAACACTGTAAACCGGCAAAATTCATAAGAGTGAGGCGTATTTGTTCAATAACAAAATAGTCTATATTAAACAGCCTAATCTATGGTCTTCCTGTCTACTACATCTACCTACAATTAAATTATTGGGACACCTTTAAGTGTCAGTTGTTACTATTTCTTACGCTTATTTAGCGAAATAATTTCCTTCTTATAACAAAAACAATCATTCAGGCATACATTTCAAAACCCGTTCATTGTCAGTTTCGCAAAGGAATCTTACAAGACTACGCTACGGTCGTTTACACATTATTTATTAAGCGTCATATTCCGACGCAATAATTATGTGTTTACGATTTTAATAACGGTGGTCGTCATGTTTCACGTTTTGAGGTAATTCAAGTAGGTAATAGCAAATAGCAAACTTAGAATATTATAGTCATTTTAATGGATTGAAATGCGTCTTTTGGCACAAGGTTTTTGTTGCAAAATCTTGTAACATTGTTTAGCTTGGATAAGTATGCATAAACTACATCTTTCAATATTTTGCATTTTGAAGCATGTACGATTATTTGCGCTCACCATGAAATAGCCGGTACGTACTAAAAGGTACCACTATCAGTGAGCATTTTCCTTATAACTGAATGAAACCTGCGCGTTTATCTGCATCACCATTTTATATAGACTAGGTACTTACAGAGTAGTTACCTACACGTGGTTTTGATCTTTAAATACCTACATCGAGGAATATTACCTAATTAAAATTATGCTAAAATATTTTTACAGAAGTCAATATTAATTAGTAAATATCAACTTAAAAATGTGTTAATGTTTGTTTAAAATTCAAAGTTAAGGTCACTGGCCACGCAGCGTAACCTAGAAACACCAACTGTTAAAATCTAATTGACTACAATTACTTAAATAATGTTATGCAGGATTTTCGGCTGTGTAAACACTACTTTACTTTAGCAAACGTTTGTTTTATTTTTATGGCTGTCACAACCAAATTATAGGAGTAAGAAGAAGTACCTATCCGGGCATTTTATTAAACTTTTTTCTCAGATATCGGAATTTATATGGTAGTTCTACTTAGAATTAGGTAAGATTTCTATACCATCATTCTACTCTCTTTCTTCTCAAAAAATTTATAGAAATAGATAAGTAAATAAATAAAAATATTACTTAGGCATAGAGAGCCAACGAACGACCTGAGTACGTTGGGAGCAAGGTGTAGGCTACATTGACCCATTTTGATAACTCGTACGGCTATTGCGAGTACGCACTTGCCTTGGCAACTATTATGCATTTTTGTATACAAGTGCTTACATAATATAACATATAATACCTTATAGAGTCCTGTAATGTCTATCTATAAAACTGCAATACTTACGCACTGAAATACTAATTACGTTACGCTTGCTAGTTTCATACAATTATCAGCTTTTTATTCTAAAATTGTAATATATCTCGTTTTTTATAATTTAGTAATAAAATGTAGTACTAAAATGTAACTAAGTAACGGACAACATTTTATTTTCTAAGTAGGCCTAGTGAAAACTATGAGCACCTACGGCTGACCACCAACAAAAGCCTATCGTCCATACCGACGCACGAACGCACACGAACAAAAAACTTTAGCTTATAAGTTTATAATCAAGCGAAGTTTTTATCTCGTAGTCGATGGCTGGCCGTCGCACAGCGCGCATGTCGCCGTCAGCGCTGAAGCCCCATAAAATAACGCGCGTGAAAAAAAAAACTCCCCTTCGCCTATGAAAATTACAAAAAAAAAACAGCTAAAAGAAGCCGTCAAAGGAGTGTTTCACAAGCGAAAAGTGTTCTATTTTTAAATTCGCGCAGGCTTAGTTGGGTTTTCCGAAAAATTAACGAGTAAAGTGTAGTGAAACCGTAGTGTTTCCGTTCAGAATTTTCTCAGTTATTTTCAATCTTATGACTACAAAAGCTATTGTTACGTCGCACCTAGGAACAAAAAGTATACTTATTCAAGTGTTTTGCTTATGTATGCAAAGTGTGTTGAAAAATTGTTATATAAAAGTGGATTGTTAAGTTTTTAAAAGGATAAGTGGCAGAGCAATTCATTTAGATGTGTGTTCTACATAATATACAACGAGACACAACATGACGGCAAAGTTCGGCTATGTGAGTAAATAATTGTTTTAATAATTAATAAAAAAAACCGTTATAATCGTTTCTTGTTTTTACTGTATCTACTATATTTTAGCTTTAATTCTATTCACGTGAATCGGTAGTACTACAAAAGTACCCTCTTTTCTAGCCGCTAATTGAATGACAGACAGCAATCAATAAACACTTGATAATATTATGATGTTTATCTGGCACTTATATTTTCATATATGTTATATTTTTGCATTGTTATGAATGGAATATTTATAAATTATCTATAGATATGTAAGGGGATTGTACAGATTACTAGAAAATGCCAGTTGGAATGTCTGCAAATGCTTATTTGTTAGGTAATAAAATAATGTATTGTACCTAACAATAGTTTGTGTTAATAAATGTAGTCTATGTATATCTGGGATGGGCGGGAAATCATTGGGTACTTTTTGATGTTTATGTATTTCTCGCCTTCTGTTTTTTTTCGCACTATCTGCGATATATATCGATAGATATACCTACAACCTACAATACTAGCGTAAGTTTTTAAAATTATTTTGAAATGTTTATTATAATTATTTTTCCTAAAACTGTATCTGTGCAATAAATATTCTATTTATCTATCTATTATATAATTGTAATTAAAATTACACAATACACAGTAGATAGTAAGTAAATCTTTTTTGAATATGTCGTGTATATTACCAATCAAATCCTACGAGTTTTATTTTCAGAATAAACTTAACTATAATAATTAGTTAGATGGCATCGATTATTATTAAGTTCAAAACTAGCTTTTTTTCATCCATTATCTTGTCTATATTGAATTCCTTCAGATATCAATCATGATATTGCACCTACTAGCAGATGACCTGTGGGAATTATTAATTAGCAACGACTCGTACAGTTCATGTCCAAGATATGTTTCCACTTTTGTACCTTACTCCTTTGTAATAAGGCGATAAACATAAACATATCTTTGACGTCCATACGCACTGAGATAAACAGTAATGGCCCGTCGTGTGCGAATTAGCTTATCACACACCGTTCGGATGCTACGTACTTGATTGGATTTAAAGTATTTAAACAGTTGCCAGTCTGCGAGCCACATCATTGCCATTTGATAACGTTACGATAATTTGGGCATGTGTTTTGAGTAGGTACATGATATTATTTACACTAGAAAGAAAAGCTTAATGGACTAAAATTGAAAATAAAATTTCTAAATGCACATAAATTTACGTCGGCTACTCGGCTGGGTATTATAGTTCATTTTTTTGCATTAGAAAGAAGGTAATAAGCGATTTTGACAAGACTTTTAATTGAAAAACGCTTTTTAAAAATCAGTAACTATTACTTATGAGAGCAGAAGAATGATCGTATTAGATTCATAATTGTTACATATTTGCCGTGACTTATTTTTAAAACGTGTTTTTCAATAAAAATACCTTTTTACTAATGCTAAAAAAATTAACTTTAATGATAAAAACTGTTGTCTCATATAGGTAAAGTTTTCGTTCATGTTATCATTAGTCAGTCAGTTTCTGTTATATTATTTATGCTGTTATTTTCTTATTTGATGTTTTTATTTCGCTTGGATTGAGAAAGAAGGTTTATGTTAAAAGTAATAATTCTTGTACAAAGAAAGCGTGCTACTTAATATTTAAATTAAATTAAATCGTCATAACAAAATTTTAACAACTTACAAAGTACATGAACAATATAATTAACTTTTCGACTTAATATAAGTAAATTATCGCAAGTGAAGTTTCCTGGAATTAGGTACCTATCACACATTGCATGAAGGACACAAATATTATTATACACGTGCATGATATAAAATTAAGTATATAAAACCATCTTCTCAAGGTCACTAGTCGTAGTCGGAAGATGTATCGTATTAAAATGACATAATTTGTATGAAACCTACGGCCATTTATGTACTTCATGTAACAACTATAGGCTATTTCTATGATCCTACCCCTCGAAACTCGCATTCTTTTGTTTTTTTTACATAATTATTAAATAGTAGGTATCTTTTTACTAAGTCATTATTCTGCTAACAACATGTACCTAACTATCTATTATAAATATTATAATCGCGTGGCAAATCAGGCTATTAAGGCGAATTATTACGTTTCTACTATCTATTGAGTTCAGCGCTCAGGGTTTTCGATAAAAAATAATTTATGACCGATACGCAAACCATATATATTTTCTTAAATTCTCTATATGTATTAGCCTAGGTTAAATTTCACTTGGCTTATTATAAATTCATAAAACTAAAAGCTCAGATCAAGAGTGCCCTAAACTAAATCGATTGGTGAAGAATTTCATGAAAGTGAATGAGAGAAAAATCTAAATCTGGGGTCTCTACCTACTACCCTACTATACTTCTTTAATGTCTATGATAACTTACGGTTAAATAAATTTCCCTGTTTTCCTGACTTACTAACAGAAACAAAAAATTTTTTTTAAAGCGAGGTTTGAAATGTTTATACGGCATAAAAATATGATTGTTTTCAATGATTACACGACAAATAAATGCCTACGATTTTACTACTTATATGTATTCTTACTATGTATAGGTATATAGAAATAAACCTATTAGTAGATATTGGTATTTATGAAGACTACAGAAAAACTGGTGAGAATTTTTTTTGGAATGTTGATATATATAGGTACATACGAGGTACCTGCACCAAATAATTTTTATTTTAGTTACGTTTAATGTGAACTTGCAGTTTTGTCTATGGTACTAGCGAACATATAGCGAGCGAATTTAAACCTATTCACATTTAAAAAAAGAGTGAAATATTGAAAGTAGGCAACCTGTACCTTAGTTTAAAGTTGACATTCGAATGGTGAGTGCAGCTGCAGCAGATTTTGGATGCATCAAATTAAATGTTACATTAAAATGTTAACTAGTCACGTAGTATCAAATATTTTTAATTTAGTCATTTGCTTTTGATTCCTAAATAAGAATACACTCGTATTGCTACATTTTAATATTTGTTATTTAAGGTGAACATATTTATTGGTGTAAATTTCTTTTATAACGTGACCTATCTATAAGTTCATATTCTGGTTTATTACATGGCGATAACGATTATGTCAGATAGATATAGATAATATGTAAATAACTACCTAGATATAATAATATATGTACGACATCATCGTTACGGCTACTTTTGCCTGATAAATAATAAAATACTCCCTAACCAAAATTTTACAAACTAACCGTGGGTACCTACAACTACATGTTAATAAAAAGTTTAAAGTTTCATTATGTTCACTATAGTTCACGGTATAAATAGACGTTTCTTCCAGTCAATTGGGTTTCTTTATTGGAAAAATAAAGTAAGAATATGGAAGTTAACTACTTGATTTTATCTGCTCAAAATCAAACAGTCATAAGGCACGAGCGATTTTCCTGAGGACACCGACTAGACCAATAACAAGTCTACTTGAAAATGGAAAGCGCAAACACATCAGAGTATGTTTGTGTGTACTAAAACATGCCAGATAATTGAGCAGCCGACATGGAAGCGATATGTTAGATAAACCACACAAATACCTAATGTCGAAATAACTGGTTCTTGTATACGATATCTGCCTAATATTTATACCGGTAATCTTACTGATAAGTTATCTGGCTTCATTAGAAATACTTGGCTATGTTAATTCTTATGAGATTAATCAATCATAGTATCTACTTATCTAATTTGTGGAAATGTTAAACAGGGTGAACATGACCATTACCTATTTTTAATTTTACTTTTTTTAACTTATAAACTATTTTTAAAATTGAGTATAAACGAAATAAAAAAAACTAATAAATAAAATTTACCCACATATCTTAGGTCCCTCAGATCTGTCCCCGCGGAAGGGTGCCCATAAGGCTGGCTACATTCCCACGCTGAATAGCTATGCCTATTCTTTGTCCTAGGAATGAGCCAGCCTAGGGTCACCCGTTTGTTTCAAATAGTCTTATTTTTAATCAGTTATAAATGTCCCCCGCTATGGTGGCGCACACCCTTCTGTTTCTTCAACTCCCAAATCCTCGTAAGTAGCTCGTGCACGAACTTTTTTTAACCCTGCAAACAAGCATTAAGCATAACATATAGTTAGATGTAATATTATTTTGCCATTACCATTTGTATTACATGAAGAAGAGAGGATGAGTAATACATATTATGACTGAGTTTTTGCGCTTTAATACAATAATAAGGGATATGCCGATCCTTTAATTAGTAATTGGTATTATCGTCTTGTCGGTAAAACATTTTGTTCTATGGAGAAGGTCGTCCAAGTCCACCAATCCTATACAAAGGCCAAAATTTTTCTTTTATTTTTTCCTAATCAGAACACGATACCGAATATGCCCTTAAAAGGAATACCACTATTTTTGTTACATCCTGTATATTGCTGTTATTTGCATATCATGATATTGTAAAAAACATGAGATAGCTAGCACTTTTAATGTTAAACTAATGTAGACAGACATTTATTTAAATCCAATTAGATTTAATTCCAACAAGATTTTTCAATGAAATAAAATTTTCTTATCTTTTTGTTTCAGGTTACCACAGCTTGCCGTCTCTGCGAAGATATTGTGCCTCCTGATGGTAAGTCATTATTTTTATAATTGAGGTATTTTGGAAGGTAAAATTATTTATTAACATAAGTCAGATATAGACATGTGACTAAATGTATGCCTCACCTTATCCTTATATGAAAATAATAATAGGTAACGTGATTTCGAGACATTAACATATGTATGTAAAAGATTGTGAATTCTCTCACACCAATCGTGTACTAATTACGTAAAAAACAAGTACTTATTGATAACCTAAATAGTAGTTAATAGTCTAATTAGATAATATAACAGTTAAGTTTGAATTACTAAGTGAAATAAGCGGGTTACATGCAAAAGGTCAGTTAACCGGCAAGGATTAGTAATTTCAATCTCGGACTATTCTGTTCGCATTTGCCATCGTAATGAGAAAACGTCAGCCTTCCGAGTGACCCGTGCGACTAAATGAAGTGCATATTTATGACTATTAATTACTTTTTAACCCACTTGCTCGTAACGTTAAACTTATTGAACCGCTTTAAGCCTCATAACCCTAGATATTACGCACGAGTGTTTTTTAGGGTTCCGTACCCAAAGGGTAAAACGGGACCCTATTTTTATTATATTATCTCACTTGTGCGGTAATGTGTGTATGATAATCGAGTTAAGATTGTAACTAATTGCTAATAATAAGTATGGAGAGGGAGTTTTCTTAAATTGGTCGTGTAGATTTAACAAGGATTACAAGCGCCTGGGCCTGGGCAGCCTGGCAGCCGGTGGGCACCTATTTTAGATGTAAGCTAGTTATTAATTTAGTTTAAATAGTAGTACTATTGTATATATATCTTATATGTAAATAAATGCTTTAAGTAGTGTTTAAGATTTCCTGAACACGGTTGATCAATGTCGTCTTATTATTTACTCCGCGAATTTGATCGAATCTCAAATGATTACAATAATCCATAAAAAAAGAAAACGGCACATTTGCGTCAACGACATTGAAAACACTTATTGTTGAAACTCGTTTGCCTTTAAAAATATTTGAACAATTTTGGTACAAAACCAGTTGGGTGGGATTTTTTTATTGTTTTAAAAATCCGTGAGCTTCAATCGTGACCCCCATTTAACTGTTTCGACTGACACCTCCAAGCTTTACAAATTTTTAGTTATTTGTCAAAACAATTTTTATACTTTTTGCATATCTGACATAAGTATATATTTTTAATAGTTTTTTTTTTAATGTGACCTTATAAAAACAGAGGACGTTGTGTTATATTACTAAATAATCTAATGCCATATTTTTCAACTTCACTGTCCACTGAAATGATTTTTTTTTCTTGTGATAGTTTTTCTCACACAATTTTAACCCTAATGATGGAACCATAACAAAACGAACGATAATTGTATATTTATATTTTGAGATATAGAATTCCTCCGAATATTTTTTTCTGTTATATATGTATATTATGTATTTCCTGCACTTGTATTAGAACTAAAATATACTAGAATGAAACGCTAGAATTCTTAAATTAAGGCGATTAAATTAAACTTACATTATTTAATCAACATCGATTGCACCCAGCGCTACATCATTGAAAAACAATACACTCCTTTGTTTGGGCAGTCGTGTAAAAATGGCGCAGGCACTAGTATTCTAAGAAATTTATCATCACATTTTCTGTTTAATTCACCGGTGTTCCGCGAACGCTGTGTCGTGAAGTAAATAGTTTCTATATAATTTAATACATGGGCTATCAGAGCCTCACTCGCTGGCTGTCGCGCCCCGTAATTACCTGCGCAAGCAAACACTCTTCGATGAAGAAATTTACCTTCAGTCAATCGCCGACCACTTTTCTAATGATTGAACGGTGTTTCATTTAATGATATCCCGTATTTTTCATTAATGAAGAGAGCTACTTAGCGCTGGTGACCTAGCGGTAAGAGCGTGCGACATGCAATCTGGAGGTCGCGGGTTCAAACCCCGGCTCGTACCAATGAGTTTTTCGGAACTTATGTACGAAATATCATTTGATATTTACCAGTCGCTTTTCGGTGAAGGAAAACATCGTGAGGAAACCGGACTAATCCCAATAAGGCCTAGTTTACCCTCTGGGTTGAAAGGTCAGATGGCAGTCGCTTTCGTAAAAACTAGTGCCTACGTCAAATCATGGGATTAGTTGTCAAGCGGACCCCAGGCTCTCATGAGCCGTGGCGAAATGCCGGGATAATGCGAGGAAGAAGAAGAAGAGAGCTACTTACGTAACTAAAGAAGTAGGTACCTAGGCAATTTATATCCGGACTCATTTTTCTGAAATTTATTTCTGCTTAAAAACAATGAGGTAGGCAAGTTATCAAACTCATTTGAGGGTTAATTTTCATGATACAAATTAGTCCAAATTATTCATACTATTAAAAAAACTGGAGAGTTTTAAAGCAAATCACAACTAAGTTGTGTATCCACTTAAACAAGAATAAAATTTTAGAACACTGCAGTCAGTAGCAGAGCTATTAAGGATGCTTCACACCTACCTAATTAATACACTGAGAGATCACTGCGATTAGGTAACATCTATCGAGATTTTTTATTTATCGCAAAGTGTACATATTAAATTAAATGAATGTACGTATATGCACTTTATTCAGATTCACGTAGTAGACAGCTGTGTATTAAATTTGTAGGCTATTTATGAACGTCTGGTTACACAATTTGGTGTAAACAACCCTCGCCCGTTCAGTCAGGCGTGGCCGTCACTGCCACTCACTGCTCGTTCTAACGACCACTAATTAATGGATCCATTCAGATTGTGAAGCAATCTGAAATTAAAAAATAACAATGCATGAAGTGTGGGGTTTCAGGTCCATTACCCTAAATAAAGTAGGTAGTTAATTACATTGACGTATAATACCTAAGGACGGGCCTTACGGGCACTAAAAATGGTACTAGATCAGCGGTGTCACTTACGAATTCGAACCAATCGTGTAGTCTAACGCAACTAGTTACGACCGATCGCGCGCGTGATGCGAACTCTTCATTATTCTCATCAACCAATAGCGTTGTAGCGGTGTCACACCGCTGTACTGGCCCCATTCATGCCTCATTCTTATTGGCCAGTCCTTAGATATTATACGTCATTGAGTTAATATAAGATAAAATTTTGTACAACGGTTTCGGACTCCGTAGTACCTAAGTTAAGTTTTGCAAGGTAGTGTTACGTCTCTGAAGTAAATGTGACAACTGTGATTTGAATTTGAAACTGTCGCCACTTAAAAGTACAGCCGAAAATATGCTTAAATTACAGGAAGGTAGTTATCGTAGGTAATTTACCTAAATAGGTGCTGTTTTTGGCGAGCAATCAAGACATCGCTGGTTAACTAGGTACATATTAGTATGGCACGTGAAGCGAGTAAAAATGTAGTACGAGTAAAAATATTTGCTGTATTTAGTTAGGTACTTAAACTTGTCTACATTTCAACATAGACTTAATAAGCAAATTATTCTAATCATGACATCAATCAAATACACTAACTATCTTGCACGTCACCTCGACATTTTTCGTAAACAGTTACTTTTCATTTTATCAAATCTGCAAAATGCTGTTCAAACATTAATCACGCTTCCATTAAACTGTTTGCTTGTTTTATCTACCGAAAACAATTATTACGTAGCCGTTATCTGTCGCGTGTGTGGCCGGTTTACCCGTCAAACGAGGCATAAACCTTTAGATAAGTGTGATGGTATCTTAACTGGGCACTGACTACCTAAAGGGCTACGGTTATGCTGTTTGGGGCTTTCTTAGCTAATAGATAACCCTGGTAAAAGATCCATTACACATATATTATACCCAAATATTGCAAGATATTGTATTTACCTAAATCCGGCATTTTGATATTTTTTTTCTACCCAATAAATAAATAAAATAAATAAATAAATAAATATTACAGGACATTTTTACACAAATTGACTAAGCCCCACGGTAAGCTCAAGAAGGCTTGTGTTGTGGGTACTCAGACAACGATATATGTAATATATAAATACTTAAATACATAGAAAACAACCATGACTCAGGAACAAATATCTGTATCATCATACAAATAAATGCCCTTACCAGGATTGGAACCCGGGACCATTGGCTTCATAGGCAGGGTCACTACCCACTAGGCCAGACCGGTCGTCGGTCAAGTTGAAATACTCATTCGCTTGCCGTTTTAGAATTTATTTAGGATTGTCGTATTTCTTTCATACCTTTCTGTCATCAGCATCACTTCCTTCATATTGATATTGTCTCTCGCGTTTCACGAAGTCCATCGCGTTTTAGATTATTATAAAATAAGCGGTTGAGTAAATACATTAAAATTAGAAACATAACATTGCAAACCTTAATTAGGATTCCATCTCCAGTGTGACTGATATCATAGAACCACATAGATTAACGGCTCTATTAACATCTATAAAATAAAATGCACTTTCTACAGATTCCACAAATACGAGTATCAGACTTAACTATTAACATAATGAACGTCATTTATAATATTTGGAAATGCGACCGTTATTTCTAAATGTGACTGTTTTGACGTGTTATGATATGATTACGCGTAGTTTATATTGGTATTAATATACAGATTTCGAAATTTACGATTTGGATCGAAACAAGTATGTGCATAAAATGTACTTATTATATATTAACTAGCTTTACAAGTTGAAGTTCTCGTGAGATGATTATGAAACAATACAAGAGCACTGGAGCTATACTAAGTTTGGTTTCTTGGCGTCTTGGTGATCACCGGTGGCGAGTAATTTTGTGAAAAGTGACGAATGTCAATGTGAAACTGCCATAATTTACTTAACAAACGTCATTACCTATAATAATGTGCTGAAATATAATTATAACAGGTAGCTTCAATCATTTGTGTGTGTATAAAGGAAAATACCCATCAGGTACGACTATTTATGTTTTGTACAGTTTCAGAATAACTGTGGTCGTCTTCTTTGTACAGGTATCATGAGGTTTGCGCGTGTTACCAACATAAGTTAGATCTAGATAAGTAGGTACTTTACCCAAAAAAGGTACTTCAAGCACCAACGTGTTTACTGGTGCGTCTATTTTTAACAAATAAGATTTTTAGAGTCTGGCTACTGAAATTTTACACAAATGTTTGGCGGGAAATTCAAAAAATCTTGGGCTGGGCACACTTTGTGTAGTAGGAATAATAGTTTTGATACTAGACAATATTTTTGATTTTCTGTGCACAAGTAAGGTACCTAAGGAAATAAGTTAAATAAACGTTTACGTGCACTCAAAGTCAGCTCACATAAATTCTACCACTATTTAAAGCACTTTCAACGACAAACACATATGTTTACGTTCCAATATTTAGATTTTATGGATATTTTTCAGAACTTTTAATTTATCCGTTTCTTTATACACTTGTCCTGTTTATGAGATTCAGGCATTAATAAATTCACGTACTTAAATAAAGTAATAGGCAAATGTTAGAACTAGTACTTAAAGTATCAAAATATTTATAGAGCACCAACCTCCTAATTTGTTTACATTTGGTTAGGACTTGTAAACATTGCAGTTTTTCGTTATACAACACTACACGTCGACATCGCACATTGTCGTAATTATTTACGAGCTTAAATAATAGTTTGCAAACCTCACTCAGTATAGAAATTATTAATATTATTTAAAATAAACCCCTTATATACCGCAAACAATTTGAATGAATGACATAAATTGACAACTAACTTTTAGCTTTTTTTTAAATCATAGACAATTGGTGATACAACAACGAAATATCTGTCAACAATTTTTGGCTAGCCAGACTCTATCGGCATTTATATAATAATTCTTAAAATAAAACCCGTGCATCCTGCGTGTTTTCAATTAAAGGAAACAACATACATCATTTTTTATCCTACAAATTTTCTCTTATTAACTACGGCCTACCGTTTCCTACTGCAACAGATATTTAAAATTAAATTTTAAATAAATTTAAAACTAATACCTCAAGCTGGGTTTGATTGAACTCACGACATTCTATCGCATCGACACTCGTCGTTCTATCAACTGAACTACTGGGACCATGATCTCGTCGCAAGAATGTATTGTCTTAAGCACTTCAATTATTTTTATTTGTACCTTCGGAAGGATCCCGTGTTGTCAGTAAAATAAAAGCAGGTGTTGAGTTTAGTTTTTTTTGTGTACGAATGTGTCAAGCGTTTTATGATACTGTATCGTTGTCAACTAATTTATTTCAACAATAAATTCCGACGGGTAGGTATTTAATAATTAAGTAAAGAAACAGTCGAAGAAAGTCTTTCGACATTAAAGAGTATAAGTAATCCCAGTATTGTTTACACAAAGTTCACGTGAAACGCAATATGGCTGAGCGCCGACCGCGTCGCGGTAGCCTATGCTTTCCCACCTGAATATGACACCACCCGCCCGCATTCAAAACGTCCAAACGCATCCTTTAACATCAACCAACAAGCGACTTTCACTTGATCAAAATAAGGGTAACTATCGCTTGTATTGCACATTCCAAACCCTCAGTATGACGGATTAGCCGAGCACGCCTGACCCATTAAAACGATCGATTGTTTCCTTATTGTGGTGCTTGAAGCCGTTGTTTCTAGTAATAATTATAAATTTAATGTGATTATGGATCGAGGCTCTATCCGAAGGCCTATGCTGACAAGGAAATAAATACTATGACACAATTTAAATTATGTGCGTCGACATTTGATCTGTTCCACGGTAATTAGTACTGACATGAGCATGAGAATTGCCGTGGGTGCTAAAAAAATAAACGTAAATAAGCGTAATAATACAGAACTGGTAGACTAATAATACGTGTCCTTTAACGCGATTGGCTACGGAAACGGTGAAGGCGACTAATCGTCTGAACGTGAAAACACGACTTTCAGTTTAGGAAAATTAGTGTTTCAGGCTATACGGCTAAATCAATTTATAAGAACTGTATACGATTATGACGGTATACCGGGTGTGGCCTGTAATATGAGCAAAAAATTAAACTGTAGGCTGTCCTCCTCATACTGACCAACATTTGTTCAGCTACTTTTAAAAATAACTTGTGGTTTGATTTTTAATACACTTTAAAGTTTATTCTAAGATGCAATGTATTTCGAATTTGGTTATGTTTAAGGCGTGACAAGCAACGTCAATCACAATGATATGGCGTGGCGATGACGTCCATTGAAGATAATATTTATTTAGTATGAAAAATAGGGAGTCTAAATACTTCATAATGTTTAAAAGTTGTTGAACAAAAGTGTCACCCTCTGAGGAGTACAATCTATGTTTTAATTATTTGCTCGTGTTACAGGCCACACCCGGTATATAATATATTTTATCCTTTTTAGATTTTTTTAGCAACATAAGTCAACCAACTGTATCCTCTTGCCGGCCAGAGGCCTATATAAAGGTCTCCTGTTCCATTGAATTTTGAATCTTTAATTTGACAAATCAAAATTGCATTTGTCTCGGCAAGTTTTGATTCGTGGGCGGATAGTTTCTATGGTTTAGGTATTAGGATTTGTGAAAATTGCGAAGTGCTATTGATTTATAGTTAAATATACCTGTATGAAATTATTGTTTGATACATTCCTTATCCCCAAAGGAACAGTTTTACGAAAATTTAACTTTGAGTTTTAGCAGCTTTAAATATGAACAAACTGTTAAACGCACAATAAAACTTACATATTTACTACTAAGTATTTATATTACGGGTAACAATTTTATCTTACTTTTTATGCAAGAATTCTTTAGCTTTACCATCATAATCAGTCTTCTTCGGCTCAAATAGTGCCAACAGTTAGCCAAATTCATCGGCGGCCGGTATAACTGTATTGTGAAGTTCAGGGGTTCACGAGATGCCGATCAGATCTGCGTAATGAGTCAGCTCTGGCGCCATTAATGGTGAAAGCCTAGGAGTATCATTCTTGCTGCTTGCCGAGTACATGGGAGTCATGTCCTGAGACAACCAGTATAGACTGCGCTTTTCAATTACATAGATGTTATGGAATCACAGCTCATTTATGGAATGGTTTTCTTCAGTATTTTTCTCAACTACGCTTGCATCAAGGGGAATATGTGGTAAGAATAGGGAAACTAATTCAAGCTATCACACCGCGATAGGACATCGGCCACACACAAACACGTATCTCACGATTTTAGCTTCTTCATTAGGACTGGGTAGAGAGAAACTTCCTTGCGATTTACAGACATGGTGTCAACGTGCTTGTGGTACAAAAACATGCATAGTTTATCTTATATTTGCGGTTTTATTTATTCGTATCAAAAGATAGCATAAAAATGTCACGAAATAATAAAACTAAAAAATAAAAAATTGGGTCCTGGAGACCAATTTCCGGACGCAGTTTTCACCGATGCCAAAATTATATGCTTTTGTTTCCGCAGTTTCCTTCGCTAACTTTGACCACATCACAGAAACAACAAATTAGGAAGTAGGTTTTCGGAGAACCTGAAAACTGATCAATTATCAAATACATAGAAAAGTGTCGATTTTAAAATTTGCTCCTAGACATGTATTAAATCTTTAGTTACATTTTCCTTGTCAATGCCATAAGGCTATAACCGCGAAAATCGAAGTTCTTCAATTGCAGGTACCTTTCTCTGTGACTCTAGTCACGCCTTCATTGGAGTATAAGAGAAAGATCCCCGCAATTAGTGAATTTCGGTTTTCGCTGTAGGCCCCCAGATTTGCTGTCACACGAACGCATTCAGTTACTAGCAGTAACTTTAAGCGATATAAAGTATCTGACGCTGCCGATTACGCATGTTAAATTCCTTAACCAAATGCTTCTTTTGCCTTCCTAAGTGCTTAATTGTATTGAGTTACCATCAAACGTATGACGCATATTACGATACTTAACTGGGACTCAAGACCAATGACTATGTAAAGTTGGCGTAATCCGATGATTTGCTGCCTGTAATGTTATCGTTTGAACGATTCAGAGTAATCATTTTCCGTCACACTGTGACGACATCATACCTATACAATGACTTCCTAAGTCGTAAAATAGTACCTATGATTGTAAGAGCGGCGTATGCACGCATTTACTATGATTCAATAGGTACTCGTATAGACTCTATCATTCACCTTCAAACACTAAATCAGATATAACATCTTTAAGTTCAAATTTACCTAATACTATTAAAAACATAACTATCAGAGCTGTGTGAGTGCTAACAGTAGAGAATCCTTACAAAATTTCGATGTTAACGACCCTTCGTTTGGTAAGCCGTTAAAGTAAGAGTGATGCACAGTTGCACACTTAGGGGCTGTTGAACCAACCACAATTATTATATCCAAATATTATAGCAGCCTGATCAACGTCACTCAAGACTGAATTATAAAATTTTCCATACAATAAAATTTAGCGAACGCTTTAACGGTGACAGACGGTCTGGTTCAACCGACCCTTAGGGCCCGATTCGGATTTTGAAATAGACATCTATTAGATATCTTTTAGACATCACCAAGATACGATAACGATATGTTTAAGATCTAACCTGTCAAATTTGACATTTGCGCGATTCTGGAGATACTCTTGAACGATTTCTTCAGGATATGACTTAGAGATCCAATTCACATCTAATAGATATCTTACGCTCCCTAACGTAAAAGTGACATTGGTTGCCCGAATTGCGCTGCAAAAGAGAACTAGTTGATATCTAAACTATAACGTGTCTAGAATGGATCTAGTACGTGTCGTCTGTTTTGAATATCTTGAAGTTCGAATACGGCAGTAAGTTCGTTTCACTTTCCTTGCTAGAAAAAGCAGTTTGATACGCAGTTTTTTGTTTCGCTTATGTACTCTGTGGTTGTAATTAACTATACCACATTGGCTTGAATGCACTTTAATTAAATGTCGTAACATATGGCGTTCCATTGATTGTGCCAAACGTAGGCTATGATTAAATTCTTGAATGAAATGTGTCTACACGTTTAAGACACGTGACATCTGAATTTCATTGATAAAATGATGATAGTCTAAAGTAAAGGTTTTTTCCACTTCGCCTGTGGATTTATTACTGAGCAAATATTGATTAATTAAACATCAGCGTAACTCAAATATATAATTACAAGACACGTGCTTTGTTTTAAGCAAACTATAAAATTCCGCACAGTATCGATTAAGTAATTATACAAAATAAGTAGGTGAATAAATTTATATTGTTGCGACTTAAAAACATTATAAAATGGTAAAATTTATAAGAATGACCGAGCTATAAAATCTAACTACACAAATCATGGAATTAGAATGAGGTCTACTGTCTAGCAAAATATAAATGCTTAAAACATTTATTTTAAGATTTTTTCATGATCTTTCAGGCATTGCTGTGGTATAATAAAACAAATGTATTATTGACCGGTACGACAGAAGCACAAGCGTGCAAGTTATGAATGACAATTGCATGAACTCTGCTTACCATGCATGATTCAAAAGACAAACGAGGGGTAAGCAAATGCCATGCATTGATAGCGGTGATTTTCCACCCTTCACCCTCGCCCGTATAAAGGTCGCGCCATACAAACCGATTATCTTATTATCCGATCTCCCCTTACTGGATAGCTCTTTTAGTGCTAAAAGTTATAGAAGATCAGTTGAGACGATGACGGTACAAAAACGATAGTGATATCAAATTCAGTTGATAGTGTTAAAAAAAATTTGGGTAGCTACAGTCAGCAAAACTATTGGCTTAATACACCTGCGTATAAAAATGGATGCTAAGCTGACTGTACGCCTAGAACCAGCGTCTAGGTTTAAGAGTAAGCAGACTGAATAGGAACGTTAACGCGTCGTGATAGTCAGAATGCCGGTGTCAGAGTTAATGTTACTATTAACTCTTTGACACCTTCGCTTGTTACACACTAGTATAATTGCGAGACAGCACTCTGCCCAGTAAAAAGATCAAAGACCGAGTGGCTGTCTCGGCCGCGTGGTTCTTTTCTAGGCCGAGTGGCCAGTGATGAGTTCACACCTCGTGAGCGCTCGGTCGATAGCTCTGTCTCGTCACTTTACATACACGTATGATATAATATAAACATATTGCTTGCTGATTTTACTGTCCATTCAATACCCTACTATAACAGTACCTTCTAATTGAGTAGGTATAGGTGTTTTTGTAAAATATTATTTAAACCTTAACTTGTCTCGTGAAGTGTTCAAAATATTCATTCTCTCACATTTGCTGTCACAAAATATTACATGTATAACATTTATCATCATCATCATCTCAGCCATAAGACGTCCACTGCTGAACATAGACCTCCCCCTTTTTTGGGGGGTGAATGCCATAATCGCCACGCTTGGCAGGCGGGTTGGCGATCGCAGTCGAGTACGCCGAATTTGAGGGACGCTGCTGCCCGTCCACCGGTGGTCTTGGACGTGGTTTAAGGACATACCCGGGTCCTGGACGTAGTTTAAGGACATACCCGGGTCCTTTAAGGATATACCCGGGTGAACTCTGCTTACCTTTATAACATTAATACAACATACTAAAACACTATCAATACTATCATGTTGTCCCTGTCACGCCATTAATCACATTGCAACCCTCTCTAAAGATTTTTTTTTAATGTACGAGTATATAAATTATTTGCAAATAGCGAAATATGGCAATAGACCGCCTAATGTGATGACGCCGGAGATTGAAATCCTATTCGACGAGATGAAAATTTTTATTGATGTGATAATGTCTTATAAATCGATGAACACCGGTAGCATGCACGAAAAAGTGTCACGTTGTGGATGGATCACCGGAGTAACGTTACGGCCACGTTTTCTTATGACTATCATCCGTAAACCGACTTTACAGACAGCCATTTTTCTTAGATGTCATAAATAAAAAAAAATGTTTATTCTTCAGGTGGTGATCTGCGGTGCGGTGCCATCGATGGTCCGGTCGGTCCGCCTCTACAGCCAGTGCTCGCACCTCTACGTCAACGTGTTGCCAAACGGCACTGTCATGGCTCGCTCCGATGGAAACGACCAGCGTAAGTACCAACATCTTCATATTCCACAACAGATAACTACACACATACATTCCGTACCACTACCACCAGTTTTAACATGGACATATTCACTGACGTCTAAGTAACTTAAGGGGCCCACTAATTAACAGTCCGCTGGACGGTATCGGCCTGTCAGTTAGAACAGAATTTTGACAGTTCCGAAGAACTGACAGGCCGATACCGTCCGGCGGACTGTTAATCAGTGGGCCCCTTTACTTTCTATGCATCTCGCTCGTACTCGCACATCAGTGCAAGCGAGATATATAGAAAGTAATTTACGTAGACGTTAGCTAATGCTAATGTCAAAACTGGTGATAGCCGTACAGGTCATTGTGGCACTCTTTGGCAGAGCCTATGTCCAGCAGTGGCTGATGTGATGATGATACATGTACATTTATTGTAAGTTAGTATGTGGTGTGAAATAAAGAGTCCCTATGCGGGGCTCCTATTTCTGGACAGCTTGCCCTTCGGGCATCTGAAGCAACCTAACGAACCAACCGAGCGAATTTGTTTAATGTTTTGACACATTACACAGAATCATTACAATCTGCCTGATCTTACGATCGGTCGCCGACATATTGTATTGTATAACTGCTGGACAAGTGGCAGTAGGTTTTTCATTCCCAAGATTCATACAAAATGCGATGATTTGTTTGACAGTGCTCTTCAGCTGTGTTTGTTCTCTTTGTATGAATTGTATGGTTCTATTCACGTCAATTTACCATACCATAGGTATATTTTGGATGTAAGAGAAAGTTGAATTTGGAATTAAGATTCTTTTTAAAAGTCCGTTATAATAAAGGTAGGTATTTGAGCAATGTAATTAAAATCCAGAATTGATATCAAACCGCATTGAAAATAGATATTACTTACCTAATTAGGCTGCAAAGTTCTGACCAATAAGAAATGAAATGAACCTAACGTCGATGTAATATCCTCACTATTCATAGAAAGCATAACATTGTTTAGCAGTGGCGTGGTGAAAACTTACGAGTCCGCGTGTATAGTAAGTACGCTACGTAGGTATATACATATACATAGAAGTCGTACACGGGAACGTATAGGAATATGTCAATACTTGAAGGGTCAACGGCCAGTCGCAGGTACGCGCCATAACGGGGTATGTGCGAGGTTAAAGTTTATAACAACCCCATTATGTTACACGTATTATTGTTACTGAAAATGTCGGAAATACCAGGAATTTACTTTATTGTGAATTCTAGGATATAATTGTATTACTTATATAACTTGAGGACGAAGTTTATACTTGTATTGCAAGTTTTTTTAATTCCAATATTTTATCCTCATGATCATATCCCGTTATATATATAATAAATCTTACGAAAATGCTCTAGAATCTTTAAATTAAAGGTAAACGTACTGGTGCTCGACGCGGTAACTTAAGTCATTGTCAATAGAAGTGACAGCAAGATGTCATCTATTGGGCATTAGCATGTCGAGCACTAGTACGTTTACGCATAAAAATAAATCAATTCAATCTATATCTACAATACCTACTTACATAATTAAATTTGATTATGATCACAGACCAAGTGGATTATGATGATACACTAATAAGGATATAGGTAACAACGATAAATATAATTCTTCTTTTAAACAAATGTCTAGCAGAGATAAGTATGTTAATAAATATATACATACCTATATAAAAAAAACTTAGTGCTTGTAAAATTATGAAATTGAGTTAATGAAATTTGATTAATTCATTGCTTAAGTTTTATCAATGATTTTGTTGCTTGGTGCTTTCTCATAGTGTAATAAATTACCTGCTAGTTGCATTGGATCTTAATACAAGGTAATATTCACTAATATTATTTTATTATGTGTTATTAATATAATACCTAGTATTTATCTCTGATCTTTTACGAGTATGTCGACGACATGGCTGTTCTGTTCACGCCTCCAAGGCGTATACAATTTCAATTCGTAATATATTGTTTTTATTTAATGTAACATGTTACATATATTTTAACAAAATGATTGATTCAGTATCATAGATAAACAAAACATAATCTTAGCATTATTTAACATCTCGGGTCACTCAAATAAGATGGCGATTTGGCGATATATGCCTATTTAAACATATGTGCTAATTGAAATTCTTTTATTACTATAAGGATATTCGATATCGAAATATTATTGGATCCTAAAATACATCACTTTAAAATTCTACGTGGATACTAAATATATCGAGTGAAATGTAGTTATAACCTAATCTCTCAACCATTTTTACTTCGTTTCATAGTTTGTTTAAAACAGAGAAACTACAAGTATTTGCAAACACGTATTAGATAAGTATCCATTATAAGATATTACTCAATGTTTGATTTTTGTAAGAGTATGCAACTTTTAGCGGTCGTCTTCGCAAATATATTTACTTTCACATTTCTTTTTTTCGCGCAGACTTTATGACGAGGTATGTTGCGTGTTTTTTGCAAATACGTATAGTTGGCGATTCACATAGGTAACTAGAGGAGTGATAAAGTGGGCGTAAACAGAAATACATTGTAGAAAATAAAGAATGAGGAAAACTACCTAATTACCTACTTAAGTTGGTTTTTATTCAACATTGATTTAAACACAAATCTGTGTGTGCTCGTTCAAAATTGCAGACTAAAGCTAGTACATTGTAAATATATTGAGTAAGAGTAGGTATTAGATGCAATGATAATCAACAACTAGGTAACAAGAATATTTACAGTTAGGTAGCTTCAATCAAGGTGTTCATAAAGGTATCTTAAAGGTAATCTTTATTTGGAACAAAAATGTGCAAAGACCTTAAAATACCAACGAAAACAAGTAAACTCCCTAAACCTAAAGTTGATGACAGGGTACCTCAAGATTGTCCCATGCAGGCACATTGAAATCTTCCACATTGTATGATATTGTGTGAAGCTATCGGAAGACTGCAAGTATTAAGTTCGATTTTGAACTTTAAGCCGAGGTCATAGGTCGCAATATCGTGTTATTATGACGTCCATCACACAGAAAGGTGTACGTGTAAAATGTGAATCAAGATTACAGGGATCATGTTACAAGCGAATAGTGACCTAATAAAGACAATAACATTAGGTATCTAGGTATTGGTAGTACGAGTATTTGTACGTCAGTTTGCATTATGATATTATGTAGGTATTGTGATATTATGTGCCTGATATATCTAATACCTAAACCGTTATTAATTTAAAAAAAAAGGTCATATGCGAATGCGTTCACGCGTACATACAATACAATCGACCTCAAAACATATCTACAGATGTATTTTGAATAATCCTTTCCCATCGTTTGCGTCACGTTATTGCTACTTGAATCTGTCTCAGTGCAAAAAAGTAATAAAATACGATGTTACCTAAGTAACTAAGAAAATACAATGGGAAAGGATTATTTACTAAATGTGTATAATACACCTTTGCATTTTAGTCCTTTGTAATAAAACGGAAAATCTATAACCCCATGAGTATCATTGACATGTGTAATCTGTAACTTGGTATTGTCCAATAAGGTATCACCCACGTTCATCGTTCATGAGAAAAGAAAGAATATTAACCATCAATTATATCAATAAAATTATACTTTCTATATGTTAACTAATGCTAGCCGGAAAACCATTAATCTAATATGAACAATAATTGCGTGAGAATAAACATTTATTTGATGCTACAAAAATTTTTAATCACCTGCCCCATGTTAGCATACGTGTTAGTTGTGAGGCAATAAAAGAAACGACGTGGCCAATATTAAATTTAACGATTTAATATTGAATCTCCGTTATTCCTTGACCCGTTATCCAGTACTTTTCATTCCGTGACAGGGTTCATGATACCTTGGTAAGTTCTGTTTTCATCGGAATCAGTATCTCCGCCTCCTGACGAATACCGCGTGAAATATGTGATACTTTTTAATTAAAATTAGATTTTGAAGTACTGATAAAGAAATTTAATTACTCGAAGTGATTTAGAAAAACGACTGTTCTGAATAACGGAAGTATCGTATGCCTTAGGATTCTAGGAAAAAATATTTCAAAATATTTCAAAGCCAGTTACGTAAAGTTAATCCCGTAAGTCAGTTTTCAACATACTGTAGGTACACAATCTTATATGTATCTCTTTTTGTATTTTTTTTTTAACAAAATCATTGATACTGTCGAGGGCCGACGAGGTTTGAACTCACGACTTTACGTGATTTTTGCCAAATTAAGTGTTAAGTAGGTACTTAGGTAATTGTAAAGTATTATTTTACGGCTCCGTATCGAAGCGTCTGCCTGTACGTCTGTTTAAAATGCTCCCATAGGTATTTTTTTAAACGCCGCCGTCTTTACGATA
This sequence comes from Cydia fagiglandana, assembly GCF_963556715.1. Taxonomy (NCBI): domain Eukaryota; kingdom Metazoa; phylum Arthropoda; class Insecta; order Lepidoptera; family Tortricidae; genus Cydia; species Cydia fagiglandana. The sequence goes on from NC_085941.1 coordinate 10,217,888, forward strand.
ACTTATTTATTATCAGTCTTACATAACACTCAAAGTTCAATGCTTACAGATAACTTGCTCGACATGTATTGTCATATTTGTCCGAAGTATTGCGGATACTTGTATGTATTAAAAAAATCTCAAGAATTTCGTTCAGCTTTACCCCCGGATTTTTATGTGGTTCATTTTTTGTGGCAATTCATCGGGAGAAGGTAGGCGGAACGAAAATTATATGAAATCAATCGATGGAGGCGGCGCGGTGCCTTCCCAAATTAAGTTGTTATTTTATAAAAAGTATAATAATATAAAACCCATAAGGCCCTCCGTTTTGCAAAAAATACCACACACATGCGTGCACTCATTATTATTTAATTGGACCAAAATAACATAATTTGGCGCAAGGGGAAAACGTTTCCGTGAAAGGTTATAAAGACGTTTTTTGCTTTAATACAAACTTATGATTGTTCGTGTCAAACAGAATGTGTATTATCATTTGGTTTTGTAGGCAAGGGTTTTTATTAGAATAAGTTTTTTATTATACATTCAGCAGCTGGTATTTACTCTAAATTTCGACAAAAACTATATCGTAGAAGTTTTTGATTACCTCGTTAGCGTCCGGAATCGCAAGAGGCATAACCGTTTGCTGCGGGGTGGCATGACTCGTGATATTTTTGTATAGGTATAAATAATTGCTTCTTCTTCTTCCTCCTCGGTCCCTCATTGCTGAAGATCGCGACCATGTATGCTACGTCTCCACAGTGTGCGATCATAAGCCATAAATAATTGCTTAGGCATGGCATATATACCTAAGTGGTGGCAAAAAATTGGTATCAAAATGTATACAATATAAAATAAATGTTGTTCGTTTTTATTCCAACGAAAGTACCATTACGTTAACGCCTTTAATTGATTAATTTTTAAACCTAATTGCACCGTTTACCAAAGTATAGTATAGATGATACAGTAGTGTGGTAAGCGCAGCAGTGTTAAAAAAAGGTATTTGAAAATAACCTTAAAAATACAGTTCATAGCCGGATTTGTAGTAAATAAAACCTAACAGTTTTTTCCCTCAAGACGTAATACGTTAATTTGGCACCGGCGCCAATCCCAGAATCGCCCCATTAATTAAACTATCGACGGCTATTAACAATTAATAAAATACAAGTTTCATGCTCGTCAAAATCAAGGCCTCAAACGAATGATAGCTTATCGTTATTTTATTGCCTTTATTATAACATCTGGTTAACAATTGCTAGGTGGGTGGTCCCGACTTAGTTTCCAATGTTGATGTCGCAAATAAAATGGAATGTGACGGTGTACGTTTTGTAAACAAAGTATTACAATGAGGGAGGTGCAAATATTTAAGAGCGTTGAAATGAAGGTAACGGTTAAACATCGCGCACCGCCAATTTATTGGCTTGTTGCATGTTTTCATGGTGTCAACCGATCTTGTGTTTTTAAGGACCAAATGCATTAACGCAATTTTTATTGCGTTAATGAGAAAATTCAAGTTTTTACTATTTTCGATGTAATTGATTTCTACTTTTCGTGAATTTTTCCAACATTTCAACTTTAATGAAAAATCTACCTCCGTTTATACAAATATTGTAGGAGGAGCTGATCAGAGTTTTTCTTATTCTATCAGATTTGTCGCTTCCTTCAGTTACTTTCATTACGAGTACATAATTATAACGATAACGATGAGTAAACAAAGCGACTATACCTATGCTCCGAAATCCAACATTCATGTCACGTCGTAGAAGACTTACAATTTGCGACAATTTGTGAGCATATCATATTGGTAATAAATTATTTTATCAACGTAACATGCGTAATGGAATTACTTATAATTACGTCATAAAGTCAAAAAGTCACACCAATCAAATCTTCGTAGCGAAAAATATCAATAGGCGCGTTCTTTATCAAGAGTTCAGGCTAGTTTATCTGAAGACGTAGTTTTCCGACAGTTACTATTTGTTTATTTTGACAGTACCAAGTTGAGTTAGTTGGGGCCATAGACTGGGGTGACTTAATTATACCTACTTACTTAAATTGCTTCGAGTAACAGTATTGTTCCTTTCAACTATTCAGTGTTGATGATAGTGGATCAAGCTAAGAAGAAGAGTGAAGATCCCTCAAGAAATGTGTATCTGTATATATCTATATTTTTTGTGTAACTCCTACTGTCTCCTCCACAAATCACATAAAGCTAAGAAGAATGTTACTACATATGACTAAGAAGAAGCTAAGAAGAGTGTCACTATGACTGTTGCTACCTCTACTGTCTGTTTATGTTACTGTACATTTATAGTAAACTACGAGTATGTGAGGTGTGCAATAAAGAGTATTGTGTATTGCAGCGGTCGGCAACCTTTTAGCAGCCAAGGGCCAAATAGTAGTTACCGAAGTTGACGCGGGCCGCACTTTGTTAATATTTATGACTTTATCAGATATTGTCGTTTGTCAATATTACATACAAAATAGCCAGGGAGGCACGCGGGCCGCTTGTTGCCGACCGCTGGTGTATTGTATGACAATTTCAAATCTGACAGTGTACGGCAGTGCATTGTTTGTCTACATTGTGGGCCATTATCGAAAGTCGTCAGTTTATCTTATGCGTCTGACCTGATTCCGATCGCATTTGTCCCTTCTCATTACCATGCGATAACACCCAATACACGATTTAGCACGGTCTTTATTGCCATCTCCTTAGTGACGATTTTTGGCTGTCAAATAATGGATTACTGTGATGTTTTGCGCACTTGCACCTACTTCCTTTATGTCATGAATTTAGGTCTGATTCATATTTTATCTCTTAAACGTATTATCCTTATCTTTTTTCTTTAAATTGTAGGTCAATGTTTCTTTCTTCGAATCTCTCTTTCTCAATCTTTTAGTCGAACAGTTTTTTTACAGACTAATAACAATTAAAAATAAATAATAGACGCAAATGTAGGTAACATAACAATTAAAAATAAATAATAGACGCAAATGTAGGTAACGAGAGATACATATATATCTTATAATATCTATATAACATCTGTGATATAATATAACCGGGATGTTGATAATCAATTAGTGTTATTAATTGATTAATCTTTAATTAATTACTTAATTGATTCCAATAAGGTACTTAATGTTGGATAAGCAAGCTCATCTACACCCTAAAAATCGGTAGCAGTTTCCGGCTCTGAACTATCTCTCGACCGTAATCCATAAGCCATTAGACTAAAATATACCGGGTGTGGCCTGTAACATGAGCAAATAATTTTATTAAAACATAGATTGTACTCCTCAAACGGTGACACTTTTGTTCTACAACTTTTAAAAATTATGAAGTATTTAGACAAAATAAATATTATCTTCAACGGACGCCATCGCCACGCCATATCATTGTGATTGACGTTGCTTGTCACGCCTTAAACATAACATAATCCGCAGTACATTGCGTCTTAGAATAAACTTTAAAGTGTATTAAAAATGAAATCACAAGTTATTTTTAAAAGTCGCTGAACAAATGTTGGTCAGTATGAGGAGTATAGTCTACAGTTTAATTTTTTGCTCATATTACAGGCCACACCCGGTATACGATTAATGTTGAATGGTAGATGCACAGGGTAGAAAAAATTAATGGGACTTGGACAAAAATTTCATCGTAGTAGATTGCTCTATGCAATAGACAAGTAATATTTCTTATTAGACACCGCATGCCTAGTAGATCTGCGTGCATGGCTCAGTTTTCGGAGGCAAAACGTACCAATCCTAATGATTAATTAAATGCGACCCAAATGTTATCAATATCGATAGCAAGTAATTTCTAAGTCATAATAACAAATCTAACTCGTCCTTGAAGTACATAAATCATAATTATTAAATAATATGTTAGCTCCCCTATTATCTACATATATATTTGTAAATCTTTTTGATTTATTCTTATTGCAACTGATATCTGACATTGACTGTAGTCATTCTGACAATAATGAAAATAATAATTCACATCATTTATTAGTGAAAAATTATATTTCGTACTTTTTAAACGTCAAACTAAATTGCACATACGAGGAAAGGATGCAACAGATACTCTTTACATCAGCAACATCAAGGCACTGAGTAGTAAGATATTAAGTGAATCACACATAGTATTAGTGTCAATGCCACAGTGTTTGTGGTTGTATCTGGCTAGACGGCAATATGATATGACTAATCTAAGTTATGATAACCTAAGATGCGATTTGACAGTTCTGTGAACACGATATGTTGCAATCTGCATAAGATATACAATCATCTGTGTCGATAGTGGACATTAACATGCATTCTTGTAGTTGAGGTTATCTTGGATTTGAAATTAATTCAATATCTTGTTTACGTGATGCCTGCGGATGCGCAGATATATCTGAGCAGTTGCTGCAAGTACAATTAAAGGTATTTGGGGATAGAGAGAGGGGCAATATTATATAAAATAATTCAAGTAAATATATACTTCCCAATTATATGAATGGCATTGTACTGCTAAATTAATATATATCGTACATGTAGCATTGTCAACAACGAGCCCCATACAAATTTGACGGCTTAATACACGGGATAAGCTTTAAAAAATTAAAGAATAACGAGAGATTCTTAAAAAGAAACATTGTTTATAAAATTTGCAGAGCATTACCACGATTGACCTGTAAAATATTTTTCGTGTTCTATTTGGATATATGTCTGGGGCTTTAAATTTTCATTGACATGTCACGTGTTTCACTGGACATCAGACATGTCACAAGTCACGCGCTAGCCGCGTTTGTATTTTAAAAACGGTTTCGATATATATTAGTTTTATTCAAATAAAAAAAAAACATAGTTCAAATTTACTTACCTATTAAGGTTACAAAAAGAATGGAAAAATACACTACTGCAACAAACTCATTACGAAACACAAACCTTAAATCTTCATCACGCAGCCCTATTTGCCCACAGATGAAGTTATCCAGATTAGCTTAAGGGATCAAGCACTGACGCTTTTGGATGCCGCATTTTCCTGGTGACAGACGCTGCGGCATTGGGGGTTATCTGTAGCTCAGCAGTGTCTATGGATCTGTGTTTACAGTATTAAGCGCTTTCCTGTCGTCGGGGGGCGCTAGCTTCTGTGGCGCGTGTTCATAGTACGATGTTTAAAAGTGTTCGTGGAATTATAATACTAACTAACTAAAATATCCAAACTAACTAACTAAAGGTTAACTCTTAAGAGTCATCATCGTTTTGTGTGGGACCGTTGTTCGGTATAGGCAAACGTTTTTGTTGTTTATTTCGTAAGCTGATGGAAGACAAGTAGGGGTCGGACGATTCTAAGGCTCTGTGGAATAAGTCTAAAATAGTCGTCATACGATTTAATTTTCTGGTATGGTGCTCCCTGTCATAACGCCAGTATTTATTTCTTGACTCGCCAGCTTGTTCAGACAACATACCTATCGGCAGCGTACTAGCCTCTATAATGCTTCGACCATGTATCAATATCTTATGTAACGAAACTGACATGTAAAACCACTCATATTTTTTCACGTATTTCTTTGCAAGTGAGCTACAAAATTCTTCAAATTTCTCTGTATCAATATGTAACCCACTCGATAGAGCTACCAATATTGTATGCAAGTCTTCTACAAGCCACATCTCTAGACCTAAGATTTCAGCAAACGTTTTTCGGTGTTCATCCGATAATGCTGTGCGTGCAGTATTACCATCATTTGTCGTCCCTGCATTAGGGCGAACAACATCAACTAACAGTGACATTTTTGCTCTAATTTCCGCCTGTATTGACTTTTTTCGTTCTTCGACTATCTTCGCTTCCGGAGTGTTTTTGTTTACTCGCCACTTCATAACCGCTGGATAATTTTTATAGCCTAAATGCAGTAAAAATTCAAAAATCCTGATCCAGGCGTGTAGTGGGCTTAATCCATGTCTTAAAGCTTCATGATTTATTTTCTTTTCACGAACAAGCTTTAGATTATTAAACTCGACTGATGTAGCACTGCAGCACGCGCAACGAAGTTGTGAAGTTGTTCCCGTTATTATATTGTACACCTTACCATCAATGATGGTTAAGTGTAGCAAAGGATCTGCGATCAATGTATGACTGGAAAGAGTTTCAGCATAAATCGGAACTAAAGTTTTAATTTCATCCTCAACGCGTTGTTTTTCGCTCGTTACCAGTCCTTTAGTCTCTTTCCTGTACTGTATTTTTAGTGGGCGGCAAAAACGAAAGGATTGTGGACAGGGGTTAGTCCACAGGACAAAGCCGTCTTGTGTTTTTAGTTGCAATGGTATGTATGTAGTTGCGAATAAGCAATTTTCATTATCATCGTCTTCGGCATCTATGAACTTTTGTTTATAAAAAGACTGGCCTGTACTGCCGTCAAACCCCCAGGAACCTTCAAGTGTACAATAAAGATCATTTTTTTGCTTTTGCCTGCAGTATTCTGATATTTGTTCATCGCAGACTTCTACAATCCTTCGGAATGTGTGTATCAACAGACTTTGTAACGAAACACTTGCTTCTCTTTCAGTAACGGTTATTTCCTCTTCCGGGTAACATTTCTTCTTAGCTATTTGTACCTTATAATACGGAGGATAAGCTGGGAATCCTCTTTCTTTCAAATCTTTCTGCTGTGTAGTGTAATCATATACAGTCAGTTTTCTATCAATTATGTATGACAGAGCTTCATCAGAGGTATAGGGTTTAGGCGCCGACATGGATTTTAAGGTCGTTGCAATTTTTTTAGGACGTGTAGGACTTTTCAAACATTCATTTACTACAAATTCTAATTCCCGAGCTGAACTTTTGTCAAGATTCTTGCCGGTTTCATCTTTAACAATACGTGACATAACTTTAATAATTTTGGCATGAGGTTCTTCTTGAAGCGATTCCTGGAGAGTTCTGCATGCACGACGTTTTTGGCGGTCACTTAAATCTTCAAAAGAATGGGTAGAACAGCTAGGACTATCAAAAGAAGTTCCAGGTTTTGGAGCTACTGATAGTTCATGTTTTTGTAGTTTTAAAGTATCTTGTAGGGAAAAGCTACAAGTTTCTGTGTCTAATGAAGTTGATGGATTATCTGAAGTTAATATATGTGGTGTTTCCGGTTCTATAACGTTAGGTTGTGATAAAGGACTTTCTTGGATGTTCAATTTTGGTACTTCGATTTCGAAAATGGTCGATAGCCAGGTTTTGTTTTTATTGCAAAATCGGTTAAAGTTTCTTTTACTATTCTTGTATAAGGTTTCACATTTGTCTAAAAACTTAGTAATCCTGTTTTTAAATTCTTTGTTTTCCGTGTCAATAATGCTCGGAATTCCATTCGGATATAAAGCTTTTAATACAGTAAGGCATCGTTCGTCACTATCAAGATTCAATGGTCTCGTCTTAACACCATATGAATGTGCCTTATCTTGTAGAATTCTGTAAATATCTAGTTTCGTGAGCGATTTCTTTTGATCCTCATTCATGCTTTGGTAGGCGGTTGTTGGAATTGCCACTCGCTGACCAGCATGAGGGTTGGCGCCCTCATGCCCCCCTAGCATTAAGTCCTCTGGTCGGGGCCCAGAAGGACATCCCTCAGCAGGACGGGTCAGTGCCTGCTGAGGCAAAGCAGTGCCATGGGTCTTTAACGGCTCCATGACACCTCACCCCCGCTTCTCCAGATATTATGTATAGGAATTGGGTTTCGACTAGTGTCTAACGAGGGCGGACCCCTTCCCAATCCCACATAATATCTTTCATCGAAGATTGTTAATGAAAACTATTGATGATGTGATGATGAAAGAGAGAGGAGCACTGTCGCTCTACCATTTTTCCTGGAAAAGAAAATATTTTGTTGTAGCAGACTAGAGATGTGACAACCCTAACCTAAAATTTGAAAAAATTGTATCTCCTTATTCCTGCCTTAGTTGCGTTTGATATTTTTTATGGTAATAGTTATCATCTTGCTTAACATATACGCAGTGAAAAAAAATGCGACCGTGAAGGGAATAGCCGAAAAAATAATAATTGACATATCAAAGAAATTAATTAATTGACGACTACTTGAGAGTATATCTTTATGTTTATATGCGTATAATGGTGCTATTAAGTCATGTCTAGCATACCAGGAAGCATTTATTGATTAATCTGCTTCGACAGAGCATAAAATGCGTTTCTATGGTTTTTCAGGACTTTTCTCGATTTTTTAAATATCTCAAAAACTATGGTACTTAAAGCCATTGGAGTTTTAACACAAGCTTTTGTTGGTTATTATCTATCCAAAAAGCGCAAAAAAAGAGATGGCCGCAACTAAGGCAAAATCACACACTGTGCGACCGTAATCCCTATGGGTCACTGCGACAATTTTAATTAGATAGTTTTATATGTAAAATATCTTGTAGGACTTGTAGGTTATTTGAAATGATCATGTATAGAATCATAAATATTAGTACGCATTTGCGTATTAATATACTTATTATATGACTTTACTTAGTATGAATATGATGTTTTAGAAATTGCCACGCGCCGCTACGCCAAAAAGCCGCTAACTTGTCCATGTCGGCGGCAGATCGTAAAACCGGGCATATCGAGATATTCCTAGGCATATCATGAAACGCCGCCATTTCATGATCTGACTAAGATTTGCCCAGGCATATCACGATCTGCCTTATAAAAGAGGCGGCAGATCGATCAGAGCATTGGCATTCGTTGATATTCCTAGCTTCATACCGGGCGCATCGTAAAATAACCTCGTGAGGATTGTACGATATGGCTGGTGTTCGCTAGGCATATCATGAAATGCCGGCATTTCATGATATGCCTAGGAATATCACCCTGTGAGATGTGCACGATATGGCTGGTGTTCGCTAGGCATATCATGAAATGCCGGCGTTTCATGATCTGCCTAGGAATATCACCCTGTGAGGTTTGCACGATATGGCTGGTGTTCGCTAGGCATATCATGAAATGCCGGCGTTTCATGATCTGCCTAGGAATATCACCCCGTGTTGCAAAACGATGCGGTTTTGGAATGAGATGCAATGCCAATTCACAACATTCAGGATCGAGCATAAATATCTATACTCACCGGTAATAAACGGTACAACACGATAAAATAACCAAAGGATATACGCACTGGACTGACCTGATACTGCAGCAATGGCGGAATCCTCTCGATGCCACTAGTTCTTTTTTACGTTCAGCACCTTCTCCTCTTTCACACGCCGGCCGGCGGTACGTTAAACAGTCTTAGGGCTTTTGTCACGCACGATATATCACTAAAACACTTAGTTTTGGAGGCTTAATACATATAATGTGATTTAAATCGATAGCGGTCGATCCGCATGCCGCGGCGTCTCGCTAGTTCTCTCCTTCTCCAACAGAGGCGCTGCTGAGGCTCGTCCTGAGCGGGCCGCCCGAGAGTTTCGGACGATCCTATTGGCTAAAATGTCAATATTGTATCGTTGTGAAGTGCGTTTTGGCTTTGCATCAAAGAATATAATACTCACTCTTTGCATCGATAAACGGTAGAAGCGCGCAGAAATTTGATTAATTACTTAAAAACTAAACGTTAAGAACGGAACACCCCTTGAGGCTTGCACGATATGGCTGGTGTTCGCTAGGCAGATCATGAAATGCCGGCGTTTCATGATTTGCCTAGGAAAATCACCCCGTGAGGTTTGCACGATAAGGCTGGTGTTCGCTAGGCATATCATGAAATGCCGGCGTTTCATGATCTGCCTAGGAATATCACCCCTTGAGGTTTGCACGATATGGCTGGTGTTCGCTAGGCATATCATGAAATGCCGGCGTTTCATGATCTGCCTAGGAATATCACCCCTTGAGGCTTGCACGATATGGCTGGTGTTCGCTAGGCAGATCATGAAATGCCGGCGTTTCATGATTTGCCTAGGAAAATCACCCCGTGAGGTTTGCACGATAAAGGCCGATTTAGACGATGCCAGAACTCGCATGCGAGTTTCATACCATTGCGGGTTTTAATTGGTCGGTTGAATTTGACGTAATCCACAGTCCGCAGTGTAACTAAAATCGCATGCGAGTTCGCGCGCCGTCTAAATCAGCCCTAAGGCTGGTGTTCGCTAGGCATATCATGAAATGCCGGCGTTTCATGATCTGCCTAGGAATATCACCCCTTGAGGTTTGCACGATATGGCTTGTGTTCGCTAGGCATATCATGAAATGCCGGCGTTTCATGATCTGCCTAGGAAAATCACCCCGTGAGGTTTGCACGATATGGCTGGTGTTCGTTAGGCATATCATGAAATGCCGGCGTTTCATGATCTGCCTAGGAATATCACACCCTACTTATTTGATATGCCTAAACGTAGCCAGGCAAATCGTCAAACGTTGAGGTTTGAACGATATGGCTAGTAGTCGTTAGTCAGATCATGAAATGGCGGCGTTTCATGATATGCCTAGGAATATCTCGATATGCCCGATTTTACGATCTGCCGCCGACATCCATATTATGACCCGTGAATCGTGATGAATCGTTTTGCGTGAAAATATACCAAATAAAATTACCTATTAATAGTTATTTGCAATCATAATTTTTTAACGCACGAACATGAGGATAATACTAACTTTAAAATGTTACATATCGTTTAAAAACATCATTTAAAGGTCGATACCAGACAACATGTGGAAGCAACTCATAATTTGCATCAACTTACTATAGTATGCCACTGTAGATAAAATGCAACTTTCCAATTAATTTTTGAAAGGTAAAAAGAGCCTTTCCGAGCTGGTATGGTAAAAAAATACAGCACATGGACATGGTTTACATATTGGATGGATTACAGTACATAATATTAAACACCCGTTCACGTATCCATAATTGTATGCCATTTCAGATGCCACACGTCGCTGCATCAGTATGCTAATAATTTTGCCGTGTATGTCGTCGTGATGTTTCGAGACCATTTGCATGAAAATAATAGAAAATGACCTCACTGACGGCCCAATTCGAACTTTAAGATACGTCAGTTAATAGATCTAGAAAAGATGTGGATTAGATATGTCAGTGTCAAAAGTGAAGAAATGTCCCATTTGACACTGTCATATCTAATCCATATCTTTTCTAGATCAATTTTTTTTTTTTAATTTATTTATTAACACAAAATAATACAATTAAAAAATCATGACAGCGAACAAAGCCCCCTGAGGCTGTAATTAATTAACTGACGTATCTTAAAGTTCGAATTGGGTCGTCAAACTTTTTAAGTACAAACAATATAAAAAATATTGATTGGTGTAAAATCTGATGCGGGCTCATTCCCGTACCGGACGCTACTATGCTAACGTTCAGCTACCAAGGAAGCATTCCGGAATTTACTCCAAGATTTCTGTCAAATGCTTACCTACCGCAGCGGGAGGATTTGCCGGCTTATCCCGCGATTACGTGGGACACGTTTATAGTCCTGGCTTATCTAGCTGTAACAATTAACTAGCCGGGAGAAACACAGTACGTCGTTTAATAGAGATGTGATGATCGTGTGGTAAAGATTTGTGTACGTTTGCGTAAAAAGAATAGATTTAGATTTAGATATTTATTCTCATAATATTAAATTACATTATAAATTATGCTAGACTAATCTACACGAATTTATATTATGATCGTCATTCATATTTACATAATATTATTTAATACATACAAATTAAAAAATGTCTTGCATTAATTAATCTTATGTCAACAATTTATCCATTCATGTCAAAACAAAATACGGTAATAACTTAATATTCTCGGACTTCAGTCAATTCATTTATACGCAATTCATTGCGTACGCGTATAAAGTACCTACCTACTTGGGAAAGGAAGAAATATTGTCAATACTGTAGGCCCACTATATAATTACGCAAGACTTAATTTTTTTAGATTGTCAGATTGCCACGGCAAATATTTTTTTTTGATAATTACCTACTAAGATTACTTTTCTATTTGAAGTAAGTACACGTAATCATTTATAGTTGTTACGGATATATATAGTATAGGGTACATACAGGATTTGTGATAATTTCATGTGTCAAACCTTACAAACGGCTGGATCTCGAATCTTATAACTCAAGTTTTGGCTCAAGTATAAACCTGTAAGCATTTAGGTATATTAAACGAAACTATATATTTAGTATAAGTCATAACTCTTGTTTTTATAGGACCTCGAAGGGTTCAAATAGCCAATGTGCACGCTTTAAAAATTACATGGTAGCTCGGATGACCGCTCGAGTCGCTACTTTATGGCCCCACGGCGCCTAACTCATGGTTATTTTGTCGACACGAAAATCAAAACACCCTTATTTCTTTTTGGTGTTACTTAGCAGCATAGGGTGTCCCAAAGCCTGACCATGTATATTATAGGTACAAGAAGAAAAAACCGGCCAAGTGCGAGTCGGACTCTTAAAGAGTTTACATAATTTTGCCTTTATTTTTAAAACTTCTGTAACAACAGTAGCATGATTTTGAGATGTACGTATGTACAATATGTATTTATAATCGGTTTGTCGCAGTTCACATAACCTACAACAGAAATATTATATGAGTCGCTTAACTTCAAACTCGGGTAAATCCATCTGTCAGATTATGCGATTTTGGTATTAAGAAAACGTAATAGGGTAGATATTTGCTGAGAGGGTCCAATGGATTTAACCGAGTTTGCAGTTAAGCGACACATATTTGCATTATGTTGTTGAAACGCAGGTAATGCATAATATTAAGTAGGTAAGTAAGTGTTTTGTTTGCAAATATATGTAATTACATGTATTATTGTGTATAATCTTTCTAAATTATCTATTACAGAAATTAATCGGTAGCCTGGCAAAATGTAATTTAATTGTTATTACAATTTATGCATGCAATAACGGATGAGAACTTTATAAAAAAAATAAAAATAACAAAGTAAAGTTTCCTTTCATAGCCGTATTGGATGCACCATAGGACTTGAGGTACATAACCCTTGCTATGCTTGATCTAGAGCGCCAAGAATTTACCATATTGCAGAAAACGCTGCGACAGATAAAAAAAAAGTTAGGACGTTTTAAGGGCACAATAATTATCAAGTATTCGTTATCAAGTATCAAGTACGAGTTCTAGACCAAGAGTCCACTTAACAGAGGAATGCACTTTGGCACATACTATCACCAGTTTCGTTATCGCATTCCAAATCCACATTTATCCCGTTAAATTTATAGCATGTTTAATCGAAAATTAATTTTGAAGACAGCAGCTTTGGATTTGAAATTGATTGGTTTTGGATTCGAGTTGAATCCATTTTATCGGCGATTTGCCGATATTAGCTGATAACGCGACCGCATTATTTAAAGTAGGTCATGAAAATTCGGACATTATCATCTACCAGGTTTTTATACGAATTCAAACGTTAAAAAAGTGTACCTATTGATAATAAAAGGATTCATCTCTGTTTTGGTTATTTTTGATAATAGATGTCAATAAAATGGAAAGAGACACGTTAAAACGTTATTACAATTAATTAACAAAAGAATTAGGGACGTCTTTAAAACATACATGTTGGACTTTAGATTAAATCAAGGACAAGAAAAATCTATCCCAAAAATAAATAGAGGAAACTTTGTTATGTATACAAAAATATCGGCTCCGTTAAATGCAGGTGAGTTGGGAGTACCGAGATTAGTTACATCGATACGGCTACTATCAGTGCGATAGCCGGCCGTTGACCCCCGATTGGTCATTTACGGACATGGCGTGCTTGCACGGAGTTAACAACACATGCTTGAGTTTTGCCATAGAGAATTTTAACATTGAACATGTTTTTTCGATCGCATCAGTAGCCCTCCAATTTCAGCCAGATAGTGAGACATCGCCCTGGTCTCGTGAGTTTTAGGGCTACGGTCCAGGTGTCAAAAGATTCGTCTTAACAAGGGTATAATATGGTGAAAAAATATTTTGAAAAAGTCAAAAACTCTTTTCGGAAATCTCAAAAATGTAGAAAAATGACGCATATTTTCGGTATCTTGTCGCACTAAATCGACAATTTATCGAAAAAGAAAAGCGATATCGAAAAAATTAAAAAAGTTAGGCTACATTTTGAAAAAAAAACCGGACCTCTCTATCTCTTACGGCCTAGGCTGTGGCTTATCCTTTATGTAGCGAAATGTCAGGATATGGTTTTGCTCTCCAGTGTCGATACACTGGTACAATACAGTGTCTAAACGCCGATGCGTTTGGAATAATAGGTGATGCTACTGATGCTTAATATATGTGGGTGTAATTGTACCTGTCCAAAAAGTATTAAAAAGTTTCATTAAATTCAGCGCTAGGGTCACAAACAATAGTTTTAAATGAAAAACGTTTAATTTTTAAACAATAAAATTGTATTTCTTTTTCGAGGCTCATTTTTAATCTCAGTCTAAGATTATGGTACAACTATATTGTTATAATTCTACATTTGTACTTATGATTTAGGAAAAATTGAAGTGTTCTTATAAAGAGACCCAGCTGCTTTCACTTCGTAGGAAACTAGCTTATTAAGAGTGTCATAAAAATATTGTCACAGTATATGCGAGGAAAGAGAAAATTCACGCGTCGGCGAGCTCAAAGACTCGTTAGCCGGCGGATCTTGTTGTCTTTTCGAAATTAACTCTTGGGCAATGTTGACAGGCCGCTGCTCGCTTGGAATCTATGTAACATCACATAACACGCTGAAGGCTAGTGTGGGGCATAGACAAATCTGTGGTCACTTAAAATCGATCAAAAATTGTTTAGGCGTTCGCTTAAGTTGATAGTGTATGCTCTGTACCCAATAAAAAGCGAGCGAATACGTAACCCTTAATATCCGTTTTATGAAGAAAATCATACTCCCTTTTCACAAATACCTTTACAAGTTCTCTGTCGACAGTTTACAGTAGGTACTCTTGACGGAGTGTTCGCGGAAAAACTCCTCTCAAACTACGGTTTGAGTGCGCGATTCTTAGGTATAGGTTGTAAGGTGTTAGGTACACTGTAATTTTGGTTTCCCCAATGTATGTAAATAAGGTAAAAATTTGGCTAAATCATAACAAGCTGAAAAAGTCCGAGATTTATTACGCCAACGTTCTTTGAAAGTTCATGTTTATGTTATTCTGAAAAGATGTAGGTAAATACTAAATAGTGATTTTTCTTCGTTTACTTAATATAAACACCATTCAAAAATGTCTCCAACGCACCCAACAGCGTGTTTTCACTTCTCCAGATGTTAATTGAAATGACTTGACCGTCGGGTCCTGGCCTTTTTATTTTATTAATTTTTATTCGGGCCCATCGCGCGATCATCAAATTCCGACGAACTTTCTTACATTACCCATTGATGACCGCGGCGGGCTTACATGTTGCAGTGAAAGTTGGTAAAATATTCATGTAAATTTAATTGTATCAATTATAAAATGTCAGTGCGACGCCTTCTTTCATTACTTTAAGGGTGAAAATGACGTTTGCAAAATACGGAACGTATATCCTTTTCTTATAATGCTGAAGGTTTTGAGTACCAGATTGAAATCGGAACTTAAAGACACATTTTTTTTACTTGACTTGTTTATATGAAAATTAATAGATATCAAATATCAACATATTTTACTTCTGTAAGTAGGATCGTTCAAAGTGAAATATATTATTAATATTTTTAAATACTAACCCAAAAATCATCAACATGTAACCCAACTCTTAACATCTCAAGTATTGAATGTCCAGCGATAGATTAATATTTATTGACATTTTATTTTTGTACTTTATTAGCGTTCAGTGTCATTAGTTGTCGCTCCTGACACTCTTACTCTCTCCCTCATATTAGTAATTGAATTTACTATGTGACCGACGCATGAGGCGGCGGCGCGTCATTATTTTAAAGCATTAAGCCAAAGCGGCGTATACGCATTTTACTCCTAAACCCTCTTAAGCTCTATTGGCTTAAAGCGGTAGTATTGTAAGCATTAGTCGATACATGTAAATGAGAATTCTTAGAATATTTACTTTCTATTTAATAAACATAAGGCTAATTAATGTATTGAAGCGCGTGTGAGATGAAAGTTTGGTAGTCCGTGATTGGATGTTAATAACTTGCAGCTTAATTACATTTTTAATTAAGTCATTTGAATCCTTTAATAGGGCTTGGACGAAAGATAGAATTTGTCTAATTGTAGTCGTCTTTTTAAATATTCAATGATCAATTTACTTTCAATTCAATATGATTATCTTATGTATGAGTCTGTTTATTACTTTAATAAATAACCAATAAAATTAATAATTTTACTATTGAGATTGCATTTTTGCCTCAGAATGATGCATTATTTAGGGTCTTTCTTATCTAAAGACATTAGTTAATGTGGAAACGTTTTTGTTGTTACAGCGAATCTCACCATCAGTTCGCGCGGCTACAGTCTCGAGCTGCTCATCCACTCGCCCGTGCAGGACATGTACCTCTGCTTCAACAAGGCCAAACTGGTCGGCAGGCGACTGGTAAGTCTAATCATATGAGCTTAATATTAATTGAACTATCATGTTCAGGAAAGTTTCTTTAACCTCGTTTCCTTGTACACAGACGCATGCCCAAGCGATGAAACAGCCCAACTGCCTCTTCAAAGAGGAGTTTGTGGACGGCTACAACAGATACCACCTCGTGAAGAACACCGACCGCTACATAGGCTTCAACCGGCGCGGCCTGCAGCTTCGGCGCGGCAAGAGCCTCCTCCCCGAGCGCAGCCACAAGTGTCTGTCCTTCATGAAGGAGGCCCACGACTTCGACATCAACCGACACAACACGTTGCTCGCGGGCGACCCGCCCAAGTGGCGCCAGCGTAGGCTCCGGCCGCCGCCACAGAACTCCATCAGCCCGCCGTACCGTGTGCGGCACCACCACCGCCGGCAGTGGCCGCGGCGGAAGAGCCCCAATGGCACGTAGGTGCCCCAGCTTAGCAGCTCCTTTACGCTTCAACGCTTCGCGCGTTCCGTTGCCAGCTGTCGATGGACCTTGTGAGTGGACAGAGTATTAGTCAACTATCGCAGTATTATTACAGTGACGAGGACTGGATAGCGTTAAGTTAGGGCTCGGTCGCGGTGGCCGCGGCGGCTCAAACGCCGCATGAATGGTAGCTGAAGCGAGAGAGCAAACATTTGAATGGAGAAAAAAGCCGAGCCGGGACGTCGTTCGGAGCTGTGAAATTCCTTAAGGTCGTGTAATATCGTGGCGCTCGTTTGCTCTTGTGCCTGCGGTCAGACTCGTGCTCTAAAAGGAAAAAAAGGCTTTCTGTGGAAAGAGTAAATAGTAGTCGCGCTAGTCACGAGTCTTCCGACAGACCACCGCACTGGAGGACGGCGCGCGCGCCGCTCGCTCCGCCGCTCGCCGCGCATGCTCGGTCACCACGGCTCGGCCGCGCATGCTTGGGCTGGCTCGCCATGAATGTAGCAAAACGCCTTCACGTCAATTCTCAGTGTGTTATTATTTAAATGCTTTACTGTTACTTAAGTACGAATTGTGTTATCTGCTTGTAAATATAATAAAATAATTGTGTTTACATACTTATTTATCAAAAGACTTTAATCGGAATTTGTAAACGTAGATGTTAGTTGTAAAGTTGTATTAAAATGTTTTGTATTTAATTATGGGTGTAAAACCAATCGCTCTCTCCCGCTCGCTAGCCTCAGCTCATACTCTAGTTCTCTCGGGTTACTATACATTCCCATTGCGCAGTAGTTTATGTTCAACTTGGCATTGATTGTTTGTTTTGAACGTTTGTACATATTATTTTAAGAGTTCATCTGAGAGTGATAGGTTTCTATTATGAATCTCTTTTCTGTCCTTGTTTTCGCGTCATCCATTTTGAATTATTGGTTTCGAATTAATGTAAATTTACTTAACAAACGAATGACAATACTTCTGCTTCTTGTACAATTACTTTTTCATATCCATACTTAATAGAGGACATTATAATCTTAATATTTTAATAAGATCTGTGCCATAGTGTGGTGGCAGTGTACGACTTTGTGTTCGCATTGTAACTAGTGTATTAAGTGTATGTCTGTAAACTTCGAGTAAACTAATATGTTTAACATTAGGCGGAGAAAACTGTTCAGTGTATTCAAATAAAAAGTAATATTCCGATTGTTGGAGTGTTCGTCCTCGTAAAGCTGCCGACTGGTTCTCCGTACCCATCAATAAATGTATGTTAACTGCAACGCCGGCGCACGGCAAACATTCCACACAATGGGGTGTAAAACAAATTCCCGACCATGCGCTTAACACAGTATGTCAACGCGATGACACTGTCTAATGTATTACTGTGTCTAATTATAAGTACCTATCAGATGCTGAGATCGAAATCATATAATTGCTAAGAAAAATTACGAAATTAAATCATATTTAACTCGCAAACGCCTGTTGTTTTTTTACCGTATGCCATTTAACCTATAGAGAAAAGCCACTATCTATACTTATAAGGTAATGCTTTATATTTTTCTTTAATAATAATACTTTTAAACGGTCATAACGGTCCATTTAGTTTATTATTATTACTCTTAAAAACATACATAGCATAGTTAGATAAAATTGTTACTTTGAGGTAAGGACATTTAGGTACCATTATAAAACACCATTCGTGCATGAATTTTATTTTATACTGCCAAGAATTTGCATTAATTACTTGATAACATAACCGTAAGTTCATTCTACGTGACCAAAAAGGCTGTAAATCTTACATCAGGAACCTGTCATTATGTTTACTCAAAAGTAGCCGGTCAGGGGCGGTCAGAAAAAAGGGCGAGATTTCCAATAAGTGGGCCGGAAGAGGTCGCGGGTGAAATGTAACCAGATGACGCTTTCGCTACTAAACGACGTCACAGCCGAGAAGCTGTTAGGTTCTTAATACATTTCGGAGGTGAAGCAGTGTGGCGGAGGAGCAATGCGCGTGCGCGGCGCGATTAGCACCTGCGCAGAGTACTACTGCGTAGAGGCAACACAGTTTTTGAAGTAAAAACTTCTTTAGCGGCGCTATGCACTTTTTGTGATGGGGAAAAATGTTAAACTCGCGACAGGCCACGTGACCGAAAGATTCGTAAGACGTAAGACGGACACGTTACCTGATCAAAATACAATGACATTGAGTTTTCACTTCTGCCGGTACTCCCGGAGTGCAACCCGTTGTTTTTTTTTGTTTTCAGACAAGGATCTTATAATATTACACCATTTGATATTAACACATTATGCCAAATTATTAAAAAGGTTCAAATAGGTATGTATTTATTGGTGTTGTATGTGTTTTTGTTTTCTTTAGTATGTTTGTAAAGTTGTAGTAATAGTTCGTTTTGTTAGCATTAGAAAAAGACTACGCGATCTTGACGTGTCTTTTAATTGAAAAACGCTTTTTAAAAATTAGTAGGTAACTAGTACGAGTACTTATTACTTATGAAAGCAAAATAATGTAAATAATCGTATATGATTCGTAATTGTTACATATTTGCCGTGACTTATTTTTCAAAAGTGTTTTTTTAATAAAAAGACACGTCAAGATTGTTTGCCTTTTATCTAATTTCTAAAAACTACCTATAGGCAAGGGCACGGCAGGTCCGCGGGTCAAATCTGATTCGAAATCAACTCTCGATTGACACTGAGACTGAGACTGACTGAACACGTGAGAAAAACTATAAACCAAGTATAAAACCACTTGTATAATAATTCTCATTTCGTATTGTAACGTGATTCGTCAAATAAGTAATAAAGGATAATGTTTCACGCTATAAATGTATTGCAACACGTATTCATAAATCGTAACGGTAACGTCATTTTAGTGTCTATAAAATTGTTGATGTTACTCAAAATTAACCGTGAATATTGAAAACTATAAATGGTATTATGGCACGAGTTTGACGTTAAAACGTTGGATAACGTGTCGTGTTTTGAACTAGAGATTTTTTGTAATTGCGTTGCATCGGCAACTAAAGGCGCCTTAATGCTTCTAAAAAGACTAATCAAAAGGTGCATCAGTTACAATTTCACTTAATAAGTCTTCTCCTTTGGTAATGAAGCGTGTATAAGCGAGCACTCGAGCCTGAAGAAGGACCCCCGACGGGCCCGAAACATGTCGCCAATAGCGACTACAAATTCAAGTGAGTGAAACCGTTGTCGTATAAACAATTTAAAATATGTCTCACAAAAGTTTAATATCGATTGAAGCGTGTATAATTCGGTATGGAAGATTTGACTGGAACATAATATAAACCTACATATTTTTTGTTAAAATTATTCATCTGAATCGAAATGAGACTAAAGTAGTTTTAAATAATATACGTTTGTTAACGTTGACGTTGGCGTTTTGATGCTAGTCTTTATTAATTAGGTATCTATGTATTATCTAGAGAGGCTCGGAAAAGATGCTAATAGTTTAAAATTCATGGATTTGGGGATCTAGGAAGTGGAGGGATGTGTGTCCATGTCCAAGCACCAAGTGGGGTTTCATTTTGCTTTCTACAAGCTCATGTGCATATTGTAACCAAAAGTCTCTGGAGCATTACTTCTCTATCTCACAAGAAACACACAAGTCAGTATACAACGACGTATCTCGTCGATAATGTTTGTGGACGCTAACATACTGATGTAAGTGCTAAGTAGCCCATAGTGCGCCGGTATCCACACCTGCTGTGTGCGGTGCCGAGGGTTAATTAGGAATTTTGGTTTATTGTGTTAGACAAATTCCATGTTCTAATAACACCTTTTCACCTTTTAGAGAGGGAGGGGAAGACCAAGGAAGAGTTATATGAGCCAAGTAAAGGAGAATGTAGGGGCCGTGTCGTACCAGGACACAAAGGGTCTGGCTTTGGACCGACCAAGGTGGAGACAACTTCATCACGCTGCACCGACAAGAGCTTAAATTCAAAGAAAGAAGAACACCTTTTCATGGAGTTAAAATTTTTGGGAAAAGGCGTTCTGGAAATGTATAAGAGGTTTTACGAAGCCATATAAAATGAACATTAAATGTCAGACCGGTTAAAGTTTTAAACAGTATTAGTTATTTCGAATCGAATTCTAAATAATAATTTTATATAAGTATGGGATAATTCTTTACCTTCCTTACGTACATACCTACATAATTAACATATTTCTATGTTATTTTGACAGATTTTTTACACATAAATGAAGGTTTTACACATAACTGCCAAGGAAATTTACATAAATAGAAAACGCCCACTATTATTACAACAGTTGTCACATTACATGGAATGATAGATAAAAGAAAAGAGGCTCTATATTATTTTTGTTTTGGTGTCTAGCCCAGTGGCAATTATTTAACAGAAAACGTTAACTGGGACTTAAATAATGTATAGAAATAATCACGTCACTTACTAGGAGACCTTAGTCTTAGTTTCTAAAGAGTTGCCCTATCTGGCACGCAGAATTCATGTAAAGTTGGCAAGTATAACTTCTATATTATCGCATACATCGCTAATTCCTGAGGATTGTAATAGGAAACCTGTACCTACATCGTAGAATACCTACTGTTTTGCCACTGGTCTTCACGTGTGTGCTACGACGACGTGCGGAACGCTATATTAGTTTACCACGTGTTTTGTTGCTCCATTAGGAGTAAATTATTAAATTGGGGATTTTGTTTATTAAATGACGTCCTAGCTAGAACTAAAACCTTTAACCTGCTAGAAAAAGTCTAACATGGAAATTATGGTATTTACAACCTAACATTAAATTCCTGCTTGTCGCAAATAGCCTACTTAACCTAACTACCTACTGATGATGTTGAACTTGAAAGTGTTGTTTGCCATACAAATGTAACGTTAATCGAGGATGATGCCCAACTAGTCGGTGCCGGCGTTAACCGTTTGACCAAACATCCGAGAGCAGGTTCTGAGTTCTGACTAGCCGAGCCTTCATGAATAGCGAGTGGTTATTTCATAAGTTTTTACTGAGATGGTAATAGGTGAATGCAGGAGGTTCCGTATAAGAGTAAGTACCTAATTTGCAATGTCACAATAATAATAATAAAGTCTATCTTAGCTCATGAGATTACCGCCATGTGGGATGTAGACTCGACGATCATTGTTCCGATAGTCGTGTCAGCGAACGGTCTCATAGCGAAGAGTCTTGACCAACACCTAGAGAGACTCTCGCTGGGTGGCTGGATCAAGGGTCAGATGCAGAAGGCGGTAATTTTGGACACGGCGCGTATAGTACGTCGGTTCCTCACTCTGCGGCCCTGACCACCGGCAGCTTGGGCCCTGCCCCGCTGCCGGCGGCACCCTAGGTTAGGTTTTTTATAATGTGTTTATATGTATTTTTTATTGTTTTGTAAGTGTTTTTATATTTTACTTTTTGAATATAAAAGACCTAGCCTAAGAAGAAAGATAAATAAAGAGAGATAAATAGATATTATAAATGACCTAGCCTAAGAAGAAAGATAAATAAAGATAATAAAGTCTATAAAACCTAGTTAGTTGAAAATTGCAGTCGTAATACGGAAATCTCCATCCATGTATTTAGCTATTCTATTACAACAATATAACGAGAGATTGATACCTTGTCAGTATTACATAGCAAAAATGGCTTCACTTCGTTTACCTGTAGATATTTAGTTTCTAAGCTTTGATATTTAAAGAAATCAGAAAATTTTGGCAGGTTGGCAGGTGTATTGCATACGTTGATTGCTATTCCATGGCGATTAATTCCAAATAGATGAAGAAGTGGCTGATATATACAAATGTGAGGGAGATGCATGGAGATTGAAATCAATGTCCTAAGTTTTTGCCATCCAAATTGCCTTTACGAAGCCGATTATTATTCATGAACAGAGATTGAAGGATGACGTGGATGTAATTAGCAAAATCACGACTAAAAACATTGGACATTGGAAATAAAAATTCAGCATCACAATTATAATGTTATAGTCAAATATTGGGTTAGCCGCGATTCCCTCGACTCTGTACAATAGCGGTGGAGAGGTCGGCAAACATTCCCGGCCCGCTGGCAACTCTAGTACTTGCTTTAATACAAAAATTGGGCTTTAAGCAACCTTGGCTTTGAGATTTTTTTGTTATTTACTTTGACGATTAAGACACAAGTACTTTATAAAAGAAAAATGCGAAAGGAGGTTTTTTATTGAGGTGCGGATTTTAAATCGAATATTTAGTAATAGGCTTTTAATTGTCTGATCTTATTATTCTTATGTAGATGCATAAGTAGTGTATGAGATGAAATCTTACCTTAATCTTACCGTTTCTCTTTTGCCAAAAAATCCAATTAGACTACGGTCCCATTTCTTCTCTTAAGTTCTTGAGCGTCTAATAGTACGTCAGCAGTTTACTTCTTTGCTGGACGCGCTCATGAACCCATATCAATACGGTTTCTTTAAAAGGCAAAACACAACTACCGTTCTTGTGAAAAATACAGACATATTTTACATTTCTTATAAAACAAAATATTACCGACAAAACAGAAATATTTTTCGGTCAATAAACAGGCAAAACTATACATTTGTAAAAGGACTATTGAAAAACTTAAGTAACATCAGGAACACAAATCGGGAACGAAACGTGGGCATAAGTGGCCTCACGGACTTATAATTAAAACTAAAAAAACATGTTTCCTTCCTCTAAGCTCGTCAAACATTGGATCCATCAAAGCAGTTCAAATAACCCTCACTTGTCATCGCAACAATAGAGATCCCTTTATTATATTATTTATATTGTTGCGGTACAATTTAAGGAATTCCATGATGAAGGTTTCGTCTCTCCAAACACCCTAGCCGTTCAACCCTTGCGGGCCTGACAAAAAATACTCCACTTGGTAAATATTGGACTGCAGCGTCTAGCCGCTTGGTGCAAGCCAAGGAAGAGTGCATCAAGTGCGAAAGTACATTCTAGGATTGAAATGTCTCCGGTCAGTAACCTCATCATCTTTGTTTTTTGGAGTGATAATGTATTCTTTATGTACATTTGCTGGGTGTTAATCTGAACAATCAGCAATTATTAAATTTTTGAGCCTGTCTTTCTGAACAGAACAGGGGGCCGATTTTTAAAATTCGACCACTCGATTTCGTGTATTTCGTTAAATAATATCTCCACTGCTAGGCGTTTAAATTCTACTAATAGAATTGAAATCGAGTGGTCAATACCACTAGATTCCAAATTTCGATCGCTCGTGTTTCAAAAATTAGCATTTCGCCGTTTTCCACCGATTTTCGAGTGACGAAATCGAGTGATCGAAATTCAAAAATCGGCCCCCTGGTACGTGTCGCTGTCGCGTCGTATTTTCTTCGACAAAATCTTAGTTTTAAGACACCCAGACACTTTAGTGCTTCTGGAGCGCAATCGAACTTTTTCATAGTGATGTTAGGTAAATCATCTCTCGTCCTGTCTATGCTTATACCACACGTTAAAAAATATTGGGTTGTGTTGAGTCCTTTTAACGCCACTCGTGTGTTTGAAGTCGTCGGGTATTACATGTCCATTAGGTTCGCTTGCGGATATTTTCTGAGGCCGTCTTCGGAGCAGGAGTGCCGCGGAGTTGACAATAATAAAAAAATAAAGCGTTTTACAACGTATCAATTCTTGTAGTAATTAAATACTACCATAAATCTTAACCATTTTTTAACCGACTTCGATTCCAAGAAAGAGAAGGTTCTGCATTCGGTTGTGGCAATTTTTTATTATATTTGAATGGAGCCATGGTAGTTAGTGCCCTTATGCCCCTTCCAGTTTAAATAAGGATTAGGTATGCCGCGACAATAAGTTGGAAGCACTGTACACATTTATAGGTACATAGTTATATTTTAAAGTCAACATTTTGGCTCCGATGGCACCAGATAACTTTCGGGATCAGATATTCAAATCTTTTAAATTTTCCTCTAATTCTCACTCATCCCATTGGTATTTATTTGTCAAGGATGTCTTATCCAACATTGTTCATACGTCTTTCATTTAAGTGGCTCTCTCGAGTCGTCTAACGCCCCATTGAAGTCTCCTTTTTTATTATTTATCTGTTCCCATTACATTTTCGGACAAAAGGCGTCTAGTGTTTGGTCGGCGTGGAGAGGCCAACATAATGTCCGGGCAAATAGTCCCGTTTCCCACGGTGACTGGTCGGCTTTGGGACGTGACCCGCACTGACCCGAAATATATTAAAATGAACATGATTCGTAAACTTTAATTGTTTTGTTAGATTTTTCCCGCGAATTAAATCGCAAAATTCGTACTCCAATACTAAAACTTGCAGCACTCTCTCTATCTTCTTATGAAACGGATCTCTCAAATAAAAAATATCTCCTAGTCGAATTTTCTCCAAATGTAATTCCTCTTAATTAAAGTAAAAAAAAAATTACTTTATGCGATACCGACATCGTATACTAAGATTTACTTGTTTGATCCCAAATCTAACGAATTCAAACATCTAAAACGTAGATAAACATTAAAAGTCAATCGTTCATCCGATAAATACTAATGAGTTCTCGTTGAAAACAAACTTATCTTGATGAGACAGTTGAGAGGCACACACTCCATTAATAACCCCATATAAATAATAACATCATTACTTTAAAGGTAGACCACCCAAAATCATCACCTTCAATATACGTTTATTATGCTAAGATCATAAACTAAAAAGATACTGAAGAAAATGAAGGGAAATAGGAGACGAAAAATTAAGTGAAATCACCGGCCGTAATTGTGGCATCCAAGTTGTCGGTGATTTGCATATGATATGAGGCGCTAATGATGAAGATAGGGCTTTTTCAGAATATTCTCAGATGACCGTAGCGTGCACAATTGCTATTAGCATAGATAGGATCCAGATACGAGGACAAAGATGTTGCGATTGTTGCGTTGTAGGGTGCGGTGGCATACTCTTGCCTTGGATTATAGTCTGATGGAGCGTGACCTTACCATGTGCGATCACTACTGCTTATTACTATGTAGATACTGCTATATTAATGTACATATTCATTATTCTGTTAAGATGCCACAAAATCACTACGATTACCTAAAGTTGTGACCTCAAGAATATTTTAGTGCAAAAAATGTTTTCCAACCTACGAGTATTTTGACTGTGCAAAAAAAGGTGTCATTAAAAGCACCACTGCAAACAGCATTGTGTTGGTGTTTATCAATTGCAGGAACTTGTGAATTGATATGATTATGTATTGTAGTCACTATGTTATTTTTAATTAGTACCTACCAGTGAAGCAACGAATCTCAACGGAGATAAAAGGTGTGTTCTTAATGCTTTAAATTTAATACAGAAATTCCTCGGTTAATTGTAGCACGAAATTTTAAAGTTGCTCCCATATTTCTTTGTACCGTTGTACTCGGAACTGCTTCTAAAATATGCATCGACAGTTTTGGAGGCGTTCCGACGCGTAATGAGGATATTTAATGTTCAGTGCTTAAAAATAATTTATGTCATGCGTGTTTAAGGCGTAGTCTTTGCTAAATTTGCAATTGTAATGTTAATGGCAAAAAATAATGCTCGATATGTAAAACGTCTGTCGGTCTATGAGAATTGTGAATTTTGAAGGTCAATAATGAATAATACGATTACCTTTTTCTTTCTTTACAATAAAACACGTGTAGATACCTAAAATAAAAAAAATGAAGTTTTTGACGGCGTTGTCTACATATGTATGTAAATGAGTAAATGATTTTCCAATTCATACCTAAGTGATTCTTACATCATGTGTCAATAACCTCTGCTACACGAGAAAATCTGACCTTGGACTGGTTGGTATATCACGGTCTGACATAATATGTTTTTTCGGTAAATCCAGATTTTCTTTCTGCAAAGTTAGTAAAAGCCGATTTATCTAAAAATTTAACTAATTTAATTTAAGATTTATTTGATTTAATTCGGAATGTACGGAACTTACGATGGACATTGCAGGACGCACGATAAAGGCATTATGTACCGTCATAGGACGGACATATATATGTAGATGTGTAATAAATAGTTACTTTTTGTCAAAGATTTGTCAGGCAAATACCTAAATAATATCTGTCTCTCCCTTAAGTGAATATTTAAAACGCGGTTATTGATTAAAGTGGGGTGAGCATCGTGTAATCGTTCAATTTGTGCCGCTGCGTCGGTCAATTATGGGGAATTAAATACTGCAGCCTACTTACTGCCTTTTATTTTGGTTCGCTAAGTAGATGGTTATCATTATCATAACTCTATTTTTTGCTAATTTTAGATTCGCATATAATTACATGCTTTAGTCTTCTTACCCGTCTGTCCTAGGCGAGTAAGCTTAGTCTATTTAGTAGAATGTTGAAAGTTTTACTTCATCAACTGGGAAGAGGTTTTTATTATATTGTACATCACGTACCTAAGTAAAAATTCAAAAGTAAAAAGCGTCTAACTTGTCTATACGTCTGATATAAAGATACATTATGATAAAATTAAAATGAGGACTGGTCTGGTGACGTATAATTTTATCTATAACAAGACACATGCTTTATCAACACTGCATTCCACTTAAAGGGAAAACAACGGAAATGCGACGATTACACCCGATATCTGACAAAAATGGCGCGTAATAGATCTTCGTGATTATTGAATTGGTATCTGCCTTAGAAACAGACATTTTGCTTGTAGTCAGACTAAGATAAGATGGCAGCGATTTTGATAGCCCAGACGGTGCATGTGTTATTTTAAACGTCAATATTCTATGAAATTTGACTTAACACTTGCACCGTATGGGCTATCAAAATCGCTGTCAACTTATCTTGGTCTGACTCTATGTGCGAAGTATGTGTTGGGGATAATACAAACGGCAACAACACAGGATAGAAAAAAAGTGAACTTTCATCGAATGAAATCTTCATATTATTTGACAGTTGTAAACTGTCAGACAACTAATGTTTTCAATACCCGTCAGGGTGGCACCAACAGTCATACACAGTGCGAATACGAAAAACTAGAAAAAAAATTGTAGCCCGCTGCTTGGAAGTCAATTTTGAGACATGTCATTTCAGTACGTAGTAATAAGTACCTAACCTACCTAAATTTTTTATCAAAAATTACTTATCTGTCACAAAACGTGTTGGACTAAATTGTTCTAGGGAATTCTTAGTAGCGGGAAGCAATAACTATTAAAAGTGCTAAATGGGTTGATAGATTGAAATGGTTTAAAATGTAGCTTCTTCTAGTTATAAGATTATCCGCCACGAAAATTCAAATGCTTCTTAGACTCAACCATTTATTTTTTTGTTATGATTTATGCCACCAACATCTACATACGACGTATCTTTTCTAATGCTAAAAATCCGTCAGCCAGTAACAAGTGGCATCGAACGGTACCAACAGTAATAAAGGGTCTACATACAAGTAAAAACCGGTATGAAATAAAAGATTAGGTTTTAAAATGTGAACCCATTATGAGAACGGGTTGCGGCTTGCCACTCATAGGGACAATTCTAAATGATTTTTGTCATAATTATTATTCGTGTGTGGAATTTGCATACAATATAAAGTGGGAGCAGTGGCGCCGCGCCACCTACGCGGCCCTTTTTGGAACTAGTAATAGTTTTGTCGAACTTCTTCAATAACTGAATATATGTACGTATCTACTACCGGACAAGTTGCTGACCAGATAATTATACGCATCATGCATCTTTAATGTAAAAAAGCCATGGGCCCGATTCGGATTTTGAAATAGACATCTATTAGATATCTTTTAGTCATCACCAAGATACGATAACGATATGTTTAAGATCTAACCTGTCAAATTTGACATTTCCGCGATTCTGGAGATACTCTTGGACGTTTTCCATAGGATATGACTTAGAGATCCAATTCACATCTAATAGATATCTTACTAACGTAAAAGTGACATTGCTTGCCCGAATTGCGAATAGAGAACTAGTTGATATCTAAACTATAACGTATCTAGAATAGATCTAGTTATGTGTCGTCTCTTGTGCAAATCTTGAAGTTCGAATACGGCAGCATATTTTACCGATATCACTCGTTACTATTCGAAAGAAAATTATTAGAAGAAAATTAAAAAATACCTATTAGGTAATTTTTTTTTCTGATAAGCACCTAAATAGAAAAATAGGCACTAACACAAGAAAATTATTAGAAGAAAATTAAAAAATACCTATTAGGTAATTTTTTTTCTGATAAGCACCTAAATAGAAAAATAGGCACTAACACATCACTTGTAACACCGTTGCTGTTGCCAAACACGTTATGACATTTTTGTTTGAAAACGTAGAAATTGTATGAAACACCGAGTATGATAATGATAAACTAGCCCCACTGCTAACATTCTCATTTATTTTAAAAACAGTCTTGTTAAGCCCTTATATTACTTGACCTCCGGGTCCATAAGAAATTATGCGCCATCGGATGTCAACTTATATTGGTTAGTTTAGATGAAGCGTTTGGCAGATGTCTTGTATAACAACTAGTAAAAAATATTTAGGCCTTCATTGTCTCTTCGTCCATTCATAAATTATTAATTATATTCCACCTTGAACATACATATTCACCATCAAAAGCATTAATTTGTTCACATTTACATCAATACTATGATAATCTGCCAACAATATCCGCATGGATATACACACACACGTGGATTTAGGGCGTAAGATTCGTGACAGCTGTCAATTTGAATTTACGAGCAAAATTGTTTACGAGACATTTCTGGCAAACGAGATTATGTAACGCTGTTAGGCCTTGTTTTGATGAAAATTTGCCCGTTGGTGAACAAAGGAATTACCTGCTACCAACTAGTTAAACACTTTTCTTGATACCAAGGTCGTGGTAAATGAACATAAAGCCCGCTAGATGGTACGCATACACCGTAGCCGTACTGTATTGGTCATTCAATACCAATGCGCTATTATTCTATTTTATTCTAATATAAAATCTACTAGGTATATACCTAAACTGCTATAGTTCTAACTCCATTTAACGAGGCAAATCGGCACGCGCGTTGCGCCTAAACCGAATCAGTGCGAAAATCCAATTTCAGACGCAGCGGGCTGAAAGGACATAATTTAATCCCTAGTGCAGTGCGGTAATGCAGTTAGGTGCGTGAGTGCGTGCCTTGTAATCCTTTAATCCTAATTCCTGACTGGTGAACTGTGGGCACTACACTACTTTGGCCTATCATCCTGCCTGATTACATGTGATACAAGACTATGTAATATGATAGTATGATTTATGTATTTAATATTACTATGTATTTACGTAATGGGGACTTAAGTATTTTAATTTAGTTTTAAAATTTCTTTCGATTTACGACGTTACTTTCGCGATAAATTAAGTAGATAGAAATACATAGGTAGGTAAGATTCTGAAAAAATACACCTTCGGCATTCGGGTAAAAATCTTAACATATGCAAAACAACCGTTTTCAAGCTGGTAAAAAACATCACTATGCAATACAAACCAAAAGTAGTGTAATAACATAATTAAAAAAAGCAAAAAGATTTGCCGAAACCAGGGATTGAACCAGGGACCTTTAGATCTTCAGTCTAACGCTCTCCCAACTGAGCTATTTCGGCCGATGGTAAGCGTTGCGAAATTAGCTATCGGTTTCCTATTAGTTTGTGTAGTTAATTTGAACAATATTTTCTACAAAAATTTAATGTAAATTAAATCAGGTTGAGGTCAAGATTACCTAAAGGTTACAAAATTCATATCAAAGATAAAAAAAAAATGCTGTTAATGGGCGTATTATATTATTTATATTAGTGTGTCTATAGGTATTTGTTGTTTTATATTTTATAAAAAATATATTGCTTAGCTATACAAAACAGTCCAACAGAAGTGCTTGCGAATCTCAACCTTATTATTATTAACTTACAGTTCATAATCAAATCGAAGAGTAAACATAACTCGCAATACACTCTATACGAAACTAACAATTCACACGTTTTCCTATAATTATATTATACCCCTGTTAAGTGAGAATACCTGATCTTAATTGGCGGAAGATATACGTTTCAAGTGCATCCAAGTATTTTAATGAACGCCAATAAATCGGTAGTGATGCACCAAAACGCACGCTATTATTAAATTGGTCCCGCCCTATCTATTACACCTCCATTTATCCAATCCTCACTTACATGGAAACAAATTACAAAATAAAGTATGCTTGTGCACAGTAAATGACTTCACAGTATTTTAACTTAATATTATCACCATCGTCTTTCTAGCTTTTTTCCGCGATGGGCCTGGGCCGTTTGGAAACTAACTTAAGTATACCTACCTACATGGAAATAATTGGTATTTTTCATTTTTATCTTTAGTTATTTTAATTGTAGTTAGTTTTCGTTTTATATTCATGTTACAACATTTATTCGAATGTTCATATGTCCAATTTCATGTTATTTCAGAAAGTCGTTTTAAAATGATAGCCTAACATCTCCAAACTCTTAATTTTGTCAAAAATATATTTATGATTTCAATTTCGTATGGAAATAAATAACAAAATTCAGTATGATTGCGCGAAATAAAAATGTCTATAACTAACTGAATTTAGCGTCAATTCATGTTGTGGTTTAGGTTTGCGTAGTGTGGTTGCAACTTTTGTCGTATAAAGGAAAGAGATCCTGTATAAAATAGACAAAGATTGTCGTGGCAAAAAACTAAAAATAAAACCGGTACTGCATGTGTAGGTACAGTGTGGTTTTGGCTACTTGTATTTTGTATAAAGTCAAGGTACTGCTTGGGATGCTATAGTCTGTTTTAATAGAGGCTATTCGCAGGTGAATTAATATCGAATAGTGATAGGAAGAAACTATTATTAATAGTGGGATTACAGGAATTAAACGGCTTACAGTTGCAACGGGTCCCGTCGGGACTGGGATAAACCGAGGAATTTTGTCTTATTGAAGGTAGGTACGAGTACTACAAGCTACCGCACCGCTAAGAGTAATTTAATACTAAGCTGTGTAGCGCCAGAAGGGTTTTAACTCGTAGGTTTGGGAACCCTTTGATGGGGCACGTCACTTACCTACTTATATGTATTTAGTTTTTTCCACATAGCTTGGGTAGGTACCGCGTCTAACGTCATCTCAATAAAGTTTATGCGTTTAACCTCCTATGACACACCATATAAAGTTTTATTTTTTTCTAATTTGATTTGAACCTTATTTTATAAGTAAATTAGAACTTATTTCGTTTGTTTTAAAATCAATGAAACGAAAGAAATGCTACGTACCTCATTTGGTTCATGAAAGGTTCAAATTAGGTTGCACGAATGCGTGCCTACATTGTAATGTAAGTACCTACATTCACGGCTCGATTCGGATTTTGAAATAGACATCTATTAGATATCTTTTAGACATCTTTTAGACATCACCAAGATACGATAACGATATGTTTAAGATCTAACCTGTCAAATTTGACATTTGCGCGATTCTGGAACTCTTGAACGGTTTCCACAGGATATGACTTAGAGATCCAATTCACATCTAATAAATATCTAACGTAAAAGTGACATTGGTTGGCCGAATTGCGCTACAAAAGAGAACTAGTTGATATGTAAACTATAACGTATCTAGAATGGATCTAGTACGTGTCGTCTCTTGTGAATATCTTGAAGTTCGAATACGGCAGTTAGTCTCAGGAGGTTATAAATTTTACGCAGATGTCGCAGATACAGCTGCAAAAATTGTATAATAGAGATTTATTTCCTTATTCGTCAATCAGGTCGTATCTTAATCCCCGTTAGGCTTATACGATTTTACTCGTAATCCTACTAATTACCTACTTTAAAAAAATTTAAACCTTTTTCAGTTGTAACAGATATAGATTTTGTTTTAGCCGTTAGAGCGTTTATTATTAATACATCAGCCGGCCTAGCCGAGGTTACAATCGCTATCGCTTCGACAACGAAAAGCATTATGTCTCTCTATCACTCTTCCGTATTAGTGTGACAGTGACAGTTGCGTTTCGATCGCTACGGAGCGTAAGCGATGTGCATCTTGGCTACGCGGCCTGCACTACCTACTTTGAAAAAAAAAACTCGTATCTTGTTATGTCAATCAAACGAAAAATGTGGTATCTGTGTATAGGAGGCATACGGAGTTACTGCCTTTTAACTTTTGAGTGTGTGACATACGAGATCTTTTCAAAGTAGTGCCGATATGCGTTATTTTATTGTATTAGAAATAAATACCACATAAAATAAAATAAAAAATATTTTAAATACAAAATTAGTTTCTTTAAACAACATAGTTAATATATACTTCAGTAACAATAAGCGTTAAGTTTCTTTGAAAGTCAAGCCGTGTAATAAGCTAGGGTCAAAAAAGTCCCTGGGAACACACAGGTCGGCCATAAGGCCATAAACGCCGCCACCCAGAGCATTGCTACCTTTTATTTGGGAGGGCAGTTATGGTCATTGGATTAGACCCTTTTCTGACAAAATGAAGCCAGTGATGTGCCACCGGATTTACAATATTTACATGTGTTTGTTAATGTGTTAAATAAATTTAAGAAGATTAAGACTACTATAGTATAGTAGTCAGTAGTAGTAGTAGTAGTGGTCGTAGTAGTAGTATAGTAGTAAGTAAGTAAGTAAGTAAGTAAATACTCTTTATTGCACCACAAAGAAAAATAAAATAACAGATTTACAGTGTAAATAATGGTAGCAACAGGCGGTCTTATCGCTGTAAGCGATCTCTTCCAGACAACCTTGGGGTAGCAGGATATAAAGAATAGAAAACTTTTAAAAACAGGTAGTGCACAAAATAAGTTACAGGAATAAGATTACACATTCGGTCATATACAATTATATAAATATGTACCAATAGGTACAAACAAATAGTTTAATATATATAACATACATATACATATATATAAACACATACAAAAATACAAACACAATATATATAAATATATAATATATACACAGGGGCACATTAAGGAAGAGATAAGTAATGATTCTTTAGAAGGTTTTTAAAGCTTTGGAGAGTTTTAGCACACCTAATGTCTAACGGCAGACTGTTCCACAGACGAACAGCTCGAAACGTAAAGGAGTCAT
The DNA here is from genome assembly GCF_963556715.1 of Cydia fagiglandana. Lineage (NCBI taxonomy): Eukaryota > Metazoa > Arthropoda > Insecta > Lepidoptera > Tortricidae > Cydia > Cydia fagiglandana. Next base: position 10,251,882 of record NC_085941.1, read on the forward strand.
TATAAAATTTCGTAGAAGAAGGAGGGGGAACAAGTTGATATTTCCGTGAAGGCCTGACGGAGGAGAGATAACTAAAACGTTCTTTAAGGTATGAAGGAGTAGCGGGGTTGAAAAGAATGCTATAGAGAAGAGCTAAGGTATGAGAATTACGTCGAAGACGTATAGGGAGCCACTTGAGCTGGGCACGAAAGTTGGAAATATGGTCAAATTTACGCAGGCCAAATATAAATCTGATACAAAGATTTTGAAGGCGTTCAAGTTTACTAAGCTGGTCTTCAGTAAGATCCAGATAACAGGTGTCGGCATAATCTAATATAGGCATAAGAAGCGATTCTGATAGCGCAATTTTCGTGGCGAAAGGCAAGAAATTACGTAGTCGGCGAAGAGCACCCATTGATGCAAACATCCTCCTGCTTACCTCGCTAATCTGAGGGATCCAAGATAAAGTGCAGTCTATTATGATCCCGAGATTTTTTACCTGTTTAGCGAATGGAATGTGGACACCATCAAACGTAATGGAAGGTAGCACAGAAAAATCAATCCTAGGAATAAGTTTAGAGCTACCTACAATTATCGTTTGGGTTTTGGTTGGGTTGACTAAAAGTCCGTAACGCCTGCTCCAATCCGAGATGTTACCCAAGTCACGATTTACGGAGTTGATAATCATAGGTAGATCGCTAATGGTGCCTTGAGAGTAAATTTGTAGGTCATCGGCATAAAGGTGGTATGAGGAAGAAAGATTACTAGTAATTGAGTTTATAAAAATAGAAAAAAGAAGAGGAGACAACACGCCACCCTGCGGAACGCCGGCCAGCGTGCTGCACCACGAAGAACAGAGAGAATCTACTTTTACGCGTTGCCGACGACCTTTTAAATAACTACTAAACCAATCAATCACCGCAGGAGATATATTAAAAGAATGCAGGATTCCGAGCAGAACGTCAAAATCAACCGTGTTGAAAGCGTTACTAAAATCCAACAGCGATAACACGGTTACCTTTCTGTTGTCCATTCCTGCACGGATGTCGTCGGTAATTTTTACGAGTGCGGTAGCCGTACCATGGCCCGTTCGGAATCCGGACTGGAAAGGATTCAAGAGCTCATGTCTATTTAAGAAAGATGTTAACTGATGATGTACAAGGCGCTCGAGGACTTTGGAAAGGAAAGGGAGGATAGAAATTGGGCGATAGTCAGAGAAAGAGGAAGGATTTGACTTTTTTGGAAGGGGAATGACGTCAGCGTCTTTCCAAAGTGAAGGGAAAATATTACAGGAAATTGAGTGGTTCAGGATGTGGGTAATAACAGGTACCAGGACATCAAGGAGAGGTAAGACCATGTTACGGCTGACGCTATCCACCCCGACGGCATTGGATGAAATACTTAAAATATTCTTCTTAACCTCACTGTCGGTGAATTGAGTAAAAGAGAAGGATGGGTGATCAGGAGTTGGGATGTTAGAAAGATAGTTGAGAGTGTCAGATTTAGCTGGTCCAGAAAAAGTGGCGGAAGTAGAAAAGTGGTGATTTAAGCGATCAATATCAATATTAGTGTTAATGGAATCTTGTGCAGATTTCCCTATTCCTAACGACCTGAGAAATCTCCAGACTTTAGCAGGATCACCATTCTCAACAGACCTGTGGATGTGACTCCTCTGGGCATCACGACACACGGTACTGCATCTATTACGCAATGTATGATACCTGCTTTTGTTTTTGTCAGTCGGGTTGCCTTTATATTTAGATTTGGCCGAATTTTTCTTGGATATGAGTGACTTAATCTCCTTAGTCAGCCAGGGAGCAGGAACATGTTTGATTTTAATCGGACGTAACGGAGCATGAATATCGTAGATCTGCGTAAGAAAAGAATTGAAAAGAGATACTTTTTTATCTACGGTATCCGCCTCCAATATCGCGTTCCAACCAACTAAGAGAGCATCTTCGCGAAGCTTATCAACATTCAACCGATCAAAACTGCGCTGATGAAGAACCTTGGGAGACACCTTAGGGGGACGGATTTTATATGAAAGAAACAGAAGATGATGATAGGAAAAGGCATCCGCAGAGTACTGATTATATTTAGCAACATGATCAGTAGAGGAGACCAGAGTAAGATCTAGGAGCGACGGAGAACAATTTGGGAAGTGATGTGTAGGTTCAGAAGGTAAAATGGTCATGTTGCAAGCATCGACAATAGATTTTAGTGAGTTTGAGCGAAAATCATTTTTGAGTAAGCATGTATTAAAATCGCCCATAATAATATGGTGATTGTAAGATGGTAGAAGATCTTCAAGAAGCTTTTCGAAACAGTTGAAGTAGTTAACTCGAAGAGAGGGAGAATAGAAGACGCCAAGAAGGAGTTTTGAGTGAGAGAAGCTCAGCTCAAGAAACAAGTACTCTGCGGTGTTAGAAGAAAGCGGTTGAGGCGACATGGTAAGGATAGAGAAAGGAATATGAGAACGGATATATATTGCAACCCCTCCACCTCCGCGACATGCACGATCATTCCGCACTAAGCGGTAGCCTGGCAAGGAATAAGATGTAGAGGGTAAGCAGGGTTTGAACCAAGATTCCGATACGAGAATAGCGTCAATTTTACTAGATTCGAAAGTCATCAAAAAGTCAGTAAAGTGAGCGGGAATGCTTTGCGCGTTTATATGACAGCGTTTTACACAAAAATAAAACGCTAATTAAATAACTTACCCTATTCGGAACCTAATAATAATATTGAGAATGGCAACCCTGTTGTCGGTCGTATTGTCCTTTTCTAGCATATACGTCCCTCTCTCTCCCACACTCCCACCACACAGCAGTTTGCTTTTTGGCGGTTGTCGCAAAAACAAATTTCCAACTCATTGTCTCAAAATTATACATATTTACACCAGGCAGGATTAAAACTTTAGGTTCCGAATAGGGTAAGTTATTTAATTAGCGTTTTATTTTTGTGTAAAACGCTGTCATTAAACAACTGTACCGCTATTCGGAACCTAATAATAATATTGAGACGTGTTTGTTATCGCCTGGTGGTGGGAAGACGCCAAGCCAATGTGATTATACATGTACTTATTATGTATATGTAATATTATTATATTATGAGTGTTTAATTAATTATGCAGTACACCCTTTATTTTAACACCTGTGAGGAGAGAGGTATTTAGTAAAGCATACAATTTGATATTCCATTATATTATGATACTAACTTAACATTTTATATACGTACTTAATGTACTTATAAATGTTCAAAAAGAATAAGTGAGTCACCACAAGGGTGCTATACATAATTACTTAAATGTAGGTATGTGAAAACTAGGTAAAAGAAGATGTGATAAGTCAGTCTACTCTTCAAAGAGCATACAACATCTGTTATAAGGAGTAATGTAATTCAAGTATGAAAAGATAAAAATAATAAAGTACTAGAGTAGTTTTTATTTATAAGTCGCAATTATTATCAAATTTGATAATAATTATCTATAATAGTAAAGTAAGCAGTTGCAGGACTATAACAAGGACAGGACCTTTCTTATTTCCAGAATCCCTCGGGATTAGGTAGACGAATATTTTAATTATTCGTTATATCACTATCACCACAAACAGAGTTAATAAAATTAGGTACTTATTCAAATGTCATAGGGAATCACTAAATTTATTTAATGACTGTAAGCCATATACTTGGTTATAGGTTATAGTTATAGCTATAAAATGCATTTAACTCTTTTATATGCTTTACTAACGAGAACGCAAGTCACTGTACATACATAAATAAACCTTACTTAAAAGTGTGAAGGTTACTATGAGAGCTTAAGCCACAACACTCATTGTTCACTGCGCTGTGGCACTAGTTATGACGCTTTGTGGTGTTCTTGTGTAGAATTGCCACAGAACTTTATCAATAATATTTGCAGAGTCATTCTAATTAAATTCATGTTTAGCTATCATAACCTTAATTTTACTCAATAATTTGTATATATGTAGTAAGAGTAGTTTCTTAGTGGTTTACTTTATCTGGTGCCTACTGGTAGACATAAGCCTTAAAACTTTATTGGTTCTGACCGCTAAAGTGGCTTAATTTCTGTAAACTATTCATAGACATTGCTTAATTCTGAATATTCAGTGTGTAAATTATAAGGAATCAGATACTTAATTCGAAACCCTAGCTCATCGCATAGGTGCTTTTAACCGAAATACAAATTTATGTACTTATTTCGTAATTTTACATTATTTGCTGTGGGAAACCAGGGGGTTCCCGACCATTTGCCGGGCGCCTGTGGCCCCAAAGCCAACAGCGCAGAGGCCCTTTAAGAGGGACCTATTTTATCCAATGCTAGAATCAACGCTTTGTCGAATCTATTAGATATTTAGGTATACTTATCCTCCTTATGAACTAAGGATAATTGTTACTTGTTTATATTTCAATAATAGCAAGATTGTAAATTATTTTATATTCTGAAATATAATATTACTTAATTTGGGCCAGTGTACTTTTGTATACTATATCTCTGGCCTACTACCTACTATATAGGTTAGTCTAATAACATCCCGCCTCCTGGGAGGCAATATACAGAGTTCATGGATATATATTCACGATATCGCTAAGTGTGTGGATCTAGTTTTCCGACACTTGACTGCATGAAATTATTGTGTACATTTTTTACAGGTCTCGAGCAAGAAGGGTACCTATATATAGGTTGAGGTCCTTAACTTGTGGATTTGGTAATAGGAGCAAGACACAAACGGGGTGTAAATTAATTGATCCACCATGTTTCAAGAGATTCATGTGCATTGATGCCTTCAAGTTACACTGTACAGACAGACTATATAACTCTTTCGCAGAGTTTTGCCAACATATTATAATAAATGACTGCATTTGTTTGGGTGTACTTGTTCCACGACAAAAACATATTTATATATATTACAATGTATTTTTGAAAAGTACTCGCCTTTCAAAATAGCTTCGCCTTTTCGCAAGGCTTGCTGCTGTTTCACATTGTGCACAGCAAACAGTATCGCAATGCTATAATTTTGTATAAATTGAGAACTAGAGGGTCATGCCCTAGACGTGTCGCCCAGAAGTTATACTAGAATCGTTCGTGCAAACCATTAAGTCACTGTTTATTAAAAACCTTATGACTGGGTACCTTACATTCCACGGTGGGTACATTTGTTAAACGTATAGTATCAAACTATGACGAATAATGATAAGTGAATTAAGTGATAACAATATTTGGTCCGTGCATAGAAGCACGTGCCTTTGAGATTAGTGCATGGGTAGTTTAAAATAAACTTAATCTGTGCATAGGAGCACTTACGATCAAGGTGGTTCGAATCCTCAAGGTTCACAAGGCAGACATAAGGATGTAAAATAAATCATTCATAAACGCCCCGTTAGGTCAGTTTTGTATATTTTTATTTCCAACATGCTTGTGCAGGACAATTTTCCTATATACCATGCCAGTCAGGGATATAATAATTAAATAGGTACCTAACCTTGGTTATGTCGTGTACCTACATAGGTAGGTACTCGTAAAAATGTTTACTGAAAGACTAGTGCTCTCGAGGCAAATATAATTTATATTAATTTCTAGTCTGTCATAGCAGGCATAGACTTCAAATGTTTTTAGATATTCATAGGGCCGCTAAACGGAACCCTTTGTACACCTTGAGCAGGCTGTTTGTGCTCTTGTAATTTTATTTTCACACCATGAGTGATATTAAACATAGCTTATTTCAGAATTGAACCGTAAGCTATGTTGTGTCGTGAGCTTAAGTGAGCCTGATTTAATTAGAGTCCACAGATTATCTGGACCTTGGAGGATTGACCACACCTTATTCTAAATATCAATATTCTGTCTGGGCTTATGGTCGAATTTAGGTGAGTAAATCTCTTAGTATTATCTATGCCACTAACGTTATGAGGCTTAGCGTCTCTAGACCACAATTTTATATTAGGGTGCAAAGATTTTTTCATCTTTAAAATAAAAATGAGTCGAGATAGGCCTGGAATCTTAGGTTATTTCATATCTATTATATTATAATTTTAGAAATGTTAATTATTCCAATTTTGAGTTTAGCCAATAGGGTGTCCGGGACCCTTAAAATAGATTGGTAAACAATAATGAAACCTCGAATAACGAAGCCTATTTCGACTGATTTTTACCCAGAACATTATTTTGTTAGAACCCTTTTCACTTGTCCTTTGTCCAAAAGGAGGTATTTACATATTCATCTTTGTTATATTTTTATGATTGTGGCCTACTCGCTCGCCTGTGTTATGACCATATCATTTAATTTCTGACATGCCTTGCGCAGGCTTATATATAGGTTGTAATATCATCATCAGTAACTTGACATCAGTTTGTGAATGAATCAAAGATTCTTTGGCACACCTTACGCAGGTGGAAACATGGCAGCCTTGCGCAGGCTTAAATAGGTACACAACATATTGGTTTCATCACAAATAACTTGACGTTAGTTTGTGACTGAATAAAAGATTCTCTTAGGCACACCTTACGCAGGTGGAACCATAACAGACATAGCTTAAGAATATCATTCAAATGAAGTTTATGTTTATGGGTAATATTCCCTTAAGTAGTTGCGAGTTCTTCGCTTGACAAGGGGAAAGGATTTACTTTAATAGGCACTTTTAGAAAGTGTCATTCACGGTGACGAGATTTGCCATAACTAAACTTTAACTCTACAGTTAGCGAATATAATTTGAAATTATGAAGCAAACCATGCGTCTTCGTCAATGAATCAATCTAAACATTCCCATATCGTTAATGCCCTTTCAAGTCACAGGCTTCCGATTTTACTTAAAACGTTTACAAGTGTAGGTACTATTTATGTAGGTAGGTAGGTAGGCTTAAAGAACCGTCTTATATGTACCTATAGTTACATATAAGTATAATGAATAATCCAGTTATTCAAATCCAAAATAATACAAGCACATATAGTAACTACATGCAAGAGTTCTTTTAAGCTGTTAGTACCTGTTATTTATTTAAAGAGATACCTATCTACCTACATTTTAACCTTTTTTTTTTTTTCAATATCCTTAGATCTAGTTGGAGAGATATAAATTGATAGGGAGTGAAATACTTAAGGATTTCCATGTCATTCTTGCGCAGAGCCATGCTAATATCTCTCTTTATCTAGTCAGACTTAAGTTTACGTACTGCCGAAGTACTCACTTTCCACAAAAATAAATGCAATTCTTGCGATGTAGGTTTGTTCGTTACCTTGTGTCCCTCAGAGCGGAAATAGAAGCCCCGCGAAGCGGGGCTTCGTCGACTCCTAAGCGGGTACACATTATTTATCAGCAAGTTTATTACCAAAAAATTCATTTTGCAATATTATATTTATCCCGGAACGGGATAAACCGACAAGTTGCTGATAGATACTTGGACAGATAAACCCTACACGTCTATAAGCTTCTACCTTAATACGTAGGTTCTACGTAACACGTATTAACTATCCGATCCTTTCGTATTCGAAAACACAAATCACTTGAAAACTGAAGGGTATGCCTCCACACATCACCATTTAAGTGTTATACCTAATTTCAACAGTTATTATAGACACACAAAGATTTAAAGTAATAAGTAATAAGACTCAGAAGAGACTTAATGTAGGTATAATATTAATTAAATTTTAATGGTGACAAGTGCACGCTTTACCATCTCGATGTGTTTTCTACCATTATGTGTTTTAGTATTTTCATTAGCATAGCCACGGTGCGCGCAGGCAGCCTTTGAAAACTTACACATTACTATTCCGGATCGTTTTTATTTGCTAGATAGTTTAACGGACACTAAATTTAAATATTTATTTCGAACGGCAAAAGCCGTTAGAAACTGTTTTTCAATATAGTCAGCTAAACTGGGGTACAATTCAAAAACTCACCAGCAGTTTAGCTTCACGACCTTCCAGATGGAAAAACAGCAAGCCAATGTGTTGGAAATTTGTTTTTGCGACAACCGCCAAAAAGCAAACTGCTGTGTGGTGGGAGTGTGGGAGAGAGAGGGACGTATATGCTAGAAAAGGACAATACGACCGACAACAGGGTTGCCATTCTCAATATTATTATTAGGTTCCGAATAGCGGTACAGTTGTTTAATGGACTATATTGAGGTTTTTGGGAACATCAGAAAGTTGTCTGTCAAGTACGTCATGCAGAGGGGGAGGGAGGCTGTGAAAACTCTCACCATCGAAATCGGAAGAAAAGGAAAGAAAATCATCACTATCACTATTAATGCTTATATTACTTGAATGTGACATAGCCTTTGTGTATAAATATATAATAATAAATATAAAAATATATAAATTAAATACAGTAAAAAAAAAAGACAAACAAAAAATAAACTATAAACTATTAAATTGTTCAGTAAACTGACTACCCGCCAGCAGTATGAAATACGGAATATTTAAACATCTTAAACGACAATGAAGTAATTATAAATAAACAATAATTTTGACGTAACGTAAAACGAAACGCTTCTGTTAAACGGCAACATTGCATAAAACGTCAGCTGTCATCATGTCATGTAATTGTCAAAAAGTTACAACAAGTAGTGTTATCCGGCTAAACTAAGTATACAATAATGTCAGTACAGAAATAGCAAACTAAAAGAAGGTAGAAATACACAGCAAAACAACACAGTCAAGAAAAAGAGCATTAAAATGAACTAAAAAAATACTGACATAACAAGGGTTGCAAGAAAGAAACATGATACAGTAATTAGGCTCGAGGCTTTATAGCGGCTTGCCGTTTCGCTTTTCCGGCTCGTTGACTCGCAGTAGTCGCAGCAGCTTGACCTGGGGCACCTACATCACTTGCCTTGGGAGCCGGCTCCGCCGGTTCCGCCGACGCCGCGACCTGTACACGGTCGAAATCTGCACGACCAAACACGCAGCTGCGTTTACCATCTTTACCCAAAACGTAGATGCTGCCGTCTCGCGTAAAGCAGCTTCGGACTCCGAAACGCTCCCTAGCCGCCATAAAGAGTTCATGTCGAGGCGCTGTTAAGAACTCCGACATTACCACACCGGAGCCCTTCAATTTGGTTTTGCCAAACCAGATGTTGTTGCGATCGGACAAGTCGCGAAACTTGACCAATATGCATCTTATTTGGTTACTTCTAGGCCGACCCATGCGATGACTCCGAGCGATGTCCTCTATAGCCAGCTCACACTGCAGATGTTCCTTCAGCAACTCGACAACCCGTGCCGATGTATCCTCTCCACTAGCCTCAGCCACGCCATGGAAAAGGAGTATCTTTCGTCGTGACCGCATCTCCAGGGCGTCTACTTGCTGGGCCAGGAACTCCACTTGATGCTGCAGAGTAGTTGTAGTAGTATAGTAGTCTTTAGGTATTTAAATAAAAGTAAACAAAACATTAGGTACATGATCAAATAATGTAGGTTAAATTCAGATCGTTCAGTGACAGATCCAGGCGGTTTTGTATTTGGTTGGTTAACCAATAAATGTTATTTTAACTACTCGATAATGTACCTAAAGATACAGAGTATAGTTAGCCCTACTAGGTAGTAGGTACCTTATGGCTCTATATTAATAAGATTGAGTAACATTATTATATCAATACAATATTGCGGGATTTCTAATTAAAGTGCTTACAATAAGGTTAAATATAATGTCGTAGGACTTATAAATGCTACTTACATGTATATTTAATACCTATACATAACAAAGAATGTATTTGTTTTTAAATAAAATAGGGATTACTATAAAATCCTTAATCTTTAATAGTATGTAGTAGGTATAGGTAGGACCTGTATAGATAATATTTTCACAGATATTTTTCCTATTGCTAAAAAAGTTATCAGCAATTTAGAATCTGACCACTTAGGTCAATTAATGGTATTTGAGGCATTTAGGAAAAATACCATGAGAAAACAAATAACTTTTGTACCAGTAACCTCGGACCGCGTGGAAAGAATGAAGCTAAGTTTAGTTCAGGCGCTACCCTTTTTGTCTTCCGATATGAGTCCTAATAGTATGTATAATTCATTCTTTCACACTTTTATGAATCATTATAATGCGATATTCACCTCAAAATCGGTCGTAGTTAGTGGTGCATCAGTTTTTAGTGAGTGGGCTACTGCGGACTTACATCAAAGAAGACGTGAACTGTATGCCTTAAATGAGGAACGGCGGTTTAATCAGAGTGATGAATTTAAAGAACATGTGAAGGCGTATTCGAAGAAGTTTAAAGTAGATTGTCATATAGCTAAGCGAAATTATCTAAGTCAGAAAATAAAAAGTAGTTCAGACATTATTAAAGCAACCTGGAAAGTAATAAATGTGGAGACTGGTCGTTCGAAACACACAATTAAAGAACTTAAACTAAACATTGATAACAAAATTATAGATTCTAATTTAGAAGTAGCTACAGAATTTGAAAAATTTTTCACCGAGGTACCAGTATCTACAACTAAGGATTTAAATTCATCACCCTCATCTGCTGTTACATTATTAAAAGATAACGCTCCAGAGTGTTGTGGAGACCTTCATTTTGAACATGTTTGTACCTCAGATGTAATAAAGGCGTTTAAATCAATTAATGTCAAAAAAACTAGTGACCTCTGGGGAGTCTCTGTCCATGCTGTCAAATCCTTAGTAGAAATTGTAGCGCCTGACTTGGTAGTTATATTTAACAACAGTGTTGATTGCGGCGAGTTTCCTGATCTAATGAAACATAGTAAAGTAATTCCTTTATTTAAATCTGGTAGCAGCTCTGACCCCACTAACTTTAGACCGATATCTGTGCTACCAACATTTAGCAAGATTTTTGAAAAATTAGTTCTTTCTCAATTAGTACGACATTTTAACGTTAATAATTTGATGCATAAAGCAGTTTGGTTTTACACGGGGTCGCTCAACAACCGATGCTGGTGTTGAGCTAATTAAGCATATTTTCGATGCCTGGGAGGAGTCACGAGATGCTTTAGGTGTCTTCTGTGATTTATCTAAGGCCTTGGACTGTGTTTGTCATGAAACATTAATCAGGAAACTTCATTATTACGGAGTTAGAGGATCGGCACTGAATTTACTTAAGTCCTACTTAAATGGTAGAATACAAAGGGTCGATGTGAATGGACAGCGATCACCTGGGTAATTGGTCTCTATGGGTGTACCACAGGGGTCAATATTGGGGCCTTTCCTGTTCCTTATCTACATAAATGACTTGCCATTCCTTGTTAAGACCCACCATGATATAGTATTGTTTGCAGTCGACCTCACTTATTTTCAAAGTCAAACGACAGCAACAAGCTTACAATGATGTAAACAATGCTATTTCAAAAGTAGTAAATTGGTTCAATGTTAATAATTTAATGTTAAATGAGAAAAAAACTAAATGTATTAAGTTTGTCACTAGTAGTAACGTAAGGCATGTGCAAGCAAGTGTCATTGTGAAGGATGAGGAATTGGAATTAGTTGATAGTACAGTTTTTCTTGGTATAACTTTAGATTCTAAACTCCAGTGGGGTCCCCATATTGCTACTCTTTCGAATAGACTGAGCTCTGCAGCTTTTGCAGTGAGCAAAATCCGTCAGTTAACTGATGTGAAAACAGCTCGATTAGTATATTTTAGTTACTTCCATAGCATTATGGCATATGGTATTTTACTGTGGGGCGGTGCTTCAGAGATAAATACCATTTTTGTTCTGCAGAAGAGGGCTATTCGAGCAATATACAAAATGAACCATAGAGACTCACTTAGAGATAAATTTAAGGAAATTGACATAATGACAGTGCACTGTCAATGCACTGGTACTGGTTATGAGAATATTCTGTATGTACATAAAAATATTGTAAATTTTAGGAAAAATTGTGAAATCCATAATATTAATACTAGAAATAAACATAAGTACGCAGTGCCCTTCACTCAGCTCCATAAAATTAAAAAATCATTCATGGGTAATTGTGTAAGATTTTATAATAAACTTCCAAACCATATTACTGAATTATCTATTAATAAATTTAAGAATTATGTAAAGCGTAAACTTATTTCCAAAGCTTATTATACCACACAGGACTACATGAATGATAATACAAAGTGGGATTAATTGTTATTCGAAATGATTATTTATTTATTAGGTATATTTGATTATTGATGAGGAAATGGATATTCCGATGTAATATTATCTACTTGTTTGTTACTTATGCTTTTTTTTGACATTTAGATTTTATTCTAGAAATTCTAGACTAGTATTTTTTTATACAATTTTTTTTAAAATGTTTGACGATCCTTTTGTGAAATTCTTAGTGTTAAATTTGACATGTATAATAATCCAATTTTATTATGGAATAATATTAACCTCAATAAATTGCTCTGATAATTAGATTAAGATTAATTACGATTCATAAGAGCTTGTTGCTAGGCCTACATGAATAAAGTATATTTTGATTTGATTTGATTTATATATATCCCGTATTACATATTGTTATAAGTTTTTTCACAAGGTTAATCTTATTGCAACTCTATGGGGTATTTGGCTGTATTTATGTTATAATAAATTATAATATATTTAAATAAATAATTTTACAAAACGCAAGAAATAAAAAACCACAGGTTTAATAGAGAAACGTAGACATCAGCTAATTTTAAACACAATTTCTATTTTTAAACCCGTATAAAACTATAAAAAGTAGGTAATTTGACTGTGACGTCACATGCTAGTGTTTCATATAAATTCCATAGTAGCAAAATCGTTTTGACAGTTCAAAAAAAGATACTGATTTGATTAGTAGTCAAATACGATAGCAAGGCATCTAACGCGACAACTAAAGCAAGAAACTCCTCAATACTAGAAAAAAATAGATCTATAAAAACCTCGTTTTTGAAGTTATTAAGTTAACCATATACTTTCATCAGTCGATCACGGGGCTAATCGGCCCATTACCGGCCCCGCCCGGTCGAAGGTGCCTCCGAAATTACAATTTTCGTTGCATTCTTTTTATATTGGTGCAATTCGAACGTGTGATGTCCTAATGCGGTCTTTTTTTAATTCTCTGAATTTTAAGTCATGTTTAGTTATAAATCATATAAGCTTTGTGTATAAGTGACAATACTGAGCCTAATAGTGAGGCAAAAAATTTTGGAGTTTGGGCTTACACGTATATACATATATATGTAATGTAGGTAGATAAAAAATACTGATGAGACTGTTTTAGTTTTCAATTTTTAAAAGCCTAACTTCAAGTGAACTTCTTACGGCTAAAACCCTAACCCTAATTTATGTCTCTTTTTTAAATAAATAGGTAACTTAATGCCTAAAGCAATTCAAAATACAACAGCCGAAAAAAACATAGAAACATTAAATAAACTAAATAATTAAGTATAAGTAGGTATTTACCAACTGTATTACATTCCCTTATAAGTATGTGTTATTTGATAAATTGACATCGATACAAATGATACAATACAAATCGTATTGGAATTGAAACCCGCCGGCGTCGGCGATATTTCAACGCTACCGCTACTATAGGAGGGAGAACGGAGTAATATGTAATGCAGGATCCTCTAAATTGCGTTTTTTTGTATGGACTCTCGCGGTGGTATCATTCCTGAGTAACACACGTATCACCTAAAGTGCAGAAGCGTGAAACACGCGAACTAGTGTAAACTGTGACCTAAAGGATCGTAACAACTGATTGTAATCAAAGATCATTCTTATTCTGGTTAGCCAGAGACGATATGGTCCATAACCCTGGGCCCCGCCGCGGGGCCCGGGTTCAGTTCCAACCCTTAGCAACTAATTTGGGACAAAGGCGCCGCCGTCCATTAATTGACTATTAAACACGCATCGGCACAAAAAGGCTAAAAGGTTAAAAACAATGAATTTCACCAAAGTTGATAACTCAATTTGGTGGCGGTGGTGAGGAACAGGGAATGCTATGGAGTCGGCGTTAAAATTGTTACTAAAATAACTTTATAATGTAGATTTTATATAGCCCGAGATTCGAAGACCCCCTCTACCTAGGTCATCCACTATGTAATGAAATATCAATTAAGTATTAAATGATCGACACGAATTTTTTGGTTAGGTATATCATTTTCTACTACCTATATACTTAGGTAAAAACACAACTAAAGTAATGGTTAGGGAGGCGAATAGGGGAATTTTCGGCAATACTCGAGCGTGGCAGTTTAAGATATGAGAGATACCTTAGACCTAATAGAACAACCTTGTAAAGTATTTAGCTCTATATGTAGTGACGCGCGCCTAGGATAGACGATCAGATTAGTAAAAAAAAATGGATAGTCTGAAATACTCGAGCGCGTCAGATTAAGATATTGGGGGTTGATTTTAGTGTTTAAAGACTAAATTTAACTAATCTGACGATAAGTCCTTGACGCCGCCGAGTTATAGGGTCGCGAACTTGTAAAAAAAAAACGTTAATCCGGCATTCTCGAGCGCGATTTTTATTTTTTTTATTTTGAAGAATATAATCTAAAACTTACTAAAAATACAAAATCTGCCGGTTTCCGCATGACCGGAAGTGTGGAGGAGCCATTTCGTCTTCCTAAGAACGCGTTGCGGCATATAAGTCGCGAACGATACATTTTACAAAAAAAAAGTTTAAATAAACAAAAAAGGTAATTTTATTTTACACAAAAAAGGTCTCTTTACATAAGAAAGGAAAAAAAAGAAACCAAACCAAACCAAAAAACCTTTTTCGGTCAGATTAAGAGAACCCACCAACATTTTTGTCAGATTAAAAAAATATGCTTTCAGGATACCGAGATAAACCTCTTCTATGAAAATCTGACGCGCTCGAGTATTTCAAAAAAACTTTATTTTTTTTCATTTTCAAAAATTCATCGTAACTTATCGTCACGCCGAAATCGTCAGTTTTTTTAAAGGAAGCTTCCTTGGGGCCTACTTAACACCCCTTCCGAAAATCTGACGCGCTCGAGTAAATTTTTTTTTTTTGCATTTTTGACTACTTTATATGCCTACCCCCACCACGCAAACCGGCAGATTAGTATACCGTTGTTATCAGAGGCACTCGGGGCATACGTAGTATGAATATCTGACGCGCTCGAGAATGCCCAAGTAACTGTTTTTTTTAACATTTTTGAAAAACCGTACACGCCAAACCCACCGCTAAAATGGTTTTTGCCATACGAGCTTTTCTTTTCGAAATTATTTTATCTTTCGATTTTGATAGGTCTCGACGGCGCCGTTGAATTACGCCATTTAGCTACCTCGCCTCCCTAACTATAAATAATGCATCCCTAAAACGACCGTGAAGCGATATCCATCCATAAATCGGATAACATAATGACAAGGTATTTTATTGCAAGTACTCAATTCGTATAGTTAAAAATAAGATTAATAATGACGAAGTTCAAACATTATATTTGCATGTCGGGTAAAATAAAATGCACCATTGATTAATTACAAACAAACAATCACACATTTTCAATTCACAATCACGCAATTGGATGACATTAGAAATAACCTTAGCAAGCAAAAGCAGCAACACATACTACCTAGATACCTAATTGCACAATGCAAAGAGCGACAATGATGCAATAATACCACACTTCAGAACTATTATAACGCCATTATACTTATAGTAAAGTAAAAGCAATCTTAGTACATGTGTGTGTAGTGTATTTCTAAGAATACCCAGTTAACAATAAATACGATTAAATTATATTTAAAATTGTTAGAATAAAACTAATAATGGAATAAGATAGTGATAACGCCTTTGAGATGATGTAATTTTTGTAATTATGTAGGTACTGACCGGGTGAGCTTAGGAATTGCTTGGCAAGTGTCATTTGATCACATGTAATTGCACCGTAGAAAGAGGCTACTCGCTCAATAATGCATTATGTATGTTTAGAAAATTATAAACATGTAGGTTTAATTCTTATTTCAGCGATCATTTCATCTATCCGCCTCTCTCTAAAGTATTAACTGCGTTTTTAAGTTAAATTTATTTCAACGAAATATCTAAAACATAATTGTTTTATTCAGCATCTAGAGGCATTAAGGATCTACCGGATTAGAAAATCCTTATGCATTTTATTTTTCTAATAACATAAATATTTACAATCGACTCCATGCCTATCCCAGAACTACTCTCGATCATTTTTGGCGGCACCGTTTGTGAAAAGACGTAAGCGGAATAATAATAATGTAGCATCAATAACGCGGACCGCCGCGATCGGCTGATAACCGGAGCCCTTAATACCTTTTAATATCCCAATTACTTCCTCATTACCTTAATTAAATTGTTTATTGAAAAGTTCGATAGTGAGCCATATGAGTGGAGAGTTAAAAAACTGGTACACTTTTTTATAGGTACTACGTATTTTGTTTTTGCTAAGCTATTTAATAGGTGCTTTGGATCGATTGCGTTTTAGTTACAATGGTTTGGTTTAAAATCTCCGTAACTCGTACAGATACCTGTGTGGAGGATACCTACCTGTGTGGAGGAGAACTAGGGTATCGATACATGTACATGTGTGTATGTATGTGGGTATGTCTATACTGATGTGACTGTATGTGGGTATGTAGCTTGATGGATTATAATTTCATATTCTAAGTTCTAAGGGATAACATAGGATTTCTTCAATTTCGCCAAAAGTTCAGTGCCACTTGCACTCAACTATGGCTGGCAAGATGCTTCATGTCAAAGATATCAGTCATCGACTGCGAATGATCATTTATCTCATCTCTCTTAACTCACAAACTGCTGCTCCTCGATAGCTTCAAGGCTTCAAATTTAACACTGAATTCATCATCTTCCTCGGTATATTCATATCCCGGCTTTTTGCCATGGCTTAAGGGATCCTGGAAAACAAGGTTTTATTGGGTTTGGTCCCGTTTCCTCTCGATGTTTTCCTTCACCGAAAAGGGACTGGTAAATATAGAATCATAAAAACTCATTGGTGAACTGTTTGACGGCGCGATTCGGGAAATGTTTTAGAGATTCACTAGATATTAAATAGTAAAGATATCTAACTTTCCACGGCAAAAGGTACCTTATGGCGGTTGGCGCTTACGCTATTATTAAGGCCGCTCTAATATTCAGCCGGGGCAATGGTACCTTTTGCCGTGGAACGTCACATATCTATACTATTTCATATCTAGTGAATCTCTAATACCTACCAAACGTGACTATTACCTACCTGTATTTTACCAAATATTTACATATATGGTGAGAAATTTACTACAATCAAAAGCACAATATGGCGGCGATGGGCAGCATGCGTTCTTATCACTAAAGAGGCAATCTTCCAGACAAACCAGGTAGCGATGGTGTGCCACAATAATATTGTTCCTTATTTTCTAACAACCGTGTCCAATCAACAATGTCTAATGACGAGCCATAAATCTCTTACTTAAGGGCTAATAGCTGAGAGCGGTGCTTAAAAGGGGTGGCTATAATTGGGTAGTTTTAAGGGTGCATAGTCACCTTTACTTAAGGGGTAGCAGGAGTTTTTCGTAAAAATAATCTTCCGTGTCGAATAAAAATAATTGCGCCGCTCAGAGGCCTGAAAAGGCCTTTCGATCCGATCGAAATTTGAATAATTTTCTAGGCGAAAAAACTTGTATTGATAGGTTCGAGTATATGTATGTCTAGAAGTTACTTATTCTTTTAAGTAAGAGTCACAAAATTAACAGTACAATTATTTATTAGTAAATATATTTTAAACTAGACAGTTTCGTGTACGTTTTACCGATGTAAGGAATGTACAAAGTTTCATTTTACAGAACTTTTATTTCATGGAAACTTTAACTACAAAATAAGTTGCTGTTGTGCAATAATATATGCTGAATGCGCATGACGCAATAACATTTCAGGAACATTTTTTTTACGTAACGAATCTAATGTTAATTAGCTATGTAGTAACCACATACATACATACGTATAATACATACATATAATATTTAAGTAACTATTTAAGCGTATTATGATTGTTTTAATTTTTGGATATTTTTCAATGAAATAAATTTTATCTTTATCTTATCTTATCTTATCTTATACATATATATTATAGATTTTATAGTATTTTTCAAGAATAGGTATTATTGTACAAGACTGCACAACTTTTTATAGAATTTTACCTTTTGACGTAATCTATGACACGGAACATTATGTTAAGTATGTCAATGGTTTTATTGAGTAGGTATGTATATACGCTTCCCCTTAAGCCCATTTTAATTGCTTGGTGGTAGTCGCAGCAGGGTCCAGTGATTTATCAGTAACAGACCTCCGTCCGGCCAACTGACTAAACTGATCTGCTTAATGAATGTTTGATAGAAGATAATCAACAAAAATGGTCATTAGATCCAACAACTTGTTGTGACTTTAACCCGATCTCAATTGTTTTCCATAAAGTTTTAAGTCATAATGTATTGTTTGTCCGCATTTTCGTTAGTCATTATTTGCGTTTGTTTTCAGAAACGCGTAACTGTTCAAGATGCGCCATAAAACAAACCTTACCTAACCTAACCTATCTATAAGATAACCTTATGAAAATCTTGAAAAGTTAACGGTATCAGAATTAGGACTAATGATAATATGACAAACGATGCATTATGACTTCAAACTTTATGTCAAACAAAGGGATCCCGAATAGAACCGATTGTTTTGTTTTTTATGTAATAGTCAGCAAACGAGCAGACGAGCCGCCTGATAGGAAGCGGTCATCGTCGCCCATGGACATAAGCAACACCACAGGAGTCACTTAAGCGTTGCCGGCCCTTGAGAAACCTAAATAATAATGTAGAAGCACAATTATGACATTATTAGTTTCTATCCACGCCTAGTTTTAATAGCTTAAACGAGGTTGTTTACCTATAAAAATACGCCCATTTACACATAGCAGTGTTTACGTCAAGTTTTTAATTGCCGTTATCTCTGGTTACCATTGCGCGAGTTCAAAGATAAATGACGACCTGTTAGTAAACAAAATGGGGTTAAAAGTTATTGCCTGTAAACAATTGAATTAATCAAAAAAGTGTACATACAAAAATGATAGATAGATAGATAGATAAAACGTTTATTTGGATGCTGCAAAAACACACAATTTACAAATAGGTACATTACAAACAGAAGAAATGCTGAGCAATTGTCTTATTTCATTTTAGGAGAGGACAAAATATTTTTATTTTACTAAGTTAATCAGTCATAGCTTTTTTGCAATTAAACATTTAAGTCTGTTTCTCCTGTTCCTGATGTTTCCTGTTAATCACAGAAATGGTGTGGTATCGAATAAGAAGAAGACTAAATTGTTGTATACATAATTGATTTTTGAATGTTACCTCAAGAGGAATAATATAATTCAATAAAATTATCAAGATTCAATAGGTACTTAACCTGTTTGTAAATAATAGATCGGATGCCAGGAAATATCGTTAAGCAAGTATTAACATGACCAAGTTAATTGGCTGATCGTGATGACTGCATCTGTCAGTCAACATACTTAAATTGCAGTAAGAACAAGTGTTATCTATACCTAGGCAATGGAAATTAATTTCAAGGAAGAACTAATCTTACGTGTTAAGTAGTTTCTTAGAGTAATCTCTTGATATTATTTTCCCTAAGGTTTATTGATTATAATTAGGTATGTCATGTTGCGTTATGAAATGATATTTACCTTTGTATCTGTTCTTTCCCATATTTGTTAGCAATACAAATTGTTAGTTAACTGAGTCGCTTTCAGTTGAGATTCTTGACAAACAAATCTTGACCAGTTGGTATGGGCCACTGGGATCAAACAAATCGACTTAAATAGTCCCGCAGTAGGCTCAATATTAAGGCTTGTGTAGTTGGCACTAGACTACGACATACATAGTTAACATAGAAGGTAAATATATGTAGAATAGAATAGCATAGAATAGAATTTGTCCAGACCATTAGATACCAGAATTTGACCCAGGACCACAGAATAAATAATAGTACTACCGTACAGAAAGGAAACTTCCTACAAAACCGACGAAGTTTGACAGCGGTTCAGGGTCGAATGGCACTATTCCTTTCGTCTCTTTAGGGTTTTCAAAATTCAAGCCATTACTTTATCTGTGGTTGTGCACGCAAAGGGACGTCAAGTTGTGTCAAACCTAAAAATTGCTCGGAGCAATGCTGAGCCGAACAGTGCCGAGTTTGCCCGAAGAGAGGAGTTTCGCACCCCTGCCAGGACCTCCTGCTTTATAGCCAAGGACACTGCCGACTAGGCTAGGAGTTATTAATATGCCTATTATTTAATTATTAATTCAATGATTTTGTCGCAGCAAGAAAACTCAATGCTCTTTGAACCCGACAGCATAAACGTCAACATTCGTTTCCTAGAAAAAGGATTACCATTCACATTCACCCAAGTACGTAAGGGTTTTAAGAATTGTGGTTACGTAGATACGGATCTCTCGAGGAGACAAACACTTCTGTCATAGAAAAGTTTATTAGCGATGTCACCATTATTAACTATTTCCGAGAACACGATGCGGATTCACGAGCTTAAAGTATGTCAATACGGAAAAAAGTGTTTCATTAATTTTCCATAACTAATTGAGGTAATATGGGTGGCTATAATTTTTGCTACCTCACAGTAACTACGTTCCTTTTTATTTGATTCATTTATATTTTATGGCGGGTTATTTCTGGGATAATAAATGAGAAACTATTAACGTTGATAAAATTTTTCTTTTAAAGATCTTAAAAAAAATTTCATTGATATCCATCATCGACGTAGTTACCTACCTAACTATTTATCTCTTTTAATAGCAGCTAAAAAAAGTAAATCTAAATCTAGGTAGTACCAGGCGAGGCTCACTCCGCGATTTCGTCGCATCGCAACAAGTAGCTACAGGTACATCCACCCCACACCAATTTTGGTGGCTAACCATGCGGTCATATCTGTCCTAATCGTAACAGACGCGTTTTGTTAAAGAGTACATACTGTTACCTAAATAGTACTAGGATTATTTATTCTGTAGTAGTAGGTACCTACATGAACGTTTCTTTTAATGAGAATATATGTAGTCTAGTTAAGTATATCTAATAGTCGCACGGGTAAGACATACCCCATGTCAGCGGTAAGTGCTCTATATCACTTACAACGGTCCAGTAAAGTAACAACGATAGTTTTCCATGAAGCCGTGGTACTACGCTAGTACTCTTTATTATACTGTGGTGGTACGGTGGCCTTAACCTGCGTGTGCGCGTGAAGGAATTCCACAACAATGCGCCATCAACAACTCACGGTTTTGTTGCTCCTGTCAAAGTGCAGTAGACCTCAGGTATGGCGATTAAATGCCTTGTTTCTAGCCGCCTTAGCTGTGTCCTTTTTCAAAGTAAATTATTCATATAGGTACAGACAGTTAAATTGAAAATGTTTTTTTTTAAGTTTTTTCTAGTGATGTTTTTGTAATGCTCGTGCTAGAGGTACCTAAGTACTCAAAAATTAACTAAATCAGAAGTATCACTCGTACCGGGAAACAGATCGAGAAAGTAAACTGACAGTTATCGTTATCGTATTTTTTTAAGCTGACCGTTTAGGACTATGAGCTCTCATAGATCTTAACGGCAAGTTTTTTTTTACTCACTTGGGTTTTTTTTTGGGCTTAAATGATTTGATAATTAGAGCCTTTGTCACTCAGGCGGCGACTGTACATGCATGTTATGAAATAAAGTCACTATTATTTAAGTGATTCCATGCCTCCTCTTTTATATTCTTGGTCTACCACTCATCTCAGGCGATAAATTAGTTGTGCGATGGTTTTCTACCAGAAGATACGTTAGCTTCGGGACTAACACTTGTTTAAATAGGTAAGTATTTAATTTTAATCCATAGGTAAGTATTTTATTTTTTGTATTTTTTTTTATATTTTGTACCTAATTAATCAGTTAACTTGAAAACAAATCTTTAACCAGTAATTAACCATGATAGCTTCATCAACTTCAAGCGCCCATAGGCGGCGTTGGCTGATCAACATCAGGCGACCAGCTAGCTTGTTTGCAACTGTCGTGGTAGGTACAGCTTACCTATTAAAAAACACTTTATTCATTCTGGTTTAAGTGTCGGTAGGTACATACCTAAGTCTATACTTTATTGAACCAGCATTTGTTCGTCAAGTTTTATCGGCTTGGAACAAAATATTTAAATTAAACACGTAATGAATTAATTATTAAAATACATCGCTGACGATCGGAGTCATGATTAAATTTGTTAATATGTAACAAACACCAGACTGTATCATCATCACAAAAGATTTTTTATTGCTGGCGCCAGTGTGACCTTTAGATATTTCATCCTAAACGATGTCGATAATAAATTATTGAATAATAACAATAAAGTTTTTCTTTTTATCGATTGTAAGATATCAAATAACCTAAGTAGAGTCGTGTAGGTAGTGATTTGAATTATAAAAAATATCGTCATTGACGATTCCTTTAACAATAAAATAAATTGCTGCAAAACTTACGGCAATCTTACAATTTAAACTTGTCTAATGACACATTCTGTTATAAAAATATAACTTTTGTGTTTTACGCCATCTCTTAGAAATAGTTAGCACTGTTTAATTAACGCCATCTTTGAGAAATGCTTTGTACTACTTAATAAGGTCGTGTCGTATTTGCTAGCTTTTAAACTTTAGTTAGGGTGTAGTTTCTGCTAGTTCAAGGAAGGTACACTAGATGGCGCTTTAATCAACTTTTTATTGCGCCCTCTATACGAAATTGAAGAAACTAGTATTGCAACTAGTATACGCACTACATTAGTATATGAAATGAAATTGACAGTAGCGACATCTGTGTACTAAGTATGATAATTAAATATTAAAGAGGGCGTGCCTGACCTAGTTTCTGAGCAATCTAAAAGTACAGATGTCGCTACTAGCAATGTTTTTGGATTTATTCAAATGCTGGTTCTCATCAAATAGGCTTCACATAGCCTGGGACTTATTTCAAATATGTATTTCTAGCGAAGAAACTGTGTATAAATAAATACTTTAAAAAATCTACGGTAGTTTTTATTTACGTACACCTACTTTGCTGATTTCGTAACATTAAAGATTACCTACTAACGTAAGTACGTAATTATAAGTGTGAAACTAATTAACCTAAAATTTAATTGTTTATGAAGTAATTTAATTCTTATGTTTACGTCAGTTTTTTCTGGATTTTAATTGGAGCAGTAAAAACTATGCCCCGGGTGAGGATCGAACTCACGACCTTAAGATTATGAGACTTACGCGCTGCCTACTGCGCTACCGAGGCCCGTGTTATGAAGACGAAAATAAGGAACAGGTTGCCCAACCGCAATTGTCTATTCTGGAGAGTGCAGGATGTTTAGCTGAACTGAAACACTGACTGAGTGAGGACTGAGTTGTGGTAAAAATAGTCACTTACAGTGGCCCGTATCTTAAAAGCTTGTAACTTGTCAAGTTAACTGCTCAAGGGTTAACTGGAAGAGATCCTTGAAAGGGATAAGTTCGTCTTTGTACTAATGACGTGTGTTCTTTCATGTTTTATGTTTCTTTTGCCTTTTCCATCTGCCTGCCATGATGGTCATTTGCCGGATATTTTATTACATACATAATCGGAATTAAAAAAATACGTGTTTTTATTTTTTAAGGAAATAGTGCTGCACTCTTATTGAGGAACCCGTTACATTGCACCCGTGAGAAGCCGGAGTGATATACTAGCAGATATTTGAACCTGCCTATAAATCCCAACAACGACGTTATACACAATATGTTGATAAATTCTACAAACATATCAAATTCCCACTAAATCTAAACTCAAATTAAACTTGTCAAATTGTCTGGCTAGACATTGCCAACGGGGTTGCCAGTCTAATGAAAATATCTAGAGTTGCCGGCCACGTCTGTCGTATGGCCTTTAGGGACCGACAGACGGGAATAAGACGGTATCACTCAAACTTTATACTAATTATATCGTAGAGTAGAGAGCTGGATTCCACTCTCAATAATACTTTAGCGCTCATTCCACACGGCGCACAACGTAACAGTAATTCACATGATAATTAGTTTCCTATCATTTTATCGTAGGGAATTTTAGGTGCATTCAGGTAATTTTGGAAATTGGGTAATCCTCACTAAAAAATCACTCGTACTCCGTTGTAATAAGAGTCTCTTTCGAAATTATCTGCTATTATTTAGTGTTTTTATTCCTTTCGAATTTACCCGAATACACTTGCATTTTAGATGGACAGACGACCTTGTTAAGGTCGCCGGAAGACGCTGGATGCGGGTCGCTTCCAACCGGCACGTATGGAGTTTCAAGGGGGAGGCCTATGTTCAGCAGTGGACGTCTTATGGCTGAGATCATGATGATGATGATGATGATGATGATGACTTGCATGTTATTTTTTTTATGGAACTACATTTATATTTTTATACCTACATAAAATAGGAATATCCAGTCAAAACTAAATATTTACAGAAAATTAACAAATCATCAGAGTTAGACCAAGATATAGTGCAACATAAAATAGTAGAAGTAAAATTAAATGGACCTAAAAAAAACCATACTAAATTGTTCCCATGTTTACGCATTTTGCGTCAAAAATGTGATTGATAGTTACTTATAAAGTGGCGCCCTCAATAATTTTCTACAATTTCTTGTCGGACTAATAAGTCTGCAACGATTTTGATATCACACGCAGTGAAAGTGTTATTTTAAACGTCAAACTTCTATGAAATTATTACGTATAAATTTTAATAAAATAACCCTTGCACAGTTTTACCTACTGTTGCGATAGTTAAAATCTATCTACCATGTATACCCCTATACTTACCTACATTCTTTCTTTATACAGTAATAAAGATTTGTAGATTAAATTTGAAATTTCGATGCATAAATAGGTATTGCATCAAATATATTTAACACGTGTAGGTAAAAGTAAAAAACATAAAAATTTCGTCACTTAGGCTATGACAAGCCTGAGCTCCAAACTTTCAACTTTTCCTAATCGACACCTAAATATCATTATTTTCGAATAAATCCTCCCAGGAGTGATAAATTTGCCTCGTTTGAGTGGCAACCCTTCCTCTGAATATTTAAAAAGTCGTTGGCAACATTTTAATTGGGCAATCCTGCAAGGATTAAATTATCAAGACACCTAGTTACGGCACCTCTTTGAAGTTAATGAATTCAACAGGAGTTAACCGCTGGCTTGCATAATCCTGTATTCAACCCTTACAGATTATGACACTTTCATGAAAAAACTGATTTTTATTAAAACTTACAATTTAGGCACATGCTTCAAAGTCTTCCAACACAATACTGAAAGGTCGGAACAACAGAATAATACACACACACACCACTATAAATAATTATACATCGTCAAAACAGTCTTAAGTACATAGGTACTATATGTACTATATTCTAATTGAGTAATAACACACAAAACAGCACATAAAAATCGCAAGTGATAAAATTTTATTTTACAGACATTGCTTCCCTTCTTTCTTATACATTTAGCTGCGCGTTGAAACAGGTGAGTTTGCACAATTCAATTCAATTAATTCAAAACTATTAATTAAGTGAATGGGAAAATTTACCAGTTAAATATTTTATTGAGTGATCCGAGTCTGAACACACACCATCGCTATTTTTAATTCCGACCTGTTCCTAAGCGAACGTAAAATGTTTATTCTTCCGAAAGAGGGGACATTGTAACTTTTTGGAGTCTTTTGTGCCTTAATTTTTTACGGAAACCCTCCCGAGACCGATCCGGGATTTTGAAACACGACGGAGCTTGAAGTTTGAAAAGTTTGTTAAAAAGACACTTTGCAATGGGTTAGCATGAGTTGCTGCATAATTTTATAACTCCCCAGACCGAGGCAGATTACAGTTCATGTTAACGCTAACATTTTCCAGAAGAAATTGTTGAATTCTTATCTTTTTATTACATTATATAAATATGGACCAGAGGCGTATGGAAAGTACCTACAACTTCAAAACCAGTAGTAATGAGCATACATTGGGGTTTTTGGTGCGGGAATGTTTTTTACACTACCCAAAATAGGTATAAACTGTAAAAACCTGTATAGGCTTATGATTTAAATTCATAGTTTTGTAAATATTTTACAATAAACATAGTTACAATAAACATAAATACACGAAATCGTTACTGCGCCAAAAACCCCGCTGTATGGTAATGAGACTTTTTGGTTGTAATTATCACCACCCGTTTTGTTGGAAATTACTAAGAATGTCATTTGATCGCCAATACGGTATCGCCGAATCTGACCAGCGGCAAGTAGACCTACAGGGAATAAATATCTAGCAACAATGATGGCTAACTATTAAATATCTTCAACTGCTATTTAATAATGAACTACTATAGAAAACGGAGATGTCTCTCTGAAAGCTCTCAATAATTATTTCCCTTTGATAGGAATTACGAGTATAGATGTGTGTAACACAATCAGATTAATGCTGTAAAAGGAATTGACTGAACTGACTGACTTTCTCAGAAAAAGTATTCACCGTCAGCTACCCAATACTCAGACAAACAAATGAATTCGCTCCTCAAAAATTCACACCTCCTTCCAAGTTAAAACCCTTACGCGACAATATTTCGTTGGCAACATTAAAATTTATCACTAGCGAGTTTACACAGAGCCGGGCATAAAATAAAATGACAGTTGTTTAGTATAGACCGGGGAATATTGTAGGTGCAATATGTAGAAATTGAAAGGTATGGGGCGCGCGAGACCTGTTTTATTTATGGTGGTAAATGGGTTTTGGATTGCCGCGAGTTTATGTGGCGAGGTGATGGGAACAATAATAGGTTTTGGATAAAGTTTCATGAGTCGTATTGTGCACGACACTTCAGGGGTATCATAAGAAGAGTCATGAGAATGACATCCAGTAGACCGAGTCCGTTTAAGCTAACTCTACAGTTCTGCACCGAATTTGACAGCACAAAGTGTTGAGGTGTCACTATCATTATAAACGACATATTTTCAAAGAATTTTGACATTTATGATGACATTGTTACACTTTGTTATTGCATGCAGAGTTCGCTTGGTCTGACTCTTAAAAATAATCCTTCATTGGGCAGAATAAATTGAATTGTTAAATGAAACGTGATGTTTGTATTGAAAACTATACCTATAACATGACATTGGTAGCAGTTAGGAAAGGTTAAATAAACACAAATTACTGGCGTGTACAATTTCGTAATGTTTGTGTCAGCCTATTTAGGATTAAAATATAAAACAATATGTAAAGGAAAATATTGTACCTATGGAACTTAATGATGATCATGACTTAAATTTTACTATACCTTATGCAAAACTTCCAAGGGCCACTTGCACCATCCTACTAATCCGGGGTTAACCCGTTAAACCGTTAACCCAGTGTCAAATTGTACTGGTAACTCAAGGTTTAACCGGTTAACCCGGGTTAGTGTCATGGTGAAAGTGGCACTAAGAAAATTAAAGTGGACATACTTATATGAACTATGTTCAAATTATATAATTTCCATAGAAATACATAACCGTAGGCAATAGCAGAACTTTAGTTTTTGTCGTTACTACCTACAATTCCAAATCTACTCGCCACCATAATAGCCAATTGCCATCGCCTTCCAACCGGCCAATCACCCACGTCCTCTAATAAACGTAACACTGCCACCGCAACGGCCCAACATCCACAATCAACTTCGGCCATTCCGAAAAACGGTCTGACTCTGCATCATCTGTCCTAGCACATGAAAGGAGGGAAAGTATATAACAATATCCCTTTAGAGTTAAGACTGTTACCTAAAAATCTGTTTTTACGTAAACTTCGACATTGGCTGATGGATAAATGTTTTTATAACTTAAACGATTTTTTTAATAATTAACTTAGTTTGGTATTAATTGACATGTATGTGACACTGAATAGTTGTAAATTCTAATAATGTATCATAATTTATACGTACTGATCTTGTAATTTATTTATTTTAACTTGTAATAGAACTATTTGACATTCGAAAATTATTTCTTAACATTGAATTTATTTATATTTTGTGTTGGCAATTGTAGCATATTGTTGTAATTGTAAATATGTATATAGGTAATCTTAAAATGCTAGATTGTAAGTAATATTTGCATGCCTACACTCTCGGCGAGATGTGATGTTCGATTTAAGATGAATGTTACCACCTAATTTATGTACCACATTTCTGGCAAATAAACGATATTTCTATTTCTATTTCTATTTCACATACTACGTTTTAAATAAAGACTATGCAGTTTTCATGACACGTTAAAATCACTCCGCGTGTCGTTAAGCTGGATTGTTACTGGCAGGTACAAGGTGTTTGTCATTTCGTTTTAAATATTAAAGAAGTTGCTTTGATAGCGGCAGTTAAGCAAAGTCGGTGTTCTTATTTTGAATTATTAAATTATTAATTTATAAATGTCGGTGGAGTAAATTTTTATGATGGTGTTTGGTATATAGTCCGACAAGAAATTGTAGAAAATTATTGAGGGCGCCATTTCCTACGAAACTACCAATTTTTTGACGTAAAATGCTTATGGCAACAATTTAGTATTAGTTCCTTTTTATTTAATTTCTACTATTTTATCTCAAGTCGCATTATGTTCCGTCTTCAACATTCAAAATCTCTATCTTGTTTTCTAACTTGTCCGTCTATAGCTAACACTCATTCCTATATCTTATTTGTAGCAACTAAATTCTCTGCTTCAGACGGTCCCACAATGCTAAGAATCGTGACATCATGTCCTTTTAACCTGTTGAAGACCAGGTTCCTCCATAGGCTTCTATTCTTTGCCATGCGAACCTACCTAAATGAAGATGGGATGAAATGCCTAAGTGTGTTAGAAATGCATGTCAAGTTTTTGTTCTTTAAACAAACAAGCGGAAACAAATTGCGAACGAGCCCATTTTCCCAAAACCTGTGTAAATAAACTCGCACATAGGTAAGATTTTACAGTCCAACGTAACATAAAGGGGTAAGTTTACGCGCGCGGGATGAGCCTGGCCAGCGCGCAATAAACTGCGCGGGATTACTTTTATATCTCGTAACGAATAATAGCACATAAAACTTGTGTGAAAAACACTAGCCGGCGGATGGACGGGTACTGTCGGCAGCGAAGTAAATGAACAAATAATAAGTTTCCAAGAATGTTATAATTTATAAGCGTGGTGTTCTTGTGTGAAAAAGATAACTACCATTTCCGAATACTTTATTATGATGAATTTGAATCCGAAGTCGTCATCATACCTTTATGTAGGTATAGTGATACCTAAATATCGATGTAAATAAAATATGTTGTCATGTTTTTCAATACATAACATAACCAGTTTATAGTTCCAAGCAGACGTAAGACTTAGAGCA
Source organism: Cydia fagiglandana (assembly GCF_963556715.1). Taxonomy (NCBI): domain Eukaryota; kingdom Metazoa; phylum Arthropoda; class Insecta; order Lepidoptera; family Tortricidae; genus Cydia; species Cydia fagiglandana. The sequence goes on from NC_085941.1 coordinate 10,281,244, forward strand.
TCTTAAAGCATTTGCACGTTGTCCGATCTGATATCGGATCGAACAACCACAAAGAAAATGTTGGTCCAACCACAAAGAAGTAAAAAATTTAAAAAGCGCCTTTTTATAGGTACATTAACCTATGATTATCCTTAAACCAAAAAAGTACTTGATGACATAGGTCACTCTCTAGCAGCCGCTTTTCTCCAAGAATCATCCGACATCCTATATCGGATTGGATGAAACGCACAACGCTCTTAGATGTAAGTTAAAACTTAATTTATATGTATATATCGTGTGTGTCAACCTTTTGTTTAATTTTAAGAGGCATGAAAATAAGCAATGATAATGGATCGATTCATTTATTGGTGCATTAGCCAATTACTTCTGTAAATATTTATTTACTACGTTTGCTTATCACTCGACGGCAAAATTAATCGTAGTTTATACAGAAACGTAGGCACCGTGTGTTAAGCGACAAATTAAGAAAAGGTGGCAAAAATATACCATTTTAAGCAAATTTTCTGATATAGCCAATGCATAATGCATAATCATGATTTTAGTTTAAACAAATATAGAGAAAAGATTATTCGTTCGTTGCTGACGGTGGGTAATTGCTAATTCGGTCTAAGCAATAGGGGTGAAGCTCTTATAAAAATGTCAGGGAGAGATTTAGATGGGTAGCACCTCTGTGCATTGGGATACGTGAAAATACATATAATTCCTTTGTTTTACGCGTTTGCTTTACAAATAAACATCTAAGTATTTCGTCTATTTCCTCTTGTAGAATGTCATATATATAATAGAAGACCGTGTTTTTATTTTTCATCGACTTCATGAAAAACGACAATATTCTCAATTAGGTGTTCTGATTACTTAGTTGTTCCGATAAGCCAAAATTCAATTCTCAGGTATAACTTAGACTTGTTGAAGGAGAGTGGATTTGGGGTCACCAACTTAGGAAAACCCACCATGTTAGGAGTCTAGTAATGCTCGGTTGGTGATAGAATATACACGGTGGCTAAAAAATAACTGCATTTCCGTCAGGTTGGGTCAAACCTCCCTGGGTTTTGGTATTATACTGAGTAACTTTTACTATGAGACCAACCCCGAAATCGTGAAAAAGAAATTGCCCTCCCAATAGAAAATAAACCTGCCAAAATGTGTGAAACAGCCAATTTTTTTTTCGATATTTCGGGGTTGGTCCCATAGTAAAAGTTGCTCAGAATTATCCTAAAACCTCCCTGGTAATGAGAATGCAGTTATTTTTTAGCCATTCTGTATAACTCCAATATCAGCCCAATCTACCGTTAGCTTCGAGTAACTGTAGCTAAATTAAGTAACAAACATAAAATATTAAGTTGAACAAAAAGTTGGGATAATGCTCCAAAGCTAGTGATTAAAGACTAAATAATTAATCTTCAAGCAGTCGTATCGTTCATCATAAACCGAGTAGTAAACTATGAAAGTTAAATCAGGACGAATTGTTCTCGACGCTTCGCCGACTTTACGGGGCCTTTACGGGATCTTTTATGGATAATTGGCTGTTGCCTTATATTGTGCTCAGGCGTAAAACTAGCAAAGTGTGTTACACAAGTTGCTGAAAATAGAAATAGGAATGTCCTTACAGTTTGTTGAATCTTGATCGAGAACCTGAAAATTGGTAGATATCTTTTCGATACCAGACGAACGTTAAAAGCCTCATTAGTCTCATGAGCAGTGACGAATGACATTACCATATAATCAATTACAAACGGAATCAAGATCGTTTTGTACCATTCCTTTGTTACGAATACCATACAATTATTATTCCATTTTTCAATTAAATACATCAAATAACCGTTCATGGAATATTTTAAAATTAATCGTGATCTCCTTTATATGAATAACAAGGAACTATTTAAATATAATCCGTTAAAATAATTTTATTGCATGAGTAACTATCACAACAATCGAAATCAATTTTTTTTTAATAATTTATAAAAAACCTAATTAGAAACGAAGTGGTAAATAAAGTTTTTAAGTAGTCAGTAAGACTTATTATGAAACAGCATTAAAGTCAGGTCTAGTTTTGTTTGTCTTTGAGATGAATGATTAAATTTTTAGAATTAATTGATATCAAATGTTATTTAATGTATATAGTGACCTACTTATAAGGTTAAGGTAAATGAAGATTATTTGTTGCACAGGGAAACACATTTTTTTGTGTCAGTGAAGAATTATATCAGCCAACCAAATTTAAAGTAGGTACGAGTATATATACTCGTAGGTACAAAAATGTTTTATTTGGAAATATAAATATTTTTCAATGTAAGAGTTCTTGACTTCCTCTCTCTTAATTTTTCAACAACAAACAATGCAACTAATATCAACGTATTCTCCAAAATATTTAGTATCTGTATCATCCTTCAAAACAGTGACCCCTCAGGGTTGTCATCTGGAATATAATATATTGCGTTAGCCGGACCCAGGGCTGTCCCCAAGGAGTCTACGTTAATTATGGAGAACAAGTCCGGCCCGGGAAGCCTTTTAATGTGTCGTTTATCTTATTCAATATTTTCATATTTATGAATACCAACTTATTTAAATCAGTGTCATTGAAGGTTCAATTAAAAATAGGGTTACATATCAGAATACCGAAAATCGATTTACCTAATGTTGAATCACCTATGCTCGTTTCACCTATTTTTTTAAATACCTAATGATCAATTAACCTAAGCTCATAACACCTAATGAACGAATTACCTATTGCACGTTTCACCTACAATTGGTTTACCTAAGCTCAGAATACCTATGCTCGATTCACCTAAAGTTGAAACACCTAATACTCGAAATACCTAAAGCTGATATACCTAATACACGAAACACCTAATGTTGATATACCTAATGCACGAAATACCTAAACTCGGTATACCTAATGATCGAATTGCCTAAAGTTAACATACCTACTGCACGAATTACCTAAAGTCGGTATACCTAATCATCGAATTACCTAAAGTTAACATACCTAATGAACGAAATACCTAAATTCGAAACACCTAATGCACGAAATACCTGAAGTCGATGCGCTTAATGAATGAAATATGTACCTAAAAAAAATATAATTATTGTTTAGTAGAATATTACTAAGACATACAACATTTAGTATACATTTTTTAGCCAAATCATTCAATTGGCTAACTATTTTTTATTATAATATAAGGTCTAGTCATTTGCCAGAGTCGAGATAGGTGCGACGACGAGTAAAGCGAGGAGGAGCGTGTTAGGTTAACTGCGACCAAACAGTGCCAAAACAGACTTTTATTTCATCGTCATGATGTTAACTTACAAAAATTAAGTTTTTAATAAGATAGGATAAGATAACTAATTTTGTATCAGACTTACAAAATCATTCTACTACCTAAAAAGTAGCGTTTCAAAAAGTGTATTTTTAAGCAGTTATCCGAACAAACAGTTTCTACTGTAAGATTGGGAAATCATACGAATTATTGGGTGGAATTGCCACTTGATCATTCGGCAAAATGATATGAATTTTGTTCTAGGTATATAGACTTTAGGTATTCCGTGCATTAGGCATATCGACATTAGGTAATTCGTGCAGGAAGTATATCAACTTTAGGTGTTTCGTGCGATAGGTTTAACAGTTTTAGGTATTTCGTCCATTAGGTAAATCATGTTTAGGTACATCGTTCATTAGGTATATCAGCTTTAGGTGTATCGTCCATTAGGTATATCAGCTATAGGTGATTCGTGCATTAGGTATAATAGCTTTAGGTGAAACGTGCAATAGGTAAAACTTGCATTAGGTACATCGTGCATTAGGTGTTTCGTCCATTAGGTTATTTAAGCTTAGGTATTATAAACTTAGGTCAGTCAATGTTTAGGTAAATTGATCGATAGGTAATTTAAAAATAGGTGAATCAACATTAGGTAAATCAGTTTTCGGTATTCTGATATGTAACCAAGAATAGGATGGTTGCCAGATTTGTATTGATACCTATTTTTTTTTTTTTAATATCAACATCCGTTTCGTATCTAAGGCCTAATTTGCGAAAATGAAATAAGGTAAAAAAAGGCGAGTGCTGTAAAAATTGTAAACAATCTGTGGATTAAAATAAATACACGAGCATATTCAATTTAAAAGTGCGTCACCTGTGGGAAGAATAAGAAAAAGTTGCCAAACTGAATCAAGATTGACCCCAACAAATTTAAACAATAGAGTGGAAGGAAATCCTTATAGCTGGCTGGCAATAATTCGAAGGGCGGGAAAAATGCGAGGGGATTTAAATTTAATTTTCGAACCGGAACGACGTGAAATATTCCCAGCGGCAGTTCTAAGTTCAAACGTAGTTAAACATCTTAGAGTCGCCGTTAAAGTTGATGTAAAAATTAAAATTGGAACAGCACGACGTATTCGCGAAGTACCTTAATTTCGAACGGCCGGCGTCACGGGAATACCTTTCTTTGTAACGCGTTTTCTTTTAAAACATTGAACATCTTATTTTCAATTAAGTAGGCTAGGTTTTATTATAGAGTCTGGCGGTACCTTTATTATCTGGGTATTTATGGTATGTTATAAATATATGCCCGGGACATGTTTATATACAAATGATTAATAAAATGAAAAATGTACTAGGCACAACTGAAACAATAAACACCGCTTTAGACTAGATTACATAGGTACTCTGATTTTTTTGTCTATTATGTCGGTACCAGGAGGTCTAGCATGAGTTGCGTTCTCGCGCGCGAGTCATACTTGAAGACGCGCTTGGTGTATTGATTCGCGCGCGATAACGCAACTTATGCTAGACCGCCAGTAGTTACAACTATAGGTAATCAAAACCTGGTGGTGATCCCTTGGAAATAAAATACCAAAGTACGCGTATATATTTTTTTCAAGTAACTAGGTAATTTTAAATCCGGTTGTTTGATTAAATAAAAGCTAGATCCGTCGCTCGCGGGCCTCCGGGGCGCCTCGCGGCACTTGTCAAAGCTCGTAATATTTTATTAGACAACCAAATAAACCTCGCCCGTTTGCATTTTTGCCCCGAGTTGTTTCGAGTATCCTCTTAAGAATTTAGCATAATGTTAGAACTCAGGGAGTGTTTGCGCGAAGTAAAAATGCGTAAGAAATTTAAGAAGAATTTTAGTCGCCCCGCCCTATAGGTAGTTTAAACGACAAGAAAAACAATTAAGTACTGTTCAACAATAACGTTTGGTATGTTATTTTAATATTTAGAAAATATACGAAACTTACGAAAGTAAAGTATAAAGAACGATTCTCGCTAGACCGGACCGGGGCCGGGCCAGAGCTTCGTTTTCTATGGAAAGCACCACGTGGTCACATCAGCCGTCATTGAAAATGACATGTCGGACGCCTATGCACGGGCCCGGCCCGGGCTAGCGTGAGTCATCCTTAAATTGATCACATATTCAACATGTCTACCTACTTACACGTTAAAACCTAATTAATCCCATAGAAACTTATGGCACATAAATATCATCTGCAGAACTCCCGACCAAAATCTGAGCCATAAAGACTGTACTAACTCAAACCATATAATATAATACATTTCGCACACGCACGCTATTAATATTCATAATACAATTTAACGCAGCGAGGTTAATTTCACCTAAATATGTAAATTATCATGAGCCGACCACCGTTAATTCAGAGATGTCAGTTTGCGAATATCTCTAACACTCTCTCACTCCTCTTGCTTCGAGTAGGTTGAAAAGAGAAAGCCTCAATGTGTGTATTATGAATAAGGCAGGGAAAATTTTAACGGCGCCTATGAGGGTTGTGAACGCTGAAATAACTTTCAAATATTGTCGCTAGGTGGACGGAAAGTTTAGTTCCTGGGGGAGGTTGTTTGGCGGGTCGCGCGTCTCTCTGTTTATAAATGAAACGCATATCATTTTAAAACACCCTACAGTATACAACTCCCGTTAACGGCCTGTATGCCACAGAGTAAAATGACTCCGACCAATATTCTACTTTACCGTATCCGTACATAAGGTTCATCTATTGTACCTTTTCAGACTGTGGCGCCTCGCGAAGCTTTGCGCTCCTAGTGTGTACGTTGATTTTTACGCGTATGTTGCTTCGGACGGGCAAAGTTGGAGTTATTATTATAATGTCCCGTATTCTGAATGTCCGTGAGTTTGGACAAGTTGGCGAGTCCTTAATTAGAGACGCGAACGCATTAGAGAGGTCGTCCGTCTGCTAATGGCTTAGTCTGAGTTTTGAACACTGAGGACATTTTCATGTAAAAATATAAGTGCCCAAAATGGCAAAAACACTTAGCTATACAGATATATAGACACAAAAATAGTTTTAGTTAGAAGTTGATTAGGTGTTAACATTCTAATGACTCGGAAGTCTGTTAAGTGAAGAAAATATCTAAAAAAATATATTTTGGATACTGACATTGTTCATTGCGAGACGATCTGGGCAATATTAATATTTTAACTCCTTAAAATATAATATTTAGATGCTTAAGCTTCTGTTTGTATTACCTACGAGTACTTTGCATTAAGTTGGTTTTATTTACAGAACCTCTAAATCCTTTACAAACACGTGATGATTTTTTTCCAGTCCACAGGGAACACGCTAAATAATTTAAAAATCCAAACACCGAAAAAGCAGTTAATCCGGCAAATTGCGATTCGCGAGTCCATAAAACATAATTAAAACCCAATTCGTAAAAAGTGGGCCAAAAAACGAGGCGCGAGGAATCGCGTCATCAATCTGAGGAATTATTTCATTTGCGTATTAAATTCCTCGTTTTGTCGGTGGGTGAATTATTCCCGGCGCTTTAATTGCGCGGGTTGGCTACCCCTGCCGTTTAGATGATTCCAGGGAGCGGATGAGACAAATGGATGTTGTTCTTTTTTCGAATTTGTGGATTCGCATGGTTCTGTAACGTGCCAGTGTTGCGAAACAATTGAATAAAATGTTTTCATATTTGAGTCGCAAGAACCTAGCTTTTGCTATACCTGCCAAGCCACACGATCGAAATTACGCTCTAATTTTTAAACGATATACTGAAACAAAATTAATATGTATTACAAAATAAAGGACACCTTTATTTTCTTTGTTTAACAATTTTAGCAAGTATCGGTTATTGGGAGACACTAAGTACTGCTCTAAACGAAAATATTATATATTTATGAATTCATGTAGAGATACAACTTTACTCAGCACTGTATTTCAATCTGAACTAGCCCCCAATTAGACCAGGAAGTCGTTAGCCTGCGGCTAAAAACGGACCACCATTAACGCACTTACTGTGCTGAAATATTTAGAGGCACCATAACGGGAGCTATTTAAACCAAACTCATATCCTGCAGATACATACTATAATGACGGCACCAGTCATGAAACATTTAATAGAAAAATTGGAGTATATCCGATATTTTACAGATAAAATCTAATGATAAAATCCGCATTAAAAACTGTGTGAAATTGTGTAATCCTATATTGGTCTTTTATATTTAGCCATTTTTTTTTTTAAATTTTAGGTACATTTATAAACATTAATTAATTAATTTCAACGTAATTAATCAAAACTATTGTTATATATTTAGGAATGTAAATATAGGTTGGTAGGTATAGTACATTTTTGTTTATCTCTTTACAAGAGTGACGAAAAACGGTTTAGCGGATCGCGAACTTGCGTCTTTGCCCCATTCTTATTAGTACCTATCGTAGGATTCTGCTTCAAATGCTTTGAATTTATAGTTTTATTTCAGATTCTAAGTAAGTACTAAGGTATATAACAATAATATTTTATAATGTCGTAACATAAATCCGGGTCCATTGTGTATGCTAGACACCCCCACCGGTTTATTAGGCGGCCGACTGACAGATTGACAGGGACCGATGTATTATGTAACACAGCACCGCTTGAATGACCATAACTAGCCATTTGTTGTACTTAGCATATTTGTAATATATTAAAGGTTTACTTTTGTTGATTGTGTTAAAAAAAGTAATTCCGATTTTGCACGGTAAGTTGTAGCTCTGGATTGGCTTGAAACGACTGTTTTTTTTTATTAATTTGAATTAATTTGACTTCTTCTTTAGTTCTTCTTTTCTTCTTCTTAAGTTTCTTAAGTTCGATGTTATACTTATAAATAACGTTGTAGTAATAGTGATTTCTATAGATTTCCTTTCCCTGAAACATCTATTGAGTGAGAACGCATCATTTTACAGGTGGTGTGGTGGAGTCAGCAGAACGAGGCAGCCATTAGGAGGGTTCACCACGTATGGCTAATCGACACGCGTGACGTCACGTGTTGATAATTCTCACATTCGCACATTACTAACATTGCGTTGTGAACCTACTGGGAACCATCGTCATTTGTTTTAAATACGATAGATACTAGGTTCATCCAAGAGATTTTTTTTTATGTCAAGAGATTTTAGAACGCGCATGTCAATGTTTTATTATTAGGCACCCAGTTTGACAAAATTGTAAGCTAACTAAAAAAAACTTATCGAACAAAATAATGGGTTCGGTAGGTACATACAATAATGGCTCCATTTGTAGCTTAGGTTATAGGTTTAAGATACTTACGCGTTTTTGCCCCATAATCATTACAAAGATAGAGAAAGAGACAAAGATGATGCTCTACGACGATAAACCCTTAATAATATGAACTGTCTGTTTTGAAATGCGTTGGTTGATCGAGTCGAATTAACTAAACGCACGCACGGCTGACGCAAATTACGCGTTAACGCGTGTCCAATTAGTGCCGCGTGACGCGATTAGGACGTGACTTACCTGTCAATATTACCTACCTGGGATTGGAATTACCTGGCTGACTGAAATCGGCCTTGCAAAATGATCTATAAAACAAATGATACGATCAGGATCGTATTTTCAAAAGTTCAGATCAGTTTTGTACGCACTTTAAACCTTTTTGCGCTATGGACTTGATGTAAAGTCAGTACATTTCGTGTCCCACATGCCACGACTTGGTATGTTATACCTACTGGTTATCTATTACGTGCAATTTTTGACATGGCGTTGATGACACTTTATTACTTAATATGAACGAGTGATTTAGTCTATTTTACATCATTTACGGATGCTGTCCACCCAACGAGCCAACGGACACCAGGCGATTCTTTCATCCGAAAGCGGCCACCATTCTGTTAACATTTTAGTCCATCTGCCACGAGGCATATGCTCAGAAGTAGGCGATAAAGGGCTGACATGATGATGATGATGATGTACTTTTTCTGGGCACTGCCATTAGCTTAATCACTTTCCTGAGTTTCCTATAATGGTTACTTTTACTTTACTTATATCCGTAAGCTCTTCTTAGCTTCCTTTTCCTCTATCTTTATATTAAGTAGGTATATATCTTACAATTTTGTTGTTTTTTTGATAAAGTTCAAGTATTTACACTACACGCAGTCGGCCGGTTTAAATACAAAGCTATTTGATGCCCAATGTGTAGTTCTGCACTAATCCCATACCCAGGCAGGTCCGCGTCGGCAATTCCCTGCCGTCGTAACGTCTAATTTCCGTCGACTTACACACATCAGCGTTTTCGATACCATGTTGTACCCCCTTCTTGTACAGGTTTTACTGGGAACAGAGACAGCATGATCAGTGATCACTAAATAAAATAGTTAAGCAGAACTAGATAGATAAAAGTGCGCATGTCAGTAAAGTGTTAAAAAAAGTATAACCCCCTTATTCATAAACTTTTACTAAAGTTGGCAAGTCGATATTCGTTTGTCCCTTATCATCATACCAATACGTCGGAAAGGGACAAACGATTATTATCGGCTTATCAACTTTAGTAAACGTTTATGAATAAGGGGGTAAGTACTTATATACTGGATACGTTGAGCTTACAATTACATCAACAATGTATGTTCGCATATCACACAAACTAAGATTATTATGAAATAAAATCTGTCAAATCGTATCAAAAAAGTGCAGCTTCGTTCAATGATTCTTTCAGAAGAATCAACGTAAGACACCCGTTTACAATTCGTTTAGCTTGGCGCTACGCCGTAACCCGTAGCAGACGTTTTCTGTCTTGTAGTAAATCACAATGTATGTATTAAACGCACCAACGTGAAGCCATATCGCTACATTAAGATTCGATTCTCAATCCTCATATGTGATACGATTAGTTCGAAGTAAATGACTTGTGATATCATATGGATCCTAAAATAAAATTTTAATATTCCGGCCAGGTACAAAAACCTCAATATGATTTGACCGTATTCGATATCTCCAACGAAGTCAGTATTTGTCAACAGATTACTCTGTTTCTCCAACAAGTCTGTGCTTTCTTTTTCCATTTCCACGGAACCGCACAAATATTGCGAACTAAACGGCAGCGCACTATTTACAATTCCGCTCCCTCTGGCCTACGCCGTTAGGTAGCCCGTGTTTATGCCGCCGTTACTGTTACTGTCTTTATTGTGTATGCTCACGACGAGACAATTCCTTCATTTCTCACTGCGGCAAAATTAATTTCGGGGGTGAAAAATCGATCTAGCTGGGTCGTATCCCTAGCAAAACGCTCATTTTTGAGATTTTATAATCTTTTCCGAGCAAAGCTCGGTCTCCCAGATACATATGTTAAATGCACCAACGTGAAGCCATATCGCTACATTAAGATTCGACTCTCAATCCTCATTTACTATGATTAGCTCTAAGTAAATTACTTTGGAATGCAATTGGATACTAATTCAAACTGACACATTAAAATTAAAAATTTAATTTGCTTCATTGATAGTTAGGTACTTTTAACACAAATAAGCAGTAAATTCCGGCCAGGACCTCAATATGATTCGACGGTATTCGATATCTCCAACGAAGTATCAGTACTTGTCAACAGATTACTCTGTTTCTCCAACAAGTCTGTGCATTCTTTTTCCATTTCCACGGAACCGCACAAATATTGCGAACTAAACGGCAGCGCACTATTTACAATGCCGCTCCCTCTGGCCTACGTCGTTAGGTAGCCCGTGTTTATGCCGCCGTTACTGTTACCGTCTTTATTGTGTATGCTCACGACGAGACAATTCCTACATTTCTCACAGTGGCAAAATTACTTGTTTGGAATGTCAATGGAAGATCTAAATCGAAGCAAAATCCGTATGTATGCAAATAAGTAAAACTTGTAGTTTATTCTTAGCTTAATCTACGCAGACGTTTCTTCTTCATACAAAATTAATTTCAACACGTAGTTTGTTTCACAAAGAATTAGAATTAAGTTGCTAGTTTATACATATTTGTATAGTATATGAATAAACACAATATAATGGAAGGTTTAGGCAGTTGAGTCGTCATGTTTTGGGAAGATCAGCAGAAATCATCAACATACCAAGTTAATAATAATATGTTTGGAGCCATGGTATAGAATGAGTGGACTGTAGGTATATAGGTAATTAAAAATGTAAATATACCTAGAAGACAAAATAGAAAAAATATTGCAGCTCAATAGAAAGCACGTTACATAGCAATGAAATTGTCAAAAGAAGAGGGCGTTGCGAGACAAAAATATTCTTATTATTTTAACACGGCTATTGAGATTAACATACAGATCTTAAATGAAATGGCACTGAAATACGCTGTATTGTCTTTATCTGAATTCAGTTCTAAACCCGTAAAATTTGGCACATTCACGTATGCAAATCCGCAGTTACAGTTCTGCGACACATTTACAGACAGACAGACAGCGCCGAGAGAGTTGCCGCCATTATCGCTGCGATAGGGCGAGCGTCGCCGTTGTTACCACTTACGGGAGGCTATTCTCAGGATTTAAGGAAATGTTGTCTTTCAACATAAAAAAAATTACTTGGAGTAGAGAGTAGAGTAACAAGTACGTATTGCAACAATGGTTCTTAAAAAAATACTAACGGCCTGATTCGAACTTTGAGATACGTCAAATATTAAGATGTCATCTTCTTCAAACAAAAACGTCACTTTTGACATTGACATATCTAACCTATATGGTATCTAGACGTAATATTTGACGTATTTTAAAGTTCAAATCGATCAGTAAGTACAATCCAATCCTTACATAGGTACCTTCGAGATTCAACAAAACCCGATTATACAACCTAAGTTATTTGATCAATTCCCCGTAATCTAGAATGGAATAAGCAAAACATGGACGATTTTCTAACGTCATGGTGAAGACGACGACATTGCTATTCGAAGGAAATTATATTATATCAAATGTAACATAAAACCTGTGTTAAAAAGTCAATATCATGTCTAAAATACGTCTAGAAAATTCGCATCCTGATTTGCGAACCGCAAGTTGAATCGAGACTAAGGTTTCGATGCCATGAAACGAATTCAAAATAACTATTAGATTGAACCTTAAATAACAGACATATAGATTTACATACATAAATACGACAATATCTGGGAGACCGAGTTTTGATCGGATAACATACTCGTACAAACTCAAAAATGCGCGTTTTCCCAGATATAAGACCTAGATCGATTTATCGCCCCCGAAAACCCCCATATAGCAAATGTCATCGAAATCGTTAGAGCCATTTCCGAGATCGCCGAAATATATATATATAATAGGGTGGTTCACGTTTGTATGGGAAAAATTCAAACTCCAGCTAGAAAAAGCGCCACCCTCTCATTTTATTACACGTGTTCTGTTGACTAAATATGCCAAGTTTTGTAATCTTATCTCAACTACAAGGGGATGCTCAAACACTTTGAAATTTTTCAAAGTTGTATGAAATCCAAAAGAAACAAGTTATTATTTTTTTCAGTTTTATGTAAGTAGTAGTTTTCACATTATTTGAAAGTGCGATTTTAAAGTTATTTGATGAAAAACCATTTTTATTTCTATTTTTTATGATTTTTTAGGTGAAATTCTAAAAATCTTACTTTTCGAAAAATTATAAAAAATAGAATTAAAACTGTTTTTCTACTTAAAAACTTATAAATCACATGTGCAAATAATGTGAAAACAGATACTTAAATAAAAATCTGAATAATAAATACTTCTGTTTTTTGGTTTTCATACAACATACAAAATTTTCAAAGTGGTTGAGCACCCCCTTGTAGTTGAGATAAAATTACGAAACTTGGTGTATTTTATCAGCATAATAAGTGTAACAAAATAAGGGGATGGCCCGTCGGAAAATAAAAAAAAATGTTTTTTGAACCACCCTAATATATAAATAAATAAATAGTAATATAAATAAATAAACAAGACTTGCTCGTTTAAAGGCATTCGATATAGACATGCATAACATAATCGGATCTGAGAGTAGCCCCCGTCCAGCGTGCCACAAATGCAGTCGGTTTCAAGTAACCGACGAAAGATGCTCATGCGGTCCGAATGCAGATTCCAAATGCTTGTCTGCAATTGCAAGCTGAATATTTAAAAAGTTTATTTGGTACATTTTATTTAGAATACATTGGTAGTATAAAGTCACTATATACCAGTTCTAAACCGGATAAAATTGCTTTTGTTATCTCCTTAAGAGTTCTACACGTTGTTTTGAAGTGACTAATAACTAGAGTTACAGCCGTATTCGAACAATCAGATACGTCAAATACTAGATATTAAAACGATATGGATTAGATATGTCAGTGTCAAACAAGTGTCAAAATTAACATTTCTTCAAACAAAAACGTCACTTTGTTTGACACTGACATATCTATTCCATATCTTTTCAATATCTAGTATTTGACGTATCTCATTGTTCGAATACGGCTGTTAGTATGTAGTAACTTAAGTATGTGGGATTCGGTTTTAACACTTTAAACAGTTGTCCATGTGCTCGGTATACGTACCTAACTATTTATTATCAGTGATCGTACATTTTCCAGCATTCTTCGTGCAGCAGAGTGGTATTAACGTAATTGGTATAGATAAAATTTATCCTGGAAATTATGCAAAATGAAGGAAAATTAATTGAAATATGAACCCTAAACTGCGGATCCTAACTATGCCTTTAATAAATGTGAACCATGGTATATCTCACCATCAGCTCAAGTTCTAACAGTACGGCTACCATCAGTTTGGCAATGACATAATCGCTATCGTGAACGTAATTTACTTTCTATGCATCTCGCTCGTACTGACATATTAGTGAGAAAGAGATATATATAATGTAAATTACGTTTACGATAGCGTTTATGTCAATGCCAAACTGATGGTAGCCGTACAGTTCAAGATATAAATATACCTTAGTTACCTACAGTAAAGCCTACAAACTCCAAGTAATGTTCAATAAGTGATTAATTAATTTGGCGCAAGCCGCGCCCGCGGCACCTCGCGCTGTCGATTTCCCTGGAGTCCGTCAATGTACTACGTACGCCATAGATTACATCGTGTGCGACACGATTAAAAACTCAAGTTTCACTTTAGTCATTTTCAGCCGCTTAAGCTATCTACGCGCCACTTGCACTTTTGAGGTACAAAACCCTAAAAATTCTATATTTTTCATTAAATTTTTCATATGCATTGCATGTGCTTAAAAACGGAAGAAGCTGCCCGATTCGAACTTTAAGACACGTCAATTAATAGATCTAGAAACGATATGGATTAGATATGTGAAATGTGATGTTTCTTCAAACAAAAACGTCACTTTTGACACTGACACACGACAGACCTAATCCATATCGTTTCTAGATCTATTAATTGACGTATCATAAAGTTCGAATTAGATATGTGACACACGACACACCTAATCCCTATCGTTTCTATATCTATTAATTGACGTATCATAAAGTTCGAATTGGGCCGAAGATTACACTTATCACATAGTCCCGTTTTCTCGGGAAAATATATATGCTGTATATTTGTATATTTCTTTGATATTATTGCCTACTTAAAATTGAACTCATTCTCACTCACTGGATTCGAGTTCGAAATCCAAAATACCACTTAAAAATCCCAAAAACTATTGAAGTCACGCCTGCCCTAAGCTAATCTTTGGCCAGTCGCGCCCGCCTGTCATTCCGCCCATTAAGGCACCTGTCATGCGAGTTTACAATAAGTAAATACGAAGCCGATTCAGAAACGTAAAATATCCTACCAATAACAATTTTTTTAATGTTCTCCCACAAATTTCTACGTGTCCTTTCTGCACTTTACTCAAGGATTTTCAACACGAAAAGTATTTTGTTATTTCGTCCGACATGTCATTTTCTATGGTGGCTGATCGGTGATCAGTTTCTATGGAAAGCATCAAGTGATCGCCTATCATGTCATAGAAAAGTAAGCGACGGTAGCTCCGGCCCCGAAAAGGGCCCGGTCTAACGTGAGTCATCCTTTAATTTAAGCAACAGAAAGATCGCGCTGTAGCAGCATGACGTCAAATTCTAGGCATCCCGGACCTAATTTACCTTACCTGTCCTTTGAGAAGTGTAGAAAAGTGCTAAAGTCGGAGGGAATGAATCTACGTATGCTTAGCTGCTAGAGAAATGCGATTGCTTCCTCTGTTAACCCCTGGAGCGCCCCAGAATTACCGTAGTATGGAACTCCTATACTAGTTACCAGCACACGTGTCTGTGTAGGGCGCCCTTCCTTGGTTTTGTAGACAATCGCTATATCTAGTGTGTAGTACGTAGAATATCATACCAATTTGACAACGTACCAGGAGCTGAATGCGCCCCAAGTAAATATGGACGCGTTCGCCCTGTTATTGCCTATTTCCGTACGGCCGTACGGACAAACATTTGTTTTTGGCTGTTATTGGGTGAGGTAAATCGTCCAATTATTGGCTTGTCAGGGGCGGTCGGTCATTAGTATTGGACGATAACGTTATCTTACTCGAAAAGGACTTAACTGACATGGATTTAGTTGTAAGAATTTGCGTGTAGGTAGTAAATAAAGTAGTTGGGTAGATATAAGTCTGATTATCTTAATTTACTTTGTTTCATGTAGATGTAGTACGCCTACCTAATGATAGTAATTATTACTAAAAACACACTTCTATTCATATATTTTAAATTGAGTATACATGTGTGAATAAGTTACATATCTATTTATAAGTAGGTAAAACTTTAAGGTTTCTTTTAACACAAACTCGAATTAATACGTTTAAGGCCGGTGCACACCGGCTGCGCGTGAGTGACGTGCACGTGCGCGTGCGGCGTTGTAGTACACAGATCCTTATGAGAGATGGCACACCGCTTGCGTGACGTGTGCGTGTGCGGCTCCAACATTTTAGCGCACGCACACGCGCACGTCACGCACCACACGCAAGCCGGTGTGGCTCGGCCTTTAAGCTTATCGCGAGCTACACAGAGCCACTACTTTTATCTTAGCGCATGATCGTATGTTGGTATTATTAAACTGATCACGCATATTAATAGGGCCGAATTTGCGGGCAAGTTTATCTAAGTACGGAACCCACGTCAAGATTCGAGTTAATTAACTGGCAGAGGTCCCTGGCTTGTGCCTGTCGGGACTTCCTGATGGCTTGTGGTAAACTAAATAATATAGCTTTTAGCTAACTTCATTAACCAATGTATTTAAGAACGAATTGTAAATATGATAAACAGTTAAATTTAGACGTATAAATTTGTTCGTTAAAATTAGGTCTGTATGGCAGATGTGGCAGTTTTTTGGCAGACACAAGAGCCTAATTCCTGCCACACATTGACTTTGTTCGATCTCATCAATTTCAAAGTAAAAAAATATATAAATATGGAAATCACCCAGTAAGATTTGCTGAAATAATTAAAATTAGTAACAACAAGTGGATAAAATATAATTATTGACCTACATATATAACCTACCTTTGATCTCGATAGCTGAGCTAGTTATAATACTAACTAGTTTTAGTAAACTAAGCATACATGAGCAAAAACAAAAAGCCGTACGTTAAATAAATAAAAATACAGGTTGACCAAAAATATGCAACAGCTTTTGAGCCTGAGCCCGGTCGCACATTCCCTGTAACAATTCCATAATTTTCTAAACACCCATAAATCTTGATATTCGCGTACAATTTGAGCAAATATCCGTTTACACTCGAAACGGAATAAAACAAAAACAATAATGCAGCTTTCTGCTCCCGGAGGGCGCATTCTGGCCCCAATAATATTTTTTATCATATTTATTGACTGATAAATAGCAACGAAGTGTTGAGTGCGTTTTTATGTTTCAATGGGTTACTTTTGGACCGGGAATGTTTATTTTATTTTATTTTACGACGAATTAAATTAAAATATGCCATTTCAATAAGGTAATCTATAGAGCTAACCTTAATACTAAGTACCTACATTTGATCACACATTTTTACAACTCAAGAATTCAGAAAAAGACGCACATAATGAAACTATACCTACGGGTTTTACTAAATGATTTTTTTAGATAAAAAAAATTGGCCTATGTATGGACTACGGCTAACCTGTCCGAGTTCGAGCAACACCTATACCAAATAAATTGTATTTTTTTTTCGCGTCTAATAATCCTCATCAGAACACGATACCGAAAATGCCCGTAAACGGATCCTCATTATTTTTTGTTACACCTTGTATATACCATCAATACGAGTCTAAGAATCCGATACATCATAGGTACCTAAGTATATGTATATGTCAAGACATCAAACCATCTAAGTCAACCACATATGTTTCCCACTTTGATATCCGCGAATAACAAATTCCACGTAACACTATCAATTCGGCAGCGCGAATAGATTCTGTTTACAAAAACAGGTGCCTTTGAGAACTACTCCTTCATCCCAAGTGGCATTAGCGCACGCATATAGAGGGTTAACTTTCGCCACGTTACCACGTTATCATTCGGAGTATAAGTAATTTTCAACTCTATTTGCACAAAGGAAGATCAGTTTTACAACGACAGAAATATTTGTGATACGAGGTTGAGGAATTTTTTTTCTTCATATGGTGTGTGGGTATCGGGTGATCTTGGGAATACAGATTTCCATCGCGCGAGTCGCGATTCAAAGGGTTTTTTGGCTGTAAGTCGGTCTGTGCACGGAACCATGACGATAGTATTGTCGTGTCGGTGAAATATATCTAGGGAATTTTTGTTTCTAGTGCAAATATGAAATGTTTACACACCTAATACCTACGTGAAAACGTTAACCTAGCTCACTCAGTACAATCAGCAGCGTAATTAGCGAAGCGGGACAGGTGGTCATAAAGATTTGCGCAGTGCACACGCTCTTAGGTACTGCCTGATGATAAAGCAGTTCTTGGATAGTTTTGACCTCCTCGCCTTGTTAACAACTTCTGCTGCTAACTTTTCGAATGCAAATTAATTTTAATCCTATCTTATCTTTTTCGTGTTAGTATTCACTTACAGTCGTCTTACACAGCATTTTTATAGCAGAAATCGATATTTAAAAGGTAAAAGCATAGGTAAAAGTAAAAATGTTAGCACAGTGCTAATAGTTTACACCTAGAAATATATTTTTCACCTCAGCAGCTCGAACAAGCGTACTTTGCTTCTTAAAAACAGTGAGCAAAATGCGATATTGCTCACTGAGTCATTTTGTCTCACTCAATGAGCAAAATCGCATTTTGCTCACTGAGTGAGACAAAATGTCATTCAAGTGTCATTTCAACATGCGGGGTCTAATACAAGTTCGATACTTGGGTTCTATTATCTCTGTCCCTCTAGGTATGTTCTCACTGCTTAGGGTGAAAAATTTTGTGTACTACACGAGATCAAAGTTATTTACATCTCGTGCGCTTTTGAATCCCTTACTACGCTCAAGATTCTAAATTAGATTCACTCGCTACGCTCGTGAATCTATTATAGAATCTTTCGCTTGCACGGGACTCAAAATAAGCACTCGAAGAAATATCAAACTTTGATCTCTTGTTGTACAAATAACTATTAACAACCCTGAGTGTTTTACTTGTATACTTTTACAAAAGCACTTATATTTTTCTGAAATGCCAAAAGACACGAAATATCAAATAATTATAATTATACTGTGATTATACAGTTGTCGACATTCCTGAATCCAAAATTTGTTGTTTGTAAAAACGTTCAAATCAATTGGAAACGGACGTTTGATGAAAAAATAAGCAAAATAATTATACATAATAGGCAACGCAAACACTGATAATAAAAAATACACTTAAGTACAGCTAAAATACGAACCACTGATTTAAAGTTTCACGTTTCGCGATTAAGTCCCATTTTCGATATACGAATCTGTTGGGGTCCTGGAGGACAGGTCAGTCCAATCATATTCCAACGGTAGCATTTGATGGTGAAATATTAACTTTCAACCCGCACCCTAAATATCTTGGTGTTACGCTGGACCGCTCACTTACTTTCGGTCCCCACCTTCAAAAGCTGAGCAAAAAACTTGTGACCCGAAACAACATTCTCCACAAATTAACTGGCACGACTTGGGGAGCAAAAGCGGACGTTCTTCGTACAACTGGCCTGAGCTTAGTCTATTCTGCTGGTGAATACTGCGCACCAGTCTGGCTCAATAGCGCACACACAGAGAAAGTTGACGTGCAACTGCGTAATACTATGCGATGTATATCAGGCACGATCAAATCCACACCCGTACAATGGCTCCCAACCCTAAGCCACATCCCACCACCTCATCTTAGACGACAATTGGCACTGGTAAAAGAAGCGAACAAAATTCACAGCGACCCGAACCTGCCGATCCACCAGGAATTCCTTAACCCACCACAGCATCGTCTGAAGTCTCGACACCCGCCCTATCAAACCGCTCAAAACCTGACGCAAGGTGGCTTCAATATAAAAGACGCTTGGAAAGATGAGTGGCAATCTAACCTGCCAAACCCCAGCCTAAATGCCTACGATCCTACCAAAAAGCCGTATGGCTTTTCAGCATCTAGGAAGGAATGGTGCCAACTAAACAGACTCCGTACCGAACATGGACGCTGTGCGGACTACCTGTTTAAGTGTGGTTGGCGAGACTCACCAGCATGTGACTGCGGGGCCCCAGTACAGACTATACACCACATTATACATAGTTGCCCGAAACGGAAATATGTCGGAGAGGCCCTAGACCTTCACTCGCCTAATGCACACGCTGCCCAATGGGTGAAGAATTTAGATATCGTATTGTAAATATTGTAATTGATAATTAGCGACTCTGTAAATGCCATACGAATAAATAAAAGGACAGGTTATCAGACTTTCTCATGAATTTATCTTTTAATGCATTGTATCTAATAATATAGTATAGAGAGAGGTACGAGTATAAATGCCGCAATACCTAAATATCTAAAGGAATAAATTTAAATTAAGTTTTATACATTCTAGCTGCGTTTTAGAAAATAGTTTGGCAATTTCATAGATCTCTTTCTCCCTTATTGCAACTGTTTTTAATAAGCTCTTATCAGCCTCCGCCTTATCTACATATTTAAATTCAATTAGAATTTGACACCGCTTGTAATATTTCTTTTAGTAATTGGATGGGATGTGCGACGGTAATAAAATAGTAATTAAAAATTAATTATTTTGATACAACCGAGCCTCCCCGAGGGTGCATAGTAAGTAGGCGCATTTGTTTACTACTAAACTGTTTGGATTAGTGATGGTGTCACAACCATTTCGTGTTTTTAAGACCTAGGGAATAATATTAACATCAATCATTAATTAATTATGAATGACCTATACCTGTTTGACATTGTAATCTTATTTGGCTTAGGTACATAACAAAAATCGCAAAATTACTGAATTACTTACCTTTTCATCGGGTGTGTTGTTAAAGGTGAATAAATACAGTTTTCACATCCAAATATAAGTTTTAGGTAGTTACCTACTGCATTGAAAATTTCAGAAGGTACATTATAATTTATTATTTTTTAATACTTGAAGGTAATAGTCGAATCATTTTCGAGTTTTAATCAATTTTAATTAAAACTCTACTTTTTATTCCATTATAAATATCACAGGGAAGAATCATGCAGCCCCTTGATGATAAGTGGTTACCGTAGGCTTTGACGCCTTTAAATGTCACAGAAATAATCTAAAAACGCATTAAATTAGGGAAATGTGAGTAAATACACATAGTAAAACGTTAATTTGTTTAAGTTTGAATAATGGTACGGAAGCTTTAAGTAATAATATGATGATACTTACTAAATTGTATGGAAATACTGTTTTGCGCGGTCGTCCACTTTCCTCTTAATAGGTACAGGTTTTTCGACACGAAGTAACTAAATTAAAAGTATTATAAATGTTTTATAATCTACAAATGTTAAAAGTAAAATATGAACAAAAAAAATTGTATTTTTAATGCAGGCAAAAACATTAAATAATAGATATGCCCGCGCGTGTCCGGCGAAAAGGGTTAACGGTACCTTTACTCGTGTAATTAAAACCCATTACCCCCGCAAGACAAATGACTACAAACATTTTAATTTAGTAAATTTGCTAATGAACATACCCCAGTTCCATTAGCCGTAGGCCGAACATTATAATAACTTATTACAACATAATTTATTATTCTGTCATTACCGTGACACGATCGCGTGTCGCCCTGTCATAAGTTAGAGTCATCCAAACTGTGGTGGTTAATTTCATTGGACATAGTGACAAAAATTCTGTTTACTTAGCCACGGTGTCAGAAGGACCGGTAATGAGCCACGGTAATGATAAGTATGGTAATGAAGTGGATTTAATTATGGAAATTGCGTGATGGGTTTTAGAACGGTTCCCGCTGGCTTTCTGTGTAGCTATTAGATTAGATAAAAATACGGTGTTAAAGTAATTAATCATAATGTAAATACCTGTGAAAACTGGTACCTAACTTAATTCATTATACAGCATTTTGTCCTTCAGAAGTAATTAATTTGTGCGCAGCTTATTATTAATATTTTAAAAACTTTATTCTTAACAGAAAAATAACATATTATAGCTAAAATTACTTATACCGAAATTACCGAAAAACCAGCCTGAATATTTATCTAGAATAGTTTATTTACTTCAGGTTAGGGTAACCGACCGGTAATGTCAGAATGGGACACGTCCGTCGTAAAGCGAGTGAGAAACGAGTGGTCGGAGCAAATCGGACAAGTCATCAATTGCTCCGTGTTATTGATATTACGGCGGGGCTTTTCGGTGTGGTCACACTGCTGCTATGACCGTGCTTTTTGGGTTAAAAACTAGGGAGTAACTTTTTCAAATAAATATAATTTCAAAAATGGTTTATTATTCGCAGATTGACTTCTATCATTGCTAATTCTAGTATCGGTTCCAAGTGTCAAAATGGATCACCTTGAATAAAAACGGACCAGCTTAGTATCTGTGCGTTTGCTTCAGGAGGTTTTACTAAGCACATAGAGTTAATATCCAAATAAACTTAGTACCTACGTAGCGGGAGTATAAAACTGATCAAAATACCTAAATATAAGTAAGCTTCCATAAATAGGCAACAAATTCAACCAAATGGCAAACTCAGTTAACCTCCATCACAGCAAACACAAAATCCGTCGGAGAAACAACACCTGTATTACCATAACAAGACGTGAAATTTGAATGTCCACAAATCGAATAACCCGCCGGTGGTGGCGTCCCAGAATTAAGTTATCCACTTTTTGCAAGAAAAGACGGACACGTTAACATATGAATATGACAAATTGTCCGGCGGCGGTCAGCCCGCGGACTATCCCGTGTCCGCCGGAGTTTTACGGCACCCTAGGGACGGCGGGGGGACCAACTTGAAAATTTTTCATTCCACTCGACTAGTGGAGGAAGAAAAATGGTCAGGTCACTCGTCAAAACTGTTACAATTTCTCAGAAACAATAATGGGATAAAAAACGTGCCCCGCCTCTGGCCAGTGAAAAAGCTATTATGGCTACTGTCAATGTTATTTATTTGGACGCTGCATGTTGAGAATTTTTATTCTATCATGGGATTTCAAGTTTTATTGCCGATGGCAATCGAAGTTGAATTGGGTACACCTGGGTTCTATTGGTTTAGGGACAATTTGTGATTTCCGTGGTCACATATAAATTGACAGGTGATATAATTTAACTTCACTTCCAGTGATCGCTATACATTTATGTAACTTTTAAGTTTTTAATGTTTTATTAGGCGTGGGTTTTCACTAAAATTAAATCAGACCAAAGAAATAAGATCTAACCAGAATCAGTAGTAAATATGGCACTACAATTAATAATCTTATACCCAGCTAAATACCCAATCGATAGCAAATTTAGAAATAATAAAAATTAAATATTAAACAAATATTTAGAAAGCAACATTAAGTATCTATAATCCAAATTGATGAACATTGGTAACCCCATTAAGTATGCCTGTGTCGTAGAGAGAAACATCTTGTGGTGTGACCAAGTACCTATGATTTAACTGATTATTTGCTTTTATTAGATGATGACTGTAATCTAAATCTTATAAATTGCACTTTAATTATAATTCCATACCTACCTCAGAATACAAAGAAAATAACCTAAACCTGCCTTACGTCTGTATCATAATGAAAGTAGTGATTTGTGTTCGCGCCGTAATTCCCAAATGGAATCAAGAAGAGTGCAGCCGTGGACCGAATTGCAAATACGCATATGTCGCGGGGTTTATTCCTTCAGTCGGAGCAGTTCCGATGCTGCCACACGTCGACCGGGAATTACACGGGAAGATAAGTTTGGTATAGTTTTACTAGCAAAACTATATTCTAAAATAATGTTCACATACGTTAGGTAGATAATTTTTTGTGGTTCATGGTAAATCACTATGTTTCAGCTGTATGATTTATTTATTCATTCAATTACTACCACGTAAATACACACACACATAAATACACATACACATAAATGTGTTAACTGCAATTAGTTGGATGTTAAGTAGGGAGATTAATTCTCTTTATTTGTACGTTATCCCGATTTATGAGATTGTTTATCTAATATAGGTAACATTATCATTACCATTCACGTAATTAACATACATAATTACCATATTCATCCTAAAAAAAGAAATGGACTATTTCGCTCTAACAAGTACATGCTTGGGGCGTCGGTTCATAGGTAATTAAGTATTCAGTTTATAAACAAAATATATGCGACATATGTTTAATTTTTACCTGTCATTTTAGTAAATATGTATTGTATCAAAAAGTAGCTTTTTTAATGTGCTACAATAATTTATAAATATTTTATACCTATTGGCCATCAGGGCCAACCTCTAAATTTCTAAATCCATTCTGCTTGGCTCCGTCCGATGCGTCCCAATATAAATGTAAATACGCGCGTGAAATATGACAGTTATAATTGGTTTATTGCACTTACGACTCCGCCTCAACTGTTGTGCGAATATGCTAATTTCTGATGAGTTCGAATGAATGCTCGTTGAGGTATTCGGCATTTGAATTGATGTTTGTTTTTGTGACGAAACAAACTGTGTACTTTTAGCTGCACTAAATATTCTTATTTGAAAATTACAATACTTTCTCATAACCAACCTACAATAATAGCTCAACATTCCAATGAATAAATGAACTAAAATCAAAAATACACTAATCAAAAATCATGACTTTTGTGTTTATAGACACATACTTACAGTTAAAGTACATATAAAATTCTAGCCAAGCAAATACCTACTTGCATAATCCATTCAGGATTACATTTTGCTACTATAAAGTTGGTTGGGTACTGTAGGGTAGATATATTATCTGAAAGCAAACTTTTCAGAGTAAACTAAACTAAACAAATTAACCACTGTTTTTGCCCGCGCTCATAAATATTCAAAGTTACACGAGACGGCTCATTTAGGACTTGGCCCTCTTTTTGCATTATTGGCTTATCCACCAGAGGGTTGTTGGATCGACTTGGACCAGGGTGTCATTGCAGTCGGTTGCCGAGCACGGGCGATCCGACAACAGAAGCACCAGTAAAAGGTAGTCTTCACATTGGATAAGGACACGCCGCGTGCATAGTGCTGTTGCGCTCACACACCGGAGCAGCGTGCGAATCCGCATCGGTGTGGTAACAGTTTACCTACAGTCCGTTAGTTCTAAGAATGATATTCGGGTTTCGGGAAGAATAGGACGTAATCGCGTAATAGAAAGTGACACTGTATTTTTGATTTTAGTTTTTCAGACACACTGTAAATGAAGGTAAGACATTCTCTAAAAATTATCGCTAGGGCCGAAGGAAATGAATATATGTAGTTTGTCAAAGGTCTGTCTCATTTCAATCATAGACAGAGAGAATCATACTATCTTTGTCTTACACTAGCACCCAAAAGAAAAGGATGAGTATAGTTTTCCTGGTTCTTACTGACAAATTGGTTTGACCAACTATAGTTATGACTTATGAACATGTTATGACAAAAAATCAAACAGCTATAAAAGTGTCAATCACATTATTGAAGAGCTGGACTGTAAGAGCGCTCTTCATTAATACTTAGGTAGTTGTTCAGATAGTCGAGGTTACATTACACTGGTTTTTGGCTAGAGCTTGACTTGTCCGCGCCGTCACAGCTAATAATAAGATCGATGCCGTTAATGGACCAGTTTTTTATTAATTACAAGGAAAAACAGCACCAGGAATAGACTTCTATTTAAAAACGCTGCCGGTCTTTCTTTTTCACCATTATTTGGATTTATATTACCTACATATTTATTAAAATTCCAGAGACAATACAACCGGTACGTACCTATGTACCTATTTTTCACTTATGGTATGTTCGTTTCTTGTTTGATATATGTATATATGTATATAGAGAATCTTATAGAATACTACTGTACTTTATTTATACGGTTTCTTTTAGTAAACTTAAAAGTTAACCTACTAAAGACCTCAATTCAAAACAATCAGCCGTATTCGAACAATGAGATACGTCAAATACTGGATATTGAAAAGATATGGAATAGATATGTCAGTGTCAAACAAGTGTCATAAGTGACATTTTTGTTTGAAGAAATGTCAATTTTGACACTTGTTTGACACTGACATATCTAACCCATATCGTTTCAATATCTAGTATTTGACGTATCTCATTGTTCGAATACGGCTGAATATACACAATTCCAAGAGTGTCCAACCCTTCAACCTCATGGACTGAGTAACCATTTGGATTAAAAAAATTTTCAAGTAAGAATGTCGAGGTTACCAGATTTTGTCTCTCAACCTTACTGCCCCTTCACCGGTTCCCTAACAACGTTAATCCTTCCAAACGGATCCTTTTCACGTCTGATTGCACGTAACACACGACCGGCAGTCACGGTGCCTACTCCTAAACATTCTCTAAGACAATCGCCACAGTACATTACAAACCTGACCCCCGATTTCCCATATTTGTTACGAATATAGGAACCAAGATATTTTAGGTGAATCGTTTGAATTGTTTGGTGAATAGATAGGCTCCACCGGGATTCATTATTGCCGGGAACTGTAGCTTTAGCGGCCAACATACCAATGAATACACCAATTACTATACTATCAAACAGATTTAGGTCTGAATTTGACTTTGCTGGCCATGGAATGCATCAAAAATATGCTTTTTTTTTGTGTTTACCCCGGATTGATCAATTTCGTTAATTGAAAATATAGTTTCTTGAAATTTTATCTAACTATTAAAATGTTTTAAGAGTTGTTAACTAACGATTAAACTTTAACGATTAGGTACTCGTAGTAATCCAATACTAATACAAGAAATTGCTAATCAATTGTTTAATTAAATTTTATATACCATACTGCCTAGTTATTTAGGGACTAAAATCTTCCATTTATTCATCAAATTTCTCTACGACTATTCATCCCAACAATGCACTTGCAACACTTGCGCATCCAATTATCATAAAATATCATATGATATCATAAAACATAACATTATAACACAGTAGTATAATCAGTTGCATTGTTGCAGAATGACGGAGGGCGGGCGCTAATAATTCATTTCGCAGCGGGTGTCGCGATTTGTACAAATTGTATGACATGTGGGCTTAGCTTGAAATCGATAGTGGATGATAGGAAAGTGTAATATAATAAAAATAAAAACATGAAGAAGGAAACAGTAAATATTGTCCCAAATGTAAATAAGTACCTATATTATTTAGGTCATGATTAACCTAGCTAGGTTAGGTTTATTACGGAATGTAATATTGATTATATTAAGAACTACTGCATAAACATTTCAACTAGGTATTTAGACAGATAAGTTGTTGTTATAACTACCTACCTTGGTTTTAATTTAAATTTGTTATACGCTAGTTACCAAGAAATCCAGTGTTTTTTTAATAAATGAATTTAGCAATTGTAAGAAATTCATGCCTAAATGTTCACACATTCAACTGTAGGTATAAGGATTACTATACAAATACAAATGCCTAAAAATGATTCTGATCTATAAAGTGACGTCAGACACTTTATACAAATTTGACAGTAAGAGTGACATTCCATTTCCAACTGCAGCTGCAATACTGTTCATTTTACTATGGAAACGCGTCGCTGTCATTGTCAATTTCCATAGAAAATGAACAGTATTGCAGCTGCAGTTGGAAATGGAATGTCACTTTAAGACCGCGTAGATATCTATATTATGTAAGTTCCATATCATTCTTGACGTACCATGAAAATTGAGCGTGGTCTGACTGACTCCATAAAGGACCGGGCTGAGCCCGGGCCGAGACGTCCGACATGTCATTTTATATGACGGCTGATCGGTGATCACGTGGTGCTTTTCCAGAAAAAACGAAGCGCCGGAAGTTCCGGCCCGGCCTCGGTCCGGTCTAGCGTGAGTCATCCTTAAAGATTGCATGACAATGCTAGGTAATCTACACTGCTGGACTCTAAACGAAATTACAAGCTCATGCTTGTTTGCTTCATGCTAGATAAACATGATTCTCTTTCCTGTTCCCATAAGCAAATCTCTTAAGAGCAGTGCACATTTTCCGCTCCGGTTAACAGAATTAAGGCTGCTCCCGTGCGTGCTGGTAATCGGTATTAGATCAGAATTTAAAGCCGCACGCACATGCCGGATTACGAGAGCGCCCTTTAACAAAGTGTGTGCGTTACAGTAGGAGGACTGCCAGGGGACGGCTTTTAGCCTTTCACATTAAAGAAGTTTTTTTATTGTGTGACTGAGTACAAGGTACTTTTTTTTAAATATTGTTTTTAATCTATATCATGGAAATCAAAGGACGCCTTTGCCCAGCAGTGGGACATTATAACGGGCTAAGAAAAAAATCTATATACAGTGGAACCTGGATAATTGCAACCTCAAGGGCCCGGCCATTTTTTGTCAATTATCCAGGTTTTTCATTTAAGCAGGTCATGTCAATTAACGAGGTTCAAAAAATCGTCGTGTCAATTATAGAGGTTCTCATTAATAGAGGTTGCGTTCTGACAATTTTTTTTTATGGAGGTGCAAATAACCTTTGAAAGTAGATTTACATGCTTACGTTCTGGGTTTTTGGTCTATATATTGCTTATGTCTATACTTGTACTTTTACACTACATTAATTACTACTTTATTTTCTTATTAATGATTTGGGTTAAAAAAATCCCTTGAATTGTAAAAGAAAATTTTATTAGAATGTAAAAAGCATACTTTGTTTTTGATTTAATCAAAAGTATTTCACCTACTACAGGCTGTGATAGATACCCAATAAATAAGTTGAATTCGGGATGAAGATACAAATAAAATGATCATTGCTATTAAAATATTGTTTCTGCTGTCTACAACTACATTATTTCAATTACAGAGGTAATAAAGTAAGCCTCGTTTCAATAATGGAGGTAAAACGAAGAACAAAAATAACGGTTTTTTTAGCACAGTGTCAATTATAGAGGTCTTAGTTGCGATGTGGTCAATTACAGAGGCAAAATTACGAAAAGCGCTAAAATCTAAATTGCAATTATAGAGGTTCCAAAATTTCAATTAAAGAGGCCTTTTGGTCTCAAGGGACCGGGACCGGACTTTTGGTTGCAATTATTGAGGTTTTCCATTTATCCAGGTGCCAATTAACCAGGTTTCACTGTATATATATATATTTATAAAACAAAGATTTCTATAGCACTGTGATTTGTCCAAATGTTTTAATTATTAATTTAATTAAACTAGTACTAGGTCTGCATGTCCGACAAAGAACATGTAACGGGATACCGCTTATTTAACTGTTAAGTAGATTTTAAAATTGACCTCGAATATTTGTGGTGTTAAATATTTTTATCTTTCTCTAATAACATCATTATAGGTTTAAAACACTACGGTTGCTTTAATTTTTAAAGATAGAGCAGTAAAAAAAACATGTCTAGGATAAAATGTGTTTCGCAAAATAACCCACAGATAGCTCCGCTATACCAACGCACATTATAAAAATGTGAACATTCGATGCTCAAGTGTAACACAAGTAGGATCACATATGGTAAGGCTAATTCGGACGAGGGCGAATAAAATAAAAACCAAATTAGGGGATGATGCAACGCGCACACCCCTTCGATTTCTGATAGATTCCATTACGGCGATGCGAAGTAGCTTTTGAGCTGGCATAACTAATGAGATGACATGTAGATAATGGAGTGGTTTATATGAAGTACAAAAATGTATGAAGGATTAGGACTTTCCCATATTTTCTTATATTTGTTGCACATGTATATTCGTGTAGTCGTATAGTCTCGTATTGTATGACGATGCTCATAATTGAATTTATTCTAATTTTATTTCGTCTAGAAATGGGAGAACGTTGCCTTAAGATTTAATAATATTGCTTACAGTATTTATCTAATATGATATTTTTAAATCCCAGATATTGAAATGAGGGTTAGATTGGCTTATTTCATCCTGATGCTGTATCAATTTTTCATACCACCTCGGAGGCAAACAAGCATACCGCTCGCCTCATGGTAAGCAGTCACGGAAGCCTATGGACGTCTGCAACTCAGAGTTGTTATATGCGCGTTGCCGACCCTTTAAAAACCTGTACACTCACACTTTTTTGAAGAACTCCAAAGAAGAAGAATAAAAAACTAAGATGACGATTGGTCAGACAAAGGCAACTGAATTGTAATTTTATTATTTCAGATTATTAAAAGCATTTAACTTAACTCGCATAACAACAACATGAACACAGCCTACCACATATTTTTTAACCCCTCACACGAATTTTTCGGCACTTTGCATAACAAACATCGTCTTATCAACCCATTACTCGCCGTAACGTCATTGTAACTCCTAAAGCCCATATCTGATCATCGAGCAGCGCATTAAAGTACCGACGTGTTTAATCTATAATGCTCCTTATCGCAATATTTTCCATTTCCGGAAGCCAGCGTCGGCGGGGCATCGTCAGGGGAAATAAGCAAGCCAGAGTTTCACTTTGTTTTTTTTTCCGGGAAAAATTTTTCGTACTTTCCTCTTCGTTTACACTTACAACATTTACCGGTGTTAGGCGATTGTTACCTGCATTCCGTTCCTCTGAATTAAATATGGAACCCGGCAAAGGGTGAAGCGTCTGGATTTGCATTTGTTTGCAACAAAGGTTCCCGTTTAAGTTGGGAATCGAGGGAATTGCAGCCGTAGGAGCTTTGATTGTCTTTTTTCTGATTTTGCCGATTTGGGTGTTCCTTTGTTTTTGCTTAGGTCGAACGTGTTTGTTATTATTATTTGATTTCTAATGAAACAATTCTTTCTATATATTAGGTATTAGATGTTTTCAAAATAGTAATTGATTATTCACGCTATCACATCGGGAGGCCTAGCCAATTGTTGTTATCAATGATTTAAAAAAAATCGCCCTTAAGAAACAAAACAATCAAATACCTATAAAGTTGACTTGGAGTTTCCAAGTCACCAAACGATGTTTGTATTCACAAACAAAGATCAACGATTTAGTGTTCAAAATCATGGATTTTATATCTACTTTACTTACTCTACTTAGTACGTATATCAATGTAACACTAATATTCGCAATTTAATCGAGCTATCCAATATCCCAGGTATCGGTGTCGGTAATTAGTTAATGTTCGCTCATCTTCGATAATTTATTGAGACGGAGCGCCCGCTCCACTCAGGCGCAGGGGAATAGACGGCGGCGAAAAACTCAACCAAAATATTAATGCATCAGCTCTATGGTAAGTATTGGCGGGAGATTATAGAGCGATGTTATACTATTGAGACTTGGAGAATATTTTATAAAAGCACGAGTAACTTTAGTGAGTCACAGTTGCCGATAAGAGCCAAGGTTTATGTTAGATGTTTTTTCCTTTTTATTTTAAGACACGCTCTTGTCGGTGGCGTAATTATGATACTTCTTTATTCTGTGCTCAGTCTTTTGACTTACTTAAATTTTATGTATGTCCAAATTTTCCCTTGCCTTTGCTTCATTCGATCTTGCCCTTCAAAAAGTCTCAATATGAGGTTTGATATCGTGTTACGGGTCTTTCACCTAGGTATTCTCTTTTGTGTTGAACTAATTAAAAAATCCTCTATTACAGGTCTTAGGTCTAAGGACTCTATTAGAGTTTTTTAAGGGATAATGTAAAAAAATATTTTCCCTTGTTTTGTTTTAAGATAAAATTGAATTATATTATAAACCCAAGCACTTAATCGATTCATAGGCTTATGTCAAGGTTTTTAAGCCATATCCAGTATACACACATTTGACGACTGTTTTTAGCAAGCACCAAGCACACTCATTCCTTGTATAACTTCAATACAGTCTCACCGCTCTGGATTAATCAGGGATTGTTTCATTCCGTGAAAAATGTCGCCGTCAGCGCGTAATAACCTGTGATGCATTGCCGTTCCTTTATTTACAACGTCTTTTGTAAACGACTGGCTGGAAACTCGTGTTTTGTAGATAAAATGGCGCTGATACAATATTTACATAAATTTTGAGTATTATTTGTACCCGGAAATATTTTTTTAAATTTTGGAATTGCGTCATAATTTAATACAAATCAACTTATTACTCGTCAAAATTTTCCTAACTCCGTCACTATTTTTCTATCAAAAAGGAAATCTTGTATTTTTTGTCCCGAAAATGTAGTGTGAATTATTTACGGAGTGTTTTATGGTTAAGAGGCAGTTGTACATAGCATGGTAAGTACTTGTTTATGATTGTAAACTAATCCTTACAGTTTTATATCTGAGAACAATTGCTAAAACCTTTCGAATTCATGTCACACGCCTAGCACGAAACATTATCCATAAGTCTATAAATAACAGTGAGTGCGTCTTATAAATTATGAGCGTGCTAGCTCACTCATTTGCCGCGTCCCACGGGCTTCGGGCCAATCACGGCTCGCAACTTTATTACGGGAAAAGTTATGGGATGCGTCATGTGAGATGAAGTTATTATGTATGTAGCAAATGTTGGGAGCTGGAATATTGACAGTGTTTGAGTAAAATTAGGGGTTTGACTAATGTGTTAATTTTATTATTATAGACGGAAGCTTCTAGTCGTCTAAGCTGGCTACAGTGGCCACTTATGATCCTATCAGGGTCATGCAGGTTGAGTAATTAATAATGGATGTGTTAGGAAAAACTATAAAAGATATTACAATGTCAATAAATATGTATTATATGTATTTTCAATCATCTTCTCCGACGGAGAGGAGACAATAATAAAGAGGCTTTGTCATTATTAACTGATATTGACATTTTACATTAGATCTGTATTTTGCAAAAATTAAGTATTACAGATGTTTCTGCACTTAGCTTATTCACCTGTATCGCGTAGAATCAGTTACATTTTGTACCTATATCAGAATTTGCTCACTTAACGCCGTATGATTTAAAACTCCAAGTCTATACAAGTAAACGCAACTTTCTGTTAAACTACTGTTAAATTTAAATTTTAGTTTTTTCTGTTAAATTTTAGTTTGAACACGAACTAAGCATCTTCCACAGCACACACGAAAAACCATTCCCACAACCCGCCGCTCCAGAAATAAATAAGCGCGTGAAGAAGATATATGGCACGGCGAGGGAATACAATTCAGGGTAGCAGAGGTCTTTCCCGTTAGTACAAATGTAAGTAAATTTGAATAAAACATAAACGGGGTTAAAGTTCCCCGGTTTTTGTTTGTTTTCTTGTAATATGTTGTGGACGATGGATTTCTATGGAAGAGCTGGCTGGATTGTAAATAATATTATGTTGATCAAGTAAATATTGCAGGCAGGCAGGTAGGTACCTAAGGTAGGAAGGTATACAAAAAACCGCTCAAGTGCGAGTCGGACTCGCGTTCCAAGGGTTCCGTATATAAGGCCCACTCATGCTTGACTGCAGTTTCTTTCAATTTTAGTCCTAACTGGGATTCAGAGATAAAGGGGGGGGGGGGGGGGCTGACAGACAGACAGACAGACGCACGAGTGATCCTATAAGGGTTCCGTTTTTTCCTTGAGCTACGGAACCCTAAAAACCGGACAAGTTCGAGTCGGACTTCTCCATTATATTTGACTCCCCATTCCATAAATAACGATACTTTTGCCTAAATTGTTTATTTTGTTTCTCATCGCCGGTCAGTTAGCAATACAAGTGTTAATGGAATTGTATTCAGTGTTGACTGTACTGCCACGCCCAATAAAACACGACAGTTTGACAGTGATATAGTAACTTTAAATGGAAGGGTTACATCAACATACTGTTATCCACAAGACAACAATCTAACGAGTTTTAATTAAAATTACCCATTTTAATACACTGAAAGCTTATGACTCGTTATGTGTTCTATTCTTTTAATTAAGGATAGTTTGCAAAATGGAACATAAATATAAGCACTATAATTTAAAGTTTGTATAGACAATTTTGTTTTTTACACAAACTTGCTTAAGGTTATTTAAATGTTGCTACTAAAATACACCTTGTTTACTATATGGGTTCAGCCAATATACCTAGACCTACATACTTCTCTATGTTGTAACCTATTATCCTATACAATACAATACAATACAAATACTCTTTATTGCACACCTCATTACAGAAAACAATACAAATAATACAGGAAGAAGAGGTTAAACAACAGGCGGTCTTATCGCTAAAAAGCGATCTCTTCCAGACAACCTTTAGGTAGCGGAAATTAATAAATTTATGTCATGTCAGTAGGTGTTTCAAATTCCTATAATATGGATAAAAATATCTTAAATTTATTCTTACTACATATTACTGTTGAAATCGCGATAATACAATATAACATTTCACATAGTTACAAATACTTATTAATTTGTCTAGTTAAGGAAGTGGCAAAATGCATCGATGCTCTGAAGAAAGAGAGGTAAGCTTCAGGTAGGACAGGTAGGTGCAAGGGGCAACGTTCCCCATACAAACTTCCACCCCCCTTTTCACCCCCTTAAAGGGTGATTTCTGTGATAAAAACTACCCTATATCCTTCCTCGGGACTCAAACTATCTCCATACCAAATCTCAACTAAAATTGTTCAGCGGTTTAAGTGTGAAGAGATAACAGACAGACAGACACACTTTCGCATTTATAATATTAGTATGGATGTAATCTGAGTATCGCTTTAGTAAGCATAATAAGTTGTGATTTGTTAATTTTTATTCCTGGATTACACTCGTTACGTTTTCAAAGAAAGATAAGCGAAAAATTTAAACAGCCTCTCTCACGACATGTCTAAAGGGTGACTGACAATCCATCGTCACTTACGAAGGGTGTTAAAAAACGTCATATGCTTATGGGATTCCCGTGTTATGTTAATGCTTATGCTTGTTTTGCCGGTTTGCGGTTAAATGTATTTTGCTGGCATGCATATTTCAGTTGTGCTGGGGAGAATAAGCAAATTATGGCGGATGGTAGGGTGAAATTTAGCGTTTTACTTTATGTACCGTTTACGTTTATGAATCTGCTAAAAATTCGAGTTTAATAAAATAATAAAAGTGTAAAGTACTTATCGACAAATCCTAATTTGTACCTACGTATATATATGTGTATATGTGTACATAGTTTTTGTACTAAGTACTTATATCCAAAAATTAAATACGTAGACAATATGCGATTAAATTGGGGGTCACAAATCAGAAATCAATGATAATAATGAGCCACAATAGTGCGTAATAAACCGAATTAGTGCCCCCGCCAAACCAAGCTAAACGCTAACCCGATCAGGCATAATTTGTGACCAATTAGAATAATGGTCGCCCGTGATGTATGCACGACGTGCATGGCTAGCAAGACCATGGAGCCGCATGCCATATTTATTTCTTGAACTATTGTGAATTGAGATGGAAATTCATGATAAATTAACTTTACACTTTGGCTAGTATCATAACCACTCATTCATTAATCTTAGCAAACCTTTGTGAAATGTTTTCTCTTTCTAAACGATTCGATGATCGACCTGTTCGATTTAACGGACGTTTATAAATAACATCAAGTGATTATAATATGGGTAGGTATCTTAAAATGATTGAACATTTATAACCAAGGAAATATTTCCTCAATGATAATGGGTTCCAAAGTAAGGCTTTAGGATTTTTTTAAGAATAGCCTGGTAGAATAGCCTGCTAATTATATAGGTACTTCTAATCAATCCAAATTATATATTTATTCGGCACTTTCATGTCACAGATTAGCCATCTAACCTAGTTAAGAAAAACAAACAACACCACTCCACTCTATTCCCTGTTCGTTAATAAATGTTTGGGGAAGCGTTTGCCCGGCGAGCCGTCAATGTCACCGAGTATAGTTGTGCGTGCAAAGTGCTGTGCAGTCTTGCTGCGTGGTGCATCGCAATTACAAATACATGGGCACGTCCGAACTACGCCATTATTTGGAAATAGATGAGCGTAGATACTGTGACTAGACTAAGTTAGTTAGTTAGTTATACTGAGCATTTTCCGCAAGTCGACAACCATTGTGCCTATTTTGTGTGAAAACTAGGTAGCACTACTCTAGCTACCCCTGCTCCTCCATGAAACCTAGCAGTCTTCAGGTTGCTAACTACCTCCTTCAGTGTGCACGGAGTCCCTAGGTATTGGTTCCTGTATACTTCTACCTGTTTACAGTGTAGGAGGATATGTTTTGCTGTTTCTTCTTCTTCCATGCATATGTACAGTCGCCATCAGATATATCGGAGCGGCCAAGGTACTCACAAATATCTGAGCACGCCTCTATTGTCAAGGCGTTAGAGTGCTTGTTCAGATATTGTGAACACCTTGGCCGCTCCGATATATCTGATGGCGACTGTACATGACTAGACTAGACGCTTATAATACATTACTTTCTTGTTTTAGACTGTCAATGAAGTGTTCAGCCATTGACTAACCGATCTGATTTTTTACTCACTCTGATAATACTCGTAACAGTCAATGCTCCCGTTTTTTGTCAACACTAATTTCTACTTTAAATAAAACGACCTATATTTTTATATCAGAAAATATGTTAGCTATAGATTTCTTAATATTCTAATTCAACTATTTTATTAATTGTATCTTTTACATGATACATACATAACGGATAGGTATCATATAGCTACTGTACATATAGTATGAACATCAGACGTCATGTCCGTCGAATCGTGTCCTGAGTGGTCCGTGGGGACATCGTCTAACGTATTGTCAAATGTTAAGATAGATTGCACAGTTGCATCATGTTACCGATTATTGCACATGTAGTGCATGATTGTTTTCCATCGTATTTTCTTGGAAACGTTCGTATTTGTCATGCTAGTTCAGTACTTTTTGTACCGAGACTGACACACAAGACAACAAGCAAGCAACACACACGTTCAAGACAACACACACAAGCAAGACACACGTTCATTGTGCGGGCTGGTATCGTCGCGAGGTCGACTCGCCCGAGACAGTGAGTTTTTTCGCTTTTTCTTTATTTCTAAGCATTGTGGTACCTATGGTTTGCAGACGTTTCAGCTTAATACAACATAAATTTATTTCGTTTTGTTAACTTCACAAGAATCACAAGATATTTCCTACTGCGGACGACCGCATCTCTTAAGTTATGCCTATAGCAATATTTGATTTATATTTTCTATCTTTTCTCTTCATTCGGCCATCCGACCAGCACGAATGCCCACCTCCGTCCACATGTCAGGCTACCCTCGTCAATCTTCGCTAATTTATGCCCGCATTTGTTTAACCAAAAACGTTTAAATTCACCGAACCACCTGTCTCAACTTTTTTAGATAGATCGTACTTCTTGCGTGGTTTGGAAGGGTTGAAAAGAAGGGTGGTAGGTACGATGTGGAGTACACGAGTGCCTCTTGTATCGTTTAAATATGTATTAATATGGCACGTAATGATATGAAACCTTCTAACTACAGTCAAAAAGAACTACTATGGTCATGGCAATTCAGTTTCGCTTGGTTGTTTAGGTACTTGTAGGTATACAGGGTGATTCATGAGACGTGAGCAGGACTAATCCTGCATACTCAGTAACTGATAATTGATCGATCACCGTCGTATTTAGGTGAAACAACCACACTTTTTCCAATTTTTTAACTTTTTGGCGAGGGCAAATTTAATTCTCTACAATCATGGTCACCCCACAAGACCTAATTAATAATAATAAAACCTCTTTAACCGTAATGACAGCATTATGATTACAAAGAAATAAACTGTCAAATTTGAGTGAGATACGAGTTTTCAAAAGTAACCAGACCGTGATGACATTCAATTTGACACAGAATATCGGTAGTTTAGTATTCTAATTGCAGGGTGACCATGCATGTCGTAAATAAATTAATAAGTTTTTTTTTCAACACGGCTAGAAAATTAACGTTAACCCCACTAATACTGATACGAAACAGTTGCTTATAATTTACGAAATGCGTAGTGTTAGTCCTGCTCACGTCTCCTGAATCACCCTGTATATGTAGCATATTGTTTAATTTATTGAAGTTCTTCTAGGCGAGCTCGCTCCATCGTGGGCCACGTCTACGCCTCGGCTAGTCTGTGGCCATGAGTAAGCCCATTCATAATAAAAAAAAAAAAAGTTAGAAATAAATTCTTATTTCTTGAGAGAAAAAAAAACTACATGATTCCGCCCAATATTTTTCAAGCTTTTAATTTCGTTTTGGAAAAGCTTTTCAGTTTTCTGTAAACTTAAGTAAGTTTGCTTCGCCAAAATTTTTTAAAACGAATCCTACATTCTCAAACGAATCATTTTTAACTTTGTTATTTTGGAGCCTTGTTAAAGGATGTAAAATAAAACGTTTTTTAGAATCTTTTTTTTCTGTGAACATATCGGCGCAAAATACAATAAATGACTTTCTTGTTTTTCTTCTTCAAATACAGACATCTATCTTATTAATCAATAGATTTATTATTCAGTACTTTATATTATAGATTTATTATACTTATTAACCAATAAGTATACTATGATAATTTCTGTGTATTACCTATAGTAATATGAAGCACGTACTTTGAACTCTGTCTTAATCGTGTACCTATAGCAATTTTATTATTATACTTGTGTAACTGTGCGCATAACCGCCACGCAACCTTAGCGTTACCATAACATGTACCCGAAATGAACGCAGCAGTAGTGCGGGCAATTAACATGATGCGTTTAATTACGACGCATGAATGTATGCAATATTAACTGTTTATGGTCGCGACGCGGATTGCTGAAGGGAGGGAGTTGTTGCTACTTGCTAAAATGTTGTTGGAAAATGATAAATTTATTTAAGACGTCTCTAACTTAATGTACTTACTGATGGCCAGAGTTCGGCGATAGACATTAATTTTAGATAAATTATATTCATGACAAAATGAAACTGATAAAGTAGCCGATAATTTTATAAGTATTTAAATAACGGTTAATCAATTCACCATAGTACCATACATATAATTAATATATTATATTAATTAAAATTAAATAAGTTACAGAAAAAAGGGCCGACTTCTTAACGTACTGTAAAAGGTGACATTATAGCATATAAAATAATATGTACTTGTACCTACAGCATCTTAGTTTATACATGTTTTTCGTTTCTAACCTAATAAAAACTAATCATTTTGGTGTTTCATTAATAAACACGGATACCTACGATAGGTGCCTACTTTGCTTCCCACTGGGTAATTGTGCTCCAACTGTTATATGAAAATACACACAACCTCATTTAAGTGTTACATAATCATATTAGTGATGGTCTACTTTAAATCAGCATATATAGGTATATATATCAACATACCTACCACAATAATAATTTGAAAATTTAATATTAATTTATTTTTGGAGCATAGTAGGCAATTTTATAGTAAACAACAAGCCGCAATTTTTAATTCGTAGCTTCTCGCCTCACGTCATAAATACCGCGGAGGCTGAATAGCGACAATGGCGGCCCATTTGTCTGAAACGCGGTAAATAATAAAGCGGTAACTTTATCGCGTAATTTATTGACTCATTATCGACAAATAATGACTATTTAAAACGAAATTATCGCGTGAAATGTTGTTTGCGTTCTCGGCGGTGTGTAAGATTTTTTTGGCAGGATATTGAATTATTGACATTACATATAATAGCAACAAGTTTTTGTAACTTATGCATTGAGTGAGGTATTATTGAGTTAGACCAAGAAAATTCCGCAACAATTTTTATAGCACACGCGGTGCAAGTGTTATTAAACGTCAAACTTCTATGAAATAACGACGTACCGAATAATACCACTTGAACTGAGTGTGTTATCAAATTCTCTGCAGACTTTTCTTGGCCTAACTCTACCTATGTGTTAATTCTAAAATAAAATACATTTTACACTGCACCAAAGACCGCCAGGTTTTTTTATGCCACGCCGATTCGATCCAGATGACTTTAGACTTTGCCGTTTTAGCCATACTTAGGACGTTCAGCATGTCGATAACTACATCTACATATAGTCCGTAAGTAGTATTAAAACCCATGTAACTAAAAGTGCCTAATAATTACCTTTCAATGACCGCTTTGAGCACAACCTAACAAGGTATACCCCGATAAACAATAAAACATAAGTATGTAACGAACCGTAACTTCACATCATTAGCGCGGAATATTACCAATAATATTCCCCGGAGTGGCAACTATTCGGGCATTATCAGGAATTTGGCCAGGTCGTGTATTCGCATGTGATGCGCGAACTCGGGCGGTTCAAGTTCTTATGGAAACCAGTCTAACGTAATCTCGAGCTCCGTAACAATTTTGCGTAATACGAGAGCGCACTTATGCTGGTTCACTTGAGCCTTCCACTCGCCTAAGCTCGGTGAGATATAGGAATGACTCCAGTAATGCCGAAATTGGCTAGACCCGCTTCATTTGCTGGTGAATGCGGCAAATTGAAATGTTTCACGGCTCGTTTAAAAGGTCCCTTCAGTTAGTTACCGATAGTCATGTCATTTAACATTAAATCAGCGACCGCAAACGCTTTACTTGTAAATAAAAATAAATAATTTAGCATTACGTCCCACTGCTGGGCACAGGCCTCTCAAGCATGAGAGGGTTTGGGCTATAGTCCCACGCTGGTCCAATGCGGGCTGCGGATTTCACATACACCTTTGAATTTGTTCGAGTTTCCTGCCCGCGAAGAAACCCGCGACCTCCGAATTGAAACTCGGACGTCAGATCCATTATGCTACTACCGCTCTGCTTAATATTAATATTATAAAATATTTAGATTTTTTCTCATGGACTACAAAAAGTACCACTAGAGATTCTGCTGCCAAATTTTAACCGACTTTCTAAAGAGGTATCCTCAATTCGACTGCATGGTTTTAGGAAATTCCCGTATGATTGTTGCATACGGCGTTTTTGCTGATCAGGTTCGGCTAAATAAGTGACCGAGCAAGTGCGAAGGTTCGTTTAAGCTTGGGTAAAAATGCTTTCGTATATACCGGCTGTTCACCTCTACAGGTAGGTCGCAATTCCCACCTGATTCTCTCTGATTTCAACTATTCTGATTTATTTAGGAATTATTTTCTATCTCTGAGGGTTTGCACCCTCAGAGACACATCTCAGTATATTTTGGTATAGAATAAAACATATTATTTCGATTTTGGGACGAACCGCTCTGCCATCAAATACAAAACTGGCTCTTAAATTCAGCACAATCCAACACAGAAAAAGCCCGCCTTCTTGCCTCATCCCAACATGAATCCGGCTTTTGGCTACACGCCTTCCCCTCCATTAATTGCGCAACTTTACTGGACAATAATTCTTTCAGACTGGCTGTCGGCCTCCGCCTAGGCGCCGAAATAGTTGTCCCCCACAGCTGTCCCTGCGGAACAGAAGTTGACAGTCTGGGCTCCCACGGCCTCTCCTGCCGAAGGAGTGCCGGCCGCCTGTCCCGCCACGCCAGCCTCAACGATGTCATCCGTCGGGCCTTTGTCAGCGTGGGCGTGCCGGCCGCGTTGGAACCAGCCGGTCTGGCGCGCGACGATGGCAAGAGGCCCGATGGAATAACCCTCATCCCCTGGCAGATGGGACGGCCGCTCATCTGGGATGCCACATGTGTGGACACCCTAGCGCCGTCCCATCTAGTCGCCACGTCTCAGAGAGCTGGCGGCGCGGCAGCAGCGGCTGAAACCCTAAAACGCCGCAAATATGCTGGTCTTACAAACAACCACATATTTGCGGCGTTCGCGGTAGAGACCCTGGGGCCGTGGTGTCCTGACGCCCACAACCTTTTTAAAAACCTAAAAAAAAGACTGTTGGAAACGACGGGTGACCCTAGGGCTGGCTCATTCCTAGGCCAAAGAATAGGCATAGCTATTCAGCGTGGGAATGTAGCCAGCCTTATGGGCACACTTCCGCAGGGGACAGATCTGGGGGATCTAAGGTAGGTGGGTAAGTTTTATTTATTTATTTTATTAGTTTTAGTTTTAATTTATTTAGTCTATACTTAATTTTAATAATAGTTTGTATAAGTTTTGTTATTGAATAAATAATTTCGGAGGAGAAGTGATATCAACTTTAATAACATTAAACTGACCCTATAATTACTCGTAACTTTCTGACTAAAAGTTAGATGTCGATATAGTTCAAATACATTGAAGCTTATTGCGCTGCAACATTATATTACAGGCTGACAGAAAAGATAGGTATTAATTTATTTTAGTGTACCTATGACCCCAGGAGACTAAGTGAAAGATTATGAAAATACATAAATATTAGTTTCCTCATTTGTCCATATACCTGCAGCGAGTTGCAAAATTAATGGACACATAAGGAATTAATTCATTTTTAAAACGGCCGTTATATAGGTACTTACCGTTTGGCATCAAAATGAAGTCATTTTGTTCTTATTCGACCGTGCGTCTCGCTCGCGCTAATAGACGTACGGACAAGTACAACCGAAATGAACGCGTGAATGATAACTTTACATCATTTAGATACGTTTCAAAGTGTACTTTGGAATTGCCCTATTTTATGGCTCCTCTACACGATTGGCCAACGCCGGCCACTCCAAGGGACGCATTTATGCGTTAGAGGGAGCAAGTGATATTGCTATCTCATTCTACCGCATGGCTGCGTCCCTTGGAGTGGCCGGCGTTGGCCCATACTGTAGAGTAGCTATTAAGCGCAGTCATGTGCTACACCCACGTCGTAGCCCGTAGCATGTAATATCCCCGCCTGAAATAATGTGTAAGCGCAGCACAGCACAGGCGTGCAAAACAATGTTCACACTGCCTGATTCGAACTTTAAGATACCTCAATTAATAGATCTACTAACGATATGGATGTATTGTTGATACTGACACCTCTAATCCATATCGTTTTTAGATTTATTAACTGAACCTTAAAGTTCGAATTGGGACTGCCCAACACAACTCCATGATAGGCTGTGATCGTTGCCTCAACGCCAAGACTATTTCTTAGGAATCTAGTTAGTAACAATATTTACGAGTATATCTTCAGTTTAGTTACTTCAAATACAAGAACATATATTAATACCTAACAAATAGATTAAATATAAATTTTAAGGTGTAGGTATAGCGTTCTGATACTGTCCTCTATTGCGCCAAGATGACCGGAGACAATTTGATATCTGAACATTCTGAACGTCCCGGCCCGGGGGACCGCCGGCGGTGCATCGCATTACAACTTCTGTCCGTCCGCCTAATCCTTTCTACATTTCTGTACAAATTCAAATAGGACGGGAAATCAGAGATAAAGAATAACTTGATATCGAAGCACATATATGAAATAGACTGCCCTAAGATACGTCAATTAGTAGATCTAGAAACGATATGGATTAGAGGTGTCAGTCTGCCGTATTCGAACTTCAAGATATTCACAAGATACGACACGTACTAGATCCATTCTAGATACGTTATAGTTTAGATATCAACTAGTTCTCTTTTTCAGCGCAATTCGGGCAACCAATGTCACTTTTACGTTAGATAGAGTAAGATATCTACCAGATGTGAATTGGATCTCCAAGTCATATCATGTGGAAATCGTTCAAGAGTATCTCCGGAATCACGCAAATGTCAAATTTGACAGGTTAGATCTTAAACATATCGTTATCGTAACTTGGTGATGTCTAAAAGATATCTAATAGATGTCTATTTCAAAATCCGAATAGGGCCCAGCGTCAAAAATGACGTTTTTCTTTTGAAGAAATGTCACATTGACGTATTTTAAAGTTCGAATCGGGCCGTTAATATCGAAGCACATATGAAATAGAGATCAAGGCGGACGCCTGCCTTTACAAAGCGGGAAAACGCTGGGATCGGCTACTAGCGTATTGTATTAGTGCAACGAAAACATTGGCAATAAATGTCTTAAACTGCATCCAACCAAAAGAGAGGTCATTTTTTAATCTGGAGCAACCCAACTGGGGGAGTACCTCAACCTTACAGAAGACCACAGCCTTATGGTAACATTCCATTCCTAACCGCAGCTGCACTACCGGTACTGAACGCGTCGCTGTCATTGTCAATTTCCATAGTAAAATGAACAGTAGTGCAGCTGTCGTGGGAAATGGACTGTCACCTTTAATAGCAATGCTACATACCTACTCTGTAGGAATGTAGTGTTGTGTCCCTGGTGTTGACTAAAGTTTCCAGTGTTCCCAAGGATGAATCCTTGTAAGCTTGTAGGATAGGCGTGTAACTCCACTAGAGTTGCAAACGCCCATAGGCTGCAGTAGTTACTTAATATCAGGCGGGTCACACCCTTGGCCACCGTTGTGGTATAAAAGAAGGCACGATATTTTTTAACGAGCGAAGTTTATTTATTCCATTGTGTAAATGTGACTTAGGTGAAATTTTGCTGAGCCCAAAAGTTTAATTAACACATGAAATGCTTAGAAACATGTTATTTCAACCATGAGTCCACGTTAAAAAGGAAACTTGATAAAAAATAATAGGTACATGAAACGATTCTATTCAATGAGGCGTACGATATTCCTGCATTGTATTGAATA
Organism: Cydia fagiglandana; assembly: GCF_963556715.1. Taxonomy (NCBI): domain Eukaryota; kingdom Metazoa; phylum Arthropoda; class Insecta; order Lepidoptera; family Tortricidae; genus Cydia; species Cydia fagiglandana. The sequence continues at coordinate 10,325,503 of NC_085941.1, forward strand.
TTCAGTACATTTTTTAACACCATAAAACATCAAGCGAAAAATCAAATTCACTTGAAAAATGACCTTTATTCCATTAGTTTAAAGAGTATCAGGTTTTTGCCAAATGTAAGAAAAGAGTGTCTCGCCTGAAATTCATTATGGGGCGGTAGGAAAACGGCCAACGACATATATTTTATAGACGTCGTACTTTCTTTGTTCATCCATTTGTAGCGTTCCATGTTATTATATAAGATAGTACTGATAGGCTAGCATTTTAATAACAAAACTTCTATGAGACTCAGACATATTAAATTTATGAAGTTCCACGTTATAAATTATGAAGCCAAAGTAGCCAAACATGCCAGTGATTTCCAACTAAATAACATGAGTGACCTATTTTATATATTTACATGATCGGCTGAAATACTTTACAATCATATTACTATTTCTTATTGTATCAATTTTAGTCAATACCTTTCGCGTGGCGCTGAAGTTTACATTTGCGATACCATTTTCACCCGTCTCTTTTAACTTCTACTCAATTTCATATTCCTATTTCTTCAATATTTTATTATATTTTTGCAGAATAGCAACAAGAACAATCTTCACATGCTCACTGCACACACACTCACACACTGGAGCTCATGTTCACTGAATACTAGTGTAATTGTATAAGACCTCCTCCTCATAATTCTCGCTGGGGATATTTTTGCTTTTGTGGTCTTCTGAAGTAGGTATATGTCTATGAAAACACCCCTCTTTGTTTAAACACAGAATCACAATAAAGTTTCTCTTGTAATAGGCTATGCATTTTGAAGAGTAACTTCGCTTCGCTTGCTTTATTATTTTTAAGCGGAGTGTGGCTTTTGGTTTCTAAAAAATACATCCAATCACGTTAGCCGGCCGTTCTTTTGAATATGTAATGTGGTTTACAAAAGTTTTGAAATTTTATGGTTTCGAATGTTTTTTTGCAAATTACAATAACATAATTGAAGCAAAACTTGAATATTTTATTAGAAATGTTAAATAGGATGGAAGTTATGATTAGTGATTATGATCAGATGAAGTTTTTTTTAATTAGTTCCTTTCAGGCGCTAACCCGTAAAGTGGTTAAGAGCCTATCAACATGCACACTAGCGCCACTGTTAAACTAGTTTGATGTATTCAAAAGGTACTTAAATATTAAATACAGTACCTAGCGGCCCCCGTTTTAAAATATCTTTCGTAAATTTTAAATAATCACGATTATTTAGCAGTGGCGCTAGTGTGCACGTTGATGGGCTCTTAACATGAAGCCTCATCTGCGTCAGGTTGTCACTCCTTAGGTGGATTGAAGAACGGTAGTGGGTAGTAGTGGTAGTATAGACTTCATTGCACACTCCTCCATTTCCCTTTTCTCCAAACCCTTGAATCTCGCGCAGAGACCTTACATAATTATAGATACTCTATAGAATGCACCACTGACTTTCTTCAAAAGCCGATTAAATAACATTACAACTCCACAAACTATCCGAAGTGAACTTTTTGCCCTTTATTAGCGAAGCCAACAAGTATAACTAATCAAATTCGTTGTTAGATCATATCCTAGGGGAGAGTGGGGAGAACGGATCAAAGTTGTCGCTAACACAATTAGGGAGACGGATTAGTTTTGGTCAGGAGCGGTCGCTCCCTGCTCATCTTGTTACCTGTGCGGGTTATAATATTGCTGTTAATTATGAACTTAAGTTTTAAGCGTTACTCGGAAAAAATAAATATAACATAAAGCTTTTGCCTTATATGCATTGGTAGCCTTATGTATTAGCGATTAGCCGCGCGCGCTAAGTTCGAAACTAACTGCCCGATTCCAACTTTAAGATACGTCAATTAATAGATCTAGAAACGATATGGATTAGATGTTTCAGTGTCAAAAGTGACGTTTTTGTTTGAAGAAACGTCACATTTGACACTGACTTATCTAATCCATATCGTTTCTAGATCTATTAATTGACGTATCTAAAAGTTCGAATCGGGCCGTATGGAATGCTGTGCAGTTTGGCACTGGCATAAACGCTATCGAGAACGTAACTTACTTCCTATGCATCTCGCTGGTACTCGCATATTAGTGCGAGCGAGATGTATAAAAAGTAAATTACGTAGACGTTTATATGTCAGTTTTGATACTGTCAGTGACTCATGACACGGGTACTGAAGGCCAACGCCTAAAGTCCCCCTAAAACGAAAACAAACTCAGTTCAGAACGAGTCGACCTCTTGTAATATTAACGTAGGTTTGAACGGTCCCCACGTAATTATTCGTATCGTATCTGACTACCCGCAGATAACGTCGTTCCTTGACTTTCGGAGGCAAAAGCCGCTATACCATAGAAATGTAGGTAAAAAATAGTAGTAATTTTAATTCTAAAATAGCTAAAATGCCAAAATTTGCGATATCACAAACATGTACATAATATAAATTTAAAAGTGGAAAAATTATTCTAAGCTTAGTAGCATCGTTAGCAGACGTTTCTGCTTGTTAAAAATTAACATTATGTACATAATACGCCTGTACATATATTATGTAGGTAATGTAGCAGTATCCATTAAATATTAGCCATTTATGTTACTTTAATTTGTGATATCGGTTTTTAATTAATTATTCCGCATTTACAATTTATGAATTATGATCGTGCAGTTACTAAAAATTAGATTTTAGCATCAAAAATAAAAAGAGGTAACATGAGTTTTAATATTTCAATACGCTAAAGTTTTTCACGATTAAGTATTTGTGGGGCAGCCGATACCAGTGGATTCTGTAAAACATTAAAGAAGGACGAACGGACGTTTGCATAGATGGGACTTCAAATTGGATATTCCGCCATATTTGCTTAAACATGTATCTTCATCGCTCCCCGTATCGTTTCGATAACCTTCTTGATAGATATTTTATTACGTGGTCGTGATGCAGTCTTATATTATGGGTAAACTTTGGCGAAAACTATAAGTATGTACCATGTATTGTGGATGTGTTCCTTGATTGAAATCAGTATATATTAAGGTGTTATAGTCCGTTTAAAAAATATTCAACCTCGCGTTTTCCCTAACGCCAGGATCCGCTTTCCTGCTCAATCTTCTCCACTTTGCCCGGTCTTCGGCATCCTCAGGCGTGAGATTGTTCTCTTCCATGTCCGCTGTCATGACGTCCAGCCAGCGCTTCTTAGGCCTACCGCAGCCGCGTGATCTAGGGCCTTGGACAGTGAAATTGGATTAGATTGAATCATGAATTTATATATTATTTCTTCCTTTTACAGCATTTTGTCGAAGAGCGAAGCGAGTATGTAGAGAAACTAACATACACTTAGGTAACTAAAAATGACTAAATGTAATATTGTTATACAACTAAGATAAATTACGCTGTAATATTTTAGAAGTCAGTCGAATTTTTGCTAACGAAAAACTGGTATCTTAATTTCACTTGTCTCAATATTCACCAAAATAACATACAGCACGTATGCAAATATTGGACCGAGATAGTTGAAGTCAAAGTTAAATAAGTTAGCCGCGAGTGTCCCAGAGGTCGCGACAGACGACATTCGGTGAGCCTTTATTTTTACCAGCCATTCACGGGGTGCTCACGAGATATAACTGTGACTGTTTTTTGTAATAGTTAAAGTTATTGTGTATAATAACAAGTACTTAAAATGACAGTGTCGGGCTTTCAATAAAAAATATGATTATTAGCGGTTAGTATAAGATTATACTAACCGCTAATAATCATATTTTTACAGTTAAAATTAAATTAATTAACTAACTGCATAGGGTTCATTCAAAGGTAACCTCGTCGTATTTGTAAATGGTTTCATGTAAGTCAATTGTATTGCCTCTATATAAATAGTCTTCAACGTTTTCCGACAAAAATAAGTTTAAAATAAGAAAATGCGCATGTGTTGTTTATTGTCATTTTTATTGGAATAAAGGCAACGAATTGCAAAACAAATATTAATAATGAAACTGATTCGTATCCTGAAGAACCATAATGTAAACTAACAAAACTTCGCTTTACATTTAATAATATTAAGTTGCATAGAAATAAAGTAAACCATCACCCTGTACCCTCCGGTCGAGATGCGTTTGACTCGCGTTCATAATGGATGAGGCGAGTTAACCCTTATCTTGGCATCGTAACACCCGTGATACATGGAACTTAAAAAAATCTAGCAGGTTCACTTTATTACCTAGCACAATAATTCTGCCATCAATATGTCGAGCTACCCTCCTTACTTATAGAAAAAAAAATTGACACGAGTGTCATTGTAAATTAAATAGTAATAATCAACATGGCGCCGCGGAAACAATAGATTTCGGTTCGTACTGGAAGTTTTGCATTTATTTCTTATGTTAGTATATATTTTTCCATAATCTACATTTTGATATCTTTACTGTCTCTTAGTGCATACATATTTACAGTGCCTTCGAATTTAAAAACATTTAATACACAGAACCTTACATGAAACTGTTATGTATTATATTTGATACACTGCCAAGAACTTAGAAATGTACATATCGAAAGGATTGTATTACATTTAATACATTGCCAAGTTATCGTCAAAATATCTTTACATGATTTTTTATTTTTTTTTATTTTTGTGGGGTTACAAAACATGCTTCAATTATTTAATATTAGTTGTCGTATTATTTAGTTATTAAACTTTGATCTTTTTAAGTACTAGATGTTATTTAACTATATATTCCTACGCTGTAGCATTATTGCTACGCCGTAGCCTGTAGCACGGAAAAATATGTGTATGGCAAAAAATGGCCCCAAAGTAAAAAAAAAAAATATTTTTGTTTACTTTTAATTATTTGTTTACTTTTCTTATTTTACTCAACTTTTTGCTGACGACTTTTTTGAAATTTTACGGGATCTAAATTTCCGCCCATGTGAACAGGTATTCGTAGATATAATTTATTTTTACAGGTTTAATAGTCATCTGATGCTTTAGATTGCATTTAATTAGCAGTAAATGCAAATTTCTGTTGCATTACATGTTTTATTTTTATTAAAATCTTCATTTTTCTTCTAAAAAGTAGGTAACTATTTTGTCGAGTTATTGGCACTGTATCAAATATGATACATATGATTTTCCGAAACTGGAAAATCCTGGATTTTTTTCTTAATTTTTAATAGTCTAGTATGCTCAATAGGTGACAAAAAACTAAAAAAATGTTTATATTTAAGATATTCTGAGCCTTGCCAAGATAAGGGTTAACAAGCGTGTTACGTACGTCAGATGACGGCTGTCCTCACGAGACCCGACCAACGTTTACTTACCTTAGTTAACTTCAAACTATATTCAATCATATTGGATATTAATTCGGTCTTGATATACCTATAGGCCGCGTGTAACACTAAAACCAGCAATTTAATGAACAGACTTGACAGGGTAGATATTTTTATTCGAAAGTTTTCGGAGAAAGTCGTCGTATTTGTAAATCTTTTCATGTCATCAATTGAATTACCTCTAAATAGTCTAACTTGTTAAAAAATACCTCTATTAACAAATTATTTTTACGCTTTAAAATTTTCACACAAGGGTTAGTTTTGTAAAATGATGTAAATGTGCATGTAAAAAGTTTATTGTACGACCAATTTTTTTTTACACGCAAGACTAAATTTAGCTGTAGACGAATAAAGGCACCGAATTGCGCCAAATATTAATGATGAAACTGATTCGTACCCTGAAGAACCATAATAGGCCACATGTATCCTCTCGATGCTATATGTAAACGCACAAAACTTCGCTTTATAGAAGTAATGTAAGACATCACCCTGTACCCTCCGGTCGAGATACGTTTGACTCGCGTTCATAATGGATGAGGCGAGTTAACAAGCGCGTTACGTACGTCAGATGACGGCTGTCCTCTCGAGACCCGACCAACGTTTACTTACCTTAGTTAGCTTCAAACTATATTCAATCATATTGGGTAATTCGGTCTTAATATACAGGCCACGTGTAACACTAAAACCAGCAATTTATAGAATAGGTATATAAAGACCGTTACGGATGACTCGCGTTTGACCGGGCCGTGTCCGGGCCGGAGCTTCCGGTGCTTACTTTTCTATGACATGAGGTGATCACGTGTAGCTTTCTATAAAAAACGATGCTCACTATGCACAGACTTGGAAGTCACAAAGTGTGGAAGTGTCACTATATTTGTCATATTTTTATAGGACGTTAAGGTCTCTCTCTATGAAAGGTGAGCTTTGGAGCGAATCTAGCTACCCAACCCATAGGAGAACGCAAAGTTGTGATAAGAAAAATACAATAAAATAAGTGATTACATATATGCTCTTAGAACAAGGCAAGAATTAAATATCTAAGTTATTTGTACCCAGGTAAGTATTGAAACAACGTGAGGCCACAAGTTATTTTTTAGGGTTCCGTACCCAAAGGGTAAAAACGGGACCCTATTACTAAGACTCCACTGTCCGTCTGTCTATCACCAGGCTGTATCTTATGAACCCTGATACATCCGTGAAGACAGTTGAAATTTTCACAGATGATGTATTTCTGTTGCCGCTATAACACCAAATATTAAAAAGTACGGAACCCTCGGTGGGCGACTCCGACTCGCACTTGTCCAGTTTTTTTTTTGTAATAAGAAGCCCCCTCACCTTTATTCAGCAGGAAGATGATTTGTCAAAATAAATTAGGCATAAGACAGTTCGCGGTGCGTGTTGTCAAATATTTACAAAGCCTGCGGCTGAAGGAGAAAACAGCCTTCGGACTGTGGGGCTCAGGAATTGAAGAACCTCAGCATAAAACACATACCTAATCAGTTTGATTCATGGTCGAGAAATAGGCGCATATTACGTAGGTATTCTTCCACAATTTTAAGTCTTTACTTTTGAGCTTTGTCTCGTATCTCGTATCATGCCATTAATTACCTACTTTATACTATACATTACCTACCTACTCGTCAACCATATTTAATCATATTGTCAAAATGTTTAACAGTTTCATATCGTATGAAAAGATTAAATATTAATATGTTTTAATATTTTCAATAAGCCATGTGAACATAGCCACCAAGTGGATGCCGACGAAGAAGCGTGGGCGGGGCAGGCCCAGGCGGAGATGGCGGGACGACTTTGACGCCTTCCTTAACAACTGGCCGGAGGAAGCGCTAAATCGGGAGTCATGGAGAACCAGCGGAGACGCCTTTGCCCAGCAGTGGGACACACAAATAGGCTAAGAAAAAAAAATGTGAACATCAAATAGTGAAACATAATAATGTAATGTGTTTAAGATTTTGTAGATAGCGTTAGAGTAAGATTTGACGTTAGCGTTTAGTTTGGTAATAGGTATCAACAAAAATACGAAGCACCTAACTATATTCTGTATCTTTCGGTATTAAAATATAAGTAAACAAACAATTTGTACATTTTCGGGTAGTTATAACATTTATTGGTTAATCAACCAAATACTAAACCCTCTGGTTCGTCACTAAACGACCTGACTTCAACCTACATTTTAACGTTTTCATCTAGTACTCTCAACTGGCTTAAGGAGCCATTTGGGGGCAGATTTAGTTTATTTTTATTTAAATATCTAAATATACAGACTATAGTTTCTCTATTTGAAATTATATGTTCAAAATGTTGCCTCGGTGAAGGCATTTCAAGACAGGCACGACCTTTAGTAATGAAGAACACGAAGAAGAAGAAGAGTTCAAAATGTTTATGCTTCTTATTAAACAACTGTTCGTATCGCCAAACAAAAATATTGCCCGTCTTGTGTACCAAGTCACAAGGGCACCTCAAATCTCATGTGGCCCTGTGCTCACAATCCATCATCGTCCGAGACCCTAATAATGCACTCGAATACGGAATAACCCGCAACGGTCGCATTGTGCGCCTTTGTAGCGGACAATCGAATTTCATGGGCGACGGCGCTGGTATCATACCCGCGGAGTTATTTATATTTATACAACAAAGTAAAGTAAAGATAAATATACCGATACTGCCGTGGGGCCAAATAGATGTACACATTTGGCAATCTAGAACTTATTAGACATGGTTTTTCTTATACATCTACAGGAGATAATCTCTTAACACATAATCCCTTAACACACAGCCTGCTAGCTGGTCGCGTGTGTTTAAAAAGCTATGTTGTATGTGGTCATTTCATGTATTCTCAAACTCACTGTGGAAAATTGATAATCATTGGCAATTTTTCTGAACTAGGAATGAACTGAAAATACGAGTACGTATAAATTGTATTTAAATAGTTGCCATGCACAAAATAGAATACATCACATTCGTCCCCCTTTTTTTTAAAGTTTAACTTAATTATCAAAGAATTTTAAATGAAAACTTAATTACAGATTTAGCTTATCCGGCGCTCTTCGCGGTCTAGCTGACCTTCTTAACGTGGGCTGGCTATATTACCTCCACATTAACGTCTTGGATTTTTCCATGCCATATTGCCAATCTATAAGTACTTAATTTTTCATTTATTCAACTTTACTTCACAATTTAACAGCATATTAATAGCATAAATTCTGTAAGAGACTTAAAACATATTATTTAAATCCCAATTAACATCACTCAAAATAAACCCCAACTTCACATCACATTACTCCGTATAAATAACCTAAAATTCAAGAATTCGCTTGTCTCAATTTATTTAAATTCCCCATGTCCCTCAGGAGGCGTGTATATTGTGTCACAATCCACGAGATGGCGTCACCGAACGAGTACGTCGCTTAATATTCATTAATTCTAAATTCAAAATGAGCGCGCACTCTTCCGGTCCGATGCGTACGCGCTAGATTTGAGTGCGCTTTTGTTTTTATTTATGTAGTAGGGAAAAAGGGTGAATTTAGTGGTAAGCTGAATGCTACCTGTAACTTACGCTATTACTTTTTAGTGACTAATAGAAATGACAAAGCTTATGACATCTAAAATTGTATGTACAAAATTTATTGTTGCTGGTGTATGTTGGTGGTAACTAGATTGTTAAATTATATTTTAAGCTCGTGCTTACCCTAAAACAGTTTCGCTTGAATACAACCGGAGAGGTAGGTTTAAAGTTTTTTAGATAGGTACATAGGTACTCAATTCATGTACTCTTAAACTATGTAAAATAATTATCGTGTAGGGTAACACTTCAATTGCATCTAAGAGATACTAAATAGCGCGTCCAAGGTAGGATTATGATTGCTGTATCTATTTAACAATTTTAATGCAAATATCTTATATTGCCAAACAAGTTGATCATTACAGATACAGACGTTAGTGAACAGCATTTTCTGATAGGTACCTAAGTAATCAACAGGTACTTAATGATCAAGTGTAACCCTTCAATGCGTCGACAAGACGATAAAACAGCGCGTCCGAGGCAGAAATTAAGAGTTCTGTCGCATCGCGCCTCATGGGAAATTCGGCCAATCACGGCGGGCGGAATTGCTCATCGACCGCCGCCGTCCGCATTGTGATACCGTACCTACTGTCTTTAGTACAGATATTGTTTTTATACTGAGCTTTGGAGAGTCTAAATTTACCTCATTAGCATTATATCACGATTTATTGGTGAACTAGTGTCGACATACATAATGCTATCTTTCGACGAATCCAGAAAAAATAGATATCCGCTATCTATTAAAAATAATTTGGCCAAGCCCGAGATAGCTCGAGGCATTTAGTGTTCCGTACGGCTACCATCAGTTTGGCATTGACATAAACGATATCGTGAACGTAATTTACTTCCTATAGGTATATCTCTTTCGCACTAATATGTCAGTACGAGCGAGATGCATAGAAAAAAACTACGTTCACGCCCACGGTAGCGTTTATGTCAATGCCAAACTGATGGTAGCCGTACCGCTCGCATCGTTATATTTTACAGAGGTTGTTTGCCTGTTTTTAGGATACAAAGGTAAAATAGCTTTAGCAAAATGTCATCGCTTTAGCACAGAGCAATAGTACAAGTGTCTAAATGTGAAGGCCAAAGGCCGACCTCCGCGTAGCCCGAAGGCCCGAAGCGTCCAGGATGTCAGTGCTTTAACACAGAACAATAGTACAAGTGTCTAAATGCGAAAGCCGAAGGCCGAGCTCCGCGTAGGGCCGAAGGCCCGAAGCGTCCAGGATGTTAGTACTTAAACACAGAACAATAGTATAAGTATCTAAATGCGAAGGCCGAATGCCGAGCTCCGCGTAGGGCCGAAGGCCCGAAGCGTCCAGGCTGTCAGTTCTGTATTTAACCACTGATATCTTGCAGGCTTCGGGCCTTCGGCCCTACGCGGAGCTCGGCCTCCGGCCTTCGCATTTAGACACTTGTATTATTAATTACCTGTGTTTAGAACTGACCTCCTGGATGCTTCGGGCTTTCGGCCCAATGCGACTTCAGCCTTTGGATCTTGCGACTTAGACACTTGTACTTAAAAATACTTGGAAAAGTTACGGGAGGCGCGCGTCTGCCGGACGCTTCGGATCTTCGAATCGCTCCTTCGGCCTTTGCATTTAGTTAGATTCTTGTACTATTGCTTTGTGTTTGAATACCGAAGTCGAGCATCTCGCGAATGCTTGATGTATTATAATAATTTAGAGTAAGGCCAAGCGCGCACCACGATTTTTTGTCCTGCGATAATTTTGTCGCAGAAATGCAACGTATGTGTTTATATGTTAGTGCGCGCATATGCGACAAAAAAATCGCAGCGATTTAAAAATTGTGATTTGTCACATTTTTCCGCGATTGTTCGCGACGCGATTGTCGCAAAGTGAATTGCAGCATGCGGAGTTGTATGGCCCCGCGCGCACTATGATAATAAAATCGCACCCCGGCCGGACCTCAGTCGGCATTTCACTCTCCAAACCCCAACATCTCGGCACCTGCATCTTCAATGGAGTCTCAAAATGAGACGCTAGATGTTGACCATTTAATTATGGAAATAGACGGGGATCACCTTTGTGTTATAAATGCTCAAAGTCATACAGCAATCGCATATTAAAGACAATAAAGACACGTTTCATGACAAGCGACTGGTACGAAATCCATGTTGAGAATGAACAAATCGTCGACTTTTTCATCGCAGTGCGCGCAGTGAATTTTCTGCGATATATTACAGCGCGATTCTAAAATCGTGTCGTAAAAATTAATATCGTGGTACGCGCTTGGCCTATAATACCTTAAATGTATACTCCTTCAATTTGAATTTAGAACTCATTATTATTTTTTATTTGATTTTGTTTCTAGTTCTATGCCATATATATAGACTTTAATATTATTTAGAACTGCTAAAAAATAAGATCGGCTTACTTTAAAATAATATTTCGTCAATTTTACCTTTGTTTCTAAAAACTGTGATATTTAACTGTCATATAAGTACTATTAATGCAGAGGCGTAACTAGGGGGGGGTTGGAGGGGGCAAGTGCCCCGGGCGCCGTCCAAGGGGGGGGCGCCAAAATGGGCAAAAGACTACCTCTCATCCTGGTAATCTGGCCTACAGCTTAGAAAAGCAAAGAGAAAGCCGATCTTTTAGGTACTCTTTTTTGCCTAGAACTCGACCTTAAAAGACGACGGTAGCGCCCTACCGCCCACCATCCTTCAGTGCGAATACTCTATGCCAGAAACTTCTATCAAGCAGAGGGATATTCGGTAGGAGTTGCTATGCTTTCATTTTATAAGGCGAGCGGGCCGAGTGCTTCAGAGAGTTCAGAGCTGTGTTCCGTGTTAGCGCGTCTTTTCCCTCAGGGGTCTCCTGTCGGGAAGTTACCATTTTATGGACAGTCCAAGAGACTACCTATGCAAATGGATCCCTAGCCCTTTGTCCGGTAGGCGCATATATATGAGCCGTAGTAGACGGAACCTACTCCAATAGCTGCTGCTGCATATCTGTGACATGTTGTCTATCGGACGACAGTAGGTACGGGGATTCCTATATAGGCTGGTTAAAAATAACTACATTCCCGTTGCCAGGGAGGTTTTGGGATTATACTGAGCAACTTTTACTACGGGACCAACCCCGAAATCTCAAAAAAAAAAGTTTACCCTCCCATAGAAAATGGACCAACCAAAATGTATGAACCAGCCAAATTTTTTTTTCGCGACTGAGGGGTTGGTCCCATAGTAAAAGTTGCTCATTATAATCCCAGAACCTCCCTGGCAACGGGAATACAGTTATTTTTTAGCCACCCTGTATACAGAATGTTCTCTACCGCTCGTAGGTAAGTACAATGAGCTGTTGTCTGAAGAATTGTTTGACATGCTGCCTAGTTGCCAACGGTGACAGCTTGCCATCACTGCACCGCTCGCCGTATTAGGATAGGCAGAGTGTTTATCCTCACACCCTAGAACCTAAATGGTTGCGTACTGTACGGTTTAAGAGGAATTCCTTCCACAGTGGTCGGGAGGAAATTTGTCGAAAAAAGGGAGCTCATTCCACAATAAATTGATTAAGTTCCTTTTTCTCGAGAGGCTACAGTACGGAGATCTCCAAAAAAGTGCATAAGTTTTAAAATGGTCGGCAACGCGCTTGTAACTCTTTTGGAGTGTAGACGTCCATATGATGCGGTGACCACTTACCATCAGGTGGGTCGTAAACATGTTACCCACCGATGTCACAGAATAAATAATAGTACTAGGTACAGAAGACTCACTCTCTAACAAAACGCGTCTGTCACGATCAGCGCAGATATGGCCGCTAGGTGGCGACAGCGCCACGCGCGGCTTATGGCAAACCCCAAAATTGGGGTCGAACGGATGGACTTTTAACTGCCTGTAGCAAAGCGACGACATCGCGGAGTGAGCCACGCCTGCCGATGTATTAAAAAAACACATATACACTGTATTGTCTAAATTAAAAGTAAATTTTAGTTAAAAAAAAAGTAACCCTTTTGTAGTTCATTTCGTTTGTGTGGGGGGGGGGGGCGCAAATTTGGTGCCTGCCCCTGGCGCCATATCCTCCAGCTACGCCTCTGTATTAATGTCTTCCAAAATTATTTTCTCGTAACAGGACTGAGGGGCTACCGCGAAAACCGAAATTCGCAATTTGCGGGGATCTTTCTCTTTTACTCCAATGAAGGCGTAATTAGAGTGACAGAGAAAAATGCTCGCAATTTGCGAACTTCTATTTTCGCGGTTATAGCCCTGAATCTCTATGAATGCTCACCGATCCGTTCAAAAATATACATAAGTACTGAATATAATTTATAGATATTATAATTATACAATTAATACAGAAATGTAATGGTACTTAATGAAAAGGAATATTGTGTATATTGTTTCGACGAATCAGATACTCTCAATAAAATCTATACATGAGGCCAAAGCTGTTCATTAAATATTAATAGTACATTATTGTCGAGGCTCGGAAGTAGCTACTTGCAGGCTGAGGATTCGTTTTAAACGGACGACCTTGGGAGTCCGTTTAATTGAATCCGAAGCCAGCAAGTAGCCTTCCAGCCGAGTCATATATAGTGCTTTTCTCAAAAATGGTGCAAGAAATATAAATATCATAGAAATATTTTACAAAAGCAACGTTCTTACATATATATTTTGACAGAAAAAAACCCTTGCCGCCTTTTTATTTTTTTAAATAAAAAAATAGAAGTGTATTTTTCTGCCAAAAATACGCCAACCTATTTGAGACATCTAAATAGTCGCGGTACTATTCATCTGTTTGGCTGTTTAATGGGCCTGTGCCTTCATATGATATGGTAATTTCAACTTTTAAAAAGTTTGGAACTCGACAAATAATGGAATTTGTATGCAACATTGCAGTCCCAAAATCGAGACTGCAATGTTTTTAACTTTTTAATTTTTGTCTGACCATAAACTACGCGCTTCGCGACCAAGTTTTTAGACGGCAAAGTCGACTTTGCCGTCCATTTTTGAGAAAATTACTTTATTGTCTCTATACGCCTTACTAACTCTATGTGTCCTATTGTGGAAAAAAAAACACAACGACAGTCAAGAACGGAATTCTTAATTTGAATTTTTCCGATTTTTGAGATGCCTAGTCCATTCGTTGGAAAGCCCGTTCGAAATTTAAACTTATTTGCAATATAATAAGGTCGTATTTTGTAGATCTCTCTCATACTTATAGTAGGCTATTGAGATAAAATTAAATATCCCACAAAAATAAGCAAGCAGAATTAAACTTTGTGTCAAAGACATAAGTCATAAATTTCAATGCCAAAGTTTTAACTAAGGATGTTTCTCGCCTAATATGAATTGACCAGTGTAAGCATCAGTTAGCTAGCCCTAAGCAACCAAAGGTCAAGCTGCAGTTGAAAAACTAATAAAGATAAAGTAAAGCTGATAATTTTCCCGCCGTCTCCATGCTTCTTTAAGTTGGGTATTGACTGGTCAGCTGCCTGTTAGCTATAGTTTTCGCGAAAATCGCCAGGACAGAGGTGAAAATTTTTGTATGAAAACTTGCAACTTTAAATGCATTTTTTGACGAAACTATTGCAGTCTAAAATGAAGTCAAAATCAGTCCATCGACTCAATTTTTTGCAAGCTTTCTAATGGTACCCCACACGATTCTTACAAATGAAAAAAGTTTCAGCCTACCCCTCTCAACCCCCTAAATTTCCCCCTTTAATAAGAAATAAGCAGTTTTGACTTATTTACAATATGAGTGGTGGTAATTGCTATAACTGTTCCAAATTTTAGGTATCTATGTCAAACGGTCTCTGAGAAAAACGTATTTAACTGATTTGCAAGACCGAAGTGATCCCATAAGTGTTCCGTAAACAAAGTTTTGTACGGAACACTAAAAATTAAAGGTAAGACATTCAGACAGACAGTCACCGCGTTGAGGTATTCGGTTTTCATTTTTGGTCAGAAAAAAAAAGGGATAGTAAAGAAAAATGTGTTTTTTAATGCCTGATATCATGCAATCCTCCGTTTTGAACATGCACATTAGCAACGAGATTTATCTCGCACGCTTTCCCCAATTTCGCTCAGAGGTTATGACGTGCGCTTATATTTACAAGCCTATTTCTGCAATCCATATAGCTCTTATTACTTTTGCGCAAAGTTCAAATTTTATTATTTTCCATCTAAATATAAATTTGTGTTCTAATACGCTCACTTTACTATCCTGCAATATCATGTTACAAGTTGCTATTTTTGAAATATTGTCTGATCTTTCTTCGCTTCGCTTTTGGGAGGCTTCGAAAAATTAATTATTTCTGTACAAAATTTTGCACTTGATTTCGTCCTCATAAAACTCTTACTATATTGTTTTAGGTACTTTGTAAGTGAAGAAGAAGTGTTAAAGATGTACTTATCATATAGACAGACAGTATTAATTTTTGTTAAAAAATTGTTAACATCTAACGAAAGCACTGACTCTCCGAAGTCAAACAATTTCCATCCATTATCATAATTAAGCCGAGGCGGATTGTCAAAACATCAATAATCGGAAAAAAGCTTCCCTAAGGAGCAAAAGTAAACGAAAAACAGAATGCTTTCAAAAATTACTGGCCATTCATACCGTTTCATTGTCACCTCCCTTTAACGGTAACCGCAAAGCATTCGATTTTTAAAACGCCTGTCACGCCGAAAACCATAAAGAAAAATAAAGATTCGAATCTTGTTCGAAATTGGAATCCCATGCGATTTGCACGTCACAGTGCTGCCGGTATTACTGATTGATTATGCATTCGCGTCACGGCTGGCTGGCAATGTTGACATGCGACAAGAGAAACAATATAATACCGGTATTTTTGTATTTTCCTTATAATGTAACAATGTTGAATTTGTCTGTGTGAAAATTTCATGGCTTTGCTTTTGATAATGTTTCGAAAATTTGGTACGACTATTGATTACCTAACTTTCTCACTATCAAAATAATTAGTAACTACGACAATAGAATAAAAATATTAATTGGTGGGATATGTTTTAAACACATTTAATAGGTAAACACCGGCGAAAATCAAAATTTCGTTATCTGCCTCTCTGACCGATAGAGAGGCTGATAACGAAGTTCTAATTTCGCGGTAGGCCTTTAGATCACCTAAACATAATAAATTATTCAAAGTAAATACACAATACAAATACCGCAAACATTGAAACTGAACTTCAAAATACCCATACTCATTAACCCTCTTCAAAAGCTTTTCATCTTGACAGCGTCCGAAGACTTGACCAATTTACAGAGCTGTTATCTCCATATTACCGAGAACTCTCCTAGAAACCAATATAAGTTTGGCCTTGACGTCCGTACCAACTGTTCGCAATATGAGATATATTTATATTGGTTGTTTTAACGCACATGTTATGGTAAGCGATATGAATAGAATACAATACAGTAGCCCCAAGATGGCGGCCGCAGATATGCGCGCCCTGCGACCGGAGATAAAACGGTAAAAGCCGAATACCGGACCCTTTCGAGTTTAGGGAATATAGCGTATGGTGTTAATTAACGATATAAATTTTATTTTAATTTTGGTAAGCATTGATAATTATGTTTAACATTAAGCTTTTGTCTTCTGAGTGTTTTAGTGAAGTTAATGTTAAAAACATTCTCATTATAAAGCAAATAAAAACAAATGCAGATATTCAATAATTTGCGATAATTGCGATATTAAACTATTGTACCTACTGATTTATTTTGACCCGGTGTTCTATTAGTATGACGGAAGTCTATCTTAAAAAGTAGTTTAATTGTGTTTTCCTACCTACTGTATGTGAATCGCGGGGCGTGGATACGACACAATTAGGACCCAAATTTTGTCACAAAGTACTTTAAAATAAAATTCAACGCGTATTCGCCCTATCCCAGCAGCATGTGAAATAACTACGCGACCTAATTGAGAGCCACTCTACTTTGGTTTTCGATGAGTGTGCAGTGTGCATACACAAGCATTTCAATGGAACCTTATGCTAAAAAAATATTCTTTTCATGTAGGTACTTCAATATATTTTAAGACATATTCCAATACATAATTAAGAATACTGAACCCTAATTTCTGGCGGTGAATTGGTCCAATCTGGCCCATACATAGTTTTTGCTGGACCAAAATTGTGCAAATTACTTTATTTATTACAAAGCACAAGATATTCTCTGTTGGTAGGTACGTTTCCGATCTAGTTATATAGTAGTATTTTCTACTTATATCTACCACTACATACTTAAAACAGACGGATATACATAATATTACAAGATATTAAAATTATTTATTTTAGTGATTATATTTTGCAAGCAATTTTAAATCCCCCAAAGAACTAAAAAAAAATAGACAATCCGCGCGATTCGGGAATTGTATTAGACATTCACAAGATATGAAATAGTAACGATATGTGACGTTCCAGGACAAAAGGTACCCTATGGCAGTTAGCGCTTACGCTATTATTATCGCCGCTCCAATATTATTGCGGACATAAGGTACCTTTTGCCGTGAAACGTCACATATCGATACTATTTCATATCTAGTGATTGTCTAATTCATTTCCCGAACCGCGCCGAATATCAATAGGCACCACGCAAAAACTAATAAAGTTCGACGTACCAACAAACATATTTGAAGGAGAGCAAACAAAGCAATCCCTTAGCAATCACACCGGCGGCACCACAGATTGTGTTGACAAAACCAATGAACATTCTTAATTATTTGCCGTTCTGGTAAACAATGACCCTACACACACAACCACCCACAATAGACCCCCACAACTGCATTCAAAACCCCTTGTTGCTAACACAATTTAAAGCCCCAGAAGGGGCTTAGAGCTCTACTGTCATTGGCGCTTCAAACTATTATTTGACGACATACGCGGTTGTCTCAATTAAAAATATTGCTGACAAGCCAAACATTTGTCGGTGGATTTTAATTGGCTATCGGGATGTAGATAATGATCTTAATAGCTTTATTGTGGTGAGGTGACATTTGTTAGTGGCATTAAGTGGAAATAAAACGAATTTTTTGTACGCGTGTGTCTTTTACATATTGCGTGTATTCGAAATATGTACCTAGTAGGTAAATCTAAGGCATGCTCAAAGAATTTGATATTATTATCACTAATAAAAAAAATACCAAAACAATACAGATTTATAAAACTAATAGATATGAGTGTTTGTTCTCTAAAACCCCATATGTATGTAGCAAAAACTGCAACGAATTTAGTCATTACAATTTCGAAATAAATGGAAATTTTCGCATTACATACCTATATGTAGGGAAACGAATTTTCGTTAGTGCACTAACAAACAAACCACCTCTAACTTTACATGCATGCATACCGTCATTACCGTCTCCGTACCGTTGCGTTTCAACATTTCCATCGGTGATTAATTAGATATATTTAATTAAATCCATTAATGGTTACTGAGTGGGACCCACGGAATACAGTAGACGGTGCAGGCCGGAGTTTAGGCAGACCGAAAAGGAGATGGCGGGACGACTTGGACGCATTCTACCCCAAATGGTGGGAAAATGCCGATGACAGGGTCGACTGGAGAAAACGAGGGGAGGCCTTTGCCCAGCAGTGGGACACCAAAGTAGGCTAGAGAAAAAAAAATGAATTACATCATCTATTACATAAATATAGGAACTTAAATTCTGACATGACATTGATTCATCGGTTATTCGAAGATATGAGGAATGCTGTATTTTTTAACCAGTCATCTTAATTCAACTCTAAGATGAAATACTAAAAACCACCCAGTGACCTAAACAAATACCGTAACCCGTACGAGTTTTGTGTAATTTCCTCAAAGCACACATTCTTCTCCGTCCGGAGTCTAATGTCATGTTTGTCCTGCCAGGGTCATTACCGGGGGCATGTGATGCGTGAAATTATTTCGTACTTTACACAACTCTGTCTCAATCGTTTGAAAGAGCGTATGTCCAACGCCGTTAGTACAATTGTCGACGCAGTTAACTGATATCGTAACCCTTATTGCAACATGGCAAAGTCTTAATTGTCATGACTTCTGACGTTTTGATACTGAGTTCGATTTGTGCGTACGCGCTGGGGTTGAGGAATAATGTGGACATGGCTTGTGGGCCCAAATTTCGAATAGTGAGTATATTTGTATGGCATTGTAAGGATTAGATTTATTATAAATGTTATAGAAAACGTATAAATAATCCACTTTTTTCATTCCCTGACTGTTCCTTTCCAAGATTCCAAGTACGTATCATATTACTATGCCAAAGTTTTAGTTAGGTAAGTTATACATTAAACCAATTTAATTTTCAAGCTGCTTCGTACCCTCTAGTTCGTACCACAGAGATCCCTTAATGATCACTGTTAAAACATTTATATATATGAGTGAACAGACATGATAATCCAACATTAAGAAATGTTAGAATTAGAAAATGTTAGTTTGCTTAAATGCCTTAAAAATACAATATCCCATCCCATCCATACCAAGCGGCCCCCGCACAACAGTTAAACAGTTGTAATGCAACACATCTGCTACAATGCGCGGGTGACACCAAGATGAATGGCGGGCGATACGATTTCAATTCAATGCAGTGTTTATGTCGCCCCGTTTAGAACAAGCAATGGGCCGTGTCCGATCGGGATAAGATGAAGTTTAGTTGCTTGTTTTGAAGTTAAAAGGCGAGAAAATGCGCAGTTGAATGAGGTTTAAGTTGTTATACCTACTCGAATCTAGGGTTATAGACAAACAGGCTTTAATAAATAACGCATATTGAATGCAAAGGGTAGTTTTCTTTGTTAACTGTGTAGATAATAGTGATGATTTTAACTACCTAATCTAACTTGGTGGGTTGGCTTACCCCATTCTCCGACCGATCTCTACTAGGTGCTCTTACGAAAATCCAACCGTGTAAGAGAATAACGTAACATATAAGTATAATTAAATTGAACTGAATTTAATAAGAATTGAATCTCTTGTAGCAGAATGTAGGCAGGAGAGCAAATCAGATAAGCGTGTTTACGCGAAAGAATTTCAATTTAGCGTACCTGTCGCGCCGCGTTACTGGCGATATTAATGACGCTCGCACGGGGGATGTGGATACGAAGCTAAAAACACGAAAAACGTAGGTACATATAAAGATATTCCAAGTGAGGAGCTTTAGAATCCAATCTGTGTTGTAATTTTTCATAAAAGATGTTCTTCCTTTTTCCGAGCCGCTGTGAGCTGACTGTTCATTACTTTGAATCGTGATACGTAATTAGTTTTGCACCTCAGAAAACAATAATGAACATTATAGTTACATAAAGATAGACAGTTAAAAAAAAGGTATTTTTATCATTTACACGGTATACGGTATTATAAAGTAACTAGTGAAATTAAACTTCGCCTCAAATCGCCCTAGATTCAATTCACAAACAAAACCAGCCTAACCCTAACTATAATTTCACCGTACATTGAACGGCAATAGAAACACAAAAGTCCAAATCGAATTTATTGCTTGTCAAAATTTGGAACACTTGTTAGTGTATGTGGCCAGTAATTGTTCCAACAGCTGGTATTATGACTGAAAGGGGTGAATGTGACAGATGAAATAATGACACAACAGGCACAATGGCAGTAACAGGGTTTTAAATAGGTGCTACAAAGAGTATTGTTGGAATAGTGTGGCGGTGGAGAATAGGAATCGTAAACTGATTATCATAATTATGAACTTGGTGTATATTTAAATAAATATGTGCATTGAAATTAAATATCTAAGGGGGGAAACGAAGTATATGCCTTATTTTCAGCTGTGAACAGGACCATTATGCATACCTATGCTTATTATAAGTAGTTATCTGCCTTTATATTTTTTAATACATTCACCGCTGAGCTACCGTCGTAGCTCTATATCGTGGCCGATAACATGGGTTTCCCGGTATGTAGCGGAAATGCTTAGTAGAGGCAACAGGACAACGTGTCGTGATTAGCGCTGAATGGGTTAAATCGTTTTGGCAATTGACGATTGAGCTCAATAGCTCAATTCGATTCGAATAGATGCGAATGAGCTTGATACAACGTAGATATTATACTTATAATATATGGACGGTGTGGATAAAAATTTAGAAAATAAAAAAGGTAGCTATGCATTTCCACTACCAGCACTAGGTATATTCATCAGAACATACTAAATCTGTCTAAAATAAGACATATTATCCCTTAAAAGGAAAGTCAACTATCTTTTCAAAGTTCCAAATAAACAAAAACCTCAGAAATATCTCCGGGCAGGTTAACAACACCACAAATAGCAGCAAACTACATATGCAAAGATATTGATGGATGCCTGGCCGGGGGAATAGAGCGGTCCCGACACGGCTTAGCACTTTTAAGGGTAACCCGAGTTTCAGTTTAAAGTAGACGTGAGTGCTCTTTAGTGCACCCGTCTTGTGGGCAGACGTGTATACACATAGCTAGTACCTAGTTGTGTATAAAAGTAGTGTGTGTTTGTATAAATCGTTCTCAGTTGCGTTTGGTATTTTCTATAAAAAGTTTTTCGGTTATGGTTACCAACGTCTTCAACGCCGAAGATTTGCTTTATAATATACTCCCATGTACAGCTTCTGTAAATAGGTAATACACAATTTACGTACGTACGCAATTTAGTACGTACTTCTATAAATAGTTTTAAATACTTATTTAATAGTTTTAAATACTTATTAATTTCTCTAAAGGTCGTTGGTAAATCATTAAATTTACCAACGACCTTTAGAGAAATTAATCCAACTAGCGGATTGAAAACGTCATAAAAAAGATGGCTCGATAATGAAATGACATTACTATTGGCGATGTCCAAGCTATTGACGTGAAAGGTTTTCTGTTGTTATACAAGTTAAAGTGAGGTTCTAGCAATTAGTTATGACACGGTCAAACAAAATTGGAGTTGAGTTCGCTTTATTTTTTTTCTTAAAAGTTGTAAAAATTCAATCATCTAACAATAACAATAAACCGATATACGACACACCTTTGAAGTGATCGTATTTTCATTGTTACAGCTCTATTTACTACCTATTTAATGCTAACATTTTACGAGCCGCCACTCAGGAGACCGATCTAAATTATAAAGCACTGTTGATCATAAATTCTCAATTACGTCACCTACAAACGACATTCAAAATTACCTATTGCCAACATTTTTCCTTCCAACTCCCAGTAGGCATCAGAAACCGGGTGGGAGTGGTCCGACGAGGCAGGTCCCTCCTATTGGCCGTCTTGGACACACCCACAGCGCCAACAAAAAGGAAACAACTTCAATGTAGCCCGGTTAGTCCCAAAACACAACGCGAAACAGAGCCTTGAGAATTCACCTCTCTCTTTCTCAATTTGCTTTGGTGTGTTTCAAGACGGTGCTGTCAAATTTGGGTTTGAATCTAAGTGCAGGCACCGACAATAACGCCACCTGTGAGTTTTGGTCTGAACTACGTGCAGGTTAGTTCTAAAAGATGGCGTCGCGAACGTCTGAAAATCTGAAATTGTGACGAGTTTAACGAAGTTCGGTATCGAAGTTGGGAAGTTTTAAAGGGTTATGAGTAGGTGGGAAATTAACTCAGAATAGTATTTTCTAGTATCTATCTAGATGATTTAAAAGGTGATTCATTAAATCAATAATTATTTGTTTTGAGTTCATTAAATACAATTAATGTCGTTGCAAATTAGAAATATGGATTTAAAATATCAATCACGAGAAATTCTCAATCGAATCGAAATCTCGATTCATTGAAGTGAAGATGTACAGGTTGGAGAAAAGGATCTTAGTGATTTACAATCGAGTTATTATAATCGTGAAGTAAAACAAAATCACTAAAATGAAATATTTTTATATTAGTGATAACCCTACTATTTACATTTTAAATTGACACATGTCATGTCATTCATAGGATCTACTAGGGTTGAAACATACAGATTTTTGCACTAATGTTTAAGAAACCGTATCTCTAAAACGGTTAGAAACATTAACGTGATTATTAAGTTAAAAACAAAATTAAAGAATTCCTCGTATGTATAAAAGTCCCTCTTTCTGTTCCACCCGATATAGGTAATGTATTTTCTGATAAAATATTTCAACCAACCAACCGCGTATCGAAAAACATAAAGTGTATAGTATTGCGTTGCGTTGCTTTTAATGTTGACTGTTTTTCGGGGCTAGTTCTTACTCTATCATCTATATATTGGGCAAAAAAACATATAATACAAAATGCGAACTTAGTGCCATTATATTCTCTACTAGTCAACCTAACAGTAAATGTAAAGAATTTTTTTTATTAGTATACAAAAAGTCCTTAGCTAACTAATACAAATTATTAGAGAATATTAAAATTACTTATTACATGTATTATTAATGTACCCACTAAAAATTATTTCCAAAGCACAATACCTACTTATTTCGTAAAAATCGCCGTCAAGAAGCGGTCTGAAATAATGGCGGAGCGTGGAACCGATCAGCGGTAAGCAGCTTACCAATTTATAAGGGCTTAGCTAGGTCGCTAGTGATGATCTCAGTACTCGCAACCGAAGCCACTTTGATATTGTACTTACACATACCGGTTGACTCGCAAAACTTGGCGCTTAATATTGTTACGAGCATGGGTAAAGCTGCATTTTATTTTCCTTCAAAAATTAACCTCTAGATATTAATATCGTTAGATTCTCTTACACAGTATTTAGCTAAGGATATAAGTATTTATTGATAAAAAAAACCGGCCAAGTGCGAGTCGGACTCGCGCACGAAGGGTTCCGTACCATAATGCAAACAAAAACAAAAAAAAAACGGTCACCCATCCAAGTACTGACCCCGCCTGACGTTGCTTAACTTCGGTCAAAAATCACGTTTGTTGTATGGGAGCCCCACTTAAATCTTTATTTTATTCTGTTTTTAGTATTTGTTGTTATAGCGGCAACAGAAATATATCATCTGTGAAAATTTCAACTGTCTAGCTATTACGGTTCGTGAGATACAGCATGGTGACAGACGGACGGACGGACGGACGGACAGACGGACAGCAGAGTCTTAGTAATAGGGTCCCTCCCGTTTTACCCTTTGGGTACGGTACGGAACCCTAAAAACAAGTGTTTGCTGCAAAATTTAGTTCACACCATAAAAACCAACTTTGCGCCCAATATTAACCAAATTACGCACTGCAACATCGTTACTCGTTTGGATATACCGGTAATAGCTAATTAGTGGAAATCCTATAATCGGCCAGGTTAGAAAATTAGCCACGGGGGTCCAATTTGCGGCCACCACGATTAGACCCATAAAACTGGATGCGATCTTGATAAGGTACGCGCGGAAACCGGCCAACGGGGTATCTGTGTACGATGGGTACTCATTGCGTTGTTGAATTTATAGCTAAAGCGATATCGATACGTGTTCATTCCCATTGACACACCGAGTTCTAACGAGTCAAGTCCGTGGAAAAACCAGTGTAAAGTGACCGAGATTCGTAAGAACTTTACGAAGTGAAAGAGCGCTTGTATACTGGTTCTCTCGCGTGTTAGTCTCATTGGAACTCGGTAAATGGAATGACCTCTGAAACCAGTCGAACGGAATTGCCTAAAATTGATGTCACGAAGTATTAAAAGGAAAATATTTCGCGTTTGCGATCCTGCGACCACGGAACCATTTTAGCGTTGTTAAAATTTCTCCACGTTGTCATAGAGACGATTATATGAGATCAACTAGTTCTCTTTTGCAGCGCAATTCGAGCAACAATGTCTCTTTTACGGTAGATAGAGTAAGATATCTATTACATGTGAATTGGATCTCTAAGTGATATCCTGTGGAAATCGTTCAAGAGTATCTCCAGAATCGCACAAATGTCAAATTTGACAGGTTAGATCTTAAACATATCGTTATCGTATCTTGGTGATGTCTAAAAGATATCTACTTAATAGATGGTCTTTTTCAAAATTCGAATCGGGCCCCTAACCTGCGCCTAAAATGTAAAACATCGGTACATGCACATGCCCATTTAACATGAATTCCAGACATTCATCTAAATATAAAATGTTCCCGCTGCGCTCGTATGATTTTTGAAACTAACTTTTGTCTGCTGGCCTGGCCGTCCCGTCGAGGCATTAGTTTAGAAAAGTCCAAACCGCAAGCAGAGATACGTAAATAGATAAGACAGTCAATTTTGTGCTTCAGCATAGTTGTGTAATAGCCCATCTTCTATATATCTATAATAATAATCTATAATAATAATACATATAACCCCGCGGGGGCAGCTTGTGGCGAGCTGACGGTGAGTGGCGACACCGCGGACCCCTATTCTAGAGGGCACTTTCATCTGGCCCTAGCCTCTGTGCTTGCCTTGACCGGCCGGCCAGAGTGGAGTCGCAAGAGCGGGACCTATGCTCCAGGTTGGAAGTGTAAAATGTCATAACGCCGGCGGCCTGCTGAACGGATTACCGGGATCTGGCACACCGCAGACTCACCTCTCGACAACTTTACAGCCACTCCAAAGTGTTGCCCTGTTGTCGCACTGTGCGTGCGGCCATTGCGGGGCCCACTCAATGAGTTGGCGAGTCACCACCTGTCTTTAACAATATTGAGACTGATTGTCACGACAGGTGTCCGCTAGTCTCATCCCATAGCCCGATATCCAGTCCATCCAACATTCAAATCAATAGCCTATGACCTTAGTTCCCATCGCAGCACAAAAGTGCTGCACTGCAATAGTCTTTGCACCTGGCGGGGACCATCTCCGGATGTATCATATTGTGCGCTCGGGGATGGTATCCGCCACGTGTATCCCTTGCTTTTAGATTAAATTGTCTTAAAGGGCCTCTGCGCTGTTGGCTACGGCTCCACGCACGCCTCCCAAAAGTCCGGGACCCCATGGTCCCGAGATCTGGAAAGGACATACATATAATAAAGCTGTAGAGGGTCGAAAGTCTGTACATGGAAGATATTTGAAAAAAAGTTGGCTGGGGATACTTAGAATCGATAACAGAACACGTTCCAACAGTTTTTAGAATTTTTGTCTGTTTATCTGTTTATCTGTTTATCTGTTTATCTGTTTGTCTGTTTATTTGAACGCGCATCACTTGAAAACGGCTGAACGGATTTTGATGCAACCTTTACTAATCTGTCGAGAAAATCTCCGGCCAGGTTATAGGCTATAAAAATTTAACCCCTAAAAGGGGGGGTAGCCACAACACTCGCTTGATTTAAGTTTGCCCCTGAATCTTATGGCGCTACTTAGGAAGGAGGGGCAAACTTTTTTCAAATTTGTGCTACCACTATTGAGTACCCTGGTAAACTAACAGATGGCGCTGAATTTAATACGTAGTGACATGAATAACCCACCGAGGAAGGATTTTGCCAAATTAACTCTAAGTTTAGATGAGAGGGTACATTGAATAATTAGGTTTGTTGATTTAATAATACAACAAAATTAAACGACAGTAAATTAATTGCCCCTCATTGCACAGTGCCATCTTTTTCACGACTGCCCAAAAAAAAGAGAGAGAGAGAGAGTGTATTGTGTTTTCAGCGTTCGTGTTTGTATGAAGGTCATATATTAATTTATGTGCGTTTCTTTATTCCACCTTAACTACTGAATGCCTTAACCGATTTAGACGTACGACGTACGATACATCATTAGAATCCTTACGTCATCCCGGGTGACATAGGCTATGTGACGTCGTTATGAAACCAATACGGCGGACTTAATACGCCATATTACGCAACCTGTAGAAAAAATATCGTGCAAACCTATCGAGTAGGGTATCAAAATGAAGGGTTGTGAAAGCCGATTAATTTATATATTATCCAACATGTGGGTTTAAATTTAAGTTTCAGAAAGTACGAATTGACAAAAAATGTTAAGAGAAGCTAATCTCATTAAACCAAATATTATTATTGAATGGGATACTTATTAAAATACAAAGAAGACCCGATGTACGTGGCGCGCTGCACGCGGTTCAAAGCCAGGCGCCTTCGACCCTCTCATATTAAAGTGTCGGGCGTAGCCCGATGTACGTGACGCACTGTTCGCGATCCCAAGCCGGGTGAATTCGACTTTCTCATAAGTACTGAAAGTGTTGGGCGTACCCCGATGTACGTGACACGCTGTACGCAGGCGCCCGTATACGCAAAGCGTCGGGCGTAGCCCGACGTATGTGGCGCGCTGTACCAGGTCCGAAGCCGGGCGCCTGCGGCGCCCTCATACTAAAAGAGTCGAGCATAGCCCGATGTATGTGGCGCGCTGCACGCGGTCCAAAGGTAGGCGACTTTGACTTTCTCATACTAAAAGAGTCGGGCGTAGCCCGACGTACTTGGCTCGCTGTACGCGTTCCAAAGCCGGGCGCCTTTGCCGCCCTCATACCAAAAGAGTCAGGCGTAGCCCGACGTCGGTATGTACGTCGCCGTACGTGGCGCGCTGTACGCTTACCAAAGCCGGGCGCCGAAAGCGCCCTCATAGTCAAACCTTCGGACGTAACCCGACGTACGTGGCGCGCTGTACGCGTTCTAAAGCCGGGCGCCTTCGGCGCCCTCATACTAAAAGAATCTGGCGTAACCCGACGTACGTGGCGCACTGCACGCGGTCCAAAGCCAGGCGACTTCGACTTTCTCATACTAAAAGAGACGTACGTGACACGCTGTATGGTTACCAAAGCCGGGCGCATTCGGCGCCCTCATACTCAAAGAGTCGGGCGTAGACCGACGTACGTAACACACTGTACGCGTTCCAAAGCCTGGCGCCTTCGTTGCCCTCATACTCAAAGTGTCAGGAGTAGTCCAACGTACGAGGCGCGCTGTACGCGTTCCAAAGCCGCCCGCCTTCGGCGCCCTCATACTAAAAGTGTCGGGCGTAGACCGACGTACTTACGTGACACGCTGTACGCGTTCCAAAGCCGGGCGCCTCCGGCGCCCTCATGCCCAAAGCGTCGGGCGTAACCCGACGTACGTGGCGCGCTGTACGCTTACCAAAGCCGGGCGCCAAAGGCGCCCTCATGGTCAAACCTTCGGACGTAACCCGACGTACGTGGCGCGCTGTACGCGTTCCAAAGCCGCGCGCCTTCGGCGCCCTCATACTAAAAGAATCTGGCGTAGCCCGACGTACGTGGCGCACTGCACGCGGTCCAAAGCTAGGCAACTTCGACTTTCTCATACTAAAAGAGTCGAGCGTAGTCGGACTACTACAAATCGCGCTCTAAAAAGTGTAAAACAATAAGATCTATAGAATTCGTAACAGAAATTATCATGCAAGAAATTATAAATGTTATAATTTTTTAAATAAAATAATACAGCGTAATATAATTTACTATTTTTTATATATTTAGCAGCTTACTGACACAAACCGAATTCCACGCGGGCGGAGCCGCGGGCACAGCTAGTTTGATATAAATATCAATATCAATCATTTGGTAGCAAGCACAGACATGAAAGCTCAACGTCACTAAGGCAGTACTATTATTTATTCTGTGCTAAGGCGCAGTTGCACCAACCACATTTAACAGACTGATTAACGTTAAACAAGCTAGAACCTCAATTTTTATTTTTTGAAAATGAATTACTATTAGGTGCATGTAACATCCAAATTTCAAAACAATCGAACCACTAGTTTAGCTACAAAAAATTGAAAACGATTAAAAAAAATTTTCCTTTTTCGGCCAAACCAAGGCTTGGAATTTGGTAAGACGATATCTTATAATAAGAAAAATAAACGCACCTAAGAAAGGTTTACATTTCAGCCAGGGGCAGTTTCACTATAGGATTGCGGCCAGCCCCTTTCCCATGCAAAAAAAAATTGCGAACGCTTTAACGGTGTCAGACGGTTTGGTGCAATCGGCCCTAATTAGTGAGGTTTTAGCGAGTGTTAATTTAAAATAAGCTTTGTTTTAATTTCTGTGTTCTAGACTACCATTAATAGCATGGTCTACGCAAGTGCAATATGATGAAAAAGTCCTTATTATTTACCTGTCCCTGTCGCAACGAACTGGGTTTTATTAGCGTCTATCCATATTCAAATAGTCTGTTTTTGTTTCCAACAAGTTATATTCGCAACACTACGGGCTACTCGTACCGAGTACTTGTCCGGGCACCGGGATGTTTCCATAATTATTTTTAGAAAAACAATAGGTAATACATACACTGATTTAACTTTCACGATTTTTACTCATTATTATTCACAACGACGCAACTTAAGACGAAACAAGAGCTGAGTTTTAAATATTTTAGGTAAATATACCCGTCTCGCTAACGGAAGCGGCTCCTAAAACTAGTGCGATAAGGACAAGGCGAAAAATCCTGCGTAAAATCTCAAAAATCGAGGTTTCGTACTCGACTGTTTCCTCCTCCAAAACATAACCAATCGTAACCAAATTTGGAAATCTAAATGATTATGATATTATCTGTGTCGGACCGTTTTGCGTTTTTGGCTAATTGATATCAGTTTTCAATACTACAGGCGTATACTCATTGCGGCATAGTCAATGAGGCCATTTTGGGCATTTTTTAAGGGCTCTAGCGCCTGGAAAAACAAAGATTTCAAAAAAAGCAAAACGGTCCGACATAGATATTGACAATATTAATCTGTGTTGAAAAAATCATTGTTCTAGCATCAAAACTCACGGAGGAAACATTCGAGTACGTTTGTATGGAGAAATGACCACTCCTGTTGGCTCTTAAACGCGTAAAATTGAGTTTTAAACTTACCTCCGATTTAGTGGCCAAGTGCGGGTATTTCGAAAAATATCGCGCGCCTAGAAGATGTTGATGTCAACTTTAGCCAGTCTTCTCCGAGACCACGGGGACAACGCCGTCCTCGAAACGTCGGAGGTAAATTTAAGATTTAATTTTACGCGATTACGTCCCTTCGATTTGAATAATAACAATAGGTACTTTCACATTATTATTGCCATATACTTAGTCACCTTGCTAAAAAACTCAAAAACCTTGAATACCAGACACTAAATCGATGCTGAACCCTAGACTGCCATTATGAACTGTGATTTATGTACCTATTTGTTGGGTTAGGAGCGAAGTGACATGAAAAAGGTAGTAGAAATAGTTTGAAAGACCCAAAGCGCGTACTTGTAACGTCAGTACGTAACAAATATGTAATAAAAAAAATCGTATCGTAGGATCAATTAGATACTAAGATACGACTTTTTTTATTACATATTCTCATCAGTGTCAGTGATAGTGCTTTAACATTTTTTCTACTCAAGTAGTTATCATTGCTATCATTAGAAGTAATTCTACTTCATTCGAATCTAATTTTAACGAGTACCTACCTACACTACTATTTAAGTTCTAAATTGTTCCCTTTTAACTGATAGTTTAAGACAACTAGATAGATGTCTTAATAGACATTTACCGTCAACATAGCATAACTTTTACCTAAAAATATTCGTATATGCTCGCTCGGCGTGCATCAATTCAGCAAGACCACATAACGAGTGTAAGTATCAAAACACCCCAACTTCTTATACTTTATTGCGTATGTTTTGTGTGTGTGTGTGTAGATGTATAGATCAGACAGTGAGACACGCAAAACAAAGTGCTACAATTAAGTCGCGAGCCGCTCGGGCAGAGTTCAACAGTTTTTCCCTCGTAATTCTATTACATTATTAACTTACACCGTGTAAAAGAAGTAGGGATGGGATGAGTCAGTATTTTCGTGTAAGTATACTGATTATAATTTATTTTGTAATTATAACATATAAGTAAACCTTATGGTTTTTCTTTCCGACAAAGCCGGAAAAGAGTATAAAATGTATTTTATTATAATATTATTGTAATGTGTGTTTTATAGTATTATTGTTAGTTTAGCAATTTAAAAAAATATATTATTAGTAATGGTTATTTACGATACAAGTGCGAGAAACAGGAAATTCGCAACGAGTGGCGAATAACCTATTTGCACGTGTACCTATCGTACCTACCTATAATGTTTTACAGTAGGCACATTATTATGGCCCTTTAAATTCCACGTAGTTACGTAATGTGCTTATTATAGCACAGGGTGTCGTAATGGAGCACCAGGTATACTATATTAGTACATTACGATACACGCGCGAAAAGTAGGAAATTCGCAACGAGTGGCGATAAGTTGAAACACGACCGAAGATATACACGTATTTCGTCGAAAGAAAAAAGTAAACGTGATGATATCAACAACAACAACAAGCAAGTAAGTATAACGGGTTAGCACTGATTGATTAGCACCTTATCTTTTACGCGGATTAGCAAAGTATTATTTTGGTTTTAATTAATATGGATTTTCGCAAAGTAACGCCTGATTTTATTCACTATGTGATGATATCTAGCTAAGAAAGAGTACCCACTGAGGAAATGCGTTTGTCAAACGTTTTCTTATTCTATCGACACATTTATCGACACTCTGCCGCTCTAGCGCTGCGGCGGGCGCCGTCTCCGCGCAAAGATCGCTAGCTGAAAACTTTTAATACTTTAACTCGACTCACTCAATTTCGCCAACGCTTCGTTGACACGGCGCGATATCGCTTTATTACTCTTATACGACTAGCCTAAACTTTATTTTCAATACTTTTATGTTTTCTACAAGTATTATCATGAAAATCATTCTAATAGCCTTATATTTACTTACGTACGTTCCAATGCTGGCGAATAAGATTAATTGGACTTTAGTCTCCTCAAGGGCCTAGTTATGGTTATTATTAATTATTTATCTTTATTTATTTTTCGTCTTAAGTTAGGTTATTTATAATATAAATATAAAAGTAA
Organism: Cydia fagiglandana; assembly: GCF_963556715.1. Lineage (NCBI taxonomy): Eukaryota > Metazoa > Arthropoda > Insecta > Lepidoptera > Tortricidae > Cydia > Cydia fagiglandana. The sequence continues at coordinate 10,357,112 of NC_085941.1, forward strand.
AATATAAAAACACATACAAAACAATAAAAAATACATATAAACACATTATAAAAAACCTAACCTAGGGTGCCGCCGGCAGCGGGGCAGGGGCAGGGCCTAAGCTTATTAATTATTTATTATTAAGTATAACTGGTGGGAGACTTCAGGTGATAGGGATACGTGGAGAAATAAGAGGGAGGTCTTTGCCCAGCAGTGGGACAATATAGGCTCATAATAAAATAAATAATAATAATAATTAAGTATATTGCTGAACTTATGCAAATTTTATAAATCTAATGTAATTTAGAGCACAGATTATGATCATACAGGGTGATTCAGGAGACGTGAGCAGGACTAACACTGCGCATTTCATAAGTTATAAGCAACTGTTTCGTATCAGTATTGGTGAGGTTAACGTTAATTTTCTAGTCGTGTTGAAAAAAAAAGTTATTAATTTATTTACGACATGCATGGTCACACTAAAATTAGAATACTAAAACTACCGATATTCTGTGTCAAATTGAATGTCATCACTGTCATCACGGTCTGGTTACTTTTGAAAAGTCGTATCTCACTCAAGTTTGACAGTTTATTTAGTTCGTAATCAAGATGCTGTCATTACGTTTAATGAGGTTTTATGTTTATTAAATGGTCTTGTAGGGTGACCATGATTGTAAAGAATTAAATTTTCCCTCGCCAAAAAGTTAAAAAATAGGAAAAAGTGTGATTGTTTCATCTAAATACGACGGTGATCGATCAATTATCAGTTACCGAGTGTGCAGGATTAGTCCTGCTCACGTCTCATGAATCACCCTGTATAATGGGCATGTCAACTAACACAGTACCTAACAAAATATGAAGACAAGAGTGGCGAATCAATAAGGTCTCAGATATCAATAGCTGTCGAGCCGTTTAGGATATAGGCCGTATCAACGACATATCGACATAGACAATTAGATATACGGTCGAAAGTATTAATTTATGACCCATTTCGTACCTTGTCATAGTGAAAACCAATATGAAAGTCGCTAGAGACCTCATACTACACAATAAATTAAAACTTTCGACTGCACCTAGGTACAATAAAAAAGTTATCCGCGCCTTTTTATCGCGGAAATAGACCGATTATAATCGATGTCCAATAAAATGTGTTAAAAAACTGCACGCTCCAAAAACGTTCAAACTCAAAAACCTTGAAAAATGGCAAATGTAGAAACAAAATAAACCCCCATCACGACACGACAAATTGATGTCATCCATCCCTTTCTCGCTAACAGTCGCAACATATCACACGCGCACGTCCTCGACATTTTTCCTCTATATATTATTAATACATAAGTACACTCGGACGTACTACTTCCACTCGCTAAAATAGATCGCGCCATCCTTTTCCATATTGTTGGGTCTAGTTTTCCCAAGCGACCGAGCCCCGAGGGTAAAACTCCCAAGGGTCGGTATTGACTCTACTATAGAAGGAAAGTTATCTGTACACCTATTGTCGGCCACCCCCTGCCTCCTTCGCCCCCTTCTTTCTTACGCGTTTTACGTTGTATGTTTGCGAAGGCTCGGGCTTAAATTAGAGGTGTCTGATGTCTGTATTGCGATGAACACTTGTTGAACTCAATTCCATTGTTTTGGAATTTGATTTAATTCAATCAATGACATGCTCCTTTATGTTTTCAGGAGGAATAAACAGCAAATTCAAGTTACGTTGTTTTCTTCACTATCCTACCACCTCACTAATATAGTAATAATAATTCAGCCTAATATACGTCCCACTGCTGGGCACATGCCTCCTCTTGGGCTATAGCCCACGCTGGCCCAATGCGGATTGGGGTCTTCATAATTTGAATTTCTTCGCAGATATATGCAGGTTTCGTCACGATGTTTTCCTTCACTGAAAAACAAGTGGTAAATGTCAAATAATATTTCGTATAAGTTCCAAAAAACTCATTGGTACAAGCCACCACCTGAACCCGCGACCTTCGGATTGAAAGTCGGACGTCATATCCATTCAACCACCACCGCACCACCTCACTAACTTTTGTTATACGTTCATTAATGTTAAGGTGAAAGAAAATTCTATATAAAGAAAATCTAACCTGAATTTTCTTCCTATTTATATAGAACAACTTAATTCAGATGAATGAAGGTCTCAAGGATTTTATAAAATTAGATACGGATACTATAAAGATCTCCATAAATAACACTAACACTAATACACAAAAGCACGTTATTTAAATATTTTAAATGAATTGTATAAAATACGTCTACTTACCTTCAAACCTTCATAAATACTCATTTCAATTTCAATATGAAGACCCATCGATCATCAAATAAAGCTTTAAGTATTTTTTATTAAAGTACTCTTGTATTCCAAATGATAAGATTTTTATCCTCAACATCTACTGAAATTATAAAGCTAGTTGCACACCGGACGCTAATTTGGTAATGCGCGACATCGCCACGCGACGGGCACGTGTCGCGGCCCGGCCACGCGACGCTGACGCGACCGGCCGATTTGTTCACTTAACTTGTTTATCACAAAAGGACAGACAAATATGAACGGAATGACAATCCCGCCCTCTTGTAATATGATATGTATAGGGTAAGGTACTTTGTTGAACTTATTATTATTGTGATAAGTAACCTTATAACCTAGTAGTGATAAGAACGGGAAAAAATGAGCCTTTGTGTAATGTAAATGATTTTAGTTAAGTTTGTAAATGGTTTTATTTTTAAGTGATCGGGTTCTATTCTGTTCTAGATTTTCTATTTTTAAGTATGCAGTAAGTAGCCCTAGTTTTGATATATAACGTCATAAATTCTAACAACAAGAAAGAAGAACAGAAGCACTGAATTTATGAATAAGCTAACAATAAGATGACTCCAACCAAATACGCCACAACATCCGGCGAGGCGCGTGCGCCACACACGGCGACGAACTACTCATTAACAATATTGTTCCGTAATCTAGTTACATTCCGGCCAGTGTGCGCGTGGCCTTATCGAATTTCAATTAACTTGAAACGTTAATCTATGATTAACTTTTGGTTGTGACGGTAGGAATAATTGGCTTTTAATGAAATCTAATGCCTATCGACCTTTACGACCTTAACCAACTTTTAGTGGCGGTAACGGCTCGATTCGGGAAATGAATTAGAGATTCACTGGATATGAAATAGTAAAGATATGTGAAGTTCCACGGCAAAAGGTACCTTATGGCGGCTGGTGCCGCGATTCGGGAAATGAATTAGAGATTCACTAGATATTAAATAGTTAAGGTATGTGACGTTCCACGGCAAAAGGTACCTTATGGCGGCTGGCGCTTAGTTAATCTCTAATTCATTTCCCGAATCGCGCCGCAAGACTAGTTGAAAGTGTCCCTACGAAACATTTCAAAGGTTTTTTTGTGTCAAGAGAAATTGAAATAGTTACGTTGTTATACAGGTATCTACATACATATGAGGCTGACCGTTTGGAAACGTTTATTTTTACTTTTCCATACTTCTGTTTTTCGGCATCCATTTCACAAAAAGAAACTTAATTGAACGTCCATTTATTTATCACACCCCTAATTCAACGGTAAATTATCATAATTTCTATTTATGAACAAAAAGACTTGGAGCCATTTTAATGGTAATACACGAGTAATACGATCCCCATTCTTTAGCAGTACAATTAGGAGTAGAGATAAACCTGTGCATTATCTAGTTAGAGGCACAATGCTCCCTTGTGCACAAAAATTGTTAGTATAATATTTCAAGGGGGCCGAATGTACCATATGGGAGATATGCTTTAAAATGACGCGAGACTGTGATGGATGGGTTGGTGTTTTGAATTATATGGGCTATTAAAATTATGTGTTGTTTATAATAATTCTTATTATAAAATGATAGTATTGTCCACCCTGTAAATGCCTATTAAAGAACAAAAGGGATAAGACTGTTCAAATAAATTATATTCAATTAACAGTTAATTTTTTTTTACTTTTTAGCATATATTTCATTTTTAGTACTTTTCTTTCCACAATACTCATCGAGACAATTCTAAAAACGCCAAACAATTAGGTTGCGTTTTTTTATCACAGAGTTCCTACGGCTATCCTCTATCTCCATCATCAGATCAGCTCGATGGTACCATAATATTGCATTTTCACCCGACTTACATACATGCATCTGGTTCATAGGAAACCGAAAACTGCAAGATTTGATTATGGTTTTGATTCACCTGACAACGGGACAGGTAAAACAAAAACAAAAAAGTTTGTAAAAAATATTTTTAAATACACATAATAAACAAAGGGCGTGTTCTGGCTATCTGTGATGGTGTCTTCACACGTAAATTTAATCTTGCACAATTATCTACCTACTGGATATAAAGATTGACATTTCACCAAGGTGAATGGACCTGTCACTCAAATCACTTTACTTATTATCAGTTTGTTATATTTAATTATAAATTGCATGGGATGCTTTAATGCTATATACATAAGTACCTACATCTAGGTATTATGTGTTGGAATAAAACTATTGTGTAAGTATAGATAACTTTAATTTTGTATTTTGTGATAATTTGTCTCCTGAACGATTACAATGTACAAATCTTATACCATAAGTATAGATAAACAATATACGTGACTACTTATTTCATATTCGGAAAGAAAAGCCACGAAAATCTCCCACACTTCAGGAGCTCTAAAGGAAATTTATATTTTTCGTATACATTGTCCTCAACTTAGACATTTTCGTTGTTTTTTTTTACCGCTCCGTAATTCCATTTTGTGGGTACATTACCAAACAGGATATGTTTTGTTTCGATTTATAGATATGATCAACATTCATGTAGGTTTACTCCGTAGACACTTTTTGTATCTTTTTCCTCACAGGATACGTTTATTTTTAACGACGAGACTGTTTTTGCATTAATAAACGATTAGGAAAATGTCACAAAATAAACCTACCGAATAAAATTTTAAGATTTACACACGAAGTCACATTCACAAAACCTAAAGCCATGAATTGAAATTAGTCCTAATAATAAGAAATTTACACATGAATTACAGTAAAATTTACAACGTTTCTTACAATAAATATATCACAGATGTTACAAAAAAAAAATACATACGATACAATCTTTCTGGTGGGTTCTGGATGCGGTGCCCGAGGCTTGAGCAGGTTAATGACTTACTTTAACTTTGGGCATCTGTTATAATTTATATAAAATCTACATTGTTTTTCTGATCTAGCAAAGAAACTAATAAGTGTGAGTTCCTATAATTATTCTACTATTTACATATAAAATACAACTTTATTTACAAAGTACTGAAATCAATTTACAGATTACTATTTGGGTATAAAGTCGGAACCGTAACCGTTGCATGTACTGTAACCAAAAAAACATAGTTTGTACGTGGTTCGCAGGTTTGCGCAAACTATGTTGGTTACGGCTCGCTAATGAGTATCCGGCTTAACATGTACGCGATGTAACAAGCGACGTTACAGGTATGGACCATTATGTACGTTACAGGCTGTGGTTGCAATGTTACATGTTGTGTTACTTGGAGGCTAGTTGCGCCTGTTGCGCGTACTGCTGCGCGCTACACGTCGGCAGCGAGAAGGGGTTTACACTAAAAGGCGATGATACTAGACCTCCCATTCCTGTGGACAATCAAATAAAATGTTAAAATTTCGCAAAAAATATGTCTAACGCACATTTATACACAAACATTTTCAAACCATCTCTTTAAACAATCCATGTTATTTGTTATAAATTTTCATACTGATGCACACAAACGGCTTATCTTTCAAATTTTTATCAGCGAGCAAAGTATATAAGGTCGTTTAACTTTTAATGTAACAGAATACCTATACTAATTATTACGATTAGGTCACACAGGTCTCTTAGAGTTCAACAAGAAAAGAATTATAAGATGAGGAAAAACTAATGAGGTAACAGTGACGAAAAAAGCAAGCAAACAAATAATACAAGACAAAAAGCGAATAAAATAAAAAATCTACTAACACTGAACGGCGAGATGTTGCCAGTTCTGATGATGTTGAAAATTGGCGGCGCGCGGCGGACTCTGCCTGACGACCGCAAAGGCGCTCCTTAGCTTAGTCTCTTTAGTCTCCTCCCCTTTCATATCGCTCGCGGTGCATTTTGTATGAGTGTTTGCCGGACAGTCAGCCGAGCTTTTTGAATTCTCGTTTCTTTCACTGTAATGCCCGCTATCTTTCGTGTTATACGCGTTATAGTGGTGATGGTCAGATGATAAATGTCCATTCAGGTTCGCCGGATGATACGGGCCCAGGGACACTGGACGGGATAAAAACAGGGGTTAACACAAAGCGTTGTAGACAAACAAGCGTGCAAGCGTGGCGAATGTGAACTTAAAGGCTGTGTTGACTCAGTGAGCCCTGAATGACACCTTGGGTAGATTTACTATGTGATAAAAAAATCAAACTCGTTATATGCAACATTTGTCGTAAGAATTAGTTAAGATTGTCTAGCATAAACTATATTTACGAAAATAGTTATCCTTTTATTATTAAGTAATTTAATAAATATGAAATAACAAAAAATATAGAACGATAACTGAAATAAAGAGATTGAAGAAAAGTTAGTTACTCACCAAAAAAGAAATACTACTATACTCACCCAAGTGCTGCCTGATAAAGAAGACATGACCAGACCCATGGCACCACCACCATGACACCAGTTTTGCAGAGGGGTGAGATGAGTAGAACTTACGTAATAATATGTATAAGTACTACCTTCTCACTGCAGCTGGTGTTAAAGAGTAACTTTGGTAACGAAACCATAAACTTTTTAGAGCTTACTCTTGACATAAGCAGCGCGGAGTTGTGCTAGAGATGAGTGTACAACACGATGACAGGTAGTGTTACAACTACGATTGATGAGAGTCATTACGTCACATGAAACTCACTCGAGGTAGTGTTGAAGAGCGACGTCGGCGGCGCGGGGTAGTGTTGAGGGTGCGGGTAGGACGCGGCGTGGGGGGTAGACGCGGCCGAGCAGTACCGGGGAGACACCGACCCGCCGCTCCTCGCGTACTCCTCTAAAAGAAAAAGCCTGGGGTCAACACGAAATTATCGTTAGGCTTCAGTTGTACTCGCCAACGAGGTTAAATATGAATAAGAATATGCCAAATTGGTTATGTGGTCAGCAGCAGAAGTTGCTAAGTGGGCCAGGTGTTCAAAAAGATCTTGACGCGATTGTTAAGAAAATAAGAGCGTGTCTAGGTTATTTGAACACCTCGCCTGCTTAGCAACTTCTGCTGCTGACGTACCAGAATTCGCCATAACCCATATGAAGGTAACAGATTTGTAGTTTTGAGATTGAGTTGACATAATAATATGGTTGACATATACCTACTTGCATAGCATAACACTCTAAATCTTAAAATAATGAAAGAGTCGAAGTTCAACTTAGCAAATGTAATTTAGCTAAACTCGCTCCAAGTAGGTATACAAGGTTCATTTTAAAACGGGGTCTGTCAATCGTTATGGATTTTTTTTCGTCGAATCAGTTTCATAATGAAAGTTCTAAGTTATATAAAGAACGATGTCTTACCTTCAGTCCACTGCGATGCTGCCGTATCCTGGACACTGACAGCTAGCTGGCCCGTGTAGGAGTTGAAAGGCATGCTCGCCGGTGGGGACCGAGGAGCGCCCAGACCGAGCTGGTTGTTTCTGGGCATGGAGTATAACGCTTCTGCCAAGTCTGCTGCTCTTTTTAGGATTATTTCCTGGGGAAGAATTGGTGTTTTGAGTGCTGATGAACAATAGGTACATTTTTTTTATTTATCGGAACTGTTCGAAGAGCGTGATGTTTACAACTTTGATTGTGCCGAATATTCTTTTCTCTTTTATGATTCGATTTTATGATAATATTGTTGAATATTTCCAAAAGATGTTTTTATTAACTTACCTTGGGTAACTTCTCCGGGTCGCCAGGATGCCTCGGTATGAGCTTCTGCAGCCTCTGAAACCCGTAATCTATCGTCGGCTCGTTCAGCGCTGCTATGCGGAACAAGAAAAACAGAATCAATCATTAAGTAGTTAGCCCACTACCAAATGAAAGCCTAATTGATGGATCGTGCAAGATTGCGTTCGAGTTGCCGAATTACTGTTTTTTGGTGAAGATTTTTATTTTGCTAAGATTGGGAAAGTATTTATTTTTCTGCGTTTGATTGATGGAGCGACGTTTTGGATCAATATTTATATTGTACAGTAGAAAAATATGTCCGAATCTATGGATAGGTAGTATGTACTTTCATAATACATATACATATTTGACTATTTCCTTAAGACTTAAGAGTGTTGAATAATATAGAGCTCCATATTTTGAGTCTTAACTGGGAGATAAAATAATAAAAGAGTGGAAATATGTATCTCAAATCAACAAACATTTAGGAGAAGAAGAATGAACCTTTAGAAGAAGAACCTTCAGGATTGCTCTTAAATTAGTTCTATCAAAAGGCATGTAACCAGGAGACCAGAGAAGGATATACATAAAGTGCCAATTACTCACAAACATAGACGAATCTGCCCGGCGCCCCCTTGCAGAACTGCTTGCTCTTATAGGATAGGGTCACTTCCACGACGCCAGGTATGTGTCTCGGCGGCGTCTGCACCCGGATCGCGTGCGACGTTATTAACTGATGAAGTTACAATTATTGTCAATGATTAGGAAAATATAGCTATTATTAAGTTGCTTCATGAATAACGGTAATGATTAAAGGAAGCGATATTAAAAACAACTTTGACCAAGAAAATAAAGCACACCCATAACTTTCTTGAAACAAATAGTTACTTAGATATTATTTTTTTATGGCTGCTATTTAACTGATCACCAGATTTAATAAAATTTAATACCAAAAAAATCTACTTTACCACCCTAAAGTAATGAATGATCACCAAAATGATAACAACATTTTAATGTGAAATGATTACCAATTTTAATACATTTTACTATCCTATTAAAGGAAATGACACCAAATTAATCATTATTAACCCAAAAATTGTAAATAATTATCAAATTTCCAACCCCAATTTAATGTCAATTGATAACCAAATTTTTACATCGTGCTATCCTATTAAATAAAATGACACCAAAATAATCATTGTATACCCAAAAATAGTAAATGACCACCAAAATTAGAACTCCATTTTAATGTAAAATTATAACCAAATTTTTAAATCTTGCTATCCTATTAAAGCAAAGCAAAATTTTCTAGTAGCATTTCGTTTCTGTATGGGTTGCAGTTCAAACCTAACCTAACCCACTTTTCTAGTAACATTTCGTTTCTGTAAGGTTCGCAGTTCAAACCTAACCTAACCCACTTTTTAACCGACTTCCAAATCCCAAAGGAGGAGGTTATCAATTCGGTTGTATGTTTTTTTTTATTTTTTTTATTTTTATTTTTATTTTTTTTATTTTTTATGTTTGTTACTCCATATCTCCGTCATTACTGGACCGATTTTAAAAATTCTTTTTTTGATTGCATGTATATGCATACAGATTGGTCCCGTTATTGTCAAAATCCAGTTCTGATGATGGGATCCATGAGGAATCGACGGAACTCCTCAAATCTTAAAGGCATACATATAGTGATTTTTGTGTTTTTATCAACAAATCAAGCATATACATTCAAAAACGTGACATTTGATGAAGTGGAACTGCTGATGATGATCAGAACGGAACTCTTCAACGACGCGTAGTTTACCTTTGGCGATTTGTCCTCTTCCTTATGTTTGTTAAGCAAGTTAAGTTTTTAAGCAACATTTTTGTCAAGCTTGAGTTCTGATGATGGGATCCATGAGAAATCGAGGGAACTCTTCAAATTTTAAAGGCATGCGTATAGAGGTTTTTGTATTTTCATCAGAAAATCAAGCATTTTCATTCAAAACTGTCGCATTTGATGGAGTGGAACTGCTGATGATTATCAGAACGGAACTCTTCAACGACGCATAGTTCACGTTTGGCGATTTGTCCTCTTCGTTATGTTTGCTAAGCAAGTTTAGTTTTTAAGCCACATTTCTGTCAAGCTCGAGTTCTGATGATGGGATCCATAAGGAATCGAGGGAACTCCTCAAATCTTAAAGGCATACGTATAGAATTTTCTGTATTTTCATCATAAAATCAAGCATTTACATTAAAAACTGTCGCATTTGATGAAGTGGAACTGCTGATGATGATCAGAACAGAACTCTTCAACGACGCATAGTACACGTTTGGTGATTTCGAATTTCGATTTTGACTTGGACTGGGACCCGGACTCGTACCCGGATCGGAACCGGACCTGGACTCGGACTCGGACTTGGACCCGGACTCGGACCCGGACTCGGACCCGGACTCTGACCCGGACTCGGACCCGGACTCGGACCCGGACTCGGACCCGGACTCGGACCCAGACTCGAACTCAGAGACCTGGACCTTGACCCTGAAAATCACTATGATACCTAAACTAAATAAACCGCTATGATTACCTACCATAAAATGTAGGTATATAGTATGATGATGCCAAACCCCTCCCGCTCATACCCCCGTACACCGCACGGCATGCGCCGTTAAGTAGGTTAGGTTAGGTTTGAACTGCGATCCTCACAGACCAAACAAAAGTGGGTTAGGTTTGGTTAGCACTGCGGGCTTTACAGAAACGAAATGCTACTAGAAAAGTGGGTTTGATTAGGTTCGAACTACGATCCTCACAGAACCGAACTGCAATCAGAGAAGTGGGTTAGGTTAGGCTAGAACTACGACCCTTACGGAAACGAAATGCTACTAGAAAGTACTGGTTTTACCTCCTTTTCTACATAGTGCACCATCTACCATAATTTTTCACCGGGCCCCATAGAAGTCGGTTTTTTTTTCTTAAAAATTATCTAGTAACATTTCGTTTCTGTAAGGTTCGCAGTTCAAACCTAACCTAACCCACTTTTCTAGTAGCATTTCTTATCTGGAAGGGTCGCAGTTCAAACCTAACCTAACCCACTTTTCTAGTAGAATTTCGTTTCTGTGTGGGTCGGAGTTTAAACCTAACCTAACCCACTTTTCTAGTAGCATTTTGTTTCTGTAAGGGTTACAGTTCAAACCTAACCTAACCCACTTTTCTAGTAGCATTTCGTTTCTGTAAGGGTCGCAGTTCAAACCTAACCTAACCCACTTTTCTAGTAGTATTCCTTTTCTGTAAGGGTCGCAGTTCAAACCTAACCTAACCCACTTTTCTAGTAGCAATTCGTTTCTGTAAGGGTCGCAGTGTTAACCTAGCCCACTTAACTGATAGCAGTACAAACCTAACCTAACATACTTTTCAAGTAGCATTTCAGTATGCCTACCTAAGTTATGCGGTGCGGGGTACGGGGGTTGAGCGGGAGGAGCTAGTAATTTTGGCATCATTTTACTTTATTTGGTAATATGTATAAATTTTTTGGTATCATAGTGGTTTATTTAGGTGAAAATATCGCATTTATTTGGTCTTCAAGATTTGGTGATCATTAATGATTTTTGGTGATCATTCAATATATTTGGTATTCGAATACAATTTGAAGTGCAGTCGTAATTAAAATGGTGGTACATTTGTAATTTTAGGCCTTATTTTTTTGGTGTTCAGTAATTTTTTTTGGTAAGCATGATTTTTTTATTTAGGGTACCAAAGTATTTTTTGGTGGTCATTATATTTGTAGCCTTTTTTTATTTAAGAGAAATTTTACATTATGTTATATGAATGTCATCAAAGGCTTTTTTGGTGCTAACCATTAAAATTGGTTAATTCTTATTGTATTAATATTAGGCGTTAAAGTTTTCTTTACCTTTAAAGACCGTGGCATGGTTTTCTATGGAAAGCACCACGTGATCACCGATCAGCCGTCATAAAAAATGACAAGTCGGACGCCCCGGCCCGGTCTAGCGTGAGACCCTTTATACTTAATTATGAGTCTTATTATGTTATGCAAACACACTTTTTTTTAAGACTAAAAAGCTCACCTCACTCCAAACCAGCATCGTCCCGAAAACGACCTGCAATCCGTCGAAGAAGTTGTCCCCTACGATGATGACCGTTGAGCCGCCTGACGTCCACCCCTCACTGGGAGAGATCGCTTTTATGCACGGAGTCGCCACGGGCAGTGGGGGATATAGACCCGCTGTGGAATAATTATACTTGGTAAATAATTATTGACATTTTTAGTGAGGGATAAAGTAAAGGTTGGATAAGTATCGTTGCATTATTTGATAAATGAATGATAAAAAAATCGATTCAATCCAATTCAATTTTTTTTGCAGTTACCTACTCGGTACTTGTAGGTGGTTAACGTTTTCTACACGTACACATTTGACATAGGTACCTATACAATTTTATTTCAATATCTTCAAGGTAAGGAAAAAAATATAGGTAGCTATGTAGCTAAAACTTTTAGTTCTGTTTGAATATTTTTAAGTTAGGTAATTATTTCATCCAACGACATCCGTTTGTAAAAAGTGTAGCTTTTACACGGACGTTTAATTTGAAAATGTTGACTTTTTAAAAATACATTTTCATCAAAATACAACTAACCCGTTCCAAACTTTACAAACATTTAAACGGCTTTCATAAACTCTTTTATAAACTAGCATAGGCTGAATGTCTAACGTCTTACAACTTGAAAGTTGAATAAACGCCAGACCACTAAAACTCATTCCGTCCTATTTGAACGTTTATCTTTGACTGTTTCAGAAAAAGGACAATTGCAAACCGTAAAAGTTAGTTTCCACTGTTGACAACGACTGAAACACGATGCAGTGATAATTGAAAACGAAATGTAATGCTATGTGTTAAAGTTAAAGATTGCATGTCATTTAATGGTTGTTATGACGTTGTTGACGTTGTAGTTGGAATGCAAGAAGGTTGTTGCGAGGGGGATACGCGCCGTAAGACAAGGGGGAGAAATCTCACGAACAAAACGGCGCGGTAATAAAGACGAGAAGAGAAAGTGAATTTAAGGGGACGAAAGAAGATTACGCCCGAAGTTATTTTTTTAATTTGACTAATAATAAAATCTCGTTGTTAATTACATTCATGTTGTATATTATATTTAGGAAATGGCATATAAGACGTATTTTTACCATAGTATAAAATTATAGTTGGGTTTATAAAAACAGAAAATCTTAAATTAAAAATTAACAAAAAATATTATTTAAAAAAATCAGTATAGCCACAAAATGCAAACTGAAAATTTTAATAAAACCTTTCTGATACACAACATCGATTTTCGCAAAATATACAAACTGATGTTTTATTGCTTACAATTTTTATAGGCTTTTTGTTATTTGGTTAACAAAGTCAAAATTCATCAATCGAACAAGTTAAAGGTTATTCTAAACTTTAGTTTAGCTATTCTTAAAGGATACTCAAAAGTTGTCGTAGGCGTTAGTCTGCGATGGGACTTTAAACCAAACTCGAACAAAGATCAAATTAGACAGAAAACTGGCAAGTCTTTACTGAATACATTAAAGGGGGAAACAAAGCGTGAAATTCCGAAGGTTCCGTAGTAAAGCTAACAGAAAGTACTTGTGCAAATTTTCTCGTTCGCACCGCGTAATCCCTTCGAGTCGGTTTCACGCCGTCTGGCCTCTTGCAAACTTTACACGCAAACACAAAGTGGAGAGGATTCTTTATATCACTTTCATTAAATAACTTGACCTTTTTTTATTTTTCTACAAAACACTACACAATATCTCGTGATAAAGTTATGCCATGTTAAATTAGATATTCAATTGAATATTTGTGTCCTATTATTGTATTAGGTAGATAACTGTTTATTGACTTGTTTGTTCCATGTGCCAGTAAACTATCCTAATTACAAACTACATTTTTTTCCTAATTTGTTATCAAATTTATCATTTCAAGTCGAAATAATTTTATTACTTGTAAATATTTATACAATATAGCAAATATTAGAATTCGTCTTTTTGTGAACTGACATGTCGCTTTTGGCCCTATAATGTCACAAATCAGAGATGCAGAAAATTAGCAAAACATAATTTTTTCTTATCTGCACCAAATAGTCACAAGAAAGTATCATAGAAATTAAAAACTTATTTAACTAAACGAAAAATAACGACACAATTCTTTTTCCAACGCAAACCTCGACCTAATTCATTACTCCGAAACGTCATATAAAACATCCCTAACAATGATCTGAAAGTATTCTTTTTTTCAGAGCATAATTCCGCACTAAATTATCCCTACTCGCTTCATGCTTGCTTCAACACCCCCACCTCCCCCCACCAACTTCTTTGCGAAATGTCTACTTTGATTCCTTGCATACAAATGACTAACTTTATATTATGAATTTTACACTGTTCTATTTGATCGACTGTGAGTTTATTTAAATTACATATTGACATTATATTGTCTCTTTTGTATCACGTCATGCGTTTTGTAGGACAAAAAAAAAATTATTATTAATTTTCCTTTTAATTCGTAATCACTGCCCCATGAGAAATAATTTTTTATATTAGGTATTTATAAAAACCTGTCTATTTTATTATACTTTAACATTATTAACTTCAAAAATTGATACATTACAGCCTTTCGATACACACTTTTCCAAAAGCATTATAAAAATATAACTAGCCAGTATTTATAGCAGTGTAATTACTGGCCACAAATTAAATAAAAAAATAAAAAACAAAAACGTACAAGTGTTGTCGGAGGCGGCGTCAATACCTTCAGTCGGGTCGAGCCGCTTGGCGCGCCGGCCGTGCTTGCTGTTATTGTGGACGAACATGTTGTCCGATATCGCCAGCAGCGGACCGTCGACCATCACTTGCGTTGATATTACCACCTGGAAGAAAATGCTGATTTAAGGATAATACACAAGTATCAAAAGTACCAAACACGGTATTTATTGGGCTTTCAGGGGATATCGATAATCAAATCTCGTGACATCGCCCATTACCTAATAATACGGGTCAAATGTTTTAAGTAGGTAGGACCACTTCAACTTATTCAGGTCTTCCAAAATGTATTACTAATTCTAAATTGTGTTTAAATTCTTGGGTTTCACTGTATGTATCTATGACTATTTCACATGACCATACCTATTCAGTCTTTAAGTATTTGCATCTCCCGTTCTTATTTTGGTACAACATTTATTTCGAACTGAAGTTCAAGATCACAAAAACTACAGTCAACCAAAAATAAAACCTTCGATTGAGTGCGACCGTCGTCTATTTATCACACACCTACACACACATACACGCGGGGCCCGAAAGGGAGAGTCCCTTGGGAGGAGGAGCCAGTGTCTCGGGGCCCAAATGGACGAACTCTTCCAATAGATATGCACTTCCTTGCATCGTGTGGTGGTGTGCGTGCGTTTTGATAGACGGCCAATCGATATGTTTATGTAGTGGATTGTATTGGGGAGGCTTTTAGGTTTTTAAGTTTGCGTAATGGTAGGTTTACATAATGTACACAGAGCGGCTAAAAAATAAGTGCATTCCCGTTGCCAGGGAGGTTTTGGGATTATACTGAGCAACTTTTACTATGGTACCAACCCCGAAATCGCGAAAAAAATTTACCCTCCCATAGAAAATAGACCAGCCAAAATGTATGAAACGGCCACATATTTTTTTCGTGATTTCGTGGTTGGTCCCATAGTAAAAGTTATCGAAAAAACACGATATCGAATATGCCCTTAAACGGATCCCTACTACTTTTATTACATCCTGTATCTACTACGAGTAAATAGCTTGAAGTTACTTTTCATTAATATATTTTCTTTGCTAAATACCTATAATTATCTTAGGTTGTAATACCCCTGGAACTTTTACTTTTACACATTATTAGGCTTTCATTTTAAACTGGTGCATTTATATTCTTACCCAATATGCCTTTCCACACACTATTTATATACATAGGTATGCTAGACAATCTTACCCTTGAAACGTTGGGGTACGACCACTGAATTATTCAATGACACACAGAAAGCCCATACATACACATAACCATCACACAACTACCAACTATGTGTGTATAGCAGTAAGTTCTATATTAGTACCAAGTTTCCAAAGAGGGCACGTAAGACAAATATGTCTTAGCGAACTGAAGCAAATTTTTACTCATAACTAACTGAATGCACCTTTACCGTGTCGCGTTAGGGGTGTCACTAATTAGTTTCTGCAACTTTAAGTTGGTAACTATGAAATATTATGATTTATTTGCTTTAACGCTACTCAATTAAAAGTTAGCAACAAAGGATTGCAGAAAGGGTAATAAACAAGCACTCGTGCAAAAAACAAATAACTAATTATAAAAAATAAGCGAGCACGGTCGGGTTGTAAGTAAATAAATAAACTCGTATAAATAAATTTAATTTCATCCCTCCCCCAAATTGGAGCCGCTTCAAATATTCAAGAGTCGTGAACGCAACCCTTCCTACTCGTACAGTTAAGGGCGATGCTATTGTATGTGACAAGTGAAGAGCGGGCAAGTCACTACCGTCTTGTATCGTGCGATGTATACCGGGTGTGGCCTGTAACACGAGCAAATAATTAAAACATAGATTGTACTCCTCAAACGGTGACACTTTTGTTCAACAACTTTTAAAAAACATTAAGTATTTAGACTCCCTATTTTTCATACAAAATAAATATTATCTTCAATGGACGCCATCGCCACGCCATATCATTGTGATTGACGTTGCTTGTCAAGCCTTAAACATATCAAAATTCGCAATACATTGCGTCTCTGAATAACTTTTAAAGTGTATTAAAAATCAAACTAAAAGTTATTTTTAAAAGTCGCTGAACAAATGTTGATCAGTATGAGGAATACAGCCTACAGTTAAATTTTTTGCTCATATTACAGGCCACACCCGGTATACTAACACATTACAAGCGATTAACTAAGCGCCACTTTCACCATTCCACTAACCCGGGGTTAACCGGTTAAACCCGGAGTTAACATGGTTCCCGGTACAATTTGATACTGAGTTAACGATTTAACCTGTTAACCCCGGGTTAGTGGGACTGTACAAGTGGCCCTTAAGGTATTAAATGTTAATTTTCGTCAATTATTCGGTGGTGTAACTTTATAATATCAATTACACGTCAGACAATAAGATCTGATATGATATGCCTCGCCTTCAAAACTGTCTGTGACAGAAAACTTAATCTATAAATAAAAGGGTATGTTTTATGTTGATAATTATATGGAAACTAAGGCATTGTGAGCAGAAAGTAGTCATTAGTTACAACTAATGAGAGTTTCAAAGAGTTTACAACTCCGACGCGCGAAAGCTCGTGACTTACGCAGACAGTCGTGTAGGAACGCGGCAATTTTTCCTAGCGTCTGGTAAACAAGCGACCATTTACCCGTCTACCGTGAATAATTATCGCTCCAGACCTTGAAACCGTGCGTGTGGCAACCTTGAAGTATTTCCTTTATTTCACTAACTTTCACTAAACTTAAAGGGGCCCACTGATTACCAGTTCGCCGGACGATGTCGGCCTGTCAGCACAGAATAAATAATAGTACTAGGTACAGAAGACTCACTCTCTAACAAAACGCGTCTGTTACGATTAGGACAGTTAAATATGGCCGCTAGGTGGAGACAGCGCCACGCGCGGCTTATGGCTAGCCACCAAAATTGGTGTGGAACGGATGTACTTGTAGCTACCTGTTGCAAAGCGACGAAATCGCGGAGTGAGCCACGCCTGTTGTCAGTTAACCCAAAACGCAAAATTTGACAACTCCGAACAACTAACAGGCTGATATCGCTCGGTGAACTGCTAATTTGTGGGCTCCTAAAACCTGACCTTACCCACTAACAAACACTAAAATTCCTTGCACAGTTACAATAAGTTTAGATAACATCAATTTCAAACTAATCGACACTAAAAAGTTGCATACTGACTGCATCAATTGTTTTAACTTACTTGAAATCTTCTCATGTCTCTAGGGTTGCCGGCATTCTTCAAACAATTTTGATTGCACTTTAAAAAGAACTTCAGGAAAAATCTGAAACAAAGGAATACCTAGTAAATATTTAGCGAAAAACTGCAGTTAGATGTAAGCTAATTTCAAAACATAAATATTAGTCAAAACTAACGATTAGGAAAAATATTGCTTTGAGTTCTCAGGATCATAGAGTAAAGTATGCAGAAAATTTGCTACGAACAGACTTCGATTTAGAGAACTCTTCAAAAGATATTAACTGTCGCGAAATCATGAAAAGTTACAATGTATATAATCTTGGCCAAAATCGGCGACCGTTATACAAATTTTTTTTGGTATTCAGAGCACTTTATGAATGAATAGTTTCTCCGAACACCGGAGGTTCGAAGCGATAAAACTATGTCACCTAATGGCAGCACAGCTGTTTCCACTTTACACCGTAATAGGTTACACCCATATTAGGTATTAATTTGTTTCTGCTCTTCACAAATTTGTTTACCGCCTTCCGTTCAGTTTTTGCTCCATTAACGCCAATAGTGTCAAGTTAATAGCCACTTCAACTGCTTCCTTACTTCGATACTTCGAAATGATTTTAAAATGATGTCCATTTTTAGCCGTTCACGTAGTATCAGAAAAAGATTTTTATTTTATGACCCCATTTTTATTGTTTCGAAAAATTTGGCAATAATAAATCCGGTTAGGTGTGCGTTTATTTGTATTACTTGTCTAATATTTTAGTAAAGTAAAATGCATGTAGTTGGTACTGATTCTGATATCATCAAGCAGATACACAAGTTTTAAACACCTTTACAGTACAAGCTTGATTATACAATCAAAGAACAAACCGCATTTTATCCTCTCCAGTGAAAACTTCCAAACGAAATCAAACAATTTCGATACGAAAGTCGATTGGAACTATCGGCGTATCGGATTACACACAATAGCGGAACTTTACCACATTATTTTACATTGGATTCACTCAAAAGTAATCTTTATTCGTAAGTAGATAAGGGTGTAGGGAGGTGTGTTGTTAAGTTTGGTGCGTAACGTAGAGCGTACGATCTGGCGGGCGATCGCGATGAATGCTTCAGCGGAAATATTTTACATGGCCGCGGGCAACGCCGCTGCCGAATATTGTTGTGCCAACAGATGGATGCATATAGAGCTGATGCAACGCCTTCGAGTGCGACATTAACGGCTAATAATTTAACACCTTCGCATCCAAAGAAACTTGAGATATTTTCGGACACTTCCTTTCTTAGTCAGCACTATAATGTTAGGTTATGAGGAATGA
This sequence comes from Cydia fagiglandana, assembly GCF_963556715.1. Lineage (NCBI taxonomy): Eukaryota > Metazoa > Arthropoda > Insecta > Lepidoptera > Tortricidae > Cydia > Cydia fagiglandana. The sequence goes on from NC_085941.1 coordinate 10,376,350, forward strand.
GGATCATAAGACTTCCTCTTTTTCATACAAAATAAATATTGCATTCAATGTACTTACGCTGACATCAGTGTATTTAACGTTACTTGTCACGTTTTAAACATACCAAAATTTGCAATACATTGCGTCTTAGAATAAACTTTAAAGTGTAAAAAAGTCAAAACATAAGTTATTTTTAAAAGTTCCTGAACAAATGTTGATCAGTTTGAGGAGTACAATCTACCGTTTAGTTTATTGCTCCTGTTACAGGAAACACCCGGTATATATGCTTTAAGTATAATTTAATCTACCCGTAAATTGATGTAAAACTGGCCAGTAGAATTATTTAGCTTCAGCTTAAATTACCTACCTACGCTACTTTATGTCCAAAACGCCACGTAGATTCCGCAACGTCGTACGTTATAGGCAGATAAGTAGATGGAGCTTTCGTGTGACAGCTCATTAAACTTAAGTCTCGTGTTTAATAAATATACTTGTTTAAACAAGGGGTGGTCATAACTGCTCCTAGTATTCGTCAAAAAACGAACCAGATATGAACCGTGTAGTATTTGCTCCGCCCGCGGCGGCACATCTGTTCGCATTATTTATGTTAAACACCTTATGTCACAATATCGCGAGTTAGAGTTTACCTACTGCAATGACAAGTAAAAGTAAAGACTGGTGCTCTTCCGATATATCGAAACGTTCTATCTCAATACAAAGATCCTAGCAAACATCGGCGGTATGACGCTACGTCAAAGAAGAAGATTGAAGTAGCGTTCCCAAAATTATTATACATCACATCACGTTCGAACACTCTCTGTTCCATATGTTTTGTAAAGTAGAATGCACTCGTCCTGATACCTTACCCAAGTATCTACGTACAGTCACCTGCAATAATATGTTACTCTTCGAAGGCCGCAAAAATATCTGACACGCTCTTATGACTCTACAAATAAGATCGTGTCAGATATTTTTGCGGCCTTCGTTGTGTAACATATTATTGCAGGTGACTGTAGAGCCTAAAATGTAATAGGTAGCTATATAAAGTTTGACAATAATCTCATAGATTATAGTAACACGTTAGTGATAAATTGACAGAGCAAATCTAATCAGATGATCGTCAGTATTACGATCCGTGCCACTCTTAATGAGTTCTTATGTTGAAGTTGAAGATATAGCACAATACAAAATATAAGGGGATATTTACTTCGCTAAGTGGGGCGTGCACCGTGTCTACCTACCATAAAAACCTCTTTTTCGGTAAATTTCTTATTCTTGAGAATCACGATACCTAATTTTCATGACTGACTAGAAATGACCTCTTGAATTACTAGGATTATCTTTGCAACTTTAGATTCTTTTTCGTTTATTTCCATTAAATACATTTTCTAGACGTTACTTCTTCTTATTACTTACTTGTCTCTAGTACTGTCAACCGACACCCGCGGAATGAATGGAGATTTTATTTAGAATGTGCGGAGTGAATGAACGGGAGTTGAGAAGCGCCGAGCTTTTGAACTGGCTACGTTTATCTTTATGTGGAATGTATGAGATATTGAGGCATAAAATGTAGGTATAGGTATCGTTTTTAACGCAAAAACCGCCCGTCATGTGTGTCTATCAAAAATGTAAAAAATATGGGTGCACAAATCATACGCCCATATAATATGTCCCATAACTTTTATGTCAGCGAATTAAGAACTAAATATATTATGGAACATACCTATTTTTAAATAAGTTGTCTACACCAATATGTTTACACTTGACTGGTAACCTACTGTAGGTATATTCCTAAAGAAATGTTCCTTAAATAGTACATATGTATATCTACCGCATTGTACCATTGTAGATAGGTATCTAACTACCCACTGTTTAAAACATTGTTTGCAAGCTGTATTACCATGTTTTCAGGGTTCAAAGGTAATAAATAAAGTAGATAACAGGCCAAGTAAGATCATTATCAGTAGTAATTCGATTGATTTGTACACATCATTAAACTGTGTTAATTCCCAAAAAGTAAAAGACATAACTTACCTGTATAGTCATTATTTAGGTACCTACCTACATAATACATCGCTCTCAAACAAAAGACGGTTGTCGATAAGTTGCTAGGTACTGACTTAAATAAATACTTATCACACACAACCGATAGTAAAATAGGTAACTTTTGCCACAAACGTCACAAATCGCTATGAACTTTCTTAAAAAACACAAAATATCAATGCACGTTGCACTTATACAAAGAGCGCCGAACCATAAAACTGGAACCGGAAAAATCCAGTTAAGACCACCATTAATATCCTAGAGGGTCACCGACAGCACATTCCTCAGTACGTGGTGACCACTAAGTCCAAACCCTATGTTGCCAAAAGCTACCGACCGTCGAACTTAAGCAAGCTTGTTTAACTGTGACCTCGAGTTATATAACAAGTATACGTAAACAGAGACTGACTTATACTGGTTTTGGTAAGTCGAATGCTTGCGAGGCGATGGTAATAATAGTTTAAGAGTAACGGCGAGGGCGGTAAGTGATATCTATGGCAGCCTTGATTTTAATAAGAAGGCTCTAAGCATGGAAAGGGGATACTGAAATATTGGGCCGAGGACATGGATAAAAAATGTATTGCGGCCCTCTTGGAATAGTACGATAAGAATTAGAACCTTTTGTTTACATTTTAAGGATTCATTTTTTCAAACTTATTCTTAAAATACACTAGATGAGCGCTTTAAACTCGAAAAATGTAATATTTAAATATATATAAAATAAAATAATATACCTATAATATAATATAATATAAGTACCTAAACTTAGATTTTAATGTAATTTTAATTGTATATTATATTATTACCTATGTAAAATGTTACAAATGTTATTTTGTACATAATTTCTTGTACTTAAATAATATGACATGTAATACGAATTATTATGAATAAATATATGAAATATGAAAAAATATGAAATATGTTCACTTACAACAACCTAGAACTAGCATTTTTCTATCAAGATATTTAGAAGCGATCGCACAATATGTAGAGTTATCCCAAGAAAAGTCTGCAGAGATCTTGACAGCCCACGCAGTGCAAGTGTTATTCTGAACGTCAAACTTCTATGAAATAAAAATTTGACGTATATAAAACACACTGCGTGTATCGTCTGTGCTGCAGACTTTTCTTGTTCTAAATATAACAACATGTTTTATAAAGCTTTAGATTCTGACATCAACCCTCTGTCTCACATAAACCTAATTAGGATTCAACATCTGTTTACGTAAAGTAATAAACCAATTCATATGTTCTTCTTTATCTGCTAGAGGCGCATTCACACAAGCGACGCGACAGGCGTTAATTTATTCGACTCCGCTCGCAATTTACGATTGTCTGCACACCCCCTAATGTCTACCTCTCACGGGTGACGTCATAATGTTGTGATTTAAAATTAGCGATACTATTTTAGTAGGTATTCATTTTAGAGTATTATTTAACAAGGAAGAATTGAGTATCGGTGTGGTATATTTTTGTCCTACTAATGTAAAAAAATATTGGTACTACTACGCTTGATTACGTACATACAAGTTTTATTGCAATGTCCCCTTTTTTACAAGCTTTTATTTAGTTTCACCTGACCGTTGTCTGTCTGTAATCAAATCTTACAAGTTAAATTTGATCCACTTCCCGGTTTCCGATTGAGCTGAAATTTTGCATGCATGTATAAATCGGATGACAATGCAATATTATGGTACCATCGAGCTGATCTGATGATGGAGACAGGAGGTGGCCATAGGAACTCTGTGATGAAACAACGCAACCTATTGTGTTAGGGGTTTTAGAATTGTTTCGATGAGTATTAGTTGTCTGTCGTAAGAAAAGTACAGTCAGAGATAAAAGCTTGTCCCAAAAATAACATTTTTGCCGAAAACTTATGTACGTTTAATTAGATTGCAAAACATTTTTTTTAAATAAGTTCAATGTTTCTTTCTTAATCTCACAATTTAAAAATCTGTAAAGACATACATATTTCTATATAAGAGATGTAGATTGTGGTTTCTATTACAGTAGACTTTTCGTTCTGTGACTTTTCTTTCATTCGTGCGAACAATATCCACACGTAACGCGTTCACTTTCAGTTTCCATAAAACTAAAGCCTGCCCTAGACCGGGGAGCGAATCAAACCATCCCCAATAAAAGTACGCGAATATTTACCTATAGCATCAAGAACAGAGAGGGAACTCCATTTTCCTCGTAAAAACTACCCCCACTTTTCATCCCTCGCATGTGTTATCAAGTGTCTGCTCTATGAATGCTATGGAATAAAAAATAGAACAAGTATTCACTATGACGCATTTATTCAATAACATTATACCGCATACAGCGTTCAATCTTCAATTTTTTTATCTAAATAAATATTGGTCTACAGATTGAAAAAAATTCTAATACACTTCTTTTCATGAAGAACTATTTAGTACGTTTAACTTAAAAAAATTATACCTGTGTAGTTACACAATTATTCCTACTTACTCCTCAGGTAGTATTATAGGTACTCAGTAAGTACCATATCCTCATTTATGGTACTTAAGCAAATCTATAAAAAGGCACCAATTGAAGTAAAAATTCCTAATGGATCTGGAACAATAACTACTATAATATATGTATTATCTAAACTAAACATCTCTCGCTCGTAACTACACTTAGCCAAATCTCAAAAACGCCCGACATTCAAGATAATGTTCCTCTCCGCATCAACATCTTACCACGTCGCACTACTCGATGGAAAAAATCCACTAAGGCAGTATAGTGGCGAGGAGGTTGCCCTCTTTCGAGACCAGCGAGGGAGGGCCGCCACCCGCACCCTAGCGACATTCTATGTTTATTTGCATGATTTGCATCGGACATTCCTTGAGCGAGCAAAAAGTTGACTTACGGTATTTTGGTGTGGTGGCCTTTAACGTTTTATTATGATTTGTGTCTTTCGAGCGTTATGATCAATAAAATTTTTGCTTAAGCACTCATTTTATACTTATGTTCTCATTTTATTGACAATTACTATAACAACGCTATTTTACAACTTTGAATTTTGAGTATTGTCAATTAAGTGGCGATTACTGTCAGGTCTATCGCTACTCAAGAAATAAAATTACTTTGAAATAAACTAGATATTCTATCACAGAAGCTAAACGCACATGCGGCTAAAAGTAGTCGCCGCAAAATATCAATTTCACCTGAAATTTCGGAAAAACCGCATCGTGGAACATTCGCGCACTGACAACGGTCTCTTATAACTTTTCCCTTTTAACCTTTCCCCTCCAACTCCCCGGGGAGGCGGTCCCGGGGGACGCCCTCCCATGCCACCACTCAATACCGACACGGCATGCTCGTTCCAAAGACTAGACGGGTGGAATACTAGAATGGACTTTTGAACACATTCGAATGTTTTTTGTTTTGACCGAACTGAAGTCTGATTTATTTGTTAATAGTTGGTAAAAGATTCGTCACATTACTACATAGTTTAAAAAATATAATACGATCATCATTGGCCACATCATCTGTTGTAGATGTTTGTTGCGGCGCTTGTGTGTTTATGGGGTCCCGCATCGCAGTTGATGGCTATAAAGTCCTATAGCAGCGCGGTATTTCTTGCCACATCGATCGCACACAAAACGCGAGTCCGCAGGAGGTGGTAGAGCACGACGAAGACTTTTAACATTGTTTTGATAACGTTCATTTATTCACTAAATTATTTAATCATCACTTACAACACCATTAAAGCTTCACTTCAATTTACACAAAATGAAGAATTAGGTACCTACTTAAAGTACGATAATATGTCAAACAAGAAGATTTATTTATTTATTAATCCACAGTAGGTACAGAGGTTAAATCTAGACAGATCCCTGCAAAACTGTATTTACAGTTTATTAATTAAGGCTTTCTTATTTTTACTTTACAAACCTTTTTATCGCCATAATCTCTGGTTTGCCAAAACTTTGGTTATTATCAATTTATCATAATACTAAAGCTTTAATTTCTCTTGTCAAATATATGAAGATTAAAGATATTCAGCCCTTAAACTCGGACGGAAACTACCTACCAGTCTGGCAAGTGTTAATCTTTGAGCGCATGCGACGGGCCTATAACAGGCCCAGTTTTCGACTTTGTTTTTCCGCGTGCGTCCATAGCCAAACGTTAATATTTCAGTATGTACCAAATTCAAGGGTTAACTGCCCCGTCTCATCGGCACTGCAAATAGACAAGTACTACTTTCTGTCGTGCATTACGGAAAACACATTTCAATATCTTTTAATGTTAGGCATGAGGTTATCTTTTGGCGATTTTCAAATTTTATTTTCATTATACTTTCACAATTACAAAAAATACTATTTTTATCTTTAGGTATATCATAGTTTCTCGTATCATAGTTTAAAAAGTTGCCTTTACCTATAAGACTTGGTATAATCATTCGGTAATAAAATTCTAGAGTAGAATTGCGCACACGAGTTCTTTGGATTCGATCGCTAAAAAATTAACTGCACATGTCTATATCTGTGAGTAAAAAAAAACTAACATTAGAACTATTATTTCTACGTATAGTGATTTCAAATAATGTGTCCATTCGGTCAAAAATCAGTTGAATAGAATTAATGTAAGGACCCTGCCTACTCACACACATACATAGTAAATATGAGTCACAATCACAATGGTAGTTTTTGGACGAGTTCGGAGGTCGTATCGCGACGCAGCCTGTCTCCATGGCAACGCGATAAAACCTCGCCTTTCACAGCCGCCTGTACACTCGAGGATATCAAAGGCTTTATGTTATTTTTAGGAAACCCTGACTATTGCTCAAATCGGCCGTGATAGGCGAAAGTGTTCTATTCTTAAAGATTACAAAACTTTGGTTCGGTAAAAACACTAAAAACTGCATTTGAAGCTACGTACGTCCCGTATTTAGATAATGATATTGAAAAAATGAATCGGCTAAGAAATTGTAAGAACCTACAGTATAATTTCCGTGTCATTATACTTAGAATATAATTTTTTGTCAGCTGACAATTATTCATACAACATCAAAATTTCTTTTCACCACTGCAAAAGCTGGTTAAAAAAATATGTCGGCAAACCATCAGAAATACGCCACATTTAAGGGAAAAATTCATCTGAAATTTACCCCGTATACTTGAGAGATACTCTTTCAAATCTAAAAGCGCTTGCTCGGGTCGGAGTAGTTTCCAATTGACAATATACCTACAGCCAGCATCGGGCAATCGCTCGCGGGCCGTAAGCCTTTCCCCGCCGCAGAATTCAGATAAAATAATGTTCTGTAGGTACTTAGGAATTGTGTTCTTTAAGCTTGTCTGATTATGGCTGAAGTTTTGAGGTTACCCTAACTTTTTAAAAACTTTCCTTATGCTGAAAGTAGATAGATACTCGAAATTGAACTGAATAAATGCCATCAAAAGTATTTTAGGACCTAACAACCGTCATTAGGGGTCATCCATTAATTACATCACACCTTTAGGGGGAGGGAGGGGGTCAAGAAAATGTGAGATATTGTGACATGGGGGAGGGGGGAGACACAAACTTTGTGACGTCACTTTAACTTCATCAGTAACCGAAAATTTATTTAAATTATTTTATTGTTGTACTTTTAAATAACAAGTTTTTAAAACGATAATCGTTTATATTCGTTTAATTTTCTTTCCTAAGCAGTTTTGGGTTATAAAATTACTAATATTTATATCGTCAAAAATATTTTGATAAAATATTAATAATACTTAGGTACTTACTTAATTCGATTTGAAGATTTCGTAGAAAAAATGTGACGTCACACTAGGGGGGAGGGGTTTGCCAAATGTGACCAAGTGTGTCAAGGAGGGGGGAGGGGTAAAAAAACCAAGAAATTCGTGTGACGTAATTAATGGATGACCCCTTATACATACACACAGATACCAAAAAAAAATTAAAAATCCGAAGTGTTCTCAAAAAACATAAAAGTTTATTTTCTAACAAACTTTTATGTTACATATATGTTGTATTTTATTAATACAAATAACTAAGCGTGCGGTTCCCTGACAAAACACGTCCCTCAATTTGCCTGTGTAGGCACCCAATACAGTAACGCAGCAGAAACTTGTTAAATAAAAATTGCACATTTGCATTTAAGACACACACCAGGCACTATCAAGCCGACCTCTTTCCAGCACAATCAACATACAAAGACAAGGGGCTACATAAGCTAAATTACGCGGGCATCACTTCATTGTGGGCACCGCTCTAATTGTAACTACACTCTTGGGCGCCATCAGCCGCTCAGCGCTCCGGCGGGTAGGCGTGTGCCACTAATCTTCGACCCCTACATACCAATACTCCACCGAAAAACTACGATCAAACTTCCACTCTAACCATATCAGCGTAAAGCTCAATTTTAACTAAAGTTACCTGGCAGTATTTGCAAACGTAGCGAGGGGTTAACACACACTATCAACTCATTAAATTGCATCGCCTTTTTAATGAGTCTGAAAGTGAACAAAGGATATTGCGCGATTACATTAAGTACGTAGTTGTAGCTAGGTGAAGTTTGCTTTCAAGCGTTTGTGTTCCGATAGAGTGGTTTCATTTACTTCGAGCTATCGACTTGTGCTTCTAATCGAATACATCTTTCTGACTTAACCTAAGACCGGATTTGCCCAAATAAGAATATATATCAAATATTTTCAGATTAATTTTAGTTTCTTAATTGGTTGAATTAAAGCTAAGATTTATTGTCAGAGTATATTAACGATAGATAAGAATTGTGCATATTAATCCGAGGACGAGTTCTCAACATTTGCCTCAATTTTCTGTAAAGACGTTTTGTTTGCATACCATATAACATGTTGAGTACTTTAATAAGTAGTTAGTTTTGGTTTAACCTGCAAGTCTTATTCACTGGTTATTCATTAATTGAAACAAAATCCATGTAAATCACTAACGTTAAGCAGCAACTATGATGATGAACACCGAGTCGCAAAATTTTATGAATAGATTTCATTTATAATGTGTCCATGCACTTTTGCAGCTTGCTGTAAGTACCTCGAATCTAACATAATTTAAAGCTGTCCTCGTGTAAAGTAGCCACAGCTAACGACCTGCGCCACATAACCTAAGTAAGCAGCAACATATTGCAGACTACCCTCATATTTACGCGCCGAATATGCTATAAAGTGATATCACGTGATCGTTTCCCGGGTAATAGTTATAAATTACCCGGGTAGTTTATAAAAGCCGGTTAACCCGAGGTAAGCGGACAAGGAGGATAATTTATTATTGGGAAATTCGCGGGTGTATGAAAATACGCAGTTTGGGATGTTAACTATATGTGTTATGGAGATTATATTATTTAAGTATAATCGATTATTTACACAATGGAAGCTTATTGAGTATTCGACCGACAATGTTGTATTGAACATGTCATTGATAGTTTTTTAATTGTCCACGAACAAGAATAGAACGCTATGTTTAAGCTAGTCGATGCAAAATGAATTTTGAAAATGACACAGATTGCACTCTTAGAGAAATTGCGGAACTGCTTTTAAAAAATATTGAAAGGTACAAGAACAGTAACAGTACAGAACAGCAACCTTTCAAATTTTTTTTATGTTATTTACATAATAGCAGCTGTGGAATATATGTAATGTGTACAGATAATCTAATCTAACCAAAACCTGCATCAGTTGGCAACGTTAGATAAAGTAATGGGCATTTTGTCAATACATATTGGCGTGTGGAGTAAGAAATATGCCGGCTGCAGCACTGTATCATCTCGGCCGGCCCTCGGCGGGGAGTTATTATACCGAGAAGTATAGTCTGCTAAAATAGGTATACCTACATAAAAGATGAATATCTGTATACGAGTATTACCCGATTAAACTTTAAAAAATCTTTGTTATTATGTCGTTTAAACAAAAGTAGATACTGCCTCGTTGAATATTTAATTAATATCGATTGTTAGTATTTTTTGTTTGTATGATTAATAATCATCATTGATTATACTAACCCATTCCTAATATTACTTAGAAACAATTTACCCTGATGGGACATATGTTTCGTTTAGGTATAGGTATTTCATATAAAACATAAAAAGTAGGGGTAGGGTAGGGTGAAGAAAGATGACGAAATAGTTTGTGCGATCGTCACTAGAGGTCGCATTCAATTTATTTGCTGTGTTGTTTATTTAGCGCCTAAAGTGACTGATGTTAGATATTATTCCATTTTTGATTGTATAAGAAGATTAATTAATAATTCGAATTTACCAATAATTATATTAGGAGATTTTAACTTACATTCCGCGAGCCCATCGGTAAATACTGAATTTGAAATGTTTATAGCAGAATGCAATCTACAGCAAAAAAATACAGTGTTCAATGATCTCGGTAGAATGCTAGATTTAGTATTGGTTAATGAGGCTGTGGCTGGAGCATTGGTGTCCACTTGTGAGGGTATCGTTTCCAAGGAAGTCCACCATGTTCCATTAGAAATAACGTTACAGATTAGCACCAAACAAGGTGCCCCTATCACTACTCAACCACAATTCACCATTGAAGCCTTTACACCCCAAAGAAATTTCAGCAAAGCGAATTTCCATCTTTTGTATGCCCAAATAGCTAACACTTGCTGGAATGATACCTATTCTAATAATGAAGTTAATGATGCAGTTTCCACTTTCTACAACATACTTAATCAAAATATCGCTTCTTCTGTGCCATTTAAAATGCATAAAATACCTCAGGCCCGATATCCAGTATGGTTCACACCAGAAACTATTAAATTAAATAAATTAAAAAATCAGTACCATAAGCGGTATAAATTGAATAACAATCAATTAGATTATGGCTTTTTTATATACTATAGACGTCAAGCAAAAATACATTTAGAACGGGATTTTGAAATATACAATAGACGCATACAATTAAACATTAAACGAGACGTTAAGTCATTTTGGTCTTACGTAAAACAACATAGAAAAAACAATGAACAAGCCATATTTGGCGACATGACTTCAGATCAAGTAGCAAAAGAATTTTCGAATTATTTCAGTAGCGTATTCCTACCTGATCCTCCTGCATTAAATGTTCACACCGCTATTCAACACTGGGATACCTCCCATCAACTCATATCAATCGACCATATTGACGACAATGATATACGTGTAGCCATAAAACGACTAGCTCCTAAGAATACTCAGGGCCCAGACTTTATTCCACAATATGTAGTGCGCGATTGTTGCGAAGCTTTTATAAAACCATTGTCATACATTTTTAATCTGTCCATCAAAACCAATACTTATCCCTTGCTCTGGAAAATATCAAAAGTCCTCCCGATTCACAAAAGTGGCTCTAAATCTGATTTCAATAACTACAGGCCGATAGCAGTCCTTTCTGTGTTTGGCAAGGTGTTTGAAACTGTTCTATACAAAAAAATATATCAGCAGTTACGGGGGTGGTTCACTGACTCACAACATGGATTTTTACCAAATAGGTCTACCACATCCAATCTTCTTAACCTTGTAACATACACTACCCACCAGTTAGACGAAAAAAAGCAAGTGGATGTAATATATTTAGATTTCCGAAAGGCCTTTGATAGGATAGACTGTGATGTTTTATTGCAGAAAATGGCCAGGTCTGGTTTTTCTGAATCATTATTAACATTTTTCGCCAATTATCTATCTGGACGCGAGCAATATATTGTGTACAATACAGCTAAATCAGAAACGTACTCCGTCACTTCGGGCATTGGTCAAGGTAGCAGTCTTGGACCTTTACTATTTTTAATAACAATAAACGACCTTCCAGAATATATAAAACATTCCATGATATTGATGTTTGCTGACGACGTTAAGCTCGCTATGCCCATACAAAATCCAAGTGATGTAGGTAAGCTCCAAACGGATATCGATAGCGTATATCGATGGGGTGCCATTAATAGCTTACACCTTAACTCAAGTAAATGCGCAGTTATGACATATTCAAGAACATCTCAGACCATTGATAGATCCTACACATTAAACGGCCAAATCCTACAAAATGTAAACTCTATTCGTGACCTGGGTACATGCTGTGACACTGAAATAACTTTTAATAAAAATGTAGTTCAAATTTGTAAAAAATCGCGAAAAGCTCTTGGTTTCGTAGTACGTCAATCCAAATATTTTCATAACCACCACGTCATTACTCTATTATATAATGCCTTTGTACGTAGCCTGTTGGAAAGTAACTATATTGTCTGGTGTCCACACGAAAAAAAATACGTACTTCTCATTGAAAAGGTTCAGAAATCGTTTGTTAGATACTTGTATTGGAAACAGTATGGTTACTATCCCTACATGTATCCTACGCAGTTTGTGTTAGGAATGGTCGGTCATCAAAGTCTTGAGATACGGAGACAACTTGCAGTCATAAAATACTTCATTAGATTAATACGTGGTTCAATCACAAATCCGTGGTTACTGCAATATGTGACATTTAAAGTACCTACGCCATTTGTGAGAACTACTCTTCGACCCCGCCCCACACCTCTTTTTATAATTCCCAGCACCAACACAGTAACTTTAATCACTAGCCCTCTGTATGTAGCACTGAATCACATAAATAATATTCTTCTATCCGACCCCCTGACGGACATATTCTCACAAGAGGAACCGAGACTCTTAGCCACCGCAACTCGGTATTTGGAGTCGATCTCCACACCCACGACTATACCGTCATAGTTTAGTATTAGTAGATATTAGTCATGTATATAGTAATACAATAATTTGTTATGTTTGTAACTTACATGTTTGGTATACCTGTTAATGTAAGTTGTCAATGAATAAATAAATGATAAATGATAAATGATAAATGATATATTTTACCACATGTTTAGTCGCTGTTAATCAAGTATGTATTAACACTATAAAATACTCGTATACATACTTTCACGATGTTTTTTTATAATTTTTATACATTTGAGGTAGAAAAAACCGCGATAACACATTTTTAACCGACTTCCATTTCATAGAAGGAGGAGGTTCTGTATTCGGTTGTGGCTATTTTTTTTTTTTTTCTATGTACGTTCACCGATTACTCCGACATCCGTGGTCCGATTTGAGTAATTCTTTTTTTGTTTGAAAGGAACTACCTCCGAGTTGGTCCCATTTTAATTTGGTTCTGTTCTGATGATGGAATCCATGAGGAATTGAGGGAACTCCTCAATTTTTAAAGGCACATGCATGGTGATTTGGGTGTTTTCTTAAGCAACTCGAGCATTTTCTCCCGAAAACCACCACTTTGATGAAGTAGACCTGATGATGATGATTGTTTTGATGATAATGATGATGATTTTTTGAAATGTATGTTCAGCGATTACTCCGGCATCTGTGATCCGATTTGAGTAATTCTTTTTTTGTTTGGAAGGAGTTACCTCCAAGGTGTTTCCAAATTATTTTTGGTTCTGGTCTGATGATGGAATCCATGAGGAATTGAGGGAACTCCTCAGTTTTTAAAGGCACGTGTAAAGTGATTTCGGTGTTTTCTAAAGTAACTCGAGCATTTGCTTCCGAAAACCGCCAATTTGATGTAGTGCAAGTGTAGCCCTACCACGAGTTTGACATTGACATATTCGCTAAGTTAGCGACGCTAACGTCTTTGTAACTTACTTTTTATGCATCTGGCTCGCACTAATATGCCAGTACGAGCGAGATGCAAAGAAAGTAAGTTACACACACGCTAGCCAATAAATCAATGTCAAACTCTTGGTAAGCTGGTAAGGCTACTGATCGGGGGTTAGGGTTAGGAGTTAAGGGGTCGGGGAATGGCGGTTGAAGGGCTGCTGGTTCAGGGTCGAGGGGTTCATGGATCAGGGGTTGATGCGCTGTGAGGTAGAGTGATCGGGGGGTTGAGGGATTGGGTCAGTGACGGGGCGGAGGATGGATTTAGTGTAGTGACAGGAATTATAATTTCCCAGACGGACTCGAGAAAATTCCTGATTACATATTTATTAAAGTAGGTACCCGCATTTAATTTTAATCATGATGTTGTTTTTAATTCATGCGTCCTGCTCTTAACAATGCATTAAAACTAAAAATTGAAAAATAAAAACTTTTTACAAAAAAAAAGAAAACCGACTTCAAAAAGGATGAAATAAAATATTATCCTTTTTAAGTCTATGCGTTACCAACTGATATGTTTGAAGTCGGTGCCAAGCCAAGTAGTAACAATACCCGTCAAAAATAATCAGCTTTATGTCTATAAATCCCATTAGAACTGTACTAATAACTATTATAAATGTGTAAGTAATTCTGTCTGCCTCTTTGTCGACTTTTCATGGCTAAACAACTGAACCGCTTTAGGTGAAATTTGGCAAGAACGTAAATTCCTTGAATTGTTTTATATTTTGAAATGTAGTCCTCTGAATAAGGAACGGGAAATAACTCAGTCCCAAACCCACGCTTGCGTGCCGACAAACATGGTACGGACTGTGCCAAGAAGGTTTGATCGTGTGTTCTTAGTACAGTCGACGTCAAAGATATGTTTACACTTTTGCACCTTACTCCTTTGTAATAAGACGAAAAGTGTACCTAAACATATTTTTAACGTCGACTGTACCTACAGAAAGTACGTTCATTGTCGTCGTGTAAGGCAATCCAACGTACATCCTTATCGAATCGCACCAAAATCATGGTATGCTTCAAAAGTTGGCTTGGCACCGACTTCAAACATATCAGTTGGTAACGCATAGACTTAAAAAGGATAATATTTTATTTCATCCTTTTTGAAGTCGGTTTTCTTTTTTTTTGTAAAAAGTTTTTATTATATAAATATACTTACCATTGAAATAGTTGCGGACGCGATTGTACAGTCAACGTCAAAAATATGTTTACTCTTTTGCACCTTACTCCTTTGTAATAAGGCGAAAAACGTAAACATATCTTTGACGTCGACCGTACGTCGTTTCATATTCGCAAACCCCGCGGTATATTTATCACAAAACTTTCAAGGTGACTGAGTTCCTTGCGATCCGGAAATTATTCTCTATTTGACCCAATTTTGTAATACCGATTTGGTAAACAAAATCATATTTAAACAAATAGTATCACTGGTTCACATTAAAGCAATAAGTAGTTAAATATAACAAACATACATATGTTTTTTGTTTATCTTGAGTTCTTTAAGCTAACAGGCGCACTGTGCATTACAATGTAATAAATAAAAAAATACACTTCGTTTCAATCTATCTATAATTAGAACCTTTCTTAAACCGAATGAAAAAGTATTTCTTTTATTTCATTGTTTTCTCAAACAAACGTACTTAATTTATAGCAATTTACTATACAAAAACGATCAAATTAAATAGGAAAATTTTGTATGGTCGGCCTTACGAGATTAAAACTAATTTATGATATTAAACGTACTATTTGTCTTTAGCTTAGTAAACTTAAAGTAGAGCAGTTGGGTCGGTACCTATGCCAGAAGTTTTCGAAAGTTCGAATTTTGTACAAGGCGTTGATTTTGTTTACCTCAAAAATTTTAATTTCATGTGAGCAGATTGTTTTGCTCCGTAGAAACTTAATTTAAAAACAATTTTCATCAAAGTAAGTATGCGAAAGGAAAACTTGAACTAAACGGAAAAATGCGAAGGCTTTACGACCGAAACAATCTACATGGAGCCTGTTCTCGAGCGGAATAGATACAATAACCGGTAAAAAAATGTTGAAACAAAAACCAACGTGAGCAACACGCCGAAACCAGAACATAAACGTTATATCGGCGATCCAGCCAAACTGCTCTATCAAAATATAACGACCGCGATAAACCCGATGGAAAAGAAAGCAAACGTTTCCATCGAATTTCCAAAGATCGTACAATAAATGCATCCTCTTCTTACCATTATAAAATTCCTATTTCCATCTTTCTCGCGCTAGTGTTTCCTGTTTTATGGGAGAGTCGATAATATTCGGACCGCGCCGCGAGATATGAGTGCTAAATATTTTATGATGTCCAAAGTGTCGATGTTGAGTAGGCTGCATCGCTCGTCCATCTTTTTATAAAAAATAATCATTGACTTAGCAACTTCACTCACGCTTGAACTCGGATCCGGGTCGAGGCAACAGATACTTCGTATTCTGTGACAGGTGACCGGTGATCACGTGATGCTTCGTATAGAAAACGAAATGTTGGATGCCTCGGCCCGGACCCGGTACCCGGGCTTGGGATTGCTCCCGGTACTGGATTTCTTTACAAATACAGTACCGGAACCGGGAATTCCCGGTTCTCGCCATACAAACTCAGTACCGGGAGCACTACTCACGTTACCTAGGTACTTTATACAGCTATTATTTACAAATTCACAAGTTCAAACAATCAATTACCACCGATGTGATTTGAACGCACTGACCAATGTAAGAGCTCTTTTGATTTTTAGTACAAAGCAAAGGTCATATTAGGTACCTACCTATTGAAAATTTCATCTACTTAACACAACCAAAATTAAAAGTATGAGGCCCATATAAAAATCGATCAACTTAATTACAACTCAGTTTTTTGTCACGTTTGTCTCTTACAAACGGTCTTGTCGTAATGCCATTAATCTTAGAAGGCTGGCAGCGCAGCAAACGACCTCCCGTTAAGACCCTCCATGGGCTGGGTGCCCTGTAATATGCTTGTATACCCCAAACGGCGAATAACTAAACACCGCATCCGTACAAGCCAAACACGACCTTCCACTAATTGCTATTAGTGTCATTAACGCATAAACCTCGCTTGTTTTTCCAACCTTTGGTACCGTATACGAATGGAAAATAAGAAAATAAAGGAATCCCAGTGCGAGAAAAAAATACGTAAGATGTATTTTCTCGAAGAGAAGCGTGTCGGTGGCATTGTTAAATATATCGTCCAATCAGTATCCGTGGAACGAGAAGGAATTAGCGTTTGAGAGCGCACGGAGGCCGAGTCCTGGTCCACCCTTTTATGCGGTGTAATAAAAAAGGTTATTTGAATTTGGAAGAAGAATTAAAAAAAGAAAATGAATTCCGCACTAATTTAAAGCAGAGCGAGTTCCTCGACGATTTTTAGGGGGGATCGAGACGATTTAAAGAATCATGCATTTAAGTTGAAAGTCCGTCTACGCTTTTAAATTCTTACTGCCGGTATCCGAAGAGGGTTTGATAATAGGCCTTTAGTTCATAA
Organism: Cydia fagiglandana; assembly: GCF_963556715.1. Lineage (NCBI taxonomy): Eukaryota > Metazoa > Arthropoda > Insecta > Lepidoptera > Tortricidae > Cydia > Cydia fagiglandana. The sequence continues at coordinate 10,393,527 of NC_085941.1, forward strand.
ATCCACATAATGAGAATGACCGGAGACCGCGATAGTCAGGCTAATTTCTTACATAAATACACTTAAAATAATGTAGATTTAGTTATATAATTATATTATTTTCATTGCGTCTTTACATTTTGAGGGTTCTTATTTTCATTATTTTATTCTGCAGACTTGTAACGAAACATTTTCCTTTTCACAACAGAACTCTGTTAAGGTGTAAATACATTTAAAAGAGTTTTACAGGTCCCTAAAAAACTAATCACAGATAAGCGACCTCTCGTCCCTCATTGATCCTCCATCGGAAAGGTTACTAAGGCACTTCGTCTTCATTCGGGAATCCCTTTAAGGAACGTATCAGTTGTAATGAAAGCTAATTCTTTCATTAGCCGCCGTGACAACGGGAGAAATTGTAAGGCAAACGAGAACAAACGTCGACAGCTGTAAATACCTACGTATATGCGTTATAGGTTTTTAGTTTTAGTGTAGAGGAAAACTGTTGAGAAACGATCTTAAGTTACTTAGAAGATTAGTAAATACTAAACAAATATAAAAAGCACCAAGTTAAATTCATTAAAAATTGTATTGAAATTACACCTGTTCCGAGACTGCGAGAGACAAGAATTATATGTATTATACCTACATGGTGTATCAGAACAATTATAAATCATCTTTTGAATTTCAAGTTCAATACCCGAGTTATCAATGCATATTTTGAAAGCTAGAATTAGATCAAGAGAACTCTGCAACGATTTTGATTAGACGTTTGTAATCAAATTTGACGTTTAAAATAACACTTGCATTGCTTGTGCTATCAAAATCGTTGCAGACTTCTGTTGGTTCAACTCTAAACAAGAGATCTCAAACAAAATTCTCAACCAAAACTCACCCTCACTTAGCTGTTAACTTATCTAAATGCAATAACGTAGATACTTTCATTTTATACATTTTCTACTGCAGCACAACCAATACATTCCATTTATCAATAATATAAATCGAAATCCGATCTGACAAGGCGTTAATGGGAGCTCAATGCAATTTAAGATACCCCCGTTGGTATTAACCGAATTTCTTTTGCAGTCCCGTATTGACATCGAAATAAATCGATACATTTTATTGTTGTACTGTACGAGAGTGTCACGTAACTTAGAAGGGGAAAGTGTTACATTTTATAATGTCAATCCTCGGGTTTTCAATCCGGATCCGAAATGTATGAAATTATCCGGATCTGGATCCGGATCCGCGGATCTTCCCATACATTTCGGATCCGTCGTGCAAACCCTCAATCCCTTTCGTTGGAGTTTTCATTCTTAGTAAAATAATGAAACTTATAAACTTAGCAATAAATATTTTAAATAAATAATAAATATTGAGTGTTTGATAATTTTACAAGGCAAACGAGAACTACACGTATGCTTTAAACTCGAAATAGATTTGGCTATTAACACTACAAGCATGATACCAATGTTATATGTAATACAATAATGATACTACAAATACTTTTTTTTTTTGGTAGGCATATCTTAATTAGATAATAATGTTTACCATTTAATCTGATAGGTACGTAAAGTCTTACATTTAAATGCGAATATATTATTATGTAAGTAATTTAGAAATATCTCTCTCTCTCTCTTTAGTCGTTCCCTCATTCCTGAGGATCGTGATCACTAGGTTTCACATCCTTGATCAGCTGTCTCCATCGGTCTCGATCCATTGTTGCCCTCACTGCTTGATGGAAGTAGTGGAGTAGAAATATGTAAGCGAATAAAATATAACATATACATACATAATACCGGTTTCTTATCCCGTCAACTTTCGTACGTAACTGTTCTGCCACTCTACGATATACGGTGTACGCCCCACGTGATGCGAGGTGGCATTTTAAAGTGAAAATTGAATTTGCAAGCGACAATCGAAGACGCTGCCATCAAAGGCAACCCCTGCACATGTATGCCAAAACGGGTTTTCTACGAAAGAAAGTTGAAAAGTATACTTTCCATTGAACTCCTGTTGAATACATACTTTAACATACCTACTATTTTCAGTCTCACTCTCATTGAAGGTAGGTAAATGCATTTTAGTATTAAATATTTCATATTATTATTCAACAAGCCAGTTAAATATTTCATATTCAAGAAGTAATTTCATTAGGTACTTCATTTTAATTTAACTAAGCTAATTCTCGGCTTAAAAATAATATTCCCGAAAATAATTAAATTCCAATTCGGATTCTGATATTGCGTAGACCTCGACAAAATGACTCCAAATTAGCGACATACCTATCTATTTAAGAAGAGGACGTCTCGAGCCCATTTAATTAGTGACGGGGTTTTATCATCCGCCCTCTTTGCTTCTGTTCGTTGAAAATTTCAACTCTAATACCGCCATATTGGCGAAGCTTAAATTGGATGTAATGACAAAATTTCTATTCTCTCCAGTTTATGATAAAAAATCATTTCCAGAAATTTGTTCCTGATCCTTGAGTACTTCATAAAGGTTTTTGTGATGTTTGAAAAAGTTAAACGGAATTCATGCGTGCCATCTTTGAAGACAAACACACCTAGTAGGTAGTTGGCAGTAAAACAAACTAACGTTAATTGTCGCTTTTATGATGGCTTTGCGTGAGGCGGGTCGGATGGCAAACAAATTGTTACTGTGACTCCGCCAGTACTTAGAAGTACCTACCTACTGTTTCATAGGATACGGTATTTTATTCGTCTTTGAGATATATTCATATTTTAGGTTTCATACACCATCGATCTAAATATCCTTCACGTTTTGAGTTTTTACTGTGACGATTTTTTATTTATTTTTGGCATTCCAGTGAAGTTTATGTATTGTAAATAAATAAAATGTATTAATCATCCAGATTATGATCAATACATACATATATCAACCCGTTTACAGTAGCAGCGTACCCTTAATAGGCTCACTATTTTGTGATTGATATAAAAACGATTTATATTTTTAAAACATCGTAGTTCATTTTCATATTCATTAACTTAATGACAACGGTATCATCATTATCTAACCGCATAAAGCAAAACATCACTTAAATTCAATTTATACGAGTGGCCCATTCAATTAGTTATCTAGATTTGAATGTAATCATGCCTTTTTGCTTGATTGATGGTCTACAATCTTCTTCAATTTACGTCCCTCTAATTGCGGTTTATAAATGCACTTGCATTTAAATTACTATTTTTGTCCATTAAGTAAGAATCACTTTTACCAGAGTCCTCTGCTGCTAAACTGCCAGAATGTCAAAGTTGAATAAAACTTCTTTAAAAGATTTAAGTTTAAGTTTGATTTCAGAAATACGCGTATAAATTATTGAATATTCCAGTGCTAAATTATATGCAGTGCTCCATAATGCGCGCACCCATTACCAAAGCCAAAGCGATCCCCGACCAAACAGCAACGTAATAGGAATTTAGCAGATGTTCCGGAACACACCTACAAGAGCATATGCAGCCCCTGTGGAGCTCAAGACGTCAGCGCGTTTAAACGCCAATTAATTATTAAGGGACAGAGCTCCTTCCTTTGCTCTTTGACGGCGACTGTACAACAATGTGGCTAGCTCTCGTGATTGCCTGCTTTGTAAATTGCATTAGCGTGGTCCGCTTGTGTTTCCGTTTATTTATATACCACTTGCGTTGGTTATGGCGCACGGCATCCGAACTTGTGCTCGAATGTGAATACTACTTACTGGTGGATATTACAAGCATCATTAAGACATATTTTTTGTCACTGTGATGTTAATGTAAGTGTATGTTACAGTTATAAATGTATCATGATTTACACTTTACTGAAATACTTGCAAGAACTGCATTATTCCTTAAGGATAAGTCCAGAAATCTTTCACGGAGCGCGTTCGCATTCTTTTAAGTCGGTATTATAAGGGGCAGTAGAATTGCTCCATAGATTCGAATCAACACCAGGATCGGGCTAGTTGCAATTCATCATTATTATTCCAGACAATTTATCAAGCGGTTGGCTCGGCTCGCCGCCCCGATCGCACATTCTAACGAGATGGTGAATTTTCACCGAATAATTTGCGAACCGACGAATCACGTATTGGAATCGGGAATGAGGTCGGAATTGAGATAGAAGAGCTGAACATGGTGATGCTATAAAAGGAACTTGGAGAGTAAGGTCACTCAAGGAAAGAATATACTATATATACTTACCTACTTTACTTACTACTATAATACTCGTAAATTGAAAAAATACAAAGACCTATGTGCCATCTTATAAGGTTATAAGTAAGTATAAGACCGCCTGTTGCCCACCGTTTTGTGTGTACCGTTTTTTTGATAATGGTGGTAATAAAGAATATATGTAATGTATTATTAATTCAATACAAATATAATATATTTATGCACTTTGTAAATTGCGTCAGCGTATTAAAAGTATTACAGAAAAAAATCTAAAAACTTTCTTCAAAATGCCAAAAAGATCTATTAATACAATGTTTATAGTAAACAACTTAGGTATGAATATTTAATACGCCTCCTACAAACATAGCCTCCTCATGTCATGTCTCCTCATCGTTTAAACAGTTTCATTTTAAAATTAAAATTTATATTTTTCAATTCCCCGAATTATAAATATCCGTAAAAAAATAATTGTAACTGTTACAGTATCTAATTCCTTATTTTAGAGTAGTGCAAAGAAAGGTATTGATTTAAAAGAATTACTTTAGGAATATTAGCATGACATTTTGCTTCGTCAATGGAGCGTCTCGTGCAGCGAGGGTCGATACGATTACCGGGGCTTATTACTGCGACTTTATCATATTTCAATTTACGATCGTCACCCGGACTTATCGAGTAGAAAAATCAGAGGGCTGAGTACCTCCGCCGATATAAATCAGCAATGAGACGTCTCATTACTGCCGCTTTGATTTATTGATCTAAGGTCAGATTTCTGGTGCCTTAAATATGCAGCTCTTAACAAAATTTATAAATACTAAAAGTTACAGATATAAGAATTTTAAGTCGAGCATTAGATAAGTCGAGTCGGCGGCAAGAAAATGCTTGGTTGGAGGGAATAAGAAAACGGTCATAGTTGTTAAGTCTTACACAGTTTCTGTCGCTATCTCGTGGATAAGAAGCCTAATCACCGCCGTCGCGTCTGTATCGGGCCGGCGAGCGCGCGGGTGTTCCCCAGGGTAAGCTTTTGGGACCAGTATTCTTTTTTTTGGTTTACATTACGTTGTAAGTGTGCCGAATTACTTTGCGTCCCGCTTTTTATACGGAAATTTGTGATTTGTCTTTACGATTTCGAGATAGTGGATTTGTGCTGTAAGTCCTATTTACATTTCTTTACTGTTCATTTATTTTATTTAAAAAAAGTGTAACAAACGCATCCACTAAGTAAATTTAGTACCTAAATTATAATTAATACGGTCAATACAATATAAAATATTTTCCTTGTAAGAAAAAAAATTTTAAATAAAAGCCTTTTCTACGAATATAAACCCCGAAGCTATTAATAAGGCGACTATGAACTTATCGAAACTTTCCCGTGTAACTGCACCGGGTCGCGCACCAACAAACTTGCTGCAAACTATTTGTAATACGAATTTATTGTTCTTGTTATACGTTAACACTGCAAATTTATTACAATATGGAAATCGAATTTGCTTTCTTTGATTGTGAGAGTTAGTTCATATCATTATTTGATAATTAATTCAGAAAAATCATTAACGTGACGATATTGTTAGGCTACGATCAATGACTTTTATACTGTTTTATACACAAAAATTCCATTAAAATTTATCAAAATATTTGGCATCTAGAGAAGGTTAAGAAGAATAAGTTAGAAAGTGTTAAGACATTCACAATACGCATCATTTTAAGGGTTAGGAGCCACATTCGTAACTTTGACTCACTTCATCCCCATCGTAAAATCGCAAACATTTTAAACGCGCTTGGTATCTATGTAAAAATAACCTAATGGAGAAATCGGCCCCTTAGAAAAGAATTTATTTGGCGAAAAGGCGCAGCGGCGGCGGGCGTATCTAATGAGATAATATAATAGCCGTGATTCTCGGCAGCGCCGTTCGCGGGACCGAAAATTACCGGAAAACTGCAGGCAAAGAAGCGAGCTTCTGCAAAATAGCAAGCGTTTTATTTAAAAGAGTTTCAGTATCTACATCTCATTTTTTAGATCAATGCAAATTGGTAGTTAACGGGGAACAGGATCGGAGTAAACTTTAGTGGTGTTATTGCTTTTAAGCGACGGTTCGTCGTTTTTATAGCCGGTGAGGCCTGAAACGGGAATAAAACTTTAAACAGTAGACTCCTTACACTATCTCCAGTTACTATCTAATGTCTAATAAATAAATAATCGGAAAATTGTTAAGTCGGTACTTGAAGTCGGTGCAGCCACACAACATCCTAGTGGTATTATATGAATTAACATCTTAAAGTAACATTTCTTAAAGTAACTAAAATGAACGATTTCAAGTCTATCAAATACCAGGCACAGGAGGGTCATATCGAATTGGAAATTGATTTTGTTGCTCCCGAAATAGGGTGTAAAGATCCCATTGTAATATAGATGTCAGCCATATGTCGAGCCATGTTTGGCCCTTTAGCGTCGACCTCTAGAAATGTTACCAATTTTATTTTCGCATCAAAAATAACAAAGGCTTCAGAATACGTCGACACCTTTATTTTTAATTTCTAATTTTATTTTATTTTATTCAGTGCATAGGTTTGCTAAGATAATCGTTGCTGACTGTACCAACCTAATAAACGTATGTATGTAGCAAGTCTAATAGCTTATATTATACCCATTATGCTATCATCATTATGTATTGTTGTAAGTTGCAAGGTGGTTTTAACGTCATCGTCAAAAATCTTCAATATTATATATTTAGTATCATAATCAAAGTGCTCATAAATTAAACAAACAAAAAACGATTGTGGACTAAGTTCCCATCAACCCCATCAATCTAGGTATGATTGACTCACTATAAAGCATGGAATCCTTTTAATCCTTTAATAGCTATTCCAGTCACAATATGTTTAACACAACAATTCGGTTTAGTACCAGTCCCCTCGTTTTACAGTCAAACAGAGACATCTTAATCATTACGCTTCATAAAATTCTTAAGTGATTGCCTGGGGGACGGTTGCGTGGCTGCGAATTGATTTTGAAGGTCCATCTTTTAATGTAATCCAAACCCCTTGGACACGCAATTGTCATTAAAATTACCGAAGAAAGTAGTCGATATCCCTGCACATTGCAGTACAAGTTATTTAATATTAAAAAACCACACACACCCTATGGAGGAACCTGGTCTTCAACAGAAGGATATGATGTCACGATCCTAGGTATTGAGGGACCGGCTGAAGAAGAACAGAAGAATATTAAAAAATAGACGTAGCAAGATATTATAATCTGTTAAATAATAATGCTCAAGGTGCTTGAGGAAAAGTAAAATGTTTTTTTTTTTTACAAATTTATAGCTAGATTAATAAAAAACTAGGGGAAGAAAACACGCTACCAAAAAAAAATTGCCTTCAAAAATTTGCAAGCGAAACTATTTTTCACCAAACAGAAAAACAAATTGGAAAAAAATTACACAGCTGAAATACAGCATCGCATAAGTTAATAGTAGTCGGCCGCGGGCGCGAGCAGAGATAATGAAATTGTGTACAGAGGCGCAACGAGCCGCGCGTGTCTCGGCCAAAAATCCACTTAACAAATTGCTGCTGATTCGAAGGGTTCTGGATTGTTGGCCGCTTTTACCGTTACGTCAATTATACCGTGTTATCGATACCCGAACGCTTCTGTTAAACTGTTTTGTTTCGCGCGTTCGGCGTGTATCAAATTTTGAATTCATGACGGACGCCCGTTGTTGTAGGTATGTTACCTATCCCTGTGGGGATGTTTTTTCAGGATTTCGTTTAACGTGTAAGATGTGATTGTTTTTTTTTTAAGTTATTACGGCAGTAATTGTATCATAATTACTAACTCAAATTAGAGACAATAACTTATGAATGACCGTGTTTCTCATACAATTGAATAGCAGTAGTCTATTGTGCTACAATTTAATTTACTAAAACCATTGGGTTATGACGCATGCATAAAATAATTAAACCATCAAAAAAGTATCATGTCGCCAGGGCGGCGTACAAAAAAGGAGGATGATAGCAGCAAATTGCGAAAAACACGACTGTAATGAATTCGGCGCGGCGTTTCGCACGCAATTGCACAATTTCAATTATCACATTAGTACGCGAGTGTACAGGGCGCGGCCTGATGGATTATACAGGGGTACATTAGTGGCTTCTGACCGTGATAGTACCTCGCAGTTGTCATTCAATTAATGCAAACTAGCATGGGCATTGAAGAACTCCCACGTAAACAACGTAAAAGCCACGCCACCGTCAGCGATTCCAATACATATTCAACGAAAAAAAATCGATTGTAATCTCACACGTTTGAACCGCAGTTTAATTTACATCAAACGTTGAATCAAGTTTATTAGCTGTTAGGAAATTTCCACGATCAACTTCATGCCTCGCCGAAAAGCAAAGGAAAGTTCGCGCACAAAGGCTGCCGCTCATTTTTTTGTTTCCAAAGGTAGGAAAAATTTGAATGGAGCGAATTACAAAAACCGACGAACGGATCGGCAGGGTTGTCACGATGTAAATACTATTTATCTATTCATTTTTTTATATAAATTTTGTGATAGCCTAAATACTATAGATTTTGGCAGCAGTAAAAACTACTTTTAAGTTTACACTGTCTTCAAAATTTTAATATTTCAGTTAACACATTGTTAACTACCTTCACAATTTCAAGCGAAATATTTGTTAAACTCAAATTGTTAGACATCTAATAGGACACGTGAACATCAATTAAAAGGTACACAGATAGTCAATGTGGAGAAGACCGTCATAAATGAAGACCATCTATACAAGATCGTTCGCCGCTTTTGACTCTTGCTTTTATACATACTCCGCTTACAGAAGGTCGATAGAGCAGAACGAGTGAAGTTCTCCTTGTCCGACTGTGTCTGAGCGACGTACGTATAGAAATACGAGAATTCTTGCACTATGACGGTCTTCCATGCAATACATTTTATACGCCGGAGAAGACCGGCATTGACCTATCATGAGTATTTTTTAAACATGTCCTGCGATCAATTTCCTCTACATTTACTTATTCATTTTCGCAACCCTACATTTTGAATATCGAACGACGTACGATCGGGAGACGCCTATCTCTATTGAATTCCCGAAAAAGGACCAAAAATAAAGGCACGTCCCGACAGCACCTACCAATAGTTCAATTCCATTGAAATTTCGATATTTGTCAGTCTGAGTAGCTCGTGGGCATTAATCTAAACATTCGAAATTCAAATTTATGAATGACACAGCGTGAGCGCGTTGGGGTATTTTAGGCGGCTTTTGTTTTTATTTCGGCAGCTAATTAAAAGGCGTATTTTAGTGGCATGAATATGATTGTGATCAAATATGGACCTAGCCGCAGATGTACGTAAGCGAACGGCGTGCTCAAAATGGCCTGCTCGCGACCCTCTTGTAATAAAAATTTGGTTTCAACCATTGTATTAATGCTACCTATAATTTGTGTAGCTATATTCACTGATAATTTAATATGGCATTTAGGTAAACTGCGTTGGCCAATACTATCACAAAAAAATCAGAAATTCAAATTTAAAGTGCAACATTTATTCTGTAAGTAGGCCTCAAACGATCTGCCAGGAGTCAATACAAAATGTACAGTAAAATTTTATAGTGGCGTGAAAAATACAAAAATATTTATAAATAAATACATATAATTCGTTTTAAAAATACACCCGCAGAATGTTTCAGCTTTTTCAGAGATTCGCAAATAAGCGACATTATGAGATACGTACTTTCTACATTTCATTGTTCTCAAATCATGATTGAGTGGTGTAATGAAGGTAAACTTTTGCCCCGCAGACTTCGAGGCAACAAAAATAGCCAAAGTGCAAAGCGGGCCGAACACAAAGTTACCGAATCGGGGAAATGCATTTGCCTGAGTTTTGAGATTGATTAACATTTCTGTATGTCTAATTTCACACCTTTCGCTTTGTAATTTAAAGAGGAAGTAAAATAATAAATACTTAATATGACGTTGGGTTTTAGATTTAGTGGTTTGTATTGGTGTATTGGGAATATACCTAAGCTTTATAACGTGTTATATTAATATGTATAATTGCAACGACGCGACGGTTGGTGCGTGACGGCGCGATTCGAACTTTAAGATATCGTGCCGTTAGACATTCACTAGATATGAAATAGTAAAGATATGTGACGTTCCACGGAAAAGGTACCTTATGGCGGCTGGCGCTTACGCTTATTATTAACGCCGCTCCAATATTCAGTCGGGGCAATGGAACCTTTTGCCGTGGAACGTCACATATCTTTACTATACCTTATGTAGTGCATCTCTATTTCATTTCCCGAATCGCGCCGTGAGTTTCAAATTGTACTAAGCTTTCCTTTAAAATCGTAAAGACATTATTATCATCCTGAAATTACATATCCTCCTAAGGCCCAAAGTGCTACCTATAGTACCTCATCGGTTCGATGAAATTTAAATCCTATTCAATTGGAACAGAGTCGCTTCTGTTTGTTTCGTTAAATTTTCCAACAACTCACACACTCTAGGTTCAAATTTCAATGGCTAATTTTGTATTTTTTATTTGTATGGCTGGGCCTTAGGAGGATATTGTAACCTTTTGGATACAAATATATTTATTAAAATGTCCGGTGCAAAGTTTGCAAACACTTACCTATCTATAATAACAGGATCTGAAGGAGTCTCGTTTCTGTTGCCGCAACTCTTCTTGTCACAACACCGACTGAAATAAAAAGTAGATTTTAAAAGATCGTCAATTAGTTGAGGATAAAATTGTTTAACTATGCATACGTACAAAGTTATTGGCATATAGTATTAACATTGGACTTTCATCCTCCATCCTTATCCTAATAATTATTTTTCCATTTCGTCATTTCGACTGCGGGGTAATTTCAACTAATCGAAATAAATTCCATATTGAATAATTTTACGGTTTAGACTCACTCGTTTTTAGTCACTCGCGCGACATGTGTCGGAGAGCCTAGGTCTCCTATCTCAAGCACTAACAGTGCGAGCAGCGTTGTCAGTATGCGATACATGGCCGTCGTGAACGCTGCTCGCACTGTTAGTGCTTGAGAAAGGAGACTCAGAAACAATATGTCGCGCGAGTGACTAAAAACAAGTGAGTCTAAACCGTAAAATTATTCCATGTTAGTATGTCTCACAACAGTTTAAATTCGATCTTCCATATTTTACATTATTAACTAACCATATGTACATATATGTCCAAATGAAGAGAGGCCTATGCTCAGCAGTGGGCGATAAAGGGCTGATATGATGATGATGATGATGATGTCCAAATAGCGAAAAGTCCAAAAAGATGTGTTGTGTGTGACTCTAGTTAATAATGTAAAACATGCAAGATATTGCGATTAGTTGAAATTATCCCGCAGTCGAAATTGCCTTTGCACCTCATAGGTATTGTTGCACAAACTTTAATCTTCGTCGACTTTTTCCACGTTCGTACATCCGAAGGGAAGAAAATCAATAATATTTGTGCCGAAGGGTTCCATATCATTTAGTGCTCCGAGTATAACGCGTCGCGAGTGAAAAGGTTACGTGGCCTTTAAATTAAATAAAATCCCGCGCAAATGCTGTTTTATAGAGATTTTAGGGATTCGAAAGTTCTCGCAACCGTTGCTGGATAAAAGCGTAAAGAACTATAGAACACTAAAAGTCAAACTAACAAATACCTAGTCATTTCTTGTGATCAATATATGTTACAATGAATGGCCCAACAATTGGTACCGTAAACTCCGGTTTGGCCCTGGAGGGTAACTTTGGCCATTGAGATTTACTCGCCCCAGGTTATATTATTGCACTATAATTATGGAAATATGCCATGATGTTGAAGCTAACCTATGACGTTTTTATGTTTTTTATTAGACCCTTTTAAATGAGGTTTTCATGTGGGTCAAAGTTACCCTCCATTCGGTCAAAGTAACCCGAGTTTACGGTACTTCAAAGTTCGCTTGATTCAATGACAGTACAAAAATATTTCATATCTAGGTACTTTACTTTCAAACTAAAATGATTTTGTGATTTTATTGTAACCTATTATTGTTCCGTTCTTTAAAGTTTGTGTCCGGTTGTATTGTTTAGGTATTCTTAAAAACCAGGTAATTAAATTTACGTAAACATTTACACGGTATTTAGATACACAATGCCATTTTGTATTGAAATATGTGCATCAATAAAAGCCACGCCATTACAGAACGTGGATATACAAAAACAATGTCCAGAAGCCTACTCCACACAATGTTTGCGTTGTGTACATTGCGCGCCCTACCGGGCCTCCTTGACGCGAAGGGCAAAGACATTGAAAGGACAGACTCCCCCGAGACTCCTCCCCTGAAGACGTGCAGACGGGACGCACATATCTCGCAGAAAGAGTGCGCGATATTGCGTCTAAGGTGGAATAAAATTTTAATTGCTCACACAGATGCAGCTTTGTGTCGATACGCTACTATTCCACGCACACGTCGCTTCAACGGCGAGACGCAACGCCGGCCGCAAATTCCCTTTGCTTACCTAGCTCAACGCTCAGACGGACTAGTGTAACTGTGAACTAGGATCCGTTGCTAATATGTGTAATAACAGAGCGCGCTTATTCTGGTTCAGGTGAAAATTCGACTCGTCTACGCAAGGTAAGCGATAGAAATACAAGCGTATGACCGGAAAAACAACCGCAAATAAATGGTATAATTAATAAGGTCTCTCACTTCGCTGTTTTGGTGAAGTTTAGTATTACGAGTAAGGACTTAAAGTTAGATTACGGTGTTCGGATACGCTAATTTTTATTTGAATGGCTTCCCTACTATTGTTTTAGTACATTTTTGTTTGAAACGGTAGGTAAATGCATAGAAAACAAAATCCATTTAGTATGGATTTAAATTCCAAATAAGTGACTTATGCATTGTTGATATAGTAAAATGCTCGATGTGTGGCATCAATAGCGAGTTAGTAAGAACGATGACACGCAGAAAACACAAAGTTTATGACAAATGAACGGTATGACAGTTCTACGAACTGAAGTTTTTTCCTTCAGAATGTTTGAACACATAGATAATCGGAAATAATAATTTGGGGAGGTTCTTACCTGCACATAACTTCGTGTGTTAACAGAACTCTGCACATTTCGGGGTTTTTGTCCTGACCTTCGTACACTATAGGCTGTAATAAAGAAAACTTACGTTTACTTCGGATTTTGTTAAGTGAAAAATTATGATCTGTGGAAAAATAGTATAATCTTCACGCTCGAATGAGTTATCTAATTAAAAATCAGCGGCAAGATAAGATTTTTCATCTTCATCAAGTTATTATTTTTGCTAATTTATGTACCCCTTCCGCATAATCGCGAGGCGTTATCTACGAGCCGGATTAACATGCGCCCGCTACTTTATATCCAAGTCTAATAAAATACCTATTTATTTCACTAAATAAAATATTTATAAAATTTTACCACAAATATAAAACTTTAGTAAAATATACAATCAGTAGGTAATTATCAAATTAAATACGTGTTAGTATGCAAATGTAAACCTATGTACTGCCTGAAAATGTGAAATACCACTCAGGTTAAACAGAAAAGTGGGAAATATCGGTAAAATGATACAAGGTAGATATAAATTGATAATATGAAGATACATATTTACGAATTATACAAGAAAGTTACGTTTGAAAGTTACGTTTGAAAGGCGTATGTCCTTAAAAACAATTTACTTAATTAATCAAAATTTTATTAGATGATTCGAAAAGTTCAAAAAATTGTTTATGTTAATATACATGGCATTCAAGCAAGAATTTGTCTGCCACAAAAACGATTGCGGTCCATAAAACCTTTGTTAAGACTACCTGTCTGACTGATTGGCGAATCTCTACTAATAGACTAGACATAAAAATTCAAAATCGCTCTCCTTCTTGATTCGACTGGCAAATCATATTACTTTTTGGCAACCGGGTTTTTTAACCTAATTAGACCCCGCTGAATCCGAATTTGCCGGTTGCTCGATCGAAATCATGACCGGAAGTGAGATATTTGACATTAAAGGTCCCTTTTTTTAGTTTTTCGTAAATAACTCTTAAACGGAGGCGCATAGCAAAAAATGTTCTATTACATAAGTAATCTGCATAAAATTGCCTACAAGAAAGATTCAGTACAATTTTTCGCTAGGATCAATATTCAAAGAGATATTAACGCGGGAAATTTAATTATAATCACTTCTAAGATCCCTTTTTTAGTTTTTCGTAAATAACTCATAAACGGTGGCCAATATCAAAAAATGTTGTTAAACGATAATAATCTACACAAAATTTTGAACAAAACAAATTCAGTACACTTTTCGCAGAGATCAATATTTAAAAAGATAATAAAGAGGGAAAGTTCTAGTATAATGAATTCTAAGTTTCCTTGTTTTTATTTATTCGTTAATAATTTGAAAAATATGACTCATAGCAAAAAAGATCTTATACCTAAATAATAAACATAAAATTTCCTACAAGAAACATGTAGAACACTTTTCGCTAGGATCAATATTTAAAAAGACAAAGCAGCGGGTAAGTTAATTATAAATAATTTTAAAGTTCCTTTTTAGTTATTTGTAAATAACTCGTAAACGGTGTCCCATAACAAAATAGTTTTAAAAAATAAATTATCTACATAAAATTCCCTCCAAAAAACATCTGGAACACTTTTCTCTAGGATCAATATTTAAAGCGATATTAATGGAAGAAAGTTAATTACAATCAGTTCACTGGTCACTTTTCATTAGTTTTTCGTAAATAACTCGTAAACGGTAGCCCTTTGCAAAATAATATTCTACATAAATATTAAACATAAAATTGTCCACAAAAAAGGTTCAGTACACTTTTTTGCTACGTTCAATATTTAAAGAGGTATTAAAGGGTGTAAGTTATTTATAATCAATTTCCAGGTCCATATTTTTAGGTTTTCGTAAATGACTCGTAAAATAAGGCTCATAGCAAAATAAGTCCTTAAAGTTCTTGTAAATAAAAAATCGGCATAAAATTTTCTACGAAAACATAATGAACACTTTTCTGTGGGATAAATATTTGAAACGATATTAAAGAAAAAAAGTTGATTACGATCAATTCACAGGTCACTTCTTTTTAGTTTTTAGGGTTCCGTACCTCAAAAGGAAAAAACCGGCCAAGCGCGAGTCTGACTCGCGTTGCAAGGGTTCCGTACATTACCCAAATTTCAACAACGTATTCTTTATATATGAAACGCGAGTGAATTGCCATTAAAAAACCCGTAGGGGTCGGTTCAAAAACTAAGTAATGTGCGACTCGCGCTTGACTGCATATTTCTAATAGGTTTTCCTGTCATCTATAGGTAAACCCAGTAGTTTCAGAGATAACCCCCCCCCCCATAGCCAAACAATGACCAAGTGTTCTGCATGTTTCTTGTAGGAAATTTTATGTTTATTATTTAGGTATAAGATTTTGTTTGCTATGAGTCATACTTTTCAAATTATTAACGAATAAATAAAAACAAGGAAACTTAGAATTCATTATACTAGAACTTTCCCTCTTTATTATCTTTTTAAATATTGACCCCTGCGAAAAGTGTACTGAATCTGTTTTGTTAAAAATTTTGTGTAAATTATTATCGTTGAACAACATTTTTTGATATTGGCCACCGTTTATGAGTTATTTACGAAAAACTAAAAAAGGGACCTTAGAAGTGATTATAATTAAATTTCCCGCGTTAATATCTCTTTGAATATTGATCCTAGCGAAAAATTGTACTGAATCTTTCTTGTAGGCAATTTTATGCAGATTACTTATGTAATAGAATATTTTTTGCTATGCGCCTCCGTTTAAGAGTTATTTACGAAAAACTAAAAAAAGGGACCTTTAATGTCAAATATCTCACTTCCGGTCAAGATTTCGATCGAGCAACCGGCAAATTCGGATTCAGCGGGGTCTAATTAGGTTAAAAAACCCGGTTGCCAAAAAGTAATATGCTTTGCCAGTCGAAATCGTTTTGATGAAAAATATGACCAGTCTATAATTAAGAAGTCTTCAACCAGTTGCACTTGAAATTTTACCCATAATTGAGTCGAGTTACTCGACTCGAGTAGCATACCAGTAGTTCAGGGCGCCCCACTGCGCTGCCACATTAATATCTAATCAGTGCGTTAGGGGGCTAATCCGACCTACACGATATGGACCAAATGTGCAATGTTATTTTTAGGGTTGAGCTGCCCTGCAGGGCTACCACACTATTTATCGTTCGCGTAAAACCATTTTGTCGTGCTGTATAAAAATGAACTTTAGAACTATGGGTATTAAGTCGCAAATTAAACCATTTTTATTAAGACGCCGCCTTAAGGTCAGTTTTATACGAAATGACACATATCTATTTTTTTGTGTCTCTAGGATAAGTATCGGATAAGACGGAGATGTGGCAAGGACACTTATCCTTAACTTGATACTATTCTTATCATTTTAAATTAGCTAGGAAACGTACTTAGGTAATTATTAATAGGGTTCAATACTTTTCAGATATATTTCACTTCAATTTTTTACCTACGTAAGAAAGAGAAAAGAGACCATTATACATACTAATGGAGATACAGCAAAATTTTATATATAGTAAAAATTAGACGTAGGTATATATAATTACTACAACTGGCTGCCCTAAGTTGTGAAGACGCCACTGCCTCTGAGTCGACTAGTTACAGTTTAGTAATCCATCCCTAATACCACCACCATTACCATGATATAACACCCTAAATCCTAAACATCATTTTTTCGTCCAACAAAATATTTAATTGAATATGAAATGACGGGGTATTAGTCTTTTGTTGCAGGGATTTCGTAGGATTTTGTACAGTCGACGTCAAAGATATGTTTACACTTTTCGCCTTATTACAAAGGAGTAAGGTGCAAAAGTGTAAACATATCTTTGACGTCGACTGTACTCGTGGGGCCTTATAATAGGTGTTCAAGGGTCAGAAAAAAGTATTTAAGCATAGCTAGCATTAGGGGTCGGACTTAAGGTTAGGGGGCATCAGGTGCGCGGCAGATGAGGTACGATTGGAATCATAATGCGTTTAGATTTAAATAGAACTGTTATTAGATTTAAATGCGGCTTTACAGCCTGGGACGTCGTTGCGAAATCATGTCAACTAGTTTAAAGCTTATAAAAAAAAAACCGGGCAAGTGCGAGTCGGACTCGCGCACGAAGGGTTCCGTACCATAATGTAAAAAAAAAACAAAAAAAAAAGCAAAAATAAAAACGGTCACCCATCCAAGTACTGACCACTCCCGACGTTGCTTAACTTTGGTCAAAAATCACGTTTGTTGTATGGGAGCCCCATTTAAATCTTTATTTTATTCTGTTTTTAGTATTTTTTGTTATAGCGGCAACAGAAATTCATCATCTGTGAAAATTTCAACTGTCTAGCTATCACGGGTCGTGAGATACAGCCTGGTGACAGACGGACGGACGGACGGACGGACGGACGGACGGACAGCGAAGTCTTAGTAATAGGGTCCCGTTTTACCCTTTGGGTACGGAACCCTAATTAAAGGACCGTGCACGTTGGAGGGCCTGCCATCTTGTGGCCTAAATCGGAAACATAATATGTGCACATGCACATTGCCAAAACCACTAGTTTTTAGCTACCATCTACCATTCTCGTAGGTACGTTTCCTTGTGCATAGTAGGTTCTACCATCTTGTGAGCTACATCGGAAGTATAAACGTCACATTTGCACCTCGCGCCAAAAATCTGACGGCTCCTATGCTGCACCCTATAGTTCATGCACGCCCCCTATAATGATAGTGACAATATAATATTATAGTATTTACGGCACATCTAATCATAATAGAGAAAACAATAAAGTTTAAATTAAAGTTTGAACGCCAGTCGGAGCTATATTAACAAGGCTCGCGATTTATAAAAACTAATTCAAATATCTCTCCTTATTTGTTTTATTTTCAAAGTCACTAAACAAACTCCTTAGAGTATTGTCGCGAAGTGTCCTTTAACTAAAACCACGTCAGTGCCGCAATATAAATGAAACCAGTGGCATAGTTGTACCGTTTCAAGTTGGTTCCCTCAACTCCTGTGGGATGCCGCGCTGGGCATGCCCGTCGCATGGGATTCAATCTCTGGGGAATTTGGGGGGATTTAAAAAAAAATGGACACTGGTGCCCGCTACTGTCCTGGGGGGTATTCAACATTAATTATTATGCACATTTTTAATTTAGAGAACATTAAGATTAGTTTATTATTAAATATAATCTATAATCTACATACGATTACAGAGATTTTTTTATGTATTTTATGGCTAGACTATAAGTAGATAGTGTAGCCATAAATGCAGATTTAAAAGTTATTTAATTAAGATTTCTATATTAAATATAGGAGCTGTCGCCTGCGGTATTTCAGGACCGATACGACCTTCAAACCTTCAAGAAAAGAGCGTATATAATACAAAAAAAATGCCTAATGATTACTCCTTGTTGTTATCCCTCGGCTTAATACATTTACGATTTTAAAGATAACAAAGTGTTGCAAGACTATCATGATTGTGTATTTTGTTCCAACTGTAATGATAGTAAATTTGCGATGCGATTCGGCAAAGGGAACTAAGAAATAAGTGTCACCTAGATGTCTTTCGTTGCCCAACTACGAAACCTAGTAAACGGCACGACATGTAGACAAAGACAACATTGGCGCGCACCGCCATATATTTTTGAAATGTTCAAAAATAAACTTTTATTTGCCTGGATGCAACGTTGTTCTCAATTTATGGACAAACAAGAAATAAAAACTGAGGCAGCGGCAAGACGTAGTGTGCGCCAAACAACGTGGGGCGTGATTTACATGAACGACAACGCACCGAGACTTTTAAATTGAAGACAATATTATGCTTCCGCGCGATGCTAGTACGACTTATTTACATTTGTCATACTGTCGCAGTTTTGTTTGAGAAATGGGAGATCAAGGTACGGACATATGGTCATTCTTGTCTACGTGACAGCGTGATAAAACAGTGTCCGTCACTTTCTATCCCGCGGTGTTGTGACAGTTATTTTATCAGGTGGATAAAACCATCCATAATACGCCGGCTGAAGTAAAAATAAGACAAACTTGTCCAATTTTTTAGCCCATATATGTCAAGAACTAGGTTTAGGTCCGACTGTCTTGAGTTTACAGGCTCATTTTAATTACTATGAGCCACTATTTTCCAATAGGTCTAAACCGACGCAATGGGGGACGTATTATGAGTAATTCGCTATTTGCATAAGGATTTTCTAAAAACCATTAACATAGGTTTTTGAAAATATGTATTATGCGATATTGTACCAAAGGAAAACAATAAGTTTGGGCAAATGATCATTCAGATATTTAGGTCATGAAATGACATATATGAAACCAATTATTGACCTAGTTATTTATTGACTCGTAAGTACAAATAAATGATTCCTATCAACTACCCAATGATTATACCAACTCTACTACACTATAATTATCGCTATAAAGAACATACTATACCACCCCAGCATCCGAAAGTCATTTTCCCAACAAAAAGCTTCAAATTAATATGTTGTATGAACATAGTTAAGTAAACATAATCAGTCGGCCACGTGCGCCGCGCACGCCTCGCCATTCAGCTCGTATGGGATTTGCCCGAATCTCATTCCAGTGAGTCACAATCTTAAGACTAAATTCAAACAGAGGGTAGTAGATTGATGTTTTAGATATTGATATGATAGTGATTTAGTATGGGAACACAAATAATCCGGTTATTTAAGTTATATTGGGGTAGTTTATACGGCCCCGACACTATCATTAGCAATGACATGAAATTTCATAACGCTCCAGCGTTTGGTCCAGTCAGGTCATGACATTCCTAAATCTCCCCACACACTTATCAGTATTTCTATCAGCATTTTCATCATTACCTTTCACGGGGAATTTTAAGTTATTATTTTCCTAACCGTTCTTAGTTATGTTGTAGTGTACGTTTTGAAGAACACAAAACCAAGACATTATTCAATCATCGATTCAAATACATATTTCTAACCTGTCGTAATTATACTATGTATGTACTGTGGCAACTCTATGCCCGATGAGCCAGAAAAATGCAGAAAAAGAAATAGTTAATTGAAAAGAATATTTATTTGTTTCAACCTTTTCGTGCGTGCGTGCGCCATGACTGTGTGAAAGATTGGTAGTTAAAAAATGTATTCAAATATTTTTTTTTATTCTTACCACGAACCGAGAATCAAACTATTCTTAAAGTACGATCAGCATCATATAGTAGGTAGCATCCAAAGTACCTATTCAAATAGTTCGGTACGCCATACATACCTATTATATGGTGTACCGAACTAATTGAATACTTTGGACGCTACCTACTATACGACGCTGACTGTACCTACTGGATTCTTCTGTTATGTAAGAATGTATAATTTTGTTAAGAAAAAAGGTACCTGATATGTAGGGATTGCAATCCGGTCCGGCGGATCCGGTAATCCGGCCGGATCTGGCACATTTTTCAAGATACCGGATCCGGCAAAATTCACCGGATCCGGTCTCGGATCCGGTAAAGTGAATCAAAGCGCTAAAATATAAAATAACAGCTTAAAACAATGCTAAAATTTAAAAGTTCTAAGTCCAATATTCGAATTTTCTCGCTCGCAAACAGCAACACAACAACTTGTTTGTTGGTTGACGCCAGTCTTCTAGCCGACGAAATATGTGTAGTCGTAGCGTTGAGATTTCCGTGCACCGTAAGTACTGGATTGGTTTATATTCAATTTATTGTGTAGTTTCATTGTAATTTAATGTACATGTTCTTTCGTTTTATTTTGTACAAACCATTACGGCCCACTTTAAGACACAGGTTTTTGGGGTATCCGAAATACTAATACTTGTACATAATTATATTAATTATTAAAAAAGTGGTTAGGATTTTGCTGATTAAAACTAGTCGGGGTTTCTGCGGTTGACCTGACGTTTAGTAAAAACAATATCTGTGGAGGTTCGAAGTAAGGAGGAATAAAAAAGAGTCCGTCATAAAGCAAGTTCGAACGGGATAGTCTTATATGTCAAAATGAGAGATAAAGACCAAAACGAGAAGATCAAAACTATTCATAGCTAATTCAGGTCAGTAACGCGTTTATAAATAATGCCATAAACCAGAGAGCTTACTTAGAAGATAGATGCATACTTACAACATGTTATTATATAAGAATATACAAAATAGGTACGTTGACCATATTTTAAAAAATATATTGAACTCTATGCACGAAATAAAACGCAAAAGGGAATATTACGCAAAAGTCGGCGTAGGGTCCACTAGCAAATTCAGAGGGTCACTTCGAAATGCGAAAATCGAAATTTCGTTATCAGTTTCTAACGCTCGAATACGCAAGAGTGATAAAGAGGCAGAAAACGAAATTACGCGGTAAGCCCTCAGTATGTGCTAGAGGCGCCCCCTACGCAGTATTGCGTAATATTATTCTATTTCCCTGAATAGGGAATATTACTCGAAACTCTGCGTAGGGGGCGCCACTACCACAATCCATCACAATCTGGGGGTCTACCGCGAAACACGAAATTTCGTTATCTAACCTCTCTATCACTTTTCATCATCATCATCCTTACTTTTGCATATTCGAACGATAAAGAGGCAGATAACTAAATTTAGATTTTCGCGTTTCCCGGTAAAAATATAATTAAATTGTTGTAAACAACATAAAATAAAAGGTTTTTAATTTTTATTTCATGTATGGAAACTTTTAAAAAGGGACAGAGATTTTCTTTGTGCATCGTATTCTGCATGTTTTCCTTTTTTCTTAAGAGTCAAGTGAAAATAAACTTTAGAGCAATGATAATAGAGTAGGTATACTTCACTTATTGATTTAAATGCCAGTAATGACTCTTGTTAGTATAAAACCTTCTTCTAAAGTACTTTAAATGACGGAATGAGGGATTAGAGTGATGCGCTCTACTCACTATCAGTATAATGTCATTATTTTCACATTTCTTCAAAAATATTAAAAATGTTTAATAACTTCATTATCGTCCATCATTCTTTCTGTCATTTCTGATTCCATCATTCTAACCAATTCACTGTCAGTATAATGTCATTTCTAGTATCATTACTTTGACATTTAACTCCAATACTGACGGAAATTATTAAAATAAGCTTCATTACTTGCCGTCATTCCTTCATGACACTCCCTACACTATCACTAAAAACGTCATTCCGTCAAAGTAATGTCAGTATCCATGATAGTGTCGGGGCCGTATTGACAGGAAAGGATACATACAATAATGCAAAACACTTGGACTCTCTTTTGCAAATGTATACCTATTTGTTACTCACGTATTCAGTTTTTTACTAAGAATTAAATTTTAGTACCCATGGCAAGGTAAACGAACGCGTGGCTTTCTCTTAGAAGGATCCCTTGGTCAACACAAAGTTTTGGTACT
The DNA here is from genome assembly GCF_963556715.1 of Cydia fagiglandana. Classification (NCBI taxonomy): domain Eukaryota; kingdom Metazoa; phylum Arthropoda; class Insecta; order Lepidoptera; family Tortricidae; genus Cydia; species Cydia fagiglandana. The sequence goes on from NC_085941.1 coordinate 10,416,142, forward strand.
TACTAAATTGTTTTTTTTTTTCAACCAGATGTAGGTTACCTTTCAGGAACAGAAAGGATTTTATTTTTCTACATGTGTATGTCCTTGACCAATTGATATTTTCGATATGCCATCTCCGATAAACCAATCCATGTCAAGCGTTTTGGTTAGCAGAACAGCTTACATGAACCACACTAATATGTATAACATTTTTCCTAAACTAGAGTTGCGTGTCCCGTTCGCATGCACCAACATTAGCTGATTGCCGTGTGCCCTCGGCCTAACGTTTTAATACAATTAAATCGTCCTCTATTATCTAGACGCCATCTTGAAATCGCTATTTTTGTGGAACGACTGTCTTGCGTGTCTGTGACAAAGTGGTACAGTTATGTTGGTGTAATTATTAATCGGTGTAGCTTTTACCTGAACTCGGTGTACCTTTAGTACTTAAATGTGTGTTATTTACCTATTTTTGTTAATTTAGTTAATTAATATACAAGAACTTTTTTGTTAAGGACAATGCTCCACAAAACTACATTTTGTGTGACTGTCGACATTGTGAAAGCTTGCATATTTGTTATGTTAAAATAGCTGTAATATTCAGAAAAAAGGTAAACCACATCATGTGTAACTTAAATGACGTAGGCACGAGTTTTTAAAGTGCCTGCCATCTAACCTAGAGGGTAAACTAGGCCTAACTGGGATTAGTTCGGTTTCTTCACGATGTTCTCCTTCACTGAAAAGCGACTGGTAAATATCAAATGATATTTCGTACATAATAAGTTTAGAAAAACCCTTTGGTATGAAAAACTCGTTGGGTTGGAACCCGCGACCTCCGGACTGAAAGTCGCACGCTTTTACCGCTATAGGCCACCAGAATTTCACGTAACTTTTTCGTAAAGTCGCCATCAGATATATCGGAGCTGCCGAGGTGATCAAAAATATCTGAACACGCACTCTAACTCCTTGACAATAGAGGCGTGTTCAGATATTTGTGAGCACCTTGGCCGCTCCGATATATCTGATGGCGGTACAAGCGGTAAACTACGGCCTAAACCCAATCTTAACAAAGTCGGCTGCACCCCGCACGAAACGCTGCACCAACTAGAAACGTACGTAATTCTTGTTTAACGTTCGTAAGTTAATTATGTTGGCGGCATAAATCTCTAGTAATTGGGTTCTGGTTACGCAACTCTGAGAGGTAGGACGTGTTGAAATTATATATGTGGACGAAGTTTCATGATCTTTACGCTTAATTTGCTTATGAATTTACGAAGGCAGGTACGTGAAAATTGTAAGGGCATGTTTCAAACTTGATATGTACTTACCTACAATCTACATACATATATAATGTATTATACCTTTTTTATAGTGGAATAAATATTTATTGAAACATTAAGCATATAAATATAAATATTGTATAAAAACTTTTAAACTTATTATACAGGGTGTCCCAGAATTCGACGTCAAGCCGTAAACGGATGATAGACCAAGTCATAACAGTTATCATAAAAATACAAAAAAAATCCAACTCATGTTCTTTAAAAATTATGGTCACTTTAAAAATTCACTAAAACATCCACACCCTGTAATTATTCAAGATTACACAATAATAAAAAAATTAAAATAAATTATGGAATTTGTAGTAACAAGAGTTAAAGAACCATTACAGGTTGTGGATTTTTTAGTGAATTTTTTAAGTGACCATAATTTTTATAGAACATGAGTTGGATTTTTTTTGTATTTTTATTATAATTGTTATGACTTGGTCTATCATCCGTTTACGGCTTGACGTCGATTTCTGGGACAACCTGTACATATATAAACTTACAGAAATGTTTTGTCACCTATATTTTGTGGATTTATTCAAAGTACAGGAATATTTAAAATGATTGATTTTATCATATTATGTTGTAGGTACAAGTACGGATTTGTAGAATGAGTGTGTCTGAAGGGAAATATTTTATTTATTGAACGTTATAGACAGATGTTAAATATTTTTTGTTTGGTATATAATATAATCAATAGCGTTCTATTGATTATATTATATACCAAACAAAAAATATTTAACATCTGTCTACGTATCGTTATACATGAGAGTAAAGGTTTTGACTGACAGCCGGAGAAGGGTTTAGTAATTTAGGGATTAATAATAGGTAAGTAACCTATTCTAGAGAATTCCAATTGGTTAAATAATGTGACGAGAAGTTTGCAACGATATGTTGCAAACGGCTTTGGTATAAAAATATTTATTTCAATTTAGATTGTACAATATACATATACATAAACTTCTCATCACGTTATTTAACCAGTTTTCAATTGGAATTCTCAAATAACCTATTATTAATCCCTATATTACTAAACCCTTCTCCGGCTGTCAGTCAAGAACTTTACTCTCAAGTATCAAATTCTATCGATTATATGAAATTGCAACACGAGATGATAATGAAGGTCCATGGCCAAGTACAATTCCACATTACTTCTTAACAGTCCGCTACATTTAATTTGACATGTATCTACTTCAACTTTCAATTAATTAATGCAAAATAAATGATTAGATCTATCTAATTAATGAAAATTCGCTCGAAGAGGGAAATATTTGCGCTAAAAAAAATGAATTAAAGATAACCGTAGTGATAAGAGATGAAAGTGGTAGGTACTTAAATTTACTAATTTTAATATTTAGGCTGTTATATCTCCATTCTTGGTCAAATATGATCCTAAATCAGGTCAGGTATATCACGAACACGGAGAAAAAACAACTCGAATACCGCTGTCACTTCAAATTATGACGAGTTGACGACTCTCACGCCTCAAATTCTATCGAATATAAAATTGCAACCGGAGATAGTGGTAATGATGGCAGCGAGGGGATTAGGTCTAATCGGGCGACGGCGATGACAATCTGAGCGCCACGTGGCGCGCGCGTGGCGCCAAATGTTGGGCCAGTTTGGCACCCGGGCACTCTGGCCAGTGGGAGGGTTGAGCGGTTTAGTGCAATTGGTTTTTGGTATCCTGTGTTAAATTAAATCTGAATACATTGTTTTAATGTTGTTGTAAGTAATTAAGTTATTAGGAGTAAAGTTTCAGAAACCAAAAGTTCGAAAGACGAATATTTGTATATGTATAGAGTAGGTAAAGTATAAAGATAAATATTTAAGAAAAAGGATTTAATCGGTACCTGAAGTAACTTCATATTCTTACTTAATAGTAATAATAATATAAATAAATGATGGGTTCGAACACGTAACAAATCTTACCTGTTTGGTCACTGAGTCTATTAGTCGAACAAATATGTCCTGCTCTTGTCTGATACCTGTAAAGAAAAATAGTATAAATATAAGGGCATAAGTATTAAACTAGCTGGCAGTAAAACAACCGTAGATATCACAATCAATTGTGAACTTTAATTGAACTACATAAAGTCCATTTTGATATATTTATCGACACACTTGGCAATTGGCAGTTATTGCCTACAACTTGAAAATAACGGGATCAAACTAATATCAGTCGTAATTCCATAACATAAAGTCCATTTAAGTTTTGTACAAAATGAAACAAGTAGCACGTAGCCGGCTACGCGCTTGCTACGCCGTAGAACTCGTAGCAGTGTAGAGACATTGCACAATTTGTTAACCTCCTGAAATTGCCTGCACTAGTCGTTTCCTCTCTGCATTTTTCACGCGACAAGAATTAAAATAGACGTAAAATGTTCTTAGAAAAAGTTGTTCGCAAACAAGAACAAAAACATGAATCAGGCCAGTTCGAGTTTTAGTTGTTAGATATGTTTCCAAAATGTACTGTCAGTGTCAAAAGTGCCATTTATTCTGACAATAACGTCACTTTTGACGCTGACATATCAGTAGTATAGTATCGCAAACAGATCGAAAAACTACAACTCGCCTAAATAACGATGACAAATAAACGTCAATGACGCAAATATGTGAAAAATAGTGAAAATGAAAAACAATCATTAACTAAATCAAACCGCATCGTACGCGAGTGGAATAAATTACCAGAAACAGTGATATGTGCTCCTTCAGTGACAGGTTTAAAAACAGACTTGACAAACACTTAAAACAACTAACAAAATGAACATTAATCGTTAATAAAAACAAGTGCAGTGATACACACGCATCAGCTTTCAGCTGCTAGTGTCTTAAACAATATAATATAATAAATACATTAACTGCGGTACTTTATTAATTCAAAATATTCAAATTCAATCTAATCCAATACACCGATTCCTTACTACGACTTACAGGCCAATTCGAACGTACACTGATATTTGAATGATGTCATTCAATTATCGCGCGTTTCGCTCGCGCCAATACATGTACGGACAAGTAAAAGCGAAATACACGATAACTAAATGACATCATTCAGACATCATTCTGATGTCAGTAAACTTTTGAATTGGCCTGTTAATAAATTTCGTGATAATGTCATAAATAAGTCTCATAATATTTTTTATGAACATGTTGCGACCTAGTTTTGAATGTTACGATTTTGTTTTCCATGTTCAAATCTTTTCTGAACTACCGAGAGCAGGCAATACAAACTAAACTAGATCACATTATCTTCCGATAATCTATTCTTGGCAGCAAACATAGTCCAAGAGGCTAAGACGCAATCATCATTCATAGGCCAGGAGACCGGCTGTTCAGTGCCAATTTTCCATTATCCCGCTCTAACGGCAAGACGGCAAATATTTACAATGCGACCGACGTCTGTATTGTCTTCGACATCTATCAAACACCAAGCTATCCCATGCAGCTACCTACAACCTTATGACAATAAATGTAAAGTTCAAATTGAGTTGCTGGTCTTCGCTTAAGATTTGGCAGAGCGTCTAATACAACAATATCCCATGCAGGTCTCAACTTCCGTATTTCAATGGTATAGAGTTAAAATTAGGTTGAAGGCGGTCATTCGAGATTTGGCTGGTTTGTGTGCAGCCGGACTATGGCATTATGAATAAGTGACGTGTAAGTTGTCTCACTGGATTTGAGAAACTGAATCTTGTGTGTTTATTTGTCAATGGTTCTAATATCAATAGGTACAATGCTTATGAGAGATCGTGTATTAGAACTCTGTCGTACTCACCATTAGCGTAAAGTAACTGTAGCCTATATTGGATGCCGTTGTTTGTCTTCTGGCCTTCGGCTTCCTGGAAACACAATCGTTATTTAGTAATGCATACAAAATAACTTCTAAAAATATAGATAAGAGTCTCATTTTACATCGATATAAAAAAAAATTAACATTGCAAAAAAATAAAACAGACAGAGTTAAGAACTTCCTCTAGAAAGAAAAATAATGATCAACACCATAATAATTTAATATTATAATTTTATTGATTCCGTCCGTAAATATATTTAGCGTTCTTAGACCCGTGTCTAAGAACGCTAAATATATTTAAAAGATAAAAAAAAGAAAAGTAAGAAAATGTTCATTACTGTACCGTTACAGTAATGAACATTTTCTTACTTTTCTTTTTGCACCGAATTTAGTCACTGGACGACCTGACTTTTAACCTACATTATTTGATCGTGTAATATTTTCATCTTCCCTCAACTGGCTTAAGGAGCCATTTGAGGGTAGATTTTGTTTACTTTTATTTAAATACCTAAAGATACAGAGTATAGTACATCAATAGACATTAAACCAGATATTTACCTATACAGTTCAGTTTTTTATGCAATAAAGTTTGAATTAATAAAAGAGCAGTTTTAATATCAACAAAATTATATGTACTTACAAGTGGATCTACTAGTAAATACATAATACAAGAAAGACTTGCTTTATTACGAGTATCGCCATAATGGCGTGTCAAAAAGTGGGCGTTTGCCATCTGAATAATTACATGGTACGTGTGAATGTATATGGCGTGTATGCACCTAAATATAAACAATGGCATTTATTTTCTATTTAAAGAAAACTAACGCTTTTGAATCCACAATAAGAAGCGACGCCACGGTTCCGTAAGACTAGAAATCCTAGCTCAGGATGGGACATAAAATCCATAAAAATATATCCGGGGTTTTTTGTCAAAATAAAATTCATAAAATATGTATTGAAATACGACCAATAATGGAAAGGTTGATTTCCGATCATGTCTCTTAAATAACTCTAGTCTGTATATTCCTTGCTTAATGTCTTCGAGCAGCATATTTTCGTAGTTTGACAGATGATATCAGAAATCAATGGAGTATCAATCAGGCTGCGCATGACAGCCGACCATTGTGCGCGTGAGTTTAATACGTAATTACGACATGGAGTGTATAGGATCGAGATTTTAATGCTGTATCATCTGTATCATGTTTTTATCCATAAATCTGATGAAATACCCCAGTAGAGAAGCAACCATAAACACGTAAACCATGACGAACAATAAACATGCCCACATAACTTTCCTCCGTCTTTTTTTGCGCGTCTAAGTGCCTTATGCTTTTCATTATTTGTGCCTACATTAGGTGTTTTTCTCGCATTCGCGTAAATGTTTATAAATGAAATTGGCACAAACAGAACAAAATCTAAGAGCATTTCTAAGTGCATTTGAACTTCGAGGCCAAAACACACAGCCATTCAGCTTTTTTTTTTCTTGAACAAGGGTGCGCAGCAACGCTCTGTAGTGAATGAAACGAAATATTCGTACCCGTATAATACGCACCCAGTTTTTTAATCTCGTTTAGTATGTAACGTACTTACCTACTATATGTTCTGTTATGTGATTTAAGTACCTGATCCTTTTCAATGAAGCCGATGAAGGCGGTGCGCTCGATTTCAACGGGCTGGCCGGAGCGGTCGTACAGCGCCACCACGAAGTGGAAGAAGTTGCTCTTGCGCAGGTTGCTCGGCGGCTGCTTCTCGAAGTGTGCGCGGCCGACGCCCACGGTACTGTACAGAAAGAACATTTTTTCAGAACATTAGGATACTCTGGAAGTCGTTTCCTCCCCAGATTTGCAAGTGGCCTGTTAAGGGGCCCACATATTACCAGTTCGCCGGACGATATCAGCCTGTCAGTTGTTCGAAGCTGTCAAATTTTGCGTTTAATTGACCCGATATCGTCCGGCAGACTGCATGGTAATCAGTGGGTCCCTTTAGTGTAGCAACTGAAGCGTTTATTTTATTGCTTTAAGGAACACATTTAGAATATAATGTAACCTACTCCTAAAATATGACCAAGACCACTACCTTAAGGCTCCTCTTCACGTTGGGCCAACGCCAACTCCAACGAGGGACGCAGCCATGCGGTAGAATGAGATAGCAATATCACTTGCTCCCTCTAACGCATAAATGCGTCCCTCGTTGGCGTTGGCGTTGGCCCAACGTGAAGAGGAGCCTTTATACTCGGTGATAAGCGATTACAATTTAAATCTGTAACTATATTATTGTGTAGGCACTTTTTTCGTCTCATTTTCGTTGTTCATGTTTTTGATTTACTTTCATAAATGATTAAATGTATGACATACTAGAGTTTTTAAAACCTCTTTTGAGCGCGAGCTTTTTCCCTTATAAAATCAAATATCATTTTAATCTGACAGATACCTAGTACATGCTGAGACTTAAGTTCGTTCACCTATGTTGACCTAGTGTAGGTAGGTAGTATATGCTCTTGTAATTCATAAATAATTCAAACAAAAAAAACAAAGGTAAATCTCAACAAAGATTGACAAAAGACTCGCGCCCGTGTACAAAAAAGCCCGATGGTACCTAATCGCGTAACATCGTGCCGAAACTGGTTGCGATAAATAAAACAATGGAGTGTCGCGTGCGAGAGTATAAAATGGCAATCGCGAAACCAATTTGTTTACGCAAATTCTGCAGCGGGGAGAGATGAATGGGCGACCATAGCGTAATACGGTACGGTAATGCTCCGATAGTGCGGAAACATTACCTAACTACCATCGATAAGATACGTACCTAATACGTTTTAATTTAGTTTTTATTTAATTGTAAGTTATTTTATAAGGTTAGATTTAGATGCGTTAAAATGTATTTTTTTTGTGTAACAATTTTTTTGACATTAAGGTAAAATTGTAAAATATAAAACAATATTATGAATTTAAATCATACGTATTTAATATTTATGATTAATTTTAAGAGTCCAGGTTGAAGTTTGTACCTACTTATTTAAAAGGAATCAGAATCAATACCCATATTATAATTATTAATCAATTTAAATAACGGTGGTTCAACTATAGGTACCATAAATGGATTTGAGACAAATGTGAACGTATTAGATACCTACCCTAGATAGGTATTAGGTACGAGAAATGCCCATTTGGCATTTATGCTAGGGGTACAAAAAAACAATACAAATTTTACAAATTATTTACAATTTTTTAATAAAATATGTTTTCACTTTACATGGACATGTTGTATTACTATTTTTGTTATTATAGGTATGTCGTTTTTGAGAGGAGGCCTGTGTCAAGAAGTCAAATAATTGAGGGATTTTATACCTCAAACAAGATAAAATTAGAACTTACAAAATAAAGAGTTCGTTCTACAAATTTGGCCATAGGAAGTATATCGCCATTTTTAATCCTTATATTTTATAGGTACTATTTATAACATTGCAACTCACTCGTACTATTTTTGTCTGTCCCTGTAGGTAAATGACCTCAATGAGATATAAGACTAATGATGTGGTGTATTATTTATTGAACACATACATTTGTGGACTTTAAATTACGCTAAAATATACCTTACCTGCTTCCAATAAGGTCCCAGTTAAAACATTGGTTCCACTATTAAGACCGAGACCACGTGTCGATATCGAGGTGTGTGGCGCTATTCTGTGTGTCATCACTCTATTTTGTGTTATCGATATTTTAGTTGAATTGCACATAAATCTTACAAACGAATTTCATATACATATGTAGGCGTTTGTTCTATTTCAAAAATAAACAATATCGAAATGTGAATTGATTCGCAAAATGAATATTAAATCTATACATGTAATATACATATAAGCATTTTGTTCTTACTCAGCAGCAGCATCATTGCAACTAGACGTTTTGTATTAATATTTCTATAGATTACTTCTTAGTATTTTACCTAATCACTGCCAATAGCTCGGTAAAATTATATAATACAACACAAACAAAGTAAGTCCCCAAAATCTGCACAGTAACGGTAACTCAATAAATCATTTTTAAAAGGATTATAATCTATTCCATTGTCTTTCTTAGCGTTTTACAGCCCTGCGGTCCATGAATACGGGTGCCTATTGACAAATAGAACGTTCACTGTTCAAGGAATGCAGAATTTATGACCATATTTTCGGGCAACCGAAAACGTGAGGCTGTATTTTTTGCCTCTCAGCTGCGGTAGTGAGCTGTTTTTGTAAACAGAGGCCCTAACGCGAACCACGTTCGATATGTTGTCTCCCTGTCTCACTTACGTACGAATTTACAAGTGCTACAGAGAGGCAACACGTCGAACGTGGTTCGCGGTATACCCTCAGTGTACCAAGCTAGCAAATAAACTGTTATGAGATGTAAGTTTGTACAAGCGTAACGAATTTGAGATTAGTAAATTTATTTAGTGAATTATACAGTGAAATACATATCATCTATCTTGGTTTACCCAAAGAGTTATAAATATTGATATAGATTGAAGTAAGTGGCCTACTAGTATAATACGCATACTTAAGTGCCTACTTCAGTATATTTCACTACCTTTATATGAATAATATTCTTTTTTATTGATTTTATTGAAAAGTTAGTAATATTTTACGAATTGTTCAAATGTAAGTAATTGAAACATTTTTGAGGATATTTTTGGCGACCATTTCATATTACAGCGATTGTCATTATATTCAATTTTAACTTATTTTACTCGAGTAGCCTGTTTTAATGAATCAACATGGCCGATTCTCCACTCCTACTCCAACTAATCGACGCCAGTTGTTTTTTAAACCAGCGTTCAAGTAGACCAATGCAATTTAATAAAAGCTTCTAATAGCAAAGTTAATGATCCGAGCTGGTTACAAATGACGCTGTCATCGCGCCCTGCGTGATCACTGATGATAGCGGATAATCACTTTGATTGTTCAACTTATTAAAAATATTGAGTGCCATGTGGCGTTTTATTGAAACATAAGTTAAATTGATTACTTAGGACGACCTCTTTGCCCTCACTGGTAATGATAGTGAAAAAAGAAGCATAGTTTTAAACATGCTTAATAATTTCATTAATGTAAGTAGGTTAAGACATGATAAAATTTAAATCCTGGACTGGAATCAGTTTTTAAGACTCTTATGAAACTCGAGTTTTTTTCAACTTGATAAACGCACGAGTCTTTTGTAGATACTTACTTGAGTTTTTTTTCAGAGAACTCTCGTTTAAAAAAAAACAATATGCATTTTCTTCATGTAAAATTGATGGGTTATGTAGGTACACAAATTTAATATACAATAACGCCTATTTTCTTCACGTTGTCGGAGTCTTTACTCGGAGGCTTGAGTTGAGTCCTTTTGGGTTGCGCTTCAAAGAGACTCTATAATGGACTCGACTAAGGACTTCGAAAAAATTCGCGAAAAAAAAAAGAAAAAGAAACAAAAGAAAAAAAAGAAAAAGAAAGGAAAAGAAAAAAAAAAGAAAAAGGAAAGGAAAAGATTCGCGGATTTTTATAAAGCACCGAGTCTCGTAACGACGAGTCATACCTAATCTTCAATTTTAGACTCAAAAGACTCGAGTCCCTACCAACACTTTTAATATGATCAATCGATCAGAAACCACCATTGATTCAAATTAAGTAATAAAATATTTAAATTAAGTACAGATAGAATAACAAACACTTGAACATGAAGCGCGCACGACAGATGGGGCGGGTGCTCTGTGCACACAATGCGCGCTAATTCCAGCATCAATAGATACGTCATATTATACGCTAACTGTACCAAATGCTCACTCTTGTTGCACAAATACGTTATTTTTGGGGGTTGTTGGGAAAACAAACGTGTTCTTAGTTATGGGCGCGATGGAAAATTAAATATTGTTACGGCATTTACCCATTTCTAATTGCTGATACTGACTCGTACAGTACTGTAAATCTATTGTTTTTTTTTATATAAGTAGCATATAATATTTTACTCAATTAACTTACATTTTTAATCAAACATAGAAGCAGAGAAGAGATATGTATTTATTTTTCTATGTGCTTCTTTTTCTGCAACTTTACAAAACAGCTACTTATGTATTCAAATCGTGTCGATTACTTATGTACATTTGTACAATGTACATTCATATAAATTGATATACCTACGGTAATGATATTTTTCTCTCTCAGCAATACATTTTCATTCAATTGCTCAGGTAAGATTGTATTCACTTTATTTACGATATTCTAAAAATCACAATATTTCTTAAAAAAATCAAGTCAACTGTACAGAACAATACAACCAACACGTTTAGCTTCTGATACAATAACAGTCCGTCCCCAAAAAAGCGGGACACCGGTGTCCCCCCTCGCATGATTAATGGCGCCCTCTATGAATACGCACTTGTTACTGTTCATTATCGCACGCTCGCCCCTGATTGGTCGATAATGAAGTCATTGTTGCATCGGCAGGTCGGTAGCAGGTTGAATAATGACGGGGAAATAATGGTTTTGGGATTCTTGTTAGTATTTGTTTAGTTTGCAAAAATAGTAGGCGGGTTTTAGGTTGTTTCTTAGTTTGGTTTAGAATGTTACCACTCCGCCAACAACTAGATATTTACTTCAAAATAGAGAGCGGAATATGGTCAACTGATTTCATAATAGAATATGCAATGGATTTTATTCTTTATCGACATTTTTTCTGATGTACTTAACTTAATTATTTATTCCCATTCCATTATTCGAAATAATACAATTTGTTTTTATTAAAAATTTCATAGTATTTTTTTGGTAAAGTTCATCTATAAATGCTATAAAAGTTGTAATTTGTAGCTCAATTATTTATATTTCTTGAGTTTATCTAGTGAATTGACAGTTTTAATACCGCCTACCTACAATAGGAAATATCAACCATTTATTTTGAAATACAAATTTTAATGGAAATTCGGTACACCAAAATATTTATTCCAGTAAATATAAATCCTAACCGAACAGCATCTTTATTTATAAACATAGGCCTAAATAACCATAGAGTCCCCTTGTTAATCCCATGCAGCTATTTAATGTCACACAGACATTTGGTGCCGTTTGCTCACTTTGCGGCTCTAATACGATTTGCCGTAACAACATTATTGCGATGCTCTTTTCGGGGGCTAAAAGGTTTATGAAAAGTGTAAATATAAAAGGATATTGAAACTTTATTATATTATGGAAAATTTTGAATATTTCTATATACTTTAGCTTAATACATAAATTGTATTCAAGTACCATCACACACGACTTTTACTAAAAGAATTCCTCATTTTCCTGCAATCAGCGCTCAGTAAGTCAAAAACTAGCCAAATAACTTTATCTTAGCCTTTTCTGGCCAGGGCGCTTAGCCAACGTGCCAGTAGTTAACGCTCCGTAGCGTAGTCACCTCTATCTATTCTCCTCCATATTAGTGCGACAGTCTCATTGCATTTCATTTGCTTCGGAGCGTTAACGATTGTCACGATTGTGTTGGTTGGTTTGCACCTAGCTCTTAGCTCAAAAGGTATCGTCTTGGGTCGTCCCATTCGTTTTTCGTCAAGTTCTTAAATTAGTCCTATTCTGCTTTCGTCACTCATTCTACATTCGTCACAATAGTCAGTGGCTTTCAATGTAGAATGAGTGGCGAAAGCAGAATAGGACTAATTTAAGAACTTGACGAAAAACGAATGGGACGACCCAAGACGATACCGCTCAAAAAACAAATACCTATCCCGGATTGCACAGTAACACACCCGAAAACAACGTGTATACCGATAGCGCCGCGTTTTCGGACACATAACACTGGATAGGATGGAGGGTTTTAGTCCGTAGGCAGCTGGAGCAATCTCAGCTCAGTTGGACGTGCAAAACCGGGCTGGCAGTATCCAATGAGGAATACCTACCTTCAACTCTGACAAACAAAAACGGGTTGCACTCCGGAAGTGCCGGCAGAAGTGAAAACTCAATGACATTGTAACAGTTTTTCGATCAGGTCACGTGTCCGTCTTACGAAGCGTCTTACGTCTTACGCTCTCGCGAGTTTAACATTTTTCCCCCGTCACAAAAAGTGTACAGCTCCGCTAAAGAAGTTTACGCCACAAAAAAAGACTTACTTGGTGTTGTCAACTAGTGAGCTGGGCGTCATCCAGGCTCGCGTGAGCGGCTCTTCTTTGAGCGACGTGACGGGGCCGCGCGGCTGCGCGTGCAGCCCGCCCGCATCCTGGTGGTGCAGGCCGAACATGAGGCCTCCTGCACACGATACCAACACTGAATTAGTAAAAGACTCACCGGGGTTCGCAGCGACCACTTATAAAAATGTAAGTAACTATACGAAGAAAGCGATTGACATAACGATATGTTAATGATACATGATAAAGATTAGATTGGATTGAACAACTACATTAAGGAAAAAATATGTTGACTTCATCTTTTACTATGACTAGGTACTATGAATTATATGGTCGTTTTGCTCAGCAGGTCTATCACAGTTCTTTGTATCAATTTAAATAACATTTGAGATAGAATTCATGACTGATATGAAGTAAGAGATACTATATAAATTAAAATAGATATTTTTTAACACAATAATCCGCAAACTAGCCGCTTCCCTGATGCATGGTATGGAACAGCACCAACAGCTTAGTGAATGGAGATGGGACAAATCAATTCTATTTTTCTGGGTGAAAATACTTATATTTTCGAGTTACATCACCCCAAAAATTGATTGTGATAAAAGATCTGGCGCCCTCTATAGTATTTTGGTGTTTTACGATATTTTTTTATTTTTTTTAGTAAAGTACCTAACCAATTTTTTTACATGTACAATTGTTTAAATATATGTCTTTTGTTTAAGTTAGCAATAAATATTATTGATTCATGCACTCATACATTTTCAAAGTCACATATAAAAAGACATTTATATTCTTATGAATTTTTTTTTCTAACTAAATTAATAAGTTTAAAAATGTTCACGGTCGATTACATCGAAACAAAAGAAAAGTGCCAAAGGACGAGTAATAGGGTATAATAAAATTATAATTATGAGTGATTTAATTTAAATGAAAAAAAAAGCAATGAATAATAATTATATTATTACCTATTAAGTCGTTTTTGTGTTAAAAAGTTTCAAAAATACACAGAAAATTTAATTTAAAACAAGTTTTTTTCCATTTAGGTATAAAATTAAAGTTAAAATTTTTGTGATATAGGTAAAATGGCGGATTTATTAGTCTTTGGTACTTAAGAACACGAAATAAATCAAATAAAACAAAAATCACATGAAATGCAAGTACTAAAAATTTAAAAGAAACTTAATTTTGCAAAACTAACCAACGTATTATACATAATTGGTATGGAAAAGCTTTCTTTCAAATACTAATAAAAAATGTATTTTGTATAAGAATAAAATACACCTAAAAGCACACTACTTTGTTCAAATAAATAAACAAGTTAATTGGCATTGTGTAATCATTTAAGCTAAAATACTTACCAGATTTTTTTACATAAACCCAATTTCATTGAAGTTAACAATATATGTATATCCGTAATAAAACCGTTATCTTAATAACAAATAATATGATTTCATGCAATGTAAATTGCAAAATAAGACGTAAATTTATCAAAAACCATTAAACAAATAATAAATAAACATTAGGTGACTTGATCAAAATAAAAAAGAATTAAATAAGTAGTTAAATAATCTAAAATTAAAATTCTAGAATACAATATAGGAGTTGACTTTATTTTTTTTTCAAGTTAACGTACCTAAATAAATATAAAATATTTTTTTAACAAATGTTATAACTTTTAATAAAATTAACTATTTAGGTGAGAAATTCAACTTAGGTACCTAATTCCATAATTATTAATTAATTAATTATTAGAAGCTAGACCCAATTTCCAACACGCCAGACCCATGTCTGGCGTGTTGGAAATTGGGTCTGGCTTCTTCATATTGCAAAATAAATAAGATCAAGAACTGGACTTAAAATTGAATAGCAAATTAAGTCAAACATCAAAAAATACCTTCATATGTCGAAATAATGCGACAAAAAAATTAATAAATTTGAAGGTATAGTTTTAGTGTCTCAAACTAAATCAAGAATACTTTGGTGACTTTACTATTTCGGGTGTAAATCAATATAAAAAATGAAGCCAAATATAAAACTTTACACGGCAAAAATAAGGAATAAAAAGTATCAAACTTCGTCTTAAAAATACTTCTAAACCAAAAACTACGTATCGTAACAAGTATTACGTGAAAATTTAAGAAAAAATACCTGAAGACCTCGGCGCGGCCGGCGGGTACAGCTTCCGTCCCCATCCCACCGGGTCGAGCTCGAGCGGCGGCCACGGCGAGCCCGAGTACCCGCCCGCCGCCGCGTTCAGCTCGTCCGACCGAATCGCGAACCGGCCCGAATCACCCGCGAACACTCCCGGACCCGCACGAACGGTTAGCGCGCCGCTTTTGAATCGCGAATCGAATCTTTTTGAATTTGCGAACGGATTCTTTGCGAGACAATTTTAAAATTAAGAGTAGGTAGTGTTAATTTGTCGGGAATTTTTATAATGTCCGTTGCATAATTCTTCAAACTTCGATAAGAATTTAGAAAACCCGAAATATTATTTAAATTCTAATCCAAAAACACTTAGAAAAGATAGAGAATATTGCACGTGAGCCCAAAATAGCAAGTGTAAAGTTTGCGAATGACAGCCAGGATTCGTTATCGTATGTGCGTTAGGGGATCGAGTCCCGGTTGTACGGGCGATCCCGCTGTGGATTTGCGGAACACTAACAAGCGTCGCGGGAGAGCGCCGAGTGCCAGCCGCGGAGCCCCCGTCCCCCTGGGGGAGGCGCCCAGGGGACACGCCCTCGCCTTACGAGCGGGACGGCGCAACTGCCCTAGGTGGCGCCACATTTCTATATCAATCCAAAATTCGAATTACTAATAAACTACCGTTTTTTGTTTAAAAAAACAGCCAGTATTTATCTTTCTATTATTGAAATTATTTTAAGGTTTATTCGCGTGCGATGCGAGCGTTGTCGAGTTGTATAATGGAAGGTCGGTGCGAGGTTTCCCTGTGAGACCGCTCGGCGGCGCGCGGGTAAGGGATGCCTCTAGTGGTGAGACGCACAGCATCTCTCTGGACCAGCCGCCCGGGGACGGCCCTCGAGGATCACTTATTAAACCACGTTAGACTGACGATGATGAAATTTCACTGGGAATTGGCTTTAACTACTCGAGATGAGGTTTTGTTGGCTCATTTGTTGACGTGATGAAGTATGCTGTAATATCGGTAAATTATCGTATGTATTTGTAAACAGAAATCTCTATTCGGGATTTTATGGTATCTTAAATCGCTTACATGTATGTATATTTGTATAACATTAATTAAGGAAACATAGTGGTTTTTGATTTTTATAGCAATTAATCATGCAATATTCCCTACAGTCCCGACTTAAAAAATGTTTTATAACGAGATCAAAACCAGTCAACCAGTCAGCTTTAAAAGCTTACAACTGTAACTGAAAAAACCTACTTTTTCAACTAGTAATTTTATATTTATAAAAGTTGTTATCACCGTCGAGGTAGTCATGGAAATATGGAGATTAAAAGTAAACGTTTGGCTGAGTTTGTTAAGTTTTATTTATGTAAACAATAATTTAGAATTGTTCACAGTGCCTTGTCTTCCCCAAAATGTGTTACAGCCGTAACTGTCATTGCTCGGGAAACTTGTTCAATTGTTCTTGCACAACATATTCTAATGGGGTTGGCAACTGTCAAAGGTCTGCATTGATGGCGCCATGCATGAGATTTACACGGCATAAATTGTGTTAAAAAAAAAAAAAAAAAATTACACAGTTCTATACTTTGTTTTTTTTTAGCATTAGAAATTAGGTAAACAATCTTGATGTGTCTTTTAATTGAAAAACACATTTTAAAATTACTGCAAATATGTAACAATTATGAATCTAATACGATCATTTATATTCTTCTGCTTTCATAAGTAATAGTTATTGATTTTTAAAAAGCGTTTTTCAATTAAAAGACATGCCAAGCTCGCTTACCTTCTTTCAAGTTCTTTCTAATGCTAAAAAAAACGAACTATAGGGATTGACAGGGCAAGCTATGCTGCCGCCATCTGCTAAACACTTCGACCAGCCAATCCCATTACACACAGGTTTTCCTTGACTGTTACCAAAGATATATGTAACTTCGTATAAGATGAATAAAGTCTAAGGAAAAAACGTGCCTCGAAAATCAAGAAAAAGTCATTCTCGCATAGATGGCGCACACACCTTTAGCCTATGCTCGGCTAGATGGCGTGACGACACCGTTTCATATTTAACAATTTTAACACATAATAGATATGAGTGAATGAACATGGATAAAAATGATATAAAAATAATTTAAAATCATTTATCCATATATATACATTTTTTTTATAATTTTATACGTTTTCATTTTCAGTTTTAGTCGTGTGTCGATAGGTGGCAGTAAATTTACTGTGACTACAAAATTTACTATGACAGGACCCCTCTATATTATCTATTCTCTTTGTACATACTTACTTAGGGCCCGATTCGGATTTTGAAATAGACATTTATTAGATATCTTTTAGACATTACCAAGATACGATAACGATATGTTTAAGATCTAACCTGTCAAATTTAACATTTGCGCGATTCTGGAGATACTCTTGAACGATTTCCACAGGATATGACTTAGAGATCCAATTCACATCTAATAGATATCTTACTCTATCTAACGTAAAAGTAACATTGGTTGCCCGAATTGCGCTGCAAAAGAGAACTAGTTGATATCTAAACTATAACGTATCTAGAATGGATCTAGTACGTGTCGTCTCTTGTGAATATCTTGAAGTTCGAATACGGCAAATAGCCTTTCTTTGTCTAACTAGTCAACTACGAGTTTGTATTGTTTGTTTTTCTTGTTTTGTTTGAAAAAACAGTGAAAGTGTTAGCACTTTCACTGTTTTTTCACTGGAGTACGATAGGGTGGATGACGACGAGGCTGCCCAGTTAGTACCTACATATCGGAATTCTAATGGAAAATTATGTCCATGTAGGCAGTAGGCATTTGTTTTTGTAAAAAACAAAGTATTCCCAACGTAGTAATTTTTATTACATATTGCACTGAAATCATAGACAATTACATTCAAAGTGGCGGTTTTCGTCCCATTTGCCTGTACATACATTAAATTAAGCTAATCTGCTCAAAACGTCTCATAGGTGCTGTTTGAACGTACTTATTATGTACACTTTACGTGTGTACTTGTTATGTGTACGTATTATGTATAGTAGATTATTAATATATATTCGTTATTAATACCAGATTAGCAATAAATAAATCAAGCCTAGGTATTTAAAAACCGGCTAAGTGCAAGTCGATCTCGTAAAGAACTATTTTGTGTATTTTTTTTCAAAATTTTAGACCCAGTAGTTTCGGATATAAAGGGGGGGAATGGTTATTATTTTTGGCTATTTTCTTAAATAACTTCGAACCTATGTATTTTAAAAGTATAAAAAGATATGTCCATCTTCGGGTCACTAAATTACATATCTGTACCAAATTTCAACTTAATTGGTCCAGTAGTTTCCGAGGCTTCCGTTTTTCCTTTTGAGGTACGGAACCCTAAAAACTGTCGGATTGCGTCATCAGTGGTTGACTGGTCGAGAATGCCTCAAGGCATTAAGTCTGCCTTTTGTACTTTTTACTTATGTTCGTGTGCAATAAAGATTGAAATAAATTAATTAGTTATGTAAGTATATTTTCTCTGCTTTTGACGAAGATGTTTTATGAGCCAAGTGTTGATGATAATGTGATATTTTCTCATAACTCAAAAAATACATAAATAATCACCATCAATATCAAAACACCCTTTCCCCGACAATTCCCAAATTTCCAACATCGGTAACAAACTTGGGTCTCCTGAGTGCTGGGCGGTCTGGAGAGACCGCCCCGCCACGCCCACCTCTGGCCACGCCCACTCGGTGTGCCTAGAGAATACGCTACAAGACGTATTGAGAATTATATATTAGGGCTTTAATTTATAACAAAATATGTAGCAGACGGTGCTCTCTAAAATATAATTACTTTGTGAATTATTTATACAGACTTTATGTATTTTAAGGAGAATTTATAACTATGTAGTAGCGATGTAGCAAATAACTTGATTTCCACTGGGTTCACTGTTTTATAAAATTTCACAGTTAAAGTGCGACCACAGAATAAATAATAGTACTAGGTACAGAAGACTCGCTCTCTAACAAAACGCGTCTGTTACGATCAGCACAGATATGGCCGCTAGGTGGCGACAGAGCCACGCGCGGCTTATGGCTTTCCCCAAAATTGGGGTCGAGCGGATGTACTTTAGCTATCTGTAGCAAAGCGACGAAATCGCGGAGTGAGCAACGCCTGGTGCGACGTAAAATAGTATAAATTAAATAATATGGAACTAAAAATTGACCATACTTAATTTTTTACGCATTTTACGTCAAAAATGTGACCGTAACGTGGGATGTGGTGCACTAATTCAATATCTACAATTCGGTCAGTATCACTAGAGTGTTAAACCAAGAAAAGACTGCAGCGATTTTGATTGCCCACGCAGTGCAAGTGTTATTTTATAAGTCATAATTTCATAGAAGTGTGACGTTTAAAATAACACTTGCACTACGTGGGCTATCAAAATCGCTGCAGACTTTTCTTGGTCTAACTCTAGTAGCGTATGTAACAAAGTGCCCACCCTCAATTACTACATATAGCAATTAGAGATATATCTATATCTCGACAGTTCGCGTTTAAAGGTATCTGCAACAGTTTAATTGTTGTATAATTATATAGAGACATAATTTAATTTATTCATTGGTAATTTTTGTTAAGCTATCAGAGAATGACGTATTGTAAGTTACTCTATTTTTTATGCTGACATGTAAGTACATAGTAATTTTACTCTTTGCATAACTATTTTTGGCTTAAATTTTATTTATTTCCCTGTATACGTAATTCTTTTTTTTGTGTTTCGAGAAAAAATGATTTCCCCAACTACATACGTATTAATGTATGTACAGCTAGCCCCACAGAGCATGGCCACTTTATCAATTAATTCCATTCATAATGTGTCTATGCAATTGGTACAGCTTGCTGTACCAACCTAGGTCTCACACTTAATATAGGCAAAAAGAATAGATAGTATAGACGGGTCCTGTCATTGTCAATTTTGTAGTCACGGTACATTTACTGCCATCTATCGACACACGATTAAAACTTAAAATAAAATTGAAAATGTATAAAATAATCAAAATATGTTTACGGATAAATGATTCTTAATTTTTATTGTTCCATACTGACCCATGTTCTTTCACTGATATGTGTTAAAATTGTTAAATACCAAACGGTGTCGTTACCGCCATCTAGCCGAGAATAGGCCAAACGTAATGGCGCCATCTATTCGAGAATGACTTTTGCTTGGCCGTCCGAGGCACGTTTTTTTCTTAGACTTTATTTATCTTATACGGAGTTATATATATCTCTGATATAGGCCAACCTGTAGATACTATCACTAGAGTCGGACCAAGCTAACTCATGTCATCATTAATGTCAAACTTATATGAAAACATGACACTCCTTCGCTTAGTCGGACTCTTTTGCCTTATACAATTATTATTATTACAGTTTTTGTGTAATATATGTATGTTTATCCTATAAATTTTGTATGTATTTATATCCTTTATCTTTCTGGTACCTTGTTGTACATTTTGCTGCATTTGTCACCCTCTTTTCACTCTCTCCTCTCATCTACTCAAAGGTTAACTGGAAGAGATCCCTCAAAGGGATAAGTTCGCCTTTGTACTTCTTGCTAATTGTATGTTATTTTTAATATGTCTTTTTGTACAATAAAGAGTTTACTACTACTACTACTACTACTACAATTAAATTTGGCACTGTGTTCCAATGTTGTCAAAAATATTTTTTCGATCGAAAAAATTGAAAATCAAATGTTACTGTTCCAATAAAAAAAGAATAAATTATTTCAATAAATTAAAGAAGCTTAGTTATGCCTTCGGTGGCAGGAGAGTAGATGTTTTTTTTTTATAATATTTTTTTTCAACCATTGCGATGCACATTGTTGTACAATACGAGTTTGAATGAAAGACTGACATGAATAAAAAATGGAAACTTTCATTAAGTTTATAAGCATCAAACTTTTCAGCTCCGTACCCCACAAGCCCCACATCCATGGATAATTTATTATTTTCAAACTCTTCAGTTATTATTACTTTTTTTGAGAGAGTTAGAAAATGTATTGTAATTTCTGATTAAGTCTGAGATTTCATCTTAAGGGAAATTCTAAGCATAACACATTACTAACACAAGCAAGTACCTGACAGCCTATAAATAATTAAGTCTGCAGGCGTAATTTCCCTTCGGACCACCGCTTAGGCATCTGATCTGATTATAGCGATCTAGATCCATTGTTCCCGGTAAGGTGCCGGAAACCGGTTGCGCATGCTAACTCGACATTGTGAAATAGGAAAAGAAATTTTATATTAATACAAAACTCATAAATATAACTAAGTTCTTAATTAAATTATATCGGTTTTCTAGCATAAGTACTTTCATGTTAGGAACCTAGCGTGAAAACAACGCCGTGAGAGTCAGACCGTGAAAACACTGCAGCGATTTTGATAGCTCTTGCAGCGCAAGTGTCATTTTAAACGTCAAACTTCTATGAAATGATGACGTATAAATAACACTTGCACTGCGAGGGCTATCAAAATCGCTGCAGACTTTTCTTGGTGTAACTCTAATCCGCGTGAGTCTGCCTACGAAGTTGGAGTCCCGGGTTTGAACCGTTTGAATCCCGGCAAGGGAAATTATTTGTTCACAGTATGACAGTTAAAATTTAACTATTTAATGTATTTAAAAATGCACTTACTACAATCAGTTATAATTCCAAATTTTTCGACCTCATTTTTAGGGTTCCGTACCCAAAGGGTAAAACGGGACCCTATTACTAAGACTTCGCTGTCCGTCCGTCCGTCCGTCCGTCTGTCACCAGGCTGTATCTCACGAACCGTGATAGCTAGACAGTTGAAATTTTCACAGATGATGTATTTCTGTTGCCGCTATAACAACAAATACTAAAAACAGAATAAAATAAAGATGTAAATGGGGCTCCCATACAACAAACGTGATTTTTGACCAAAGTTAAGCAACGTCGGGAGTGGTCAGTACTTGGATGGGTGACCGTTTTTTTTTTCCTTTTTTTTTTGCATTATGGTACGGAACCCTTCGTGCGCGAGTCCGACTCGCACTTGCCCGGTTTTTTTTTCAGTTCCAACTGACTGTGGCTTGGTCGCTTCCAGTCCAATTATGATTGACTGCAAAAGGGACCTTTACTGGTTAATTTATTAATTCACATGGGAAATTAAAGTCGATTTTTGTGATAAGAAATAATCCTACATTCGAAGTTTTTCAAAACACGTTTTACCCTACTCTCCAATAACATCTCCTGATTAGGTTGCTAAATGCTAAAATCCAATCCAGGATAACCGTTTTCATCTCCCTACCCATAGTAAAAACCATGTTTAGTTTGTGTCTGAGTCGATCTTCGTGATAATGTATCCGAAACTTATTTAATAATTATTTATCTAAACTTAATAATCACTTTGTTTTTTAATTTAAATGATTTTCATTATTTTACCTAGGTACTTGTAGAGTTAGACCGTAAAAAGTCTGCAGCGATTTTGATAGCCCACGCAGTGCAAATTATGAGTTACGATTACGACGTATAAATAATACTTAATATACTGCTTGGGCTATCAAATCCGCTGCAGATTTTTATTGGTGTGACTATATTTCGTAGCTGCAATTTAAATAATTAGTACGTAAGTCAATAAAAAATAAAGCCAAATAAAATAAAAAATAAACAATGTGTTGAAAAAAGATATTCCCTCTATAGGTATCTAATATGTTATCGTCCCTTCTATGTTAGTATCAAAAGCAATCCCTTTAACTCCCCATATACCCGTGACCCCGTCCCATCTTCATTTTAATTCGAAACCTTAAGTCAGCTTTAAATTACGCTTTTTGCTGCCCTTATAACACCCCTGACGACTGTACGGACTTAAGGGCTACCAAGTACTTTTTCTGGCAGTGTCAAGAAACATCGTCCTGCCTTTAGCTGCACCCCAGGGGGCCTTTTCAGACCCTTAACATTTACGACGTTCCGATTGCTTTTCTATGAAGGCCCAGGAAATGTCCAACGCGACAGATGAGACCGGAAGCTGATCAGGGTTTGATTAGTGCGAACATTATATTTCGCGGTTAGTGTTTTTTTTTTAGTTGCAGTTGAAGTGGTTTTGACAAGAAGCGCGGCAATAAAAACAAACGACGGCGCTACCACGATACGCAGATGTTTGTTTTTATTTGCAAAAAGGTGTGAACTCTTGTGAACATCTGACGACCGAGCAGCTTGAACTTATGTGTTTTCAAAGAATTAGTGAGTGGGTACTTTTAAGCTTCATTCATAAGGCAGTTATGTAAATTTTATTCACTAGCCGTTTTACCCTTCTAAGTTCAACTGGTATCCAAACAACTAAAATATATTATTGTATAGTCGATTGACTAATCTGACAAGCCTTAGAAATATTGTTTAATTGTTTACTCAAGTGTCAATCACATCAACTCCCGAGCTTTTAACTACTTTGCGGTTATAATATCCTGCTGTGACAAACAAATCAACAAAAGAGTACACAATTTGACAAAACAACCCAAGCAGAACAGTGATATTGTGCTCAAAATTACAAGTAAGTAGCGATAATAGGTAGTAAGGGGTTTGACAGCTTGTCAAGCTTGGAAGATGCCGACATCATTTTGAAACGAATCCGCAAGTTGCCTTTGCGATTCGCCGCATAGTAGTATCAGGTAGTATGCTGTGTCAATTACAGATATCGGGTTTGAAATTGCAAAGATATTTCTTCAAATTGTTTTATTAGAGATCTCTAACTGCTGTATTTGAACTTCAAGATATTCACAAGAGACGACACGTACTAGATCCATTCTAGATACGTTATAGTTTAGATATCAACTAGTTCTCTTTTGCTGCGCAATTCGGGCAACCAATGTCACTTTTACGTTAGATAGAGTAAGATATCTATTAGATGTGAATTGGATCTCTAAGTCATATCCTGTGGAAATCGTTCAAGAGTATCTCCAGAATCGCGCAAATGTCAAATTTGACATGTTAGATCTTAAACATATAGTTATCGTATCTTGGTGATGTCTAAAAGATATCTATTTCAAAATCCGAATCGGGCCCTAAGTTACACTAAGTTTTGTTTTTTTTAACGTCTAAACTGAGTAGAGGTAACGTCTAAACAGAGTACCTACACCTAATGTAAAAAAAAAACAATTAAAATAGGTATAGCTTGTCTTCTTCGAGTAAAATAGCTATGACAGACGTATGGACGAACAGACAGACAGACGTGACGAAACTACAACTTGGAATAATGCAACTACGTCTTATCTTGGGCTATTCATGGAATGTGATTTTAGTTGTTATGTTTGGTTATTACTAAAAGTTTGGAACATACAATTGGCTACATATTTTGTAGATATTACTAGATATATCTATTATTTGGTTATTACTGAAACTGTCAAGGAAATAGGTACGTGTATGTTATTTTAAACACGAAAAACAATTAACATCACTAACAAAAATTGTTCTCTAATAGTCAGACTAACGGACAGGGCGCAAAAAGACTAGCACTATGAAATATGTCAGTTATGCGAAGTGTAAAAACGTTCATGCCGCGTGGTAAAAAATGAAAATTCCCTGAAAGCATCATGTGCTGTTCCAAATGATTGCCGAGCGCGAGTGAAGTGAACACTCTGAAAACCAGTAAACTGTATGAAATCTGCGATCATACAGACGTAAATCAACACAGTAGAGTCGCCGTCAGACATACCTGAGCGGTCAATGCAATCAGAAATATCTGAACACGCCTCTATTGTCAAGGCGTTAAGGCCTGCGCAAACCGGCGGAGTTTAGCGCAAATCACTTTAAATTGACTAGTGTATATTCTCTCCTATTTCAATTACATTAATATAAGGTATACATTAAAATGCTCTGAGATCGACTTCGGAGCATCACGGAAGATTGTTAGACTGCGTCTTGTTTTGTGAGCACCTTAGCCGCTCCGATATATCTGATGGCGACTGTAGATAACCTAAATGATACATTTTTAACCGACTTCCATTTCATAGAAGGAGGAGGTTCTGTATTCGGTTGTGGCTATTTTTTTTTTCTATGTACGTTCACCGATTACTCCGACATCCGTAGTCCGATTTGAGTAATTCTGTTTTTGTTTGAAAGGAGCTATTTCCGAGTTGGTCCCATTTTAATTTGGTTCTGTTCTGATGCTGGGATCCATGACGAATTGAGGGAACTCCTCAATTTTTAAAGGCACATGCATGGTGATTTGGGTGTTTTCTTAAGCAACTCGAGCATTTTCTCCCGAAAACCACCACTTTGATGAAGTAGACCTGATGATGATGATTGTTTTGATGATAATGATGATGATTTATTAAATGTAGTATGTTCAGCGATTACTCCGGCACCTGTGATCCGATTTGAGTAATTCTTTTTTTGTTTGGAAGGAGTTGCCTCCAAGGTGTTTCCGTATTATTTTTGGTTCTGGTCTGATGATGGAATCCATGAGGAATTGAGGGAACTCCTCAGTTTTTAAAGGTACGTGTAAAGTGATTTCGGTGTTTTCTAAAGTAACTCGAGCATTTGCTTCCGAACACCTCCAATTTGATGTAGTGCAAGTGTAGCCTTACCACGAGTTTGACATTGACATATTCGCTAAGTTAGCGATGCTAACGTCTTCGTAACTTACTTTTTATGCATCTCGCTCGCACTAATTTGCCAGTACGAGCTAGATGCAAAGAAAGTAAGTTACACACACGCTAGCGAATAAATCAATGTCAAACTCTTGGTAAGCTGGTAAGGCTACTGATGGGGGTTAGGGTTAGGAGTTAAGGGGTCGGGTAATGGTGGTTGAAGGGGGGGGGGTTGAGGGATTGGGTCAGTGGCGGGGCGGAGGATGGATTTAGTGTAGTGACGGACTCGAGAAAATTCCAGATTACATATTTATTAAAGTAGATACACGAATTTAGTGTTAATCATGATGTTGTTTTTCATTCACGCGTCGCGCTATTAACAATGCGTTAAAACTAAAAATGGAAAAATAAAAACTTTTTACAAAAAAAAGAAAACCGACTTCAAAAAGGATGAAATAAAATATTATCCTTTTTAAGTCTATGCGTTACCAACTGATATGTTTGAAGTCGGTGCCAAGCCAAGTAGTAAACAATACCCGTCAAAAATAATCAGCTTTATGACTATAAATCCCATTAGAACTGTACCATTAGAACTATTATAAATGTGTAAGTAATTCTGTCTGCCTCTTTGTCGCCTTTTCATGGCTAAACAACTGAACCGCTTTAGGTGAAATTTGGCAAGAACGTAAATTCCTTGAATTGTTTTATATTTTGAAATGTAGTCCTCTGAATAAGGGACGGGAAATAACTTCAGTCCCAATCCCACGCTTGCGTGCCGACAAACATGGTACGGACTGTGCCAAGAAGGTTTGATCGTGTGTTCTGAGGTGTGTTCTTAGGTACAGTCGACGTCAAAGATATGTATTATACACTTTTGCACCTTACTCCTTTGTAATAAGACGAAAAGTGTAAACATATTTTTAACGTCGACTGTACCTACAGAAAGTACGTTCATTGTCGTCGTGTAAGGCAATCCAACGTACATCCTTATCGAATCGCACCAAAATCATGGTATGCTTCAAAAGTTGGCTTGGCACCGAATTCAAACATATCAGTTGGTAACGCATAGACTTAAAAAGGATAATATTTTATTTCATCCTTTTTGAAGTCGGTTTTCTTTTTTTTTGTAAAAAGTTTTTATACGATTATATCAACTTTTTGAAAACACCGAGAAAATCCGCATAGTTTTTATAGGTACCTATGTTGGTTTCATGTAGATATTTTGATCCCTAAAACAACGGTATCGACTGACAAATTGGTCAGTTTCTGCTAGTTAATCTGAACTTGGTCTGAACGTCGCACCTGCCCACGCTTGGCAAGCAATAGCAATGTACGGTCAGGATAATGGTGTGGGAACTGGCGGTTGAGGTGGAATATTTTGAGTATGACGAAGCTCCGTAACAGGACGTAATACGTTTAGCTGTTGGCCTTCTGTGGGCCAATGAATACACTGCTATAGACAGTTTAAAGGGGACTCGTGTTGTGTGAACCGATATCGTAAAGCCTAATCTGAGTAAATAAGCAAAATGTTTTACATAATAAATGTTATCTAATACACCCTGTATATATTTCTGACCATGGGGCTTTAAATCCAGGGCTTGATTTTACTCGTTAAACTGAGCTACTTTTACTATGGGACCAACCCTAAAATCGGGGAATTTTTTTTGGCTTTTCCATAGAAAACGTCGACATCTGATCAGCCAAAATGTATGAAAAAGTAAAAAATTTGTTCGGGATTTCGGGGTTGGTGCCATAATAAAAGCAGCTCAGTTTAGCGACTAGAATCGATCCCTGTATTTAAAGCCCCATGGTCAAAGACACCATGTATAACTTATACATACCTAAGTACTAAGTACTTACTTGCAATTGTTAACAGAAGTTTATTTTATTACAAAATTTGTATTTGTGTAAGTATGTAGTATTTTCTTCGGACACCTGTCTCAAAGTCGGCGAACCCTTTAACACATTGTCATGTCTTATTTTGTCGTATTCAGCATTTTGTTGCATTTTACGCATTAGGACCACAAAGTACGAACAAATTGGATGCCAAGTTTAGGTATTTCACCCACAATTCTCCTTTAAACAGTGTGTCGCCTATATTTTTCCCACTCTTAGTATCCTATCCGCGAGTTTGATTATTATTTATTCAATATTTTAGAATTGGACGCCGTAATGCAGCGAAAAAACGCGGAAACCTGCCCAAATGGATTTGCCTTCCACTAACTTATTCAGGTTCACTCCGGGTACTTAGCTGCCAGGTTATGATGGTAATAATATCAGCGTTACGGTTTGTTTCACTGAAATTGGTATCAAAATAATGATAAAAAATACAATATAAGTATAAGAAAAGCAATATACCTCATTTATGTACCTACCTACTTACTAGTTTAAGTATGTGAGTTTAAAAAGAACTGTTATGTATTTATGTTTCGTAGAGGGATAAAAAATATGATCGAATTTTTAACCTCCTCCTTTTTTGAAGTCGGTTAATAAGGGATGTCTAAAAAAGTTATCTATATTACCTATACGGAAATATCTACTTAATGCAATATTAAGTGACTTTGTTTAGTTACTTTGTCTTTAGAATAGTTTCCTTTATCGTATTATTTAACCAAATTGAAGATAATACTATAAATAAAATGCTAAAAATTAAAAACAAATATTTTACGATAGTTCTGATTATGAATGCTTAATGATATTAATACCCCCGACGGAACGGATATGGTATATGCGTTTAGGGCAGAGTTTGTTTGTGCACTGTAATCAATTAGGTATTCTTATTTTATTGTGTCTGAAACAGATCTACCGATTTAGTTGCGATTTGATACTCCATCAATGGTTCTGAACTTGATAGGTGATTTTTAATCCACTAGATTAATAATGTCACATTTTGCTTGAAAACGAAAACTTTAATACGTAAGACTGATATACTCAGTTAATAGGTACTATGTGTTATTTAACGACAACGGTGTAATCAGATGTTGGTAAGTAAATTAAGAGAAAGCATGCTAAAGGTCGTTTCTCAAAAAGTTGGCACCTCCAGGTTAACGTTAACGTTTTTCAAAAATTTTGCATTTTCGCATTTTTTTTTATTGGGATCGTTAAAAGGCAACTTTAACTATTAGAAAATGTGGAAGGGAAGCAATTCCTTCAATTAGTTTAGGAGATATAGGCGTTTGAAATTCAGGTTAATGATATCAAGGACAGGTGAAAGATATTTTGTCTCCAGGTTATCGATAGTAGAAGCAGGTTATCGAGAAATAAGTACAAATTCCAATGAAAATATTGACAGGTTATCGAGAGGCGTCATTAACCTGTGTCCGTTGCCGTTAACCTGGTTTCTTGTCATCGTTCACCTGTAATGAGTGTCATCCACCTGTCCACCACATCATTTTCAATGCCTTCTAAAAATAATCGAAAAATGTGTCATCTTCTGTAAAAAGGGACCTTATTGTCCACCACGATGATTAAAATTTTGGATTCTGACCCACCTCACCTTCGATTCGATTCCCAATTTAACAACAAGTTTCTGTGAATAAGTAAACATTCAATCTTACTGTCTATTCACCCTGGCAGTACCTAGTGGAACTCAGGTTTGGTGCAACATAGGCACATGCAGTTTTGGTCATCCAACTCGTCTTGGTGAGCACTTGGGAGAGCAGAACTCAAGATAGAGCTGATGCTGGACCATCGCAGTACCTAGTGGAACTCAGGTTTGATGCAACATAGACACACGCTGTTTTGGTCATTCGACACGTCTTCATGAGGACTTGGGAGGGCAGTACCCAAGATACAGCTGATGCTGAACCCTCGCAGCACCTAGTGGAACTCAGATTTGGTGCAACATAGACACACGCTGTTTTGGTCATTCGACACGTTTTGATGAGGACTTGGGAGGGCAGTACCCAAGATCGAGCTGATGCTGAACCCTCGCAGCACCTAGTGGAACTCAGGTTTGGTGCAACATAGACACACGCTGTTTTGGTCATTCGACACGTCTTGATGAGGACTTGGGAAAGCAGTACCCAAGATAGAGCTGATGATGAACCCTCGCAGTACCTACTGGAACTCAGGTTTGATGCAACATAGACACATGCTGTTTTGGTCATTCGACACGTCTTGATGAGCACTTGGGAAAGCAGTACCCAAGATAGAGCTGATGATGAACCCTCGCAGTACCTAGTGGAACTCAGGTTTGGTGCAACATAGACACACGCTGTTTTGGTCATCCAACACGTCTTGATGAACACTTGGAAAAGTGGTTACTAAGATAGAGCTGATGCTGAACCCTCGCAGTACCTAGTGGACCTCAGGTTTGGTGCAACATAGACACACGCTGTTTTGGTCATTCGACACGTCTTGATGAGCACTTGGGAAAGCAGAGCTGATGCTGAACCCTCGCAGTACCTACTGGAACTCAGGTTTGATGCAACATAGACACATGCTGTTTTGGTCATTCGACACGTCTTGATAAGCACTTGGGAGCGCAGTACCCAAGATAGAGCTGATGTTGAACCCTCGCAGTACCTAGTGGAACTCAGGTTTGGCGCAAGGTCAGGTCAGGTTAGGTCCAGGTTCAGGTTCAGATAAGAGCCGGGATCCAGGTCCAGGTCCAACTCCGGGTTTGAGTCTAGGTCCGGGTCCGAGTCACAGTCCGGGTCCGAGTCCGGGCCCGAGTCTGGGTCCGGGTCCCAGCCCCAGTCCCAATCCAAGTCAAAATCTAAATCGCCAAACGTGTACTATGCATCGTTGAAGAGTTCTGTTCTAATCATCATCAGCAGTTCCACTTCATCAAATGCGACAGTTTTAAATGAAAATGCTTGATTTTCTGATGTAAATCCAAAAGTCACTATACGCATGCCTTTAAGGTTTGAGGAGTTCCCTCGATTCCTCATGGATCCCATCATCAGAACTCGAGATTGACAAAAATGCAGCTTATAAACTTATCTTGCTTAACAAACATAACGAAGAGGACAAATCGCCAAACGTGAACTATGCATCGTTGAAGAGTTCCGTTCTGATCTTCATCAGCAGTTCCACTTCATCCAATGTCACTTTTGTGAATGTATATGCTTGATTTGTAAATAAAAACACAAAAATCACTATATGTATGCCTTTAAGATTTGAGGAGTTCCCTCGATTCCTCATGGATCCCATCATCAGAACTCGAGATTGACAAAAATGCAGCTTATAAACTTATCTTGCTTAACAAACATAACGAAGAGGACAAATCGCCAAACGTGAACTATGCGTCGTTGAAGAGTTTCGTTCTGATCTTCATCAGCAGTTCCACTTCATCCAATGTCACTTTTGTGAATGTATATGCTTGATTTGTAAATAAAAACACAAAAATCACTGTATGTATGCCTTTAAGATTTGAGGAGTTCCCTCGATTCTTCATAGATCCCATCATCAGAACTGGGTTTTGACAAGAACGGGACTAATCTGCATATACTTATACTTTTTACAAATCATTTTAATATATGTCTAAAACTAAAAACCCTCATAATAATAATAGTTTGAGTATATGTAACGTGGATTTTAAATAATTATCGATCACCTGTCATATGGCAGGTGAATGACGCTTCGTTCACCTGCCATTGCATCATTCACCTGACTTTTTTGGACAGGTTAACGAGACTTAAGACAAAAGTACAAAAATTTCAATAATATGCAGCTTTAACATACAGGATAGTTTTTATTCCTAAATTAACACACAAAAGCGATATAACCGCTATATAATTATATAGTTACGAGTATTAGTTGTGGTATCAGTGACATTAACCTGCCGCAAAATCTCATCCACCTGGCAGTTTTAGCCAGGTGGACGATATGCAGGTGATGGGGAAAATGGCAGTTATATCGCGAATACACAAAATGTATTAGCTTGATGAACTCCATACTTAGGCATATAAAACTAAACTATTGTTTACGTTACATATCTTGATAGTAATGCGATAGGTTACATAATTAGCAAGATATCGACTCCAGGATAAAGAGTACTTACCCATTACAAACTCCAATTTCCGATACTTTGTCGTTTGTGTTTTATTTGCGAAGCACAATAACCACGTCTTCGTCCTACCAGGTGATAGCTGATGAGTGACGGCTTCAGCTCGTGCGGAGTGAGACGGGAAAGGTGCGGTGGGGGTTATACAATCGTCGTGAATGTGACGCGCCAGGTGACTGTTAAGAATTGCCTTGGACAAACTTTGAAGCCGAATAACTTAAAATATAAGTATAATATTGTTATGCGATAGTAATACTTTAAAACTTAAGGATATATGTTAATAAAATACGGTAATGCCGTTAAATTAAGTTAATATTTTGTGTGGTTTTCATAGCTCGGAACATCAGTACCTCGCGTTGGGACACGGCAGGTTAACGGATAAACGTAGTTACAATATTTTTTTTTGTAATCAATATTTATTAAATTTTTTTCAAAGTATTAGGCCTCTGTGTAAAAAGTCTCTCTAAATATGTATTAATTTTTTATATATAAAAATAGTACATAACGAAAAAAAAGTTCTAACATAAACCTATTTACAGGTGGCGGTGCCAACTTTTTGAGAAACGACCTAAAACTAACATAAATTAAAACAAAAGAATGAAAACTAAGATTTGCGTACACGAAAATAGCAAAATAACAGGTCAGGAACTTAATAAGCATTCGCGAAATATGAACTTTAACAGTTTTATTAACCATAAAAAACCCCAGCCCCTTAAACTACAGAAATAAGCACTTGTGCGCAAATTCGCCATATGACTCGCGTGTCAGGCCGCTCGTTTATCACGCGAGATGTGACATCTGAATTTATTGTGTAAAAAACAAACAATGCTTCGGGCCGGACTAGTGCCCCTGGATAACAATCTTGCTCATCCTGTACTTACAGTTTGTACAGAGTAAAGTTATATAGAGACTGCCAATAGTTACACATATTTAAACATACAATGGTTTTCCTATTTGGTGTACATTTGTTTATTTTAATTTGCTGTTGTAGATAATGTATGACAAATAAATATTTTTTATTTCTATTTCTAAGCTTCAATTTGAACATTTAGTTTCTAATGTTTTCGGCAAGTACTTTACTTACAAATACTATTTTAATTTGACGGGTTACATTGGTAAAACTCAAACATTGCCGAACCTCTCCTGTTCAGGTAAAATTATATTATTTGAATCGATAATTTGACTAGACAAACATTGCCTTTTTGGGTTTTAGTTACTTGATTAAAACTCAACTTAAAATAAAAATCTACTTACATTTTTGTTTTATGTTAAACTTTGTTTGAATGTGTTATTTAGAAGCTAATTATTATATAATTTATATGCAAAAAAAACACAAGGTAAATTATATCTGCTACCTATCTAAAACCTAATAAAAAATCTTAATCTGCATTCGTAGTTAAATCTTTCCATGTAGATTTGTAGATCTGTTTGGCTCTACTCTCCCTTACACTGTGAAAACTTGTTCAAAATGGGGACGGGGCAGGGGTGCGATACAATAGGAGATAGCAATTTGATATTCAGGCCACATTTTTAATAAGCACCGACACTCTGCCCAGCGTAATGGCCCAGTTGGGCCCACTGTTAAATAGCTTTTTGTTATGCCATTAGCAGCCATTTTTTGACGGTCAAGCGGCTAGTCTAGTGCTTAGCATATGTCTTGAGTATCGTAGAAAACTGGATTTAAGTATATTACACATTTTCGTGGTAAAATAAAGTACCTATACCTTAGTACGCATAACAATCTTAAGTGAGATTGATGGGAAATCAGTTTGACCTTGGGATATATTGGGCGAAATATAGTAAACAATTACTTAAACAGGAATTTTTCTTACTGTCGTTATTCGTGGTGGGACAAGTTTGTACTAGTATCTGGACTACATACTCGTAAATATCCTTACCTTTTATCCAAACTTAGCGCGCGGTCAACAAATAGTTGTTTGATCAGGTACCCTTTTTTTTACGTCTTAAAATGTTGTTATAATTTAGTGCCTGTACGCTCATATCCATATTATTATAATCTTTTTATTATTAATGTTTTATCTCGTGCAAGTGAATTGTAAAATTCTTAATGAGATTAAATGATCTTAAACCTTAAACCTTACTTAAGCAAATCGAACGAAATTTTTAATAAATGAGGAACGAAATAATTTGTTTGTTCAAATAAAAATAATATAAAGTATAGCATACTCCTGCATATATTTTATTGACTTATTTATCAATTAACGGCATAAAGAAATAAAGAACTCAATCAACATGGCATGAATATCACGAGAGTCACTTGTGTTGTAACGAGCTATTGTTACGCATCTGTTACACTCGAGTGCTTTTTTATGTTTTTTCACTACGTTTTATAGATATTCGCTTAACACAACTGGGGCATAATGACACTGGGGTTGCACCTTACTATAATATTTACTGTTATATTTTTTATAGTATTATGCTTTTTGGTAAACTGCGCCAGGTAACGTAAGCACGGTATTACGTATAAGTATATAATAAAATACCATGCTAAGTGCATTAAGTTAAATATAATAATAACCAATGTATTTTAACTATATCAATAATATAGTTATTTTATTACTTATTGGGAATGCACCTTATTGTACTGAAGTTTTTCCATAAATAAAAAAATAACTGGTTGTTTGAGAAGTACCTAGGAGAGGAACTCTAGTTCATCTTCATTTATTTATTCATTTATTTCATATAAAATAGGTTATGTAAAGCGATCACTTGTGTTACGGTTAAATTTTCTTATGAGAAAAATAATAGCTAATACACACACTACAATACATTACAATAAGTTTGTCTTAGCCTAACCAAATCCCATCTGAACTAAGACAATACAACTTAGGCTGAACTTAGCACAACTTAACGGAACATCGTATCACTTAATTAGTATTGCGGTAGTAACTTGTTTAACTTAGTAGACCTAATTAGAGCGTCTTGTACTTGTCTAGTAGGTGGCTAAGTTTGGACTTGGAGGGATTGGTGTGAGAAGATGGTTAAATGTAGGTATTACGAAGTATATGTACCTATAGCTTAAAGTTATAGACAGGAGATAGGTTCCTGCATCCAAAAATTCAGCTCACGCTGCTCACGCAATGAAAAGATCTATATAAGAGTTAGGTTTATTTAAAAACAAAACACCTTACTTAGAATAATAATTTTTAAGAAAAAAAAACCGACTTCTATGGGGCCCGGTGAAAGATTATGGTAGATGGTGCACTATGTAGAAAAGGAGGTAAAACCAGTACCTACTTTCTAGTAGCATTTCGTTTCCGTAAGGGTCGTAGTTATCTAGCCTAACCTAACCCACTTCTCTGATAGCAGTTCGGTTCTGTGAGGATCGCAGTTCGAACCTAATCAAACCCACTTTTCTAGTAGCATTTCGTTTCTGTAAGACTCGCAGTTCTAACCAAACCTAACCCACTTTTGTTCGGTTCTGTGAGGATCGCAGTTCAAACCTAACCTAACCCACTTAACGGCGCATGCGGTGCGGTGTACGGGAGTTTGAGCAGGAGGGGTTTGGCATCATCATACCCACATTTTATGGTAGGTAATCATAGTGGTTTATTTAGTTTAGGTATCATAGTGGTTTTCCGGGTCAAGGTCCGGGTCTCTGAGTCAGAGTCCGGGTCCGAGTCCCGGTCCAAGTCCGGGTCCGGGTCCGGGTCCGGGTCCGGGTCCGGGTCCGGGTCCGAGTCCGGGTCCGAGTCCGGGTCCGACTCCGGGTCCGAGTCCGGGTCCAAGTCCGAGTCCGAGTCCGGGTCCGAACCGGATCCGGGTATAAGTCCGGGTCCCAGTCCAAGTCAAAATCGAAATTCGAAATCACCGAACATGTACTATGCGTCGTTGAAGAGTTCTGTTCTGATCATCATCAGCAGTTCCACTTCATCAAATGCGACAGTTTTTAATGTAAATGCTTGATTTTATGATGAAAATACAAAAAATTCTATACGTATGCCTTTAAGATTTGAGGAGTTCCCTCGATTCCTTATGGATCCCATCATCAGAACTCGAGCTTGACAGAAATGTGGCTTAAAAACTAAACTTGCTTAACAAACATAACGAAGAGGACAAATCGCCAAACATGAACTATGCGTCGTTGAAGAGTTCCGTTATGATCATTATCAGCAGTTCCACTTCATCAAATGCGACAGTTTTTAACAAAATGCTTGATTTTCTGATGAAAATACAAAAATCTCTATACGCATGCCTTTAAAATTTGAGGAGTTCCCTCGATTTCTCATGGATCCCATCATCAGAACTCAAGCTTGACAAAATTGTGGCTTCAAAACTTAACTTGCTTAACAAACATAACGAAGAGGACAAATCGCCAAAGGTGAACTATGCGTCGTTGAAGAGTTCCGTTCTGATCATCATCAGCAGTTCCACTTCATCAAATGTCACGTTTTTGAATGTATATGCTTGATTTGTTGATAAAAACATAAAAATCACCATATGTATGCCTTTAAGATTTGAGGAGTTCCGTCGATTCCTCATGGATCCCATCATCACAACTGGATTTTGACAAAAACTGGACCAATCTATATGCATATACATACAATCAAAAAAATAATTTTCAAAATCGGTCTAGTAATGACGGAGATATGGAGTAACAAACATAAAAAATAAAAAAAATAAAAAAAATAAAAAAAAATAAAAATAAAAATAAAAAACATACAACCGAATTGATAACCTCCTTCTTTGAGATTTGGAAGTCGGTTAAAAAGTAAATTAATAAAATTAAAAAATATAAAAGGATTTTTTATCCGTAACATTGAGCCTAGATTGAGTATTCCACTCTAACGGCAATGGTTTTTTGGATTGGAAAAATAGGTACTTCTGAACTCCGGCCTACTACCACTCAAGATTCTTTTTGGTTATCATATAGGAGGATGAGTTGCCTGATGGTAAGCAATTACCGTCGCCCATGGACACCCGCAACACCAGAAGCTTTTAAATAACAAGCAAGATTAAATATCGATCACATCTATCTATCTAATTTCGTGTTTATTTAGGTATATACGAGTAGGTATATATTTCGGGGATCTCGGAAACAGCTCTAACGATTTCGATGAAATTTGTTATAAGGGAGTTTTGGGGGGCGATAAATCGATCTAGCTAGGTCTTATCTCTAGGAAAACGCACAGTTTTGAGTTGTTATATGTTTTCCGAGCTAAGCTCAGTCTCCCAGATATTATATTATTAATTATGTTACGAACTGAGACGTCTGTCGGCGCGATTCGGGAAAGGAATTAAAGATTCACTAGATATGAAATAGTAAAGATATGTGACGTTCCATGGTAAAATATCCCTTATGCAGCTGGCGCTTACGCTATTTATTAACGCCGCTCCAATATTTAGCCGGGGCAATGGTACCTTTTGCCGTGGAACGTTACATATCTTTACTATTTCATATCTAACTAGTGCTTCTATTTCATTTCCCGAATCGCGCCGTAAGTCGCTTACTTTAAAGTAATTCGTGGGTTAATATCCGGCCTCCGACTAACTTGTATTTAATTAATCTCTATTCTCCAAGCCGTTCTCGTCTTGTTAAGATTTCGCTATTTAACCTTGACTACATGAGGTGCTGTTTCACAGCCAGAAATTATAAGTTCACTATCTATAAATCTAACCACGAGTCTAACCGGGGAGCCGGCAGGCCTCGTCGGCGATGGCGGGATAACTTGGACTCCTTCTTGAGAGGCTGGCCGGATATTGCACTAAATAGAGACGAGTGGAGGAAGAGGGGGGAGGCCTTTGCCCAGCAGTGGGACACAGTGAGCTTTGAATAAGAATAATAATCTATAAGTCTGTATCTTTAGATATTTAAATAAATGTAAACAAAATCTACACTTAAATGGCTCCTTAAGCTAGTTGAGGGTTAGATAAAAACATTGCACAGTCAAATAATGTTGGTTAAAGTCAGATCGATCAGTAACAGATCCAGGCGGTTTAGTAACGGCGGATAATCCTTCATTTCACGGTTGCTACCCTCCTGTATTTCCAATATTTTTCTAATAAAAGAGTAAAATTAAATGTAATCATCCAGCACTTCATGACTTCAATTTAATGATAGAATAACTATTCTGTTTACCAATATCGTTAACTCTAAAATCGCCTAGTGTGTTCGTGTGTTGGTATCCATCTCGGAAACTAGCGGAAGTTATAAGTTATGGAGCGACTTCCGGCCTGCGCCTTCGTACCTGATGTTTAATGCACGGACCCTAGGCATCCTTACTTAAGATCGAGGAAGTTACTTAACTAGACGAATTATTGAATGTGCGAATACGTACGACTTTGCATATATTATATTATACTTACACTTATATTATATAATACCACACAAGACGACATGAATGTTAAAACAACGTGGGATTAATTGTGATTGTGAATGTTGAGGAAATGGATATTCCAATGTCATGAACTTCTTTTGTTATATTTTTTTTTTTAAACTAGTAGACCGAAACACCTAGGTGAAAGCTAGCTTTATGGTTAATTAGTGAAAACTAGTTTACATATAACTAATATTATAACATTTTGTTGAACTTCACAAAACACCAAACGAACCCCATCTAACGGTTTCAAGCATCTTTACTGTGCGATGTTACGTAGTTGAGCAGTCGATGTTATTTTAAGCCCATGGCGCTCTCCAAAAGGAAAATGGTTGAAGAAAAGCCCGATAGGTGGCGCTATGAAGCTTGTTCATTGTTAGGCGACCACCTCTTGTATTTGATACAAGAGCAAGTAAGTATTGTAAGTGTTACATAAAACCAATAGAGGTCTCTGAGCATATAATTGAAATACAAGACTTCTACGTAAAATATTATAGGTATTTGAAACCTCAAGCTTTTGTATAGGTATTAATGTAACAATTTTCTATTACTTATCTACGCTACATGTGATATTTTTGCTAGATAAACTACACTAGTGTCGTCGATAGTCTCAATGGCGATTAGCCTTGATATCCAGACGTTCCTAGGCCAGACTAAACAGTTTGTTCACAAACATTCGGTCAATGATTAACGGTCTAGTTATGTCGGTAGACGTCCTCAAACGCGTCGGTTCAAAATAGCTCATAAGCGGGTCGCGCGCACGTGCTCTGCCGGCGCAGACGTGTGTAATGTGTATGTTTCCATTAAACAGCACAAAATTTACACAACTCTTTACCAAACATTATGAAAAGACAATAAAAGCCAGTCGTTTGGTTGATTCTTATTGTTTAACTGATAAAAAACTGATGTGTCTAAGGTGATCGTTATGAATTATTTCGGTGTGTGATTGTGAAGTTTTTAAAATGTGTATATTTCGTGTGTGGAATGTGTGGTTCCTGTTGTTGCTGTTGCATAGAGGAGATACAGCGACAGTAAAAATCGGTTAGTTATTGTTGTTGTTGGTATACTATATACATAATGCTTGAAAGCAAGGTGCTGGAAGGCATTAAGATTGCATTATCACATACTTTTATGCTACACGGGAAGCAATAATTTCGCTGGCATCACACAAGACCTCTTAATGTTCAAACCTGACCCAGTTGGACTTAGCTGACTATTAGATCCTTTCATAATATTGTTGTGATATTGCCGAGACAGTTTATAGATACGAGTAAACTCGTAGAAAATGCCGCAATGGAGCTGCTGTAAAAATATCTGCGATCCGAGAATTTCCTTGGCTATCACATAATTATGCTCGATGCTTTTTAGCGTTAAGACCGCCTGTTGTTTACCTCGGCTTGTGTTACTATTTTCTTTTGTATTGTTTTCTTTTATTGAGGTATGCAATAAAAAGTATTTGTATATTTTGTATGCTCGCTAAACGCGTAAACAAACATTGGTAATCAAAGTACATTAAGTTTAATTAAAGATACAGATTAAAGGCAAAGTGTTTGAACCGATTTAGAGTTCAGGCACATTAAGACGACAGGGGGTTTGACCATATTTTTATAAATAAAAATATTATTCTACTCTTTGAGTTAGACAGTTGTTTACTTTACAATGACACGGTATTTTATCAGCATATGTAAGATTAATGTTAACCTATGCAAGAATCAATATAATTTGAGGAGTGTTATGGTCACGAAATAACTAACTATAAGATTTATAATTACCCTGTATTCAAATATGAGTTTACAATGCTTCGAATTTTAAAGGTATCGTCTTGGGTCGTCCCATTCGTTTTTCGTCAAGTTCTTAAATTAGTCCTATTCTGCTTTCGTCACTCATTCTACATTGAAAGCCACCAACGATTGTGACGAATGTAGAATGAGTGACGAAAGCAGAATAGGACTAATTTAGGAACTTGACGAAAAAGGAATGGACGACCCAAGACGATACCATTTTAAGGTGGTACCTATCTCGTATTTTTTGCAGGAGTGGTAGCTCCGACACCACAGGATGGCTACCTTCTGGCGGCGGCAGCAGAAGCTGCTCTCTCGAAAGTGGAAGATTTCTTGTCTGAAGAGAAGAAGCAAGAGACTCACATTATGTCGGAACAAGAACCTGCTGAAGAATTCAAGTGGGAAGTCACAGTGGCTTCTGTTGAGCCCAATGAACCAGCTTCCATGCCCGATCAAGTCTGTGCTCAGGTATATCGTATTTTCTTCGTTTTTATATGCAGTCACAAGATCAAAAAAATATCAATACTTACTTGAAATAGCCTTTATTCCTCACATATACATTATTACATTATCTTTTACAAGTATCTAAGCTATATATATAATGTTTTTACTCTTTTCTTTTGTATTTTTCTTTGTCAGGCTGTCTTTGACATAGGCCTCGCCTCCTCCAAACGGCGCCACTCCTCGCGTTTTTTTTGAGAATTTTCTCTAGTTTTCAGGAAAGTCATCTTCCCATCTTTTGTACGGTTTACATGACGGTCTTTTCTTTCCTCTTGGGTGCCATTCTGTGACTACATATACACCTACATTAACTATTGTCATGTTTTAACTTTTCAGGTAGCCAGCGGCGTGTCAGCCATCGTGGCATACGGCAAGCCTGACGAGATCGAGCTGACGGCCGAAGCTGCGGCGCGCAGCGGCGTCCCGCTGCTCATGGTCGCGCCGGCCGCGCTCACCGTACCACCGGAGACCTTGCAGCAGTGGGAAGCTGTGCATATGTATCCGCATAGCAGTATTTTGATGAAGGTAGCAATTTTGATTTTTTATTTCATTCCAATCACTGCCAATTATAATGACGCTAATTAAATGTTCTAAGTACTTATACTTATGGCATACTGAAAATTCCTGGACTGGCCACTTAGAAAAAATAAGTCTTCTCAAATATCAGAATCCAGAAGTAT
Organism: Cydia fagiglandana; assembly: GCF_963556715.1. Classification (NCBI taxonomy): domain Eukaryota; kingdom Metazoa; phylum Arthropoda; class Insecta; order Lepidoptera; family Tortricidae; genus Cydia; species Cydia fagiglandana. The sequence continues at coordinate 10,457,429 of NC_085941.1, forward strand.
TCAGTACCTAGTAAGTAATTCTTGATATCTGGTCCGTATGAAAAAACAAAGGTAGGTAGAGTTAGACCAAGAAAAGTCTGCAACGATTTTGATAGCCCACGCAGTGCAAGTGTTATTTCAAACTTCTATGAAATTATGACGCATTTATGACGTATAAAAAACACTCGCAATGCGTGGGCTGTCAAAATCACTGCAGACTTTTCTAGATCTAACTCTATTTATTTGCTTTTATTTAGTTTCACCTGACCGTTGTCTGTCTGCTTGTAATCAAATCTTGCAAGTTAAATTTGATCCAGTTCCCGGTTTCCGATTGAGCTGAAATTTTGTATACTGATCTGATGATGGAGACCGGAGGTGGCCATAGGAACTCTGTGATAAAACAACGAAACCTAATTGTGTTCGGGGTTTTTAAAACTGTCTCGATGAGTATTAGGTGCCGGTGGAAAGAAAAGTACCTACAGTCGGCGATAAAAGCTTGTACCAAAAATGAAATTGTTGCCAAAAACTTATTGTCTTTAACTAGGGATACTGTACCTGTACCTACCTTAGCTAGAGTTAAAAACTGTAAACAATATCTGTGGATTTCAGATGTGCGCTACACTTTGTCAAGCGAAAGGTTGGCTCAGCGCAATCCTTTTGCACGACGGTCCAGTGGGGGCCCAGCTGGTGCAAGGTATTGCCGATCAGGGTGCCCAAACCGAGGTGCTGGCACGACGGCTACCAGAAGAGGACGACCAGGATGGTCTTAGGAACTTATTGGTCATACTTAAGAAAGCGGAACATACAAAGTTCATAGTGTGGTGTGATGAAAAATGTTGCGACAGAGTGCTCGCCCAGGCGCAAAAAGTTGGTTTGTTGTCTGAAAGACATGCTTATATCCTACTTGCGCTGGACTTACATACGATGGATTTGGAGCCGTACAGTCATGGCGATGCTAATATTACTGGTCAGTATGATCAAAGACATATGTAACTTCGTATAAGATGAATAAAGTCTAAGGAAAAAACGTGCCTCGGAAATCAAGAAAAAGTCATTCTCAAATAGATGCCGCACACACCTTTAGCCTATCCTCGGCTAGATGGCGTGACGACACCGTTTCATATTTAACAAATTTAACACATAGATATCAGTGAATGAACATGGATCAAAATGATATAAAAGTAATAAAATCATTTATCCATATATATACATTTTTTTGATAATTTTATACGTTTTTATTTTGAGTTTTAGTCGTGTGTCGATAGATGGCGGTAAATGTACTGTGACTACAAAATTTACAATGACAGGACCCCTCTATACTATCTATTATTTTTGGTATGATAAATATTGATAATCATAAATGTCGAGAATATGACCCACTTCTGCACAGAAATTATTACCGTCAAAGATACCTATGTGTTTCGCCATGAATGAAATCTTAATATTCACATATTTAATAATTTTAATATTTTATTTACTGAAGCACCCGGCCCAAAAATACGTTGACAAAAAATTATCAGGAATATTTTTCTTGCTTATATATTATCTTATATTAAAATATCACAATTGAAACTACAATCATTTAAGTACCTTACTAAAATAAACGTACATGGTGAACATATTCACTGTGTGTTGTATCCAGGTATGTATTTATTCCAGGACTGCAGTTATTTGATCACACCGGAGAAGATGATATCATGGATAGATGGCATGAGAAATATATATCACGATTCAAAGATGCGATTAATGAAGAAGAGATGGAAAAGGTACCCATATTTTGAATAAGACAATAAACAAAATACAAAGAATACGTAATTTCCGTACCAATCAAAGTTCACTTTCTAATTTTCTATTCACTGAAACTATTCTGAATCATTTTCAGCAATATTTGTGTTTATAACTAGCCCTATCAAAAAACCCTAAATCCCCTCGAGCGGCAAAGCAATATTTTTATGTTTCTTAGCAGCCGCTAGGCAATAAGGTTTCAATATTATAAATGGCGACCGCCGCATTTGTCCATTTCGAGGCATCTTGCCGCTCGAGAAACGAGACCTTGATTTCATTGTGTACGTTTTATGTCTGACTAAAATATTGTATTTTCAATATTTCAGATAGATCAGATACGAAACGCAGCACCGACTTCGCTTATTCTTACATACGACGTAGTTTATGAAGCGGCTCAAAGGTTGAGGAATTTCGATGTACAATTAGACTCCAGCGAGGAATGCCAGCCTTACAACTATCATATTTACGCCGACACTCTCATCAACCATCTTCGTTCGGTAAGCAATTAACATTTTTCTTACTAGAGTAAACTTAGTCGTTTGACAATATTTATTCACATAAAATTGCTAGTTTTTTATGATAATTTTAGATATAACTGTAGATGTGCAGATATAACTCGAAAGGTGATAAAAGAGTTAAAGAGGTAGATAACCATGAAGGGAAACGTTGGTTACTTCGTCTAATGAGGTTAAATATTTCGAGTGGAGGTTTTGGGTATTGAAGGGAAGCGAACATTTTATTTCACGTTAACGAGGATTTCAAATATCGAGGTTAGAGTTATTGAGCTTCCACATTATAATATAAACAATGTTTCATAGGGCGAATGGGACGGTCTAGCAGGTCAGCGGCACGCCGGTTGGCTGCGGGTTGGAGAGCTGACGCGCGGCGGGCGGCTCGAGTTCATCGGGATGTGGGACGTCAACGAAGTAAAATGGGACCGTCGAGCTACCACCGTCGCAACGCTTGCGCCCGGCGTCATGACCAACCAAACCTTCAATATACTCATCGCTATTGTACGTATTGCTGAGTAATGAAAGAATGCTCAGCCTTATTACCATCAGAGAAATATCATTTTTGAAGGCCTATCCATAGATACCCCACTCGTATGGGTTCGATGAAAAAAAATTGGGCAAACCCCTAAAATTTATTGTTTTTTTTTATTATTTTTGTGTGAAAATCTTAATGCGGTTTACAGAATAAGTACATCTACTTACCAAGTTTCAACAGTATAGTTCTTATAGTTTCGGAAAAAAGTGGCTGTGACATACACGGACAGATAGACAGACAGACAGACAGACAGACAGACAGACAGACAGACATGACGAATCCATAAGGGTTCCGTTTTTTGCAAATTGGCTACGGAACCCTAAAAATGATTATATTTCTATTATGGCCTTACGTCGGTAAGGCCATAATGTCGTTCTAAAAGTTTTAATCGTGTGTCGAAAGATGGCAGTCATACACCGTGACCTTTGTCTGGTGACAAATGCCAGTAATGCTAAAATAGGGATTGAGGGGAGTTAATCTTATCTAGTTTTTTCTGTCTGTCATATACTTATTGTAAAAGTTGACAACTGTATTGTTCCAGATAATATTTACTTTACTCTTTGGTTCCAGATAAAACCGTACGTGATGATGAAAGACTCCACGGAGAGGCTTAGTGACAATGATCGTTACGAAGGTAAACATATTACTAAGTATGTATACTTTGATGTATACTTTCAGATTGTGTAATCTATATAAATTAACTGTATACTTATAAATGAATGTAGTTAAATACAAAACGGTTATAAATAATCTTCCTTTGATTGTTATTCCTTATTCCTAGAGCCTGCAGTTTTTAGCCATACCTGTGTTAATGACTTGTTGTCAGTGAACAATTAAATATTTATAACGTATAACTAGAACCGGCATAGAGAACCAGTATTTTGCGCCATGAGTTACTGCCGTTTTGGCATCATACATTAGAAGCGGAGCGTGAATCTCGCGACTTAAACGCGTAAGCGCCAAGAATTTACCTGCGCTTACGACGTTTTGGTCGTAAAGTACAGGTTGTGATTGCGACAATTTCATTGTTTGGTATGTCGCCTCATATCATGCTTTCCTACAAATACTGTGAGAAGTAAAGTAAAGCTGTTGAGTTAGATTAGACGAATAATTTTATTGTCGCTCGTCCGTAGTCTATCGGTACTTCATCACTTCCACACGAATAATTTCAATTACAAACACCATTTACAACATAGCTTCAAAATAATATTCATTGTATTGTACAGGGTTTTGTATAGAACTAATTGAGAAACTGGCGGAACAGCTAAAGTTTAACTACACGTTCATTGAGCACGACAGCAACTACACCAAGATGTTGTTAGCCCTCAATCAACCGAATGTAAGTAAATCCATAGCATCCTTTATCAACCTCCGAAACTAGAACTTTTTCGTTGTTCGCTATAGTTTATACGAGTCTCTCCCATACCATTAGACTCAATTTACTCAATATTATGACCACCTTATAGCATGACGTTTACCAAGCGTTGACCAAGAATAACGTTATATTTATCCATTGTTTAATTTTAGCCTTGTCATAATACCTTTTGTGACCTACTAATTAAAGTTGACAAGCCGATAATAATCCCTTTCCGACGTATTGGTATGATGGAAAGGGACAAACGAACATTATCGGCATGTCTTCTCTATAATTCTTTGGTTATATCAACGTTTCACGTTACAGATGGACTTCGCCATTACTGATCTGACTATAACGGCGGAACGTGAACGGCAAGTGGACTTCACCACACCGTTCATGAACCTGGGCATCAGCATAGTTTACAAGAAACCTAGAGCGCCGGACCCGAAGCTCTTCGCCTTCATGTTGCCCTTTTCCACAGGAGTGAGTAATTGAAAAAAAAGTTTCTGGCTAAAATGAAAAATTGGATGTACGCTTCAATTGCACATATTCCCTTACATAAAAAAATCTTCCAGATTTTTCTACGCAGTACATCGTAAATGCTCCTAAACGCACGCTAAACGCAAATCGTGGAATTAAGAATGTCCTTTAATAGCGATTAATATAGTCTGAATACGAATGCTACTAAATCGCTAGAATGAAAATGTGTCAGCTACTTACTCTAAATGTCACTTTCACAGAAAAATAAACAAGGGTTGATTCACATGTAAGCGCCCGAATAAAAAAGAAAACAGTTAGTACCTATTAGGGGTTCTAAACGAAAACCATAGATTTTTGGTAACTTCTGAGTTTACATTCCTCCGTCAGTAAAACAGATACAATCTGCTCTTTACCTAATCTTTTAAACTTTGATGCCGTACCTATATCTCGAATCTATATAGCTAGTTGTTTACGAAAACTTGATTTGGAGTACTATTTTGTCAAATTTCGCAGTTGTGAATACGATAAACCATAAAAAACACGAGATAAATGAGAAAACGAAAAGTTACAGATTAAAGGACTCTATCCCAAGCATAAAAAAAATTGTTCTAGGTGTGGTTCTGTCTCGGCGTGGCATACGTGGGTACCTCGTTAGTTTTGTTCGTGGTGGGAAGGTTATGTCCCGATGAGTGGCAGAATCCATATCCTTGCGTCGAGGAACCACAGGCACTGGAAAACCAATTTACACTCGCCAACGCTCTTTGGTTCAACTTGGGCGCCGTATTGCTGCAGGGATCAGAAATTGCTCCAACGTAAGATAATTATTATTTATTATGCATGGTTGCCTGGAAGGATAAAGATTCTAACCACATTCATGAAAAGTTCTGTTATTTCGTTTTAGATTAGTTTAGGGTAATTCTCTGAGAATATGTCTGGGATTGCGTTTAATTGCCACGACTCTTTTCATAAATTTTGTATGGGACGTTTTGGACCGCAGACATATTTTTCGAAAATGACACTTTAATGCATTGTTAATTAATTACATGAACATTAAATTGTACTTGTAAAACCACAAATAACTTAAAAAGAAACTGTAATTAATTATTGAGAAATGTTATTTGTCAATGTGAACTTATCCTAATTCGGAACAGTTTGGTCAAAACCAATCTACTCAATTCTCTTTGGTCAAAACTAAGGTAAAAATTGTGATTGTAACAGAGCATACGGATCGCGCGCCGTGGCCAGCGCATGGTGGCTGTTTGCCTTGGTCATCACCAGCTCCTACACGGCTAACCTCGCGACCCTGCTCGCCAGGAAGAGCAACAATGAAGACTTCACTAACATTAATGAACTGGCTAACAACGACAAAGGCATTACCTACGGCGCCAAGAAGGATGGTGCTACTTACAAGTTCTTTAATGTATGTAAAGAATGTAAATATATTGGTATTGTGTTGTTGCCATCATACCGATCTTTTCTAAATTATATAACCGATTTTGAAGCATTTAAGAAAAAAATACAAACACACATTTTCACATCAAGTATCATCATCATATTCTAATTTAAAAAATTGTTAAAGTTTTGATATTCATAATTACCCGAGATAATTACGTACGTTCGCGCTGATTTAATCTGAAGGTCGTGCCATGGTCATATCATAACAAAATTAGAACACCGCTTCTGTTTTAGTGTCCCATGTTCCTTCGCTTTAATAATTTACCTACTTATATTTTTATCCTTTTCTTGATCCATTTCAGAATTCCCAAAACCCAATGTATAAGAAAATGTTCGAAAATATGGAGAAGTGGAAAATGCCCGAGGATAATGATAAAGGTATGGAAAGGTACGTATCAATATTAGTTACTTATTTTTTTCTTCTTCTTTGGGCCTCAGAAATGCGTGGTTAAAATCTTTTGTGTTATGGTCAGGTTATTGTGAAATTGGTGATTACATAATTATATTTAAAGATGCATTCCGAAATCATGGTATTCAAAATTAAATAGTACGCTTACTAACTTTTTTTATTGTTTATACAGGGCGAAGGATGAAAAAAATCTATTTGCGTTTTTCATGGAGTCCACTTCTATAGAATATTACGTTGAAAGAGATTGCAATATCACCCAGGTAATTAAAGTTTAGCCATAATTAGTATTAGTGAAAGTTAAAGTGTTAAATACGATTTGATTCTTAGCGTAATATTTTTGTCACTAATGTTATTTTGTATTAACTATGTCTAAAAAAATAAAAAAATAAAACGTAAATTTTATTAACAAATCACGACTGTCACGAGCGCCAACTTTAAGAACTTCCTATAAATTTTAATAAATTTTTAATATGCAGGTTGGTGGCTTATTAGACAGCAAAGGATACGGCATTGCAATGAAGAAAGGTAAGGTAACTTCTTTCAGCTATAAGTATTGGTTGTTTCAAGCAAAGTATTGCTAGTTCGATAAGGTGTATTGGGGTAATACCGGATGTCGGATAATTCCGAAATTCAGATGAAAATCACCCTTAATTCCATCATAATAAAAGTCTCTTTTCGGAATTATCCGACAGTTTTCGACATTCGAAATTACCCGAGTAAACCTTACTAAGTTTTGGGTTGAGGTGGCTATTGGAAGACCGTCATCAGTCATCTCTTACAAAAAAATTAGAAAAAACGCCAAGCGTAATGTAAAGCTGTATTTTATTTGCAAGCAAAAAAAGTTACAGTACCTAACTACATAGGTAGCTTACGAAAAACTGCAAAAACAACTTTGCCTACCTACAGCGCCGTATCTCAAATATTTCTTGATATATGAAGCTTCCAAAAATTAGGTTTATTTTCTACTTCATAGTGAATTTTCCAGTTTTGCAGTAAATAAAGTTATAGCAAATTTAATCGCCTTTCATATGAGTGCAATAAAAGGTCAATTTATCATAAAAAAATAATTGCTATAATGGGGAAGGCAAATAATGTATTCAGCGTATTCTTACGTATTTTCAGACTCTCCGTACCGGCAAGCCCTAAATCTGGCGCTGCTAAAACTTCAAGAGTCAGGTGAACTGCGCGCCATGAAGCATAAATGGTGGAAAGAGATGCATGGAGGAGGCGCATGCAATGTAGGTTCCTAATCTACTGATATTTAATATCATACTTTGTCCTATTATATGTAAACAGTAAGCTAGAAAGAACCTTGCTTATAACGGGAAAATGAAAAGTAAAATTTCTTTAGAAAAAATTGGGGTTACGTTGAACGGCCACAAAACTACTATTATTCATTATTTAGTGGAACTTTTAGTGTAACTAGTTACATTACCTACCATACATATTGGTGTTCACCTACTGTAAAAAATCCGACGTAAACATTATGGCTTAAATCCGAAGTTTCAAAGTCGCTCCTGTTGAAATGCCACGCCGTTTTACGGTACTTGTACTTGTTTGCGTCTATCACATAAACAAATACCCGTACAAGGATACACAATATACACATCCAACATTACCAGATTCGCAGCCTGATCTGAGGTAGCTATGGGTATATATAACTCGATTTCAGCCGGCTTCCTTACTCTTAAGAAATTTAAATTGATCCCTTTAAGGGATCTCTTCCAATTAACCTTTGAGCAATTGAAGGAGAATCGGAGACGGTAGTTGTCCGGAAGAGATCTCAATTGAATTAATTGTTTTTGTTTTTTTTCCGTTCATGATTTATTTTACACACCGTAACTTTCAACTTACAGGAAGATGAGGGCTTCGAGAGTGAGAAGCTGAAGATAAAGAACTTTATAGGTCTATTCGCGGTACTAGGAGTGGGTTGCGTGCTCGGTATCATCATCTCCCTAGTGGACCTGATGCTCGCAGCTCGCAAAAAGGACCGGGATCCCGAGGCATCGTACTGGAAACGGCTTGCAGACGAATTGCGCTTCGTCTTCAACTTCCCGCTGTCTGAGAAGCCAGTACAGGGCCCGCTGTTGCCTCCACCGTCACCTGAGCCAGAGGCTGCTGAAGAGGTTCACGAGGAACATGAGCAGGTAAAATCTTGCATTGTTCTATCTTTAGCTGACAAAACTAGCCGATGGAAGGGCTGCTGCTTTATGTGTACTATGTTGCGTGCCATGCATACTCGAGCCTCCTGGCTTGAGCCGTGCGGACGGGATGAGGCCGGACGGACTGACCTTGATTCCATGGCGGAGAGGACGCTGTTTCTTGTGGGACGCGACTTGTGTAATCACCTTTGCCACGTCCCACCTAAGGCAAACCTCACAGTTATCAACGCTTAATATCATTAAAATTCAGTGACTAAATATTGTCCCCCACTTGAACACTCATGACATAAAATATAAAAAGTACAAGCTACCTAATAATTTAATTTGTTTTCGTATTAGGGTAAACTACCAGGGGGCCGAAACTACCAGGGGGCCGATTTTTGAATTTCGACTGCTCGATTTCGTGTATTTCGTTCAATAATATCTTTAGTACCCGGCATTTAAATTCTACTAATAGAATTGAGTGGTGTTGACCACTCGATTCCCAATTTCTATCGCTCGTATTTCAAAAATTGGCATTTCACTGTTTTCCACCGATTTTCGAGTGACGAAATCGAGCGCTCGAATTTCAAAAATCGGCCCCCAGTAGCCATTTAGCCCCACTGCTACTTGAAAATAGGGTTTTTGGGGCTAATCATTGGAGGGGCCAAGTTTATTACATTATGTTTACCCTATATATTAACGATGCTGATGCTTTACATTAATGTAAGGATCTATTAAATTAATCACGTCTAGTAAATAAAAGTTATTTGAAAAATGGAATCTTGAGCGTTGCGAGGGTTTCATTTCAAAGCACGATGGTTAAACAGAATTTGCCCCCGAGTGAAACACACAAAATTTCACCACACCAACCCGAAGCAAATATTACTCGTAAATGTAAAATATCAAACAAAATCAAATCCAAATGAATGTTATTAAATATTTATCATCCAAAATCATCATTTAAAAGTCAATTCTACCAGCAAACATAAGAAAACAACAAAAAAATTTGCATTTGATTACTTTGCCTCACATGTGAATAAAATGCAACTTAGATATCAGTTTTTGAAGTGCAAAGTAAACCTTTCCGAGCTGGTGTGGTGAAAAAGTACTAACCCTCTTTTGCTAAACAGAGGCTAATTTGCAGGAGGTAGAAGAAGAGCCCGAGGACAACGAATCGCGCATGCGCTCCATGTCGTTCCAATCGAACGCGCCAAGGCGCCGGCGGTCGTCACTTCATACTGCGAGCGTGCGCCTCGCGCGGCACGCGCACCGCGACTCGCAGCGGAGTCGAGCTAGCCGGAGACACAACGGAGACGTCTAGCCGAGGAGACAAGATCTAGAATAGAATGTAAAACCGTTACAGTTAGTTTTTCTACAGTTAGTACACATTATGTAACTCTTGAAAATAGTAGTGTA